>NC_086448.1:820199588-820919461 GCF_028390025.1 Pseudophryne corroboree | reverse complement strand
ACTGGTATGAACACAGTCTCCCCTGCACCATATAGGCAGGGAATATACAGTACGTTATATATATTTTCATTATAATTTTGCATCCAAAGTACGGTGTAGAGGAGCTATGTACATACTTTACAGGTATCACCCTTTATTTTGTAACCAAGGAATGAGTTGGAAGACTAGTAGATAAATGCAGGTCTTCATCTGTATTTAGAGACATATAACTGTACGGCTGCACCACCTATATCTAGCTGCTTGTGAAATTAGACGTTATCCCATATTGCACCGGCCCTATAGCTGGTGCAAGAGATCCATCTGAAATCAGAGGGTTCCCTTCATATGCTCACCTCTAAATAGCATTCAGTTCTATCTACTGTATATGCCCGCTACACGCCCCACAGAACACAGCCTACAGTACGTACAGACTCCCGGTAGCCACGAGTTACACCCATTCCACTGCAAGCGGAGGTGCATACAACTCGGAATCACCTGTAGTTGCTGAAAGTTGCATTTGCAGGCGCGGTGGAAAAATCACAATACCTCACCGCTAAGCGGACGTGCAGGCAACTCAGCATCAGAGGTTTAGGATAGCAATGTCAGGCAACTCTATAGGGTTAGAATAGAGATGGTCAGTAGGGTGTCATAGAGGAGATGAGCACACCCTACATGAAACATCTTCCATAGACAAGTATAGTGACAGTCCTGCTTTCCAATCTCCCGGCATGAGCTATGCACGTTACATTGTTTGGATTCCAGTCTTTAATATAATTAAAGTGAATTGCCCTTTGTAATCTTTACAATCAGTTCACCTCTCTCTGCTCCTCTAAGTAGATGCTTTGTGGAAAGTAATTAATTCAATTATCCATTTTTATTCCTGTTTCTTTTAATAGCTTTGAGAGCTATGGAGTTCCTCCTGGGAAGGAGATGTGTGTGTAAATCCTTGTTACACATTGAAAAGATAGAGATATAGTCTTTTTAGGGATTCATTTAACATGTGCGCATCCAGCAATACAGCAAACTGTTTCATTATATATATATATATATATATATATAATTTTTTATAAACACTCTAGATCACCCTCTAAATGCGTAATGAATGACCATAACGTGCAATAACAATATATAATTATAAATAGTGACTTGAGATTACAAGCCAACTTCCCATTATAAACCTGAGACACACCTAGTGCCCGCCTCCTCACAGCCACAGACTGATCAATCTGTCACCACAACGCAATCCCAAAATAGTGACCACAATGGAAGTGACATTGGGGGTAATTCAGACCTGATCGCAGCAGCAAATTTGTTAGCAGTTGGACAAAACCATGTGCACTGCAGGGGGGGGGGGCAGATGTAACATGTGCAGAGAGAGTTAGATTTGAGTGGGTTATATTGTTTCTGTGCAGGGTAAATACTGGCTGCTTTATTTTTACACTGCAATTTAGATTTCAGTTTGAACACACTCCACCCAAATTTACATCTGCTCCCCCTGCAATGCACATGGTTTTGCCCAACTGCTAACAAATTTGCTGCTGCGATCAACTCTGAATTAGGCCCATTGTACAAACAATCTGTCCCAGCCTTAGGGTTTATCGCCCATCACACTTACATCATCCCTCCGTTATTGTAAATGTAATTCTACATTTTGAAAGAAAACCAATTATTGACCTAAGAGCAGCTGGATACATTCCTTATCTTGTAATTCATGAATATGTTTACGGAATCCTCATATCTCAGTATTTACCCATCATTAGACACTTCTGTCTTTATTCTGACTATTTCGGATTTATTCATATTGTAGCTATTGTTCACCTCAAACAATCAAGTATGCGCCTTTGGGCTAACTCAAAAACATCTGCCATGTATTATGAAGTCTACCATGGAACTACAGAACCTATCATTTCTCGCCTGGTCCAGGTTTGTGTAGGTGATAGGCGCAGTGTAAATATTTCACGTCTCTCGCTGGGATGATATGGATGCTGACCGTACTTGTAGGATTGGTAATGACCTAGAGCAATGACTTGGTGGCCTCATTTTTCCGAGTTTCACTTCAGCTTCGGAAATGACTACCGAAGTCAACACCTTCTTGTACATTGGCAAATTGTACAGAAAACCTAGGGGGTCATTCAGATCTGATCACTAGGCAGCGATTTGTGCAGCCCTGCGATCAGATAGTCGCCGCCTACAGGGGGAGGGTAAATTCACTCTGCAAGTGTGCGATCGCCTGTGTAGCAGAGCTGCACAAACTGATTTTGTGCAGTCTCTGTGCAGCCCAGGACTTACTCAGCCGCTGCGATTGTATACTCCTGATCAGGGCCGGAGCTGACGTCAGACACTCGCCCTGAAAACGCCTGATCCCGCCTGCGTTTTTCCGGACACTCCAGTAAAACGGTCAGTTGCCACCCACAAACGGCCTCTTCCTGTCAATCACCTTGCAAACGCCCGTGCGTTCGGCTTTTTCACACCATCCCGTCGCAGGGCGCCGATTCTCGTAGCCGCAGTCCATCGTGCCTGCGCATTGCAGTGCATATGCATGCGCAGTTCAAATCTGATCGCACGCTGTGCGAAAACGCACAGCAGCAATTAGGTCTGAATTACCCCCCTAGTAAGTGTTTAATGAATACAAAATATGGACATTCCCAGTATACTTACATGAATAGTAATGAAATAATCGACCATTTCCATATTTCATACATAAAAAATAAAATATACTATAATATTCAAATTTATTTATCTCTGAATTTTGTCTACTTTCCTCTGCAAGAAAACGGTATTACCGAACATCAAGCTATATCTCAGGGAGTCAGTTGTGACAGCAATTACGGTTCCTTCTGTAAAACATGCAGAGACGTTTGCTAACCTGTATGGAAGTTAGATGGAATGCAGTGCCTGGCACACAGCGCAATCTCCCCGAGGGCACAACGGCCAGCGACTTGTAATGAGTCAAATTGACTCATTACATGCCGCCTCTGCTGTGTGCGCTGCGCTGAAGAAGCCGGTCCGGAGGCAGAGGAGGAGAGCAGCAGCGCCGGAGTCAAGGAAGAAGGAGGAGGAGGGAGGGGGACTAGAGCCGCAGCAGCGCTATGTAATTGGTAGTGGCGCCACTGCAGCAGTCCCCTCTCCTTCCGCATTGGCTGCCCGGCGCTGCTGTGAATGCTGGGATGCATTTCCCTCATCCCAGCATTCACAGCGGCGGCGGGCAGCCAATGCAGAAGGAAAGGGGACTGCTGCAGTGGCGCCTCTACCAATTACATAGCGCTGCTGCGGCTCCCGAGTCCCCCCCCCCCTCCTCCTCCTTCTCCCCTGCCCGGGATCTGCCAGCACCGAGGGGCCTGATTGCCAGCGGGGAGAGATGGTAAGTATCTACCTATCTATCTGTCTATCTATCTCTCTATTCTGTCTGCCGCAATGTGCAAAAAGGGGGACGATGTCTGCCGTAATGTGTAAAAAGGGGACGCTGTCTGCCGTAATGTGTAACAAGGGCACGCTGTCTTCCGTAATGTGTAAAAAGGGGACGCTGTCTGCCGTTATGTGTAAAAAGTGTACGCTGTCTGCCGCTAAGTTTAACAAGGGCACGCTGTCTGCCGTTGTGTGTAAAAAGGGTACGCTGTCTGCTGCTTTGTGTAACAAGGGCACGCTGTCTGCCGTTATGTGTAAAAAGGGTACGCTGTCTGCCGCTATGTTTAACAAGGGCACGCTGTCTGCCGTTATGTGTAACAAGGGCATGCTGTCTGCTGCTATGTGTAACAAGGGCACGCTGTCTGCCGCTATGTGTAAAAAGGGCACGCTGTCTGCCGTTATGTGTAAAAAGTGCACGCTGTCTGCCGCTATGTGTAAAAAGGGCACGCTGTCTGCCGTAATGTGTAAAAAGGGAGAAGCTATCTGCCGCAATGTGTAAAAAGGCGGACGCTGTCTGCCGTAATGTGTAAAAAGGGGGACACTGTCTGACGTAATGTGTAAAAGGAGCTCTACCTGGTGTAGTGGCGCTACTGTGCAGCGTAATTTGAATAATGGAGACTACTGTGCACCGTAGTATAAATCAGGGACGTGCAGTCAGGGGAGGCAGGGGAGGCAGTGCCTCCCCTGTCATTAATGATTACAATCATACAAAGATACTTATGACACATTCTGTGCCATATAAGTACATGTTTTATATTATTGTAATCATTTTTTATAATTTAAAAACATGCTTAAATAAGTTTCGTAGGCACCCAGAGCGGTGCCTCCCGTGGCCAGTGATAAACGATAGGAAGCGAGGGGCGGGGGCAAGCAAGGGGCAGTAAAAAAGCCCATTTAAAAAAGCGGGGTAAGCGGGGAGATTACTGCATATGGGCCAGAGTATAAGGGGAGGGGGGGGTGATTACTGCATATGGGCCAGAGTATAAGGGGAGGGGGGGTGATTACTGCATATGTGCCAGAGTATAAGGGGAGGGGGGGTGATTACTGCATATGTGCCAGGGTATAAGGGGAGGGGGGGTTATTACTGCATATGGGCCAGGGTATAAGGGGAGGGGGGGTGATTACTGCATATGTGCCAGGGTATAAGGGGAGGAGGGGGGGGTGATTACTGCATATGGGCCAGAGTATAAGGGGAGGGGGGGGTGATTACTGCATATGTGCCAGGGTATAAGGGGAGGAGGGGGGGGTGATTACTGCATATGGGCCAGAGTATAAGGGGAGGGGGGGTGATTACTGCATATGTGCCAGGGTATAAGGGGAGGGGGGGTGATTACTGCATATGGGCCAGAGTATAAGGGGAGGAGGGGTGATTACTGCATATGTGCCAGGGTATAAGGGGAGGAGGGGGGGGGTGATTACTGCATATGTGCCAGGGTATAAGGGGAGGGGGGGGTGATTACTGCACATGTGCCAGGGTATAAGGGGAGGGGGGGTGATTACTGCACATGTGCCAGGGTATAAGGGGAGGGGGGGTGATTACTGCATATGGGCCAGAGTATAAGGGGAGGGGGGGGGGGGGATTACTGCATATGTGCCAGGGTATAAGGGGAGGGGGTGGGGTGATTACTGTATATGGGCCAGAGTATAAGGGGAGGAGGGGGTGATTACTGCATATGTGCCAGGGTATAAGGGGAGGGGGGGGGGGATTACTGCATATGTGCCAGGGTATAAGGGGAGGGGGGGGTGATTACTGCATATGGGCCAGAGTATAAGTGGAGGAGGGGGTGATTACTGCATATGTGCCAGGGTATAAGGGGAGGGGGGGGGGGTGATTACTGCATATGGGCCAGAGTATAAGGGGGGGGGGGGGTGATTACTGCATATGGGCCAGAGTATAAGGGGAGGGGGGGGGGTTACTGCATATGGGCCAGGGTATAAGGGGAGGGGGGGGGGATTACTGCATATGGGCCAGAGTATAAGGGGAGGAGGGGGTGATTACTGTATATGTGCCAGGGTATAAGTGGAGGAGGGGGTGATTACTGCATATGTGCCAGGGTATAAGGGGAGGGGGGGGGGGGTGATTACTGCATATGGGCCAGAGTATAAGGGGAGGGGGGGGGACTACTGCATATGGGCCAGGGTATAAGGGGAGGGGGGGGGATTACTGCATATGGGCCAGAGTATAAGGGGGGGGGGGGTGATTACTGCATATGGGCCAGAGTATAAGGGGAGGAAGGGGTGATTACTGTATATGTGCCAGGGTATAAGGGGAGGAGGGGGTGATAACTGCATATGTGCCAGGGTATAAGGGGAGGAGGGGGTGATTACTGTATATGTGCCAGGGTATAAGTGGAGGGGTTATTACTGCATATGGGCCAGAGTATAAGGGGAGGAGAGGGTGATTACTGTAGGTCTGCCAGGGGGAGGGCTGATTACTGCAGTGCATATGTGCCGGGGTATAAGGGGAGGGGGGGTGATTACTGTGTGGAAGGGGGGTGATTACTGCATATGTGCCGGGGTATAAGGGGAGGGGGGGTGATTACTGTGTGGAAGGGGGGTGATTACTGCATGTGTGCTAGGGTATAAGGGGAGAGGTGTGGGGGGGTGATTACTGCATATATGCAGGGGTTTAAGGGGAGGGGTGATTACTGTGTGTCTGCGGTGGGGGGGGGTAATTACTGCATATGTGCTGGGGTATAAGGGGAAGGGTGGGGGTGGGTGATTACTGTGTGTCTGCCATGGGGAGGGGGGGGGGGTGATTACTGAGTGTGTGCCAGTGTATAAGGGCAGGGGGCGATTACTACCGCTGTCTCGATCAACTGGCCTGCAGCTGTAATCCTGCTTCCAAGCAGACCCTCCACTGCTCTCTTTAACCTCGGGCACCTCTGCTGCCCAGGCCCTGGCTGCTGTTACTCCCCAGACTTCGCAGGCATTGGCGGTGGTATCAGACGGGGAATTAGCTGGCACTGGCAGCTGGCATGGGTTGCAATACAGTAGCGGGCACTGGCGGCGGGTACTGGCGGTGGCCATAGCGGCTGTGATAACGGGCATGCCTCACCAGCCACTGACCTTACCGCACGCCACTGGTATAAATTGGTATTATTTTGTGGCCACGCCCTTCCCCATGAAGCCACGCACCTATATATTTTTTGTGCGACTACGGCGCGCACTGCCCCTATCTTGCATTTCTTGCACACAGCACTAAAATGCCTAGTTACGGCACTGATGGAATGCATACATGTACTGCAATAAAATCCTTTCTCCCACTATTCAGAATGCCCTTCTGTATCTCATATATCTAGGCAGGATACTATAATACATGAGCACTTCATTTTGACTTTCTATTTAACTTCACTGTAAAATGAACTCATAGAAATTGTCCAACCTCATGCATGGGGATTTTGGCAATGATGCAGAATATGAGATCCATGTTATACATATTTACTGATGCTCCTCTAAGGCTGAACCTTCCATCAGCATGAACTCTAATCAAAATAACATTATTATTGAATTCTAAACATGTAATGTAATTTTATGCGCCATGCATAGTTTAGTTATTCATTGCAAATGATTATCTATGTCCATCGTATTTTCCGTAATAAGCGCAGTACTTACCTCCCAAAGGACAGGGCTGGATTGGAGCTTTGGGGTCAAAATTTCATGAGCCAGAAACCTAATTGCTTTTGCAGTTTACAAGCCCCTTGGTGCATTTAATTGGATATTAAAAGTATACTCAATAATCTATGGAAAGCCAGATACTTGTTCTTTGTCAGATGGTCTTTTCTTGTATCTAGCTCTATACAAGACACAGAGAAGGATACAAATCTCTTTTCCATCTACTGTTATTCTTGTTGGAAATTATGTGTATGCAGGTGTTGATATTGCACACACCAGGAGATCTAAGAGCAGCCCAATTACTAAACCAATTGTGTTGGTTTATTAATAGAGAGCAGGTCATTCGTACTCACTGTTACATGTACACTGGTAAAGGAGCAGAGCTTGAGCGGAATGGGGTTTCATACAGTTCACCAGCCGGTGAGTGTATGCTGCAAGCGGGTACAGAGATGCTGGAAAAGATTTATAGCAGGTAATAACCAGGTCTCTCATATGAGCTAAATTGCAGCTGCACATGCTCAGTAGTGATCTCAATGGCCATCTTGGGATAGGGCTGGAGGCCTCCCTGGATGACAGTAAGACTGGAGTCTGTGAACCAATTATTTCATCAATTCTAACATTGCATTCCTATCAATGCCTTTGCTGTCCATGGGGCCAATTCAATTGTTGCCGGCGCCCCCTGTGGAGAGCCTCTGCTAATGGTCAACTATCACAGTTAATCAATTCTCTCCGATAGATGCCCAGTAGCTGCAGAAGACACGTAATGAAGGCATTGACACATACAAAAAGTGACATGTTTTATAACCGGACGTCCCCTAACTCTTGTCATTTATATAAGCCATGTATAAAGCTGAAATGAGCATTATATTAGGAGCAAAAAGAAATAAAATAAAAAACTTTTTACTAAGCCATGGATAAATAAAGTAGATGGAAATAAAGTACCAGCCAATCAGCTCCTGTCATGTCACAGGCTGGGTTTGAAAAATGGCAGTTAGGAGCTGATTGGCTGGTACTTTATCTCCGTCCATGGCTTAGTAAATAAATCCCTTAATTTGAACGTTTTGGAAATTACGGGGTACAAGATTGAACTTTGAGGTGACACCTCCTAAATAAAATCTCCACCTTCCTGCACACCAAGGTTCAGCTCGGCACTGGAAGATGACACATGCCCCTTATTCGGTATTGCGGCACGCCCAGCGCATTTTGAGCTACTCGTTGAGTGCGCTTCATAAACGATCTCCTCTTTGTTCGGTAGAAGAACTCCAGCTCTCACCGTTTCTACCTTCTTTATTTTATTTTGTGTCTCTGCTAAACTTTCTGAGCACTTGGAATGAAACGACCTTTATATGAAAGTCTGACATTTGTAAGAGTGGCTTTATTGAGCTGTTAAAGTAAATTGTATTGTCGTGGATTGATGGATACGATCTCTTGTCAGACCACTGGCAGGCAATCTTAATGAAAAATGCTGTGCCAAGAAAATCTCGCGTCCTGACCACCAAGAGCTTTTCAGTTGTTACACATATGAAATGCACATGATCCCGATATTCCGAGATCATCATCCGAGGAGTTTCAAATCAAATAAGTAACAGCTGAATCTTCCCCAGATGTTTGCATTGGGGATTTACTGAACGCTTCTCATTGCAGTGTTTAGTCCTGCTTAAATGTAAATCAAATGTTTTAGGTGTGATATACAAAGTGCTATTGGATCTGCCGGCTAGCGTTACCAGAGAGGCCTGACAGCGAACTCCATCGGACATGTCTGAAACGTTCTACGGCACACAGGAGAAAAGGACATCATTGGTGTTTAATCAAAATATGAACTAGTCAAATAATAAATTCTCCAGATTTATCTATAACAATGCATACCTACCTTTCAGTGAATTATTAATGCCAGAAGTGAATCTGTACCATGTTTTTCTACTAAAATAAACCGGCAAGATAAGGCGAATCTGACGTTTCGGTGCATACACTCACACAGTGGACAGAAATGGGGACGTTATTTAAAGTATAACAAAGGTGTAATCTACAAAAAGCGCAAGGTACCGTAATACATGACATACAATAAACAGACTGAGAGAAGGAACCGCATTTGATTCATGACCAGGATCAATACAGTAAATAGTTAACCATATAAATGGGAATGTTTTCCAGAGTAATTGGGAATGAGGGCGAGGCAAAAGACAGATAGTAAATTAGGAAGGTAATCTCATCTCAGGACAAGGAAGGATCAAGGATGGATGGAAGATAAAGAGGCGGCCTGGGTAGGATGGCCATCGATGTGTCCTCCATTAATGGTTGCCATCGATGAAAAACACAGAAGGCATCATCAATGGTACAAAACTAGGCAACGGCGTACCACAGATGTTTTTTTTTACCATCAAGGATTTGCATACAGTATGTGCAGAAGAAATTTTGTCCTCGCTGACGTCAGAGACCGGATGAGCAGTGCAAGATTCCTCTGGTGGCTGATAGCCTAGTATCTCTGCGCTGCAATGCAAGTGTGAAAAAAATAAACACCGGGCTCACGGCTACCATTGATGGAACTATCTGTCCCTCCACCATCTATGGTAAAACCATCAGTCTGCTTAGCATGGATGGTTTCCAGCCATCAATGGTCAATGGCAGTTTCCACTAGAAGTGGCGAATTTCTAAATTCCTTGCAAGGAGCATCCCTCAAGCAATTGGTGAGGAAGTCTACTTATAAAGATGATATTTTAGACTTTATACTCACAAATGGTGACAGGATATCAGATGTTCTTTATACGTGGGTGAGAACCTAATATTCAGTGACCATCCAGCACAGTATGGTTTAGTATAAAAACAGGGACTGACTCCTGTCACACAAAAACAAAGGTGTTGGATTTTAGGAAGGCTGACTTTGCAAAAATGGGGAGATGTGTAAGCGATTCATTGGCAGAGTGAAGGAATTTGGAAGGAGAGCAGGAGAGGTGGGAAAAAATAAAAAGTGCAGTTCTAAAGCAACAGACCTTTGGATCAAAAGGGTAAGGGAAAGCACCAGGAAAAGGAAGCCAGTGTGGTTCACAAAATAATTATCCACTAGTGTGAAAGCAGGTAAAATAGATAAAGAGGGAAAAACTTTTTTTTTAAGTATGTAAGTGAAAGGAGAAAATCAAATGGAGGAATAATAAGACTTTAGACAGAGAGAGAGATTGGTGGAGGGAGACAAGGCAATGGCAGATCAAAATAATTATTTTTGCTCAGTATTCACTACAGAAGGAGAGGGGAAGGGGCCACAGTTTAGTTGCAGGGACAATCATAAAAATTAGTTAGCGGAAAGTAAATTTACTTTCTAACAGAACTCTCCAAACTGAAAGTGTAGAAATCAATGGGCAGATGGGATACATCCAGGGATACTAAAAGAGCTTAAAGAGGTGCTGGTAACTCCGGTAACAGAATTATTCAACCAGTCTCTAGCTAAAGGAGCAATTCCAGAGGACTGGAAAAGAGCGCTCACTGCAGTTTATCGCAGCACAGCAGTCGGGTTGGAACTGCGCATGTGCATGTCGCACATGCCAGATGGCCAAAGGCCGTCATTGCCTAGCGATTGCCTCTGAGGCAGAGACGGTCGCTGGGCGGGAGGGGGCTGGACAGCAGCGATAAGCCGGCATTTAGGGGGCATGGTCCGGCCAATGCAGGCGTGGCCGGACCATTGGGGGGGGCGGACCGCGGCGCCTGCATGACGTCACACGCAGTCGCTGTGACCTGGGGCAGCGAGGAGGTTCTCCCGGCGATGCTTTTGCATTTCTGCGAGGGGGGGCGGCACTGACATGCGGGGCAGACTAGCCCTGTGCTGGGCGTCCCCCCGCGTGTCTGAGTGCCTGATTGTAGCTGTGCTAAATTTAGCACAGCTACGATCAACTCGGAATGACCCCCATGGTCCCACTGCACAAAAGTGGAAGCAAGGAAGAGGCAAGCAACTACCAACCAGTAAGCCTTATAACAGTGGTAGGGAAAGTAGTGAAAACACTTTTAAAACAAATAGGTTATAGAATATCTTAAATCCAGCATCTTACAGAATCCCAAACAGCATGGATTTACTGGGGGGAGATCAAGTCAAACACATCTTATTGACTTTTTTTGACTCTGTGACAAAAATAATAGATCAAGGAGGAAAATGGGGGAGGAGGGTAGATGTAGCATACAGTATCTAGACTTTAGTAAGGCTTTTGATGTCTCAGACTGCTAAATAAACTCAAAAGTGTGGGGTTGAATTCGGAGATGGTTGAATGTATGAGAAACTGGTTGCAGGATATAAAACAGAGAGCTGTGGTAAATGGAGTGCATACACAGGAGGGAAATGTTACCAGTGGTGCACCCTAGGGATTTGTACTTGGACCAGTGCGTTTTAATATCTTGATTGGTGGCATTACAAATGGCATTAAAGGGAAAGTATTCCTTTTTGCGTATGACAGAAAGATATGCAACAGATTACACAAATCAGGAGGGGTAAAACAAATGACTGATGATCTATGTAAACTCGAGGAATGGTCAAAAACGTGGCAACTGCAGTTTAACATAAAAAAAATGCAAAATCATGCACTTGGGTCTCAAAAATACAAAGGCTAAATATAGTATTAATGGCACTATACTGGAAACTACTGAGGAGGAAAGGGATCTAGGAGTCACTATCTCAGGTGACATAAAGGATAAATATAGTATCAAGGCACTATACTGGAAATTACTGAGGAGGAAAGGGATCTAGGAGTCACTATTTCAGGTGACATAAAGGATAAATATAGTATTAATGGCACTATACTGGAAACTACTGAGGAGGAAAGTTATCTAGGAGTCACTATCTCAGGTGACATAAAGGATAAATATAGTATTAATGGCACTATACTGGAAACTACTGAGGAGGAAAGGGATCTAGGAGTCACTATTTCAGGTGACATAAAGGATTAATATAGTATTAATGGCACTATACTGGGAGCTACTGAGGATGAAAGGGCTCTAGGAGTCACTATCTCAGGTGACATTAAGGATAAATATAGAATTTATGGCACTATACTGGAACTACTGAGGAGGAAAGGGATCTAGGATTCACTATTTCAGGTGTCATAAAGGATACATATAGTATTAATGGCGCTATACTGGGAACTACTGAGGAGGAAAGGGATCTAGGAGTCACTATCTCAGGTGACATAAAGGATAAATATAGTATTAATGGCGCTATACTGGGAACTACTGAGGAGGAAAGGGATCTAGGAGTCACTATCTCAGGTGACATAAAGGATAAATATAGTATTAATGGCGCTATACTGGGAGCTACTGAGGATGAAAGGGATCTAGGAGTCACTATTTCAGGTGACATAAAGAATAAATATAGTATTAATGGCACTATACTGGGAGCTACTGAGGATGAAAGGGATCTAGGAGTCACTATTTCAGGTGACATAAAGGATAAATATAGTATTAATGGCGCTATACTGGAAACTACTGAGGAGGAAAGGGATCTAGGAGTCACTATCTCAGGTGACATAAAGGATAAATATAGTATTAATGGCACTATACTAGAAACTACTGAGGAGGAAAGGGATCTAGGAGTCACTATCTCAGGTGACATAAAGGATAAATATAGTATTAATGGCACTATACTGGGAACTACTGAGGAGGAAAGGGATCTAGGAGTCACTTTTTCAGGTGACATAAAGGATACATATAGTATTAATGGCACTATACAGGGAACTACTGAGGATGAAAGGGCTCTAGGTGTCACTATTTCAGGTGACATAAAGGATAAATATAGTATTAATGGCACTATACTGGGAGCTACTGAGGATGAAAGGGATCTAGGAGTCACTATTTCAGGTGACATAAAGGATAAATATAGTATTAATGGCGCTATACTGGAAACTACTGAGGAGGAAAGGGATCTAGGGGTCACTATTTCAGGTGACATAAAGGATAAATATAGTATTAATGGTACTATACTGGAAACTACTGAGGAGGAAAGGGATCTAGGAGTCACTATTTCAGGTGACATAAAGAATAAATATAGTATTAATGGCGCTATACTGGATACTTCTGAGGAGGATAGGGATCTAGGAGTCACTATTTCAGGTGACATAAAGGATAAATATAGTATTAATGGCACTATACTGGGAGCTACTGAGGATGAAAGGGATCTAGGAGTCACTATTTCAGGTGACATAAAGGATAAATATAGTATTAATGGCACTATACTGGAAACTACTGAGGAGGAAAGGGATCTAGGAGTCACTATTTCAGGTGACAAAGGATAAATATAGTAATAATGGCACTATACTGGAAACTACTGAGGAGGAAAGGGATCTAGGAGTCACTATCTCAGGTGACATAAAGGCAGGTAAGTAATGTAACACAGTAATGAGGAAGGCTAGTCAGATGCTTGGCTGCATAATAGGTCATAGGTACGGCCTCATCTAGAAAACTGTGTTCAATCCTGGAGGCCATATCTCCAGAAGGATATTAATACACTAGGTGATTCATTGCGCCCTACAGGCAATCTTCACACCGTCGCAAGGGGCTACGCCCCCTTAACCCTTGCACACCCTTGTGGCATGCAATATTTGTATTATATGGAGAATTACCTCCAATCATAATTGTGTGAGTGGTTAAATATTGCATGGACAAAGGGCGTGCGATGGTTATGGGGTCGTGAACAGCGCACGCAGGGCCTGATGAATCACCTAGTAGGTGATGTGGTTGGGGAATGGTGGGGGAGACGCAGACGGAGGAGGGGGTCCGGGGGGTGCAGCGGATGGGGGAGGTGGTCCGTGGGTGCCGCGGATGGGGGAGGGCGGTTGCAGTAGTGCCGCTGGTGGGGCTGGAGCGGTGGTGGTGCGGGTGGGGTAGAGGCAGGTGCGGTGGTGCCACGGGTGGGGAAGGGGCGGGGGTGCTGCGGGTGGGGGAGGGGGTTCGGAGCCACCGCGGGTGGTGGAGTGGGGGTGCGGCAGATGGGGCCGGAGGTACTTCAAGTGGGGGAGGGGTGAGTAATGCTTCTCCTGCTTCTCCTCCGGGAAGCAGCTAAGCTGCTGTCCTCCCTTTGGCAGTGGCTCTCCCGGACTCTTGCACAGCAGCCAGTCACTATGCGCCGCATTTCAGGGAAGAAGATGCACTCAATAATCTACAGCTGGAATGCTTCGGCACTAAGGGCTGCTGGGAGCTGTAGTTTATTTAGTGCATCTAGATCCCTGTAATGCGGCGCGTTGGGACACCGGCGCTAACAATAGTGACTGGCTGGTAAAACTGACTGACTCGTTGAATCAATGTAAAAGGTGAGAGTGCTGTGCAGTGTCAGTGACACTGCACACCCACTGCACAGCACAGCACTCTCACCTTTTACATTGATTCAGCGTCCAGACATTACCCTCAGCGATATCACCCACTCTATCCGTTACATTAGCCATTTTGGGGCTTCCAGGCCGGCAGGCCAGGTGCTGTGTTGCGGAGTCAGGGCCTCTGGGTATCTGGGCGCGGCTGTGGCGGGGAGGCACTTCTTTGACATCACGCGCAGAGGAGGCTGCGGGGCTCAGAGAGTATGCGGCGCAGGGAGGGCTATGAAAGCCTTCCGCTGCGCCGCTTTCATACACATCTATGCCGGTGGCCGCAGCAGCTTTTGTTCCACCTGCGCCGTGGCTAGGGAGTGGGGATTGTTGATGCTGGAGGGGGCAGGTGGACTGGCAGCAGGACATAGGGGTTCATTCCGACCTGATTGCTAGCAGGCTACTTTTAGCACTGCTGCGATCAGGTAGTCGCCGCCTACAGGGGGACGGGGGAATCGCTGTGCAGGGCTGCAAACGCTTGTGTAGAGAACTGCACAAACAAAAGTTTTAGCAGTCTCTGCACAGCTCAGGACTTACTCACCCGCTGCGATCATCCAGGACGGAGCTGACGTCAGGATCCCTCCCTGGAAACAGATGGGCATGCTTCGTTCGGACGGACACTCCCTGAAAACGGTCAGTTGACGCCTCTGGCCGGCCTCTTCCTGTCAATCTTCTTGCGCTCGCCGCTGCGAGCGCTTTCTTCACTATTCTCATAGCTGCCCGGCGACGGCCATCCCCAGGCAGCGACGCACCTGTGCATTGCCACGTGCACGCGCAGTTTTGACCCATGGCTGCGAAAAAGTGCAGTGTGCGAACGGGTTGGAATGACTCCCATAGGACGCTGCATTAAGAAAAAAAAATTCCCCCCTATCTGCAGCGCAGAGACTTGCTGCAGATGCAGTGACATACCCTCCAGCTGCACCTTTTTGGCAGGTACAGTACCTTTTTTTTATGTTTTTTTATTGGCTCTCCAAACTCCCATTGAAAGTACAGGAAAAGGTGCGTGGCCACGCCCCCTTTTCGAATTTGTAGCGATGTTTATGTGTACATTGTTGGAGGGTCTGTTGCTGCAGATGCAGTGGGCCTATTTTGGGGTGTGGATCTGGAGCTGCAGCTCCATCAGCCCCGTTGTTAATCCTGCTCTGGGAACACACAGCAGCCAAAGGGCAGAGCCTCCCATTGGATGTAACCTGTGAGGGGAGAGGGGGGGGGGGGTATTTCTCACCCAATCAGCTGTGGACTGGGTGTGCTATACCTACTGCTAACCCAATGAGAGCTCCTAGCCACGCCCAGCGTTATACACACAGGGACAGAGTCACAGATCTGGGCTATTATATAGGAGATTAGAGAGCATACAAAGAAGGGCAAATATATCAAGGGGTTTACCGAGGTCCAGGAGGGAGACATTCTTCACAGGAAGAGAAGTATTAGAACACAAGGCCATGCACTGAAACTGGAGGGAGAAGGTTCAGGGGTAATTTGAGGAAAAATTACTTCACAGAAAAGGTAGTGGACAAGTGGAATAGCCTCCCATCAGAGGTGGTGGAGGCTAATACAGTAGAACAACTTAAACATGCATGGGATAGGCATATGAATATCTTTATAAGAACTAAGGATTAGTTGAGGTTACCCAGTGGTGCAAGTAGAAAAAATGTCTTACAGGTACTGTGTGCGCACGCCGAAGGCTCGCGCGCCAAAAAATGGGTGTGGCCAAATGCCACATGGGGCGTGGCCAATGAAAATGGGAACGTGATACACATATGGGGGAGGGGCAGATACACATATGACCACAATAGTGCCAGATACACGTTGCTCCACAGTGCCAGATATACATTGCCCCACAGTGCCAGATATACATTGCCCCACAGTGCCAGATACACATTGCCTCACTGTGCCAAATACACAAATGCCCCCAGAGTGCCAGATATACATTGCCCCACAGTGCCAGATACACATTGCCCCACAGTGCCAGATACACAAATGCCCCCACAGTGTCAGATATACATTGCCCCCCAGTGCCAGATACAGAAATGCCCCCACAGTGCAAGATATGCCCCCAGTGCCAGATACAGAAATGCCCCCAGTGCCAGATACACATGTCCCCCCAGTGCCAGATATGCCCTCAGTGTCAGATATGTCCCCAGTGCCAGATACAGAAATGCCCCCAGTGCCAGATACACATGTCCCCCCAGTGCCAGATACACATGTCCCCCCAGTGCCAGATACACATGTCCCCCCAGTGCCAGATACAGAAATGCCCCCAGTGCCAGATACACATGTCCCCCCAATGCCAGATACACATGTCCCCCCAGTGCCAGATACACATGTCCCCCCAGTGCCAGATACACATGTCCCCGCAGTGCCAGATATGCCCCCAGTGCCAGATACACATGTCCCCCCAGTGTCAGATATGTCCCCAGTGCCAGATACACATGTCCCCGCAGTGCCAGATATGCCCCCAGTGCCAGATACACATGTCCCCCCAGTGCCAGATACACATCTCCCCAGTGCCAGATATGCCCCCAGTGCCAGGTACACATGTCCCCCAGTGCCAGATACACATGTCCCCCCAGTGCCAGATATGCCCCCAGTGCCAGGTACACATGTCCCCCCAGTGCCAGATACACATGTCCCCCCAGTGCCAGATACACATGTCCCCCCAGTGCCAGATATGCTCCCAGTGCCAGGTATACATGTCCCCCCAGTGCCAGATATCCCCCAGTGCCAGGTACACATGTCCCCCCAGTGCCAGATATCCCCCAGTGCCAGATACACATGTCCCCCCAGTGCCAGATATCCCCCAGTGCCAGATACACATGTCCCCCCAGTGCCAGATATGCCCCCAGTGCCAGATATCCTCCCAGTGCCAGGTACACATGTACCCCCAGTGCCAGATATGCCCCAAGTGCCTGGTATACATGCCCCCCCAGTGCCAGATATGCCCCAAGTGCCAGATACACATGTCCCCCCAGTTCCAGATATGCCCCCAGTGCCAGATATCCCCCAGTGCCAGATATGCCCCCAGTGCCAGGTACACATGTACCCCCAGGGCCAGATATGCGCCAAGTGCCAGGTATACATGCCCCCCCAGTGCCAGATATGCCCCAAGTGCCAGGCACACATGTCCCCCCAGTGCCAGATATGCCCCCAGTGCCAGATATGCTCCCAGTGCCAGGTATATATGCCCCCCCCCCCCAGTGCCAGATATGCCCCCAGTGCCAGATATGCTCCCAGTGCCAGGTATACATGCCCCCCCCCCAGTGCCAGATATGCCCCCAGTGCCAGGTATACATGTAGCCCCTCCTTCCCTCCTGCTCACCGCTGCTTCTGGTCCTCTCCTGTGTGTGTCTGTGTGAGGGGAGGAGAGCGCATCCTGTGCCTCTCCTTCCCCTCAGTCTCCGGCGGGTGCAGGTGTCTCAGTTCAATTCAGCGCCGATCCATGAGCCAATCAAAGCTCGCGGTCCGGCAGCCTTGGCTGCCGGTCCGCGAGCACTGATTGGCTCACGGGCAGCGCTGCATTGAACAAAGAGACAGAGGGGCAGGAGAGGCACAGGCTGCGCTCTCCTCCCCTCACATCGGCGGCGGTGAGCAGCAGAGGGAGAGAGGGACGGGGAACGTCGGCCCGTCGGTGTGGGTACGGCGTACCCACGTCTAAATTCTTAAGGGTACGCCGTACCCACCCGTACCCACACACTTGCACCGCTGATACCTAAAGGTTAGAAAAGGGCAGACTGGATGGGCCAAGTGGTTCTTATCTGCCATCAAATTCTGTTTCTATGTTACTTGTAATGGCTATACCTAGGCCTGGGTAATGCTGCAGAACAGGCACACAGCGCATATGCTTATTCTGCATGGAAAGACATGAGATCCGGCACACCTACTGTGATCACTAGTGCTTATGATTGTCTCCGTCCCTCACAAAGACCACACTATCCATGAAAATATGAACGTTTCTGGGTTTCCACATGCGGTCGCACTGATCTTTGCTATACACAGCCAGATTCTACCATAAGAGTGAAAGCACTGATCCTGCACCAGACCAGATGGTGTATAAAAATAGCATAAGATTAACAACAATATACTTGTGGTATTATTGATAATCCTAAAGAAATGTTAAGGGTTGATGTTGTCCCTTCCAACCTTTCAAGAAGATTACCTCCCAGGGAGGTGGGTGCTTGACCAGATATAATGGGGAAAGATACAGTAGTTTGGGGGTGAGTATAATCTCTTATACATTGAGAGTCTATAACAGCTTTTGGAAAGGTTCATGGTCCTTTCTCCACTAACGTATGTGGAGACTTTTTCCATAAATGCTTTAAAGTGGAGATGCCTAGGTCACTGCATACATGTTGGCTGATCTAGGCGAGCATACAGTAAGTGGGATGGAGACAATTTACTCTCTGGGGATATTTACTAAGCAGTGATAAGAGCGGAGAAGTGAGCCAGTGGAGAAGTTGCCCCATCAACCAATCAGCAGCTCTGTATAATGTTATAGTATGTAAATTATAGATGTTACTAAAGTGCTGATTGGTTGCCATGAGCAACTTCTCCACTGGCTCACTTCTCCGCTCTTATCACTGCTTAGTAAATGTCCCCCTTAGGTATTAAGTATCACACACACATGTATCACTCTATATCAGACCTGGGCAAAGTACGGCCCGCGGGCCACATACGGCCCTTTGTCAATCCCTGTCCGGCCTGCGTAGGCTCTCCGCCCACAGGCTCCCTGCACCATGGATTTATCATTAATGCGTGTGTGGGGTATTGTGCGCCGCCCAGGACGTGAGCAGATCAAGCCAACCTGAGGATCAGGATCTGAGGCCACCCCAGACAGGAAGCGGAGATATCCCCGACGCTACCACCCAGTTCCAGCCGCACAGCGGACCCCCGCTCTGGAGGTCCCGCAGCGGTCAGCTCCTACCTTGAGACACGCTGCCTAAATCTGCCTAAACGCGAGTGATACCGCCTATTTGTTAAATACTGTCCCCCCCCAAAAAAAATGTGGCTCACATTAAAAATAGAAAAGTTGATTCCGTATGCTGCGTTTTCAACAAGGCATGGACTGCTAAATATTTATTTACAGAAATCAAGGGTAAAGCCGTGTGCTTAGTTTGTGGTACACAAGTCGCTGTGTTTAAGGATTACAATCTGAATCGCCACTACGTGACCAAACACGAGGATAAATATAAGAACTTATCTGACCAAGAGCGCGCAAAGGAGTCGGGGGCTTTACTAGCCAAGCTGCAAACTCAACGAACGCTTTTTACAAAACTTAGCGCATCCAGAGATACAGCTGCCAAGACAAGTTATGCCATATCTCATAAAATAGCTAGAAAAAGTAAACCGTTTTCTGACGGAGAGTTTATTAAGGAGTGTTTGGTGGACTCTGCTGCGCTAATATGCCCAGAGAAAAAGGGCGCATTTGAGAACATCCCCCTCTCCCGGCGCACTGTAACGAGAAGGGTTGAGGACATCGCGGGAAATCTGGAGTTTCAGCTGAAGAACAGAGCGGTTAACTTTGACTGTTTTACCCTGGCTCTGGATGAGAGCTGCGATGTACATGACACTGCCCAGCTACTCATCTTCTGACGTGGGATCACTGCAGACATCAAAATAACGGAGGAGCTGGCAGCCATGCAGGCAATGAAAGGGACAACTACAGGGAGTGATTTCTTTACGGAGGTAAATGCATGTTTGTACAAGTTGGGATTGAAACAGATGGTTGTCCAAATCTGACGGGGAAAAATGTTGGACTTTTGAAGAGAATGCAGGATAAAGTGACAGAAATGAACCCTGAGCAGAAATTAAAATTTTTGCATTGTATTATACATCAGGAAGTGTTGTGTAAGTCAGTATTAAAAATGAACCATGTTGTTGATGTTGTAACTAAAACAGTTAACTTCATCAGAGCAAGAGCACTGAATCACAGACAGTTTGTTGCACTTTTGGATGAAATTGAGACTGAACATCGTGACATCAGCTACCAGACATCTGCCAGGTGGCTCAGCCTGGGAAAAGTGCTGAAAGTTTTCTGGGACCTGAGAGAGGAGATCCTGGAGTTCTGTGTGAAGAAGGGAAATGACATCCCTCAGCTTTCAGATGCAGACTGGTGGCTGGTAGACCTTGGTTTTTCTGTAGATGTGACTGCACAGATGAATGAACTGAATGTCAAACTGCAATGCAAGGGCCTTTTTGTGCATGAAATGTACAGCGCAGTGAAGGCTTTTATGAGAAAGTTGCAGCTTCTCTCAAGCCAAATGGGGGACAATAATCTCACTCACATGCCAACACTAAAGGAAGCCAAACCATTAGCTGATCACCTCCACAGGTACACGTCCATGTTAGAAGCACTGCATGGTGAGTTTTCAAGGCGATTTCAAGACTTCAAAACACTTGAGAGTGAAATGAACATGGTTTCTTCTCCCTTCACCTGCAGTGTGGATAATGCATCCAGTGATGTTCATATGGAACTCATTGACTTGCAGTCTGACACACTTCTGGCAAGGAACTTTAAGTCAGTCCCACTGCTTGAGTTTTAAGGCCCATACACACTTGACGATGCACACGTCGTTAACGACCGTCGTTAACGACTTCCCTTGAACTTCCCTTGACCAGCTGAGCAAACGACATGAGCATACACACTACCAACGACCAAAGACCATTCATCATTGAAGCATCCAAGCTGAACAGTTTATTAAAATAATGAGCTGGGAACAGGGCTGGTGAACAGTGGCTTGGTCGTTGGTCGTTCACACCATACACATTCAACGACGTCTCTGGTCGGTAACGACCATAGTGGAAATTGAGCATACATGCTCCACAGATAAACGAGGGTCGTTAACGTCCCGCGGGGCCGCGCATCGGTGGTCGTCGGATGCATACACACTTGACGATATAATGAGCGACGTCGTTGATGAGGGCTGAAATGAACGACGTCACTCATTATATCGTCAAGTGTGTATGGGCCTTTACTCTTCACTCAAAGAGGAGAACTTTCCACACATGAGGAGACATGCTCTGAGGATTCTAGTCCTCTTTGGATCTACCTACACATGTGAACAGACATTCTCAGTGATGAAGTTCAACAAATAAAGACACAGATCCTCTATTGATCACCTCTCAGCTATGCTTCGCATAGCAACCTCAGACATTCAGCCAGATTTCAGTGCACTTGTTCAAGTCAAAGACAGACTGGATTTTTCTCACTGAACTAGTAACTGAACTGATAACATCAAAAGCATTTATTGCTTTTTGTCTAAAGTTGATCAGCTGCTTATCTTTAACATACCGTAAAACACCTCTTTAATATTTGTGAAGATTAACAAGTTAAAAATAAATAAAACAGTGATGTAATGATTGTTTTTGTTTTAAAGTAAACTGTTTATTACTTTTAGACTCTTTTGCATCTTTTCCTCTTTGACCTACACCACAATTCATAAATTAAGTTCAAGATATCATTGGTTCGGCCCTACAACACAGTTCAGATTTTCATGTGGCCCCCTATAGAAATTAATTGCCCACCCCTGCTCTATATTTTCGACAGTAACTGCAGTCCCCTATAGGTGTCTCTGGGGGATGCGATGCTGTCAGATTTACCTGGCTCCAGAATGCCCTGCACCTAAGTCCATCTGAATACGGCTATAGATCATAAAATTAGCCTGCAGAGGGTTCCTCCGGACTGGAACCTCAGTAGCAGAGACTCAGGATGACCTGCGATTTAAGGATGCCTGTGCCCAATGCTCTTTTGCTTCAGTTGCACTTAGGGGAAGCAGCTCTCTAGGGGGCGGTTGTGAAGGAAGGCCAGAAACAGGAGCATCCATGGTTATGTACTGTACAACTCATAGCCCATAGCTGTGGGAAGAATAGGGGTAACGGAGAGAGAGCGGGGAGCAGGGAGTGAGACAAACCTTTCTGTGAGAGCACAGAGCCGGACACATCTCGGAGCAGCTTTGCAGCACCAGCAGTGACCACCGCGGCCCAGGACAGGTCCCAATGCCGTGCACTATAGCACCAGCTGCACTCCACCTCCTCTCTGCCTACCGCTCTGCCCAGAGGTTCAAACCTCCAGCTTTTAGGGTTCTCTAAACCGAATTTGGCATTGATTGGTTGCCATCGTCAGGTGTCTAGTCTGAACCTCCATGGCGGACGCTGTATACAACACAGTTGAACCTCCGCAAACAACAACACTGGTGGAACTCCAGGGCCCTGGTAATTACAGACACTGTGGGGACTTCTATGTTTGGGGGCTGTCACGGCTGTGGTTTTTGTGAATTTGGACTAGGACTAGATACTGGGTCTGGACTTGAGAATTGAGGGCTCAGTTGGGCAGGCTTGAGATTTCTCCTACTCATGCAGACGTGGCAGGTTGGCTACCGAGTCTGGAGAGGAATGTGGTAGGTGACCAGCTATGTGGGTACTGGAACACTGATGGGAAGACCCACCAGTGCAATGGATAGTTGGATGTCACCGGTAATGGATAGTCTCTGAGAAGACGGGAATGTTCTGGAGTAGATTGACGGAATGCTGGGTGGAACCAGCAATGCAGGATTTCAGAATGCTTGGCGGAGCCAGCAAAGCAGGTGTTCAGAAAGCTGGACGAGACCAGCAAATCAGATTTTCATGAGGCTGGGTGGAACCAGCAAGGAAGGTGTTCGGAATGCTGGATGAGACCAGCAAAGCAGGTTTTCAGGAAGCCGGACGAGACCAGCAAAGCAGGTTTTCAGAATGCCAGACGGAACCAGCAAGACAGGTTTTCAGAATGCCGGATGAAACCAGCAAGACAGGTTTTCAAAATGCCAGAGGGAACCATCAAAGCTGGTTTTCAGGAATGTTGGATAGTGCTGAACCAGCAAGACAGGTTTTCAGGAATGCTGGATGGTGCTCAACCATCAAGGCAGGTTTTCTGGATGCTGGATGGGCTGAACCAGCAAGGCAGGTTTTTAGGATGCTGGATGGACTGAACCAGCAAGGCAGGTTTTCTGGATGCTGGAAAGAACCAGCAAAACACTAATGCTGCAATGATATGCAGGACAGTCCCTCAGGAACACTGGGATGGCACACCAGTGAACCTGGATATTCTGCGGTGTTATTGCAGTAGTGGCCCTTTAAGATCATCCAGGGAGTCAGGTAGTGCTAGAGATGGATGCACTTTGTCAATACCAGCAGGAGGTACTGGCGCTCACAACAGGCTTAGAGACAACAAAGCACTGACAGCTTGCCAGCGCTGGCACTTGGAATTTATATCCCTTGCTCTCTGCTGACTGGATGAGAGAATCACATGATGAGGAAGAGATTCTGGATTGGACCAGGGATGATCAGCTGACCAGAAACTGTCATGGCGACGTCCATAGCTGGTTTTGGAGGGAACTCCGATGCGGTGTGTGCATGGACAGACAATAATGGCCGCAGGCTCTGAGAGCTCAGTGAGCTGTATCTGGTGACCACTGGAGTCAGAGAGACATGTAGTATAATGACAGCATGGACAATCCTCAATGATTGCTGTCAGGGCCGGTTCAAGGGCGCTCTGCGCCCCGGGCAGGAAAAGGGGCGTGGCCTAATACAGGGGCGTGGTCAGTTACGCCCCCTGTACATTGCTAGCGCCGCTTGAATGCTGAGCGGTGCGCGATGACGTCATCGCGCACCGCACAGCAAAAGGTCCTCTCCACGAAGGGAAACTAGACGCTATGCGTCTAGTTCCCTTCGTGGAGAGGACCTTTGCTGTGCGGTGCGCGATGACGTCATCGCGCACTGCTCAGCAAAGTTACTCTCCACGAAGGGAAACTAGACGCATAGCGTCTAGTTCCCTTCACAGGAGGCGGACGGGGACGGCAGCGGGCAGCGGAGGCGGACGGGGGACACAGCAGGCAGCAGTGGCGGATCTTGCCACGGTGCGGCGCCCTCCGGATGGCGCCAGCGCCCTCCGGAAGGCGGCGCCCCGGGCAAAAGTCCTGCTTGCCCGTGGCAAGATCCGCTACTGATTGCTGTGTAGGACAGAATGAAGAGACTTTCTGAATTCAGCATTCACACAGAAGTCTAATCAACACAAGTGCAGCTCGTTAGCAACTCCTACCTTCCAGACAGAGACTCAGCACTCAGGGAACTCATGGTACTGGTGAGCTGTTTATCCCAGTGAGCAGAAAATATGCCGGATCCAGGACAGATGGCAGAGGTAAGTCACCAGACTATTTGAATTTAGTGAGGATTGTGACAGGAGCCCTGGGACTGCTGCTCCTGTCGTCCCACATTAATCCGGCTATGGGCCCATTGGGGGAATGCAGTGATAGGGGCCCATACTTACAGGTGTGGTCAGATTCCAGATGGGGTGTGGCCAGCCTCCACAGCTTCTTGGGTAACCTATATGATTAGTAAATACCGCTGATGCATGCATGATAATGTACCAGATTAATTACGGGAATGCACTGTAGAAAATATAATCCTGTGCACTATAATGTCAAATATTTATGATGTATAATTTAAGTGCACAGTATGGAACTTGATCTCTAGAGGAAGGTGTGAGCCCTCAGGCAGTGGGGCCACCGGGGGTTTCCCCTGTATCCCTGTGGGCCAGTCTGACCCTGTGTACAGCTAATCAGCTTCAAGCATAGATGCTGCAGCGCCTGTAGTTATATTCAACTCTGCATCTGCTTATGCGCATGGCATCTGTTCAATGTGGGGGAGAGCCTGGGGGCAGCACAGCATCTTCGGGAATGCTGGGCATGCCCCAGAGCGACGAGGACAGGGTGGGGGTGAGCCATGAGGCCATGCCCTCTAATTCTGCAATGCAAAACCCTTTTAGGGACCCTGGCACTGGAGTCCCCAGTTAAGCACAAGCAATTTGGTGAAGAGAGGAGGACTGGCTGTAGGGGTAAGGGGCAGAGAGGAGAGGGCAAGGTTGGTCCACTTTCTTTTGTGAGTGATCATTGCATGCATGACTGGGTGCAGGAGGGAAGGCAGGCCCAGGAGGGAGTCCGGGCCCCGTAGCAGCCTTACCCCTTGCACCCATGGTAGTTACGCCAGTTGGGTGGGTGTAAGTCCCACTACCACTGATGAAAGAAAAACAGGTGGCACACAGTTACCCACATATAGAGGTACATATTTTCATCACAGATGGGCAGATACTTATATTAGCAATAGGTAGCTAACAGGTTGCTTCATCCGGATGGAAAAATGGCCACAAATGCATCCGACAGAATTAGGCCCCGAGAGTTCAGGTTTCTACAGCATTTGGACCTTTTTCATTTATTGGGTGGTCTCCAGAACCCTCTGTACAGTCTTCACTCTCCATTACATCCTCCCCTCTGTTTCCCTGTCCATAAACCAAACCACGTTCTTATCTCTCTGACTCGCTCCAAGTACATCTGTTTGAGGTATTTTTATGATCGTTCACTACTGAATACTTAAAACCCTCCAATGATCTATACCAAGGAACTGTAAGTATTGATAATTGATTTTAAGGAAAATATGTGTCCAGATGGAAACCATCAAGCAAAGCGCTTATCAATTACTTTCATGTATTTCCGGACTCTGCTCTATCTGATCAAACGCAACATTTCTCCTTCTCGAGCCTCATATCTGCTGCCAGACACCTATCGTACTACACATTTACAATATAAAACATTACCCTCCGTGGCGATAAGCCTTTCAGGATCCCCCCCTTTGAATTGTTACCTATCTGTCTCTGCAGTTCTGTTGTGTGCACTCCGTTTGGCGCTGACCTTCTGAATATTTGTCTTAGAATTCTGCCAAATGCTTCCCTTCAATCATAACATGTGAGATACATTGCAATAATAATCTAGCAATAATGACCTATTCTCCTAATACTCCCTGACATAGTTATCACTGTACGCATTAGTAGAAAATGAAACAATGAAACAATTTGGCAATAACAGTCAAATGAAATTAAATCCAGAATCTTTCCTACGTGTCTGTTTTACAGTTTAGCGGACGAAATCTATCCCTGATCTAAAAGTGCTTGTGGTTCACAACTTTCTTAGGTGGTCTTACGGACCCACATATGTTGTATGTCTGTAAACACTAAGGAAATGCTGCCTCGTCTCCATTAAAGAGCTGCTTTACTTGACTTTGCTTTAGTTTCACTGTGTTCAGGTCTTATTGTGTAGTTGGTTTATGTGCCTAAAACCTAATAACGCTGTAAAGACCTCAAATCCAATATAAAGATTTGTTCTTTATGATACTGAATTCTTCAATGTCTGGTTCTTATCAACAAAATTAAACATAAGAAAATACCAGAAGAATATACAGTATCACCGCTCAAGTCCGAATCCCAGCTGTCAAGAAAAGCCGCCTCGCCCTGGATAATTCCGAACACATCGGGTCTTGTTCACGAGAGTCAGAGATTTCAGTTTCTATCTGCACAATTGCCAGAGTTCAGGGGGTATGCATTCAGTATCCCGCCTGTTGGGATCCCAGGAGCCGGAATATCGACACCGAAATCCCGGCAGCCGTCATAACACCCAGAACACGCAGCCTAAACCTAAGCTGGGTTAGGTTTAGACTGCGGGAGGGGGCTTAGGTTTAGGCACACTCTGGAGGAGTTAGGGTTTGGATGCGGGGTGTGAGGGAGGTTGGGGTTAGGCTGCAGAGGGGGCATTTTAGGATTAGGCACCACCGGGGAAGTTTATGGTTAGGCACTAAGGGGGTCAGGTTAGGTTTAGGCTGCGGGAAGCGGGGGTTAGGATAAGCCACCATCGGTTTAGGTTAAGCCACCATCAGTGGGAGGTACGGGCTAGGCACCAATAGGGGAGGTGAGGATTAGGCTGCGGACATGGAGAGTAGGTAGTTAATACTTACCTTCGGGGTCCTGGCTGTCGGGATTCAATCGTGGGGTTTCTGATCCTTTCGGGATGCTGTCATTGGTGTTCTGACGGCTGTTGGGATTCCGGTGTCAGTACTACAGCTGCCGAGATCCTGACAGCCGGGTCCTGAACGTATAAGGATTCAGTATAAACCCGGCGGTCGGGGTATCGTATACCATTGAAACACCAAGTAAACCTACTGCATAATCTTAAAAAGAAAGAAATCATAGAATGACTTTATTAAATATTTGACTCCCCTAAGTAGCCGCTTTGTGCTGATATATCCACCGGACACGTGCAATAACCTGTCGAGTTATGTTAGGCAACATTAGAGGGGGAAATCAAAATATAATCAGTAGCAGATACTGACAGTGACCAAAGGGGCAAATAGGGTGAGCGCAACTGAGAGGCCTGGAAGGACAGACATACCTACCAACATTCTTACCTATTGAAGTGGGACAGACGCGAGGCAAAGCCGCATGCGCTCCCAAAAAAGGGGCGTAGCCTCAAAAAGTGGGCGTGGCTTCATGGTGATGCCACGATTGTAAGCCACGCCGTCTTGAGGGGGCATGCCCTGCTCTCTGTGAGCTGCTAGCATGCCCCCTCTCCCTCTGTCACTCGTGAATAGACGCTATTTATTTATTAACAGTTTATAGCGCAGCAAATTCCGTTTCACTTTACAATTGGAAGTAACAATGATATAACAAACTGGGTAATAATAAACAGACATAGAGGTTGGAGAGCCCTGCTCGTAAGCTTACAATCTATAGGGAAATAGGCATGTATACACAAGGAAAGGTGCTATCTATTGCATAGTTGTCCGCCAGATTGCAAAGGTTCTTGGAGGGCTGTATGATATGGTCACACAGCAATGATGAACCGGGGTCGAGAGGAAGGGAAAGTGAAGAATGAGAAGACATGTGAGGATATGTGTGGACTGTGCAGAGTGGATGCAATTTGATAGGAAGGTTTCTGAAAGTTATGTGGCGGTTCTGGAATTTGATACGCTTGTCTGAAGAGGTGAGTTTTCAGGGAACACTTGAAGGTTTGGAGACTGGAGGAGAGTCTTATTGTGCGTGGTAGGGCATTCCACAGAGTGGGTGCAGCCCGATGAAAGCCCTGCAATCGGGAGCGAGTAATGAGTGTGGATGAGAGATGCAGGTCCCAACTGTCCCGATTTTCACCACCGAGCAGCAGCGACAGGAGCCTCCCAACTGCCCCCCCCCTCCCCTACCGCGGGACACTGCTTCCCGCGGGTGGGACAGCGGGACAGTCCCAGAAAAATGGGACTGTCCCGCGAAAATCGGGACAGTTGGAAGGTATGGGACAGGTATTGTACAGTCTGCAATGGGCAGCTTCTTTTTCTCCTCCATGTCTGACAGTTGTGTCACCTGGGGTTAGTAAAAGGCACTGCTTCCCTCTGTGCTTAAGCCCAAAATGTACAAAATGTAATTGCGGAACACCCCATGCTTTGTTATTAAACACGACTGGCAACCTGAGCCATAAGAGCTACCTCAGAATTTTACAGCACCATGCAAAGGTTCATCCTACAGCAAGATAATGACCAAAACATACCTCCTGGCTACCATATGTCAGATCTACCTGTGAGGAAAAGACGGTAGCCTTACATCATGGACTGGCCACACAGTCTCCAGACTTACACCCTGGCCAGCTGGTTTGGGATGAGCTGGACAGAAGGGTGAGGACAACGCAACCTACTGCATACATTTCGACGTGTTAAAGAATGATTAGAAATGTGTCCATAACACCTATGCCTGGGCTCTAGCGGTGCGATCTGCATACAGCTTGCGATGCCTGAGGGCACATACACCTATTTTTTACAATATTTTTTTGTTGCACCTTTTTTGCGACAATTTCTAAATCAAACCCCTTCTGCAGTATTGCAGGTCAGACTGGAAATGAGCATGCGGGAAAGTAAATGTCATTTTTAAATGAACCCTACTATAGGCTGCTTTTATTTACTGGAACAGTGTTAATATTCCATGTTTTTATTATATTTGCGGAAATGGGCACAGTATATTCTGCATAGTGCCCTCCCTCCAGGGGTGGATTGGGAACAAAAAGCGGCCCTGGAAAAATGTGTACTAGTGGCCCCACATGGGCAGCACCAGAGGTGTAAGGTCTAGCCATGGGCCATGGCAGCAGCACCCTCCCCCCAAGACTTTCCAGATAGTGGGCATGTCCAGCATCAAGGGGGAAGTTAAAAGGAAATAAAATTAACTATTATGAGCACATTATATGATACACCTTCAGAATTTAGGAAACTATATCATTCTTTAGAAAGATATATTTTCTTGCTTATTACACCAACCGTATCCCAATCACTATTCACTCAATCTTATATGTCAGCCAAGCAGGCAGACAGAGCATACACTAGATCATCTGCAATCACAGGCTAAGTGGCAAAGTAATTTTCATATATGCAAATTATTTTGCATCTTATTCATTGGGGTATATTTACTAAGGTCCCGATTTTGACCGAGATGCCGTTTTTTCTTCAAAGTGTCATCTCGGTAATTTACTAAGCAAAAATCACGGCAGTGATGAGGGCATTCGTAATATTTTGGAAGTCCTAGGAAAAAATCACGAATCAATACACCATCGGTCAAATATGCCTGCAATTTGGTAGAAATTGGGAATTTACTAAAAAGTGCAAATCACAAACACTGCCGACAATAGCCAAACACTGCTGTGCAGAAATACAATTCGTAAAAAAGTGCTAAAAAAAAAAACAGACCTGCTTTTTTATCCCGTGCTTGGATAGGCATGCAGGGATCCATGAGATCCGTGCATGTTTATCAGTGGGAAGGGGATGGGAAAGTGTTAATTTTTTGAAAAAAAATTGCGTGGGTTCCCCCCTCCTAAGCAAAACCAGCCTCGGGCTCTTTGAGCCGTTCCTGGTTGCAAAAATATGGGCAAAAAATTGACAGGGGTTCCCCCATATTTAAACAACCAGCACCGGGCTCTGAGCCTGGTCCTGGTTCCAAAAATACGGGGGACAAAAAGCGTAGGGGTCCCCCGTATTTTTGAAACCAGCACCGGGCTCCACTAGCTGGACAGATAATACCACACCCGGGGGTCACTTTTATACAGCACCCTGCGGCCGTGGCATTAAATACCCAACTAGTCACCCCTGGCCGGGGTACCCTGGAGGAGTGGGAACCCCTTCAATCAAGGGGTCCCCCCCCTCCAGCCACCCAAGGGCCAGGGGTGAAGCCCGAGGCTGTCCCCCCCATCCATGGGCTGCGGATGGGAGGCTGATAGCCTTTGTTGAAAGTGTTGAATATTGTTTTTAGTAGCAGTACTACAAGTCCCAGCAAGCCTCCCCCGCAAGCTGGTACTTGGAGAACCACAAGTACCAGCATGCGGCGGAAAATGGGCCCGCTGGTACCTGTAGTACTACTACTAAAAAAATACCCCAATAAAAACATAAGACACACACCTTGAAAGTAAAACTTTAATACATACATCCACACCACCATATACACATACTTACCTTATGTTCACACGAGGGTCGGTCCTCTTCTCCATGTTAAATCCATGGTGTACCTGTTGAAAAAATTATACTCACAAAATCCAGGGTAGAAGGCTCTTCTGCTTGTAATCCATTTGTAATCCACGTACTTGTCAAAATAAAAAAACGGACACCCGACCTCGAACTGAAAGGGGCCCCATGTTTTCACATGGGACCCCTTTCCCCGAATGCCAGAAACCCCCTCTGACTTATGTCTAAGTGGGTTTCTTCAGCCAATCAGGGAGCGCCACGTTGTGGCACCCTCCTGATCGGCTGTGTGCTCCTGTACTGTCTGACAGGCGGCACACGGCAGTGTTACAATGTAGCGCCTATGCGCTCCATTGTAACCAATGGTGGGAACTTTGTGGTCAGCGGTGAGGTTACTTTCGGTCAAAGTTTGAATTTTTTTTTAAAGTTTAAACATTTTTTTTTTTTTTTTACAAGGTGCACAATGAAGCCCAGCACGGATCTCTCAGATCTGGCCGAGATTCATTGTATTAAAGTCGGCAGTGTTTTACAAGTCACTCACGTAAAACACTGCTTAAAAAAACGAATGACATCGACATCGGAAAAACCGAAAATGCAGAATACGGCAGCTTAGTAAATTAGTCGTAATAAATTCAAAAAGTTGCATATTTACACTTTCGATGTCATTCGTGATTGAACTTTGACCTCAAACGGAAAATTACGAATGTTAGTAAATTTACCCCATTATGTCTATAAAAAGGACCACATGTCCTCAAACAAAACAGGCCCCCACGGGTGTGCCGGCCCACCGGGAATTTTCCCTGTAGGCCCTATGCCCAATCCGCCTCTGCCTCCCTCATTCTGCAGGAGACTCCTTGAAATAGTAGCAATCTCCCTGATTCCCTGAATAGACCAGCAATCTCCCTGATTGCACCTTACCCCCATTATGCAGCTGTTACATCCTTGGGGTGGGACGGTGGGGGGGATCTAAATACATTCAAATGGGATCATCAGTGCCATGTCACTGCATTGATTATAAGGCACAATGGGGGTAGTTCATACCTGATCGCTAGGCTGCGTTTTCTCACAGCGGGCAATCAGGTGTTAACTTGCGCATGCGTATTCACCACAATGCGTAGGTGCGTCACACAGGTACAAAGCTGCTCAGCGATGGGCTTGCACAGGCGTTCGCAAGGAGATTGACAGGAAGAGGGCGTTTGTGGGTGGCAACTGACCGTTTTCTGGGAGTGGTTGGAAAAATGCAGGCGTGTCCAAGCGTTTGCAGGGAGGGTTCCTGACGTCAATTCCGGTCCCGGACAGGCTGAAGTGTTCGCAGCGGCTGAGTAAGTTCTGGGCTGAGCCGAGACTGGACGAAATCAGTTTGTGCAGCTCTGCTACACATGCGTTCGCACACTTGCACAGCGAAAATACACTCCCCTATGGGCGCCGACTATCTGATCGCAGCAGTGCAAAAATCTCCTGCTAGTGATCAGATCTGAATTACCCCCAATGATCCCTATGGCTACATGCATTTTAAATAAGGTTTTTTGTGGCCACTTACAGTACAGTATATAGAGCCTCTTGTAAACACAATACACAAAGAAATCCCGAAAAATATCAGTGTTTTTTATTCAACAAGTTGATCTTACTAACTTTGGGGGTCATTTACATTTGGATGTCAGTAATTTTCATGACACGCTTCTCAGATGTAGCAGAACACGTCCGCGCTGATAGGTGTTACTTTCATAATCTTCCTGACATGCTTTTTCAAAAGTAGCCAAGTATAATATTCTGTCTCTGATATCCTGCAGTGTGTAGTGTCCCCCCCCCCCCCCCCCCCCCCCCCCCCGTGTCATTGTGCAAAACTGTGTAACTGAGGAATCTGCGACGTCAGGTGCAGAGCAGGCCGGATCCCGCCTCACAGATGCCGCCCTGTGAACATACTCTGATGGCTTAGCATCAAATAAACGAACACATGAAGTACTGACACTGTAGCAGCCTCTGTGCATTCCTAGGGTTCTGTACATGTGTCTATGGAATTCCCAGCACTATCTATGGTCTCCTGGCATAAGTGACTTCTGCTGCTGTTGTGCGCACCCCGCAGCATTCATACGGCAGATGATGTCATTTTCTTTCTGACATCAAATAGGATTTAATGTAGCAAAATAAGGGGGAAAAAACCCATTGGGCTTAATTCAGATATGGCTGGCGGAGGCATTGATGTGGCTTACTCGGAAGCCGCAGTGAGGCACAGATCTGGTAATGCAGCAGGAGGCGTCTGGTATAAGTAGATGCCTCCTGCATACATTTGCAAGGATGCAGCATTGGATCACTTCTGACACCATTTTCTGAGTGACCCATTGTATAGGTGTATATAGGTGTATATGCTGTGCCGATGTAGGAGCGTTAGCCGATACACCGCTTATAACGTTCCTGCAACCATTGGAAACGGGAGGTTGTGTCTTGTGTGCAGCACAGCTGAACTGCTGATCCTCATAAAGGCAGTCTCTGGGGGCAGCCCAGTACAGCCCTGCATCTCCTGAGACGCTGGGCACGCCCACGGAGTGACGCTCCATGAAGCCACGCCCCCTTTATTTGCGGCCATGCCCCTTTTTGTCGCGAGCGTGTCTCAGGCGTGCTGGCATATAAAGGGTGCGCACCATGTGTCACCGCACCCGGTGACGGCTCTGTACACACCTGCCCTGAAAACGCTTGGGCACGCCTGCGTTTTTCCAGACACTCCCAGAAAATGGCCAATTACCACCCACAAACATCCTCTTCTTGTCAATCACCTTGCGAACGGCCATGTGATGGAAATTTTCGCACCATCCTGTCGCTGTTTGGCGACACGCCTGCGCAATGCGGTGCATGCACAGTCGTTCGATAATTGGCCGCTGTGCGAAAACACACAATACTGAATCTGGCCCACTGCCCAGCCGATCGGGAGCGATAATCCGATCAGCCAGGGATCACATAGGTGTATACACAGCTGAGGTCTCTGCACATTTTGCATCTGCTCCTCCTGCAGCATGGTGTTACCCAGGTGTCCTCAGAATCAGCCCTGTGTCTTTCTATCTCCCTAGGATTCATTTTCAGGTGTTAATATGCTCAGTGAATAACTTTCCATTATATCCAGAACTGTGCAAATATGCATGCCGGCGAATGGAATAATACATTTCAATGGTAATATAGACGAAGTGATTTAATCAGATTGTCCATTGTGCAGGCTGCAGGCTGTCGGGGACAGTGTAACGGGGCAGCAAAGTAACCGCTTATGCCCCAACAGGGCAGCACTTTGTGTGCGGACAGCGGGGAGCTCAGGACTGATTGTGAAAGTTTAATATGTAAAGTACTTTGCCTTAGTGCAGGTGTGGGGCAACAAAGGCTGAAACCCCAGGGCAAAGCTCTCAGGGACAATCATCTGCCTAATCCTTCCCATGCTCCTCAGGCTGGAGAATGAGAAATAACTGACGTTCTCATCAGCTTATGCACAAAGGGCAGAAATCCTTCTGAGCCCGGATATAGACCTTGTAGTAATAGACATAAACAGATACATAAACAGTTATTCCTAACGCAGGTAATTCTGTACAATTAGAGTGTGTGGACCGATCTGGTGCAGATTTCATGTTTAATTGAACTCATTGACCTTCATCCCAAACTATTTTATCTTTAAGTTTTGGGTGGAGTTTTCTTTAGCCCACTTCTTTGTAACAATACGGTTGAAATCTATTACATTATTATGAGGCGTATTCGCAAACACAGTCAGCATGTGATTACTGTCAACATCTGATCGCATTCCCTGGGCCCACTGAGCTTGGTGTGAGGCCCACCAACCAGATCTCATTTAGCTCCATGGGGTCAATGAACGTATTGAGCCTGTGAAGACAACCTGCATGAGCTGAGGGACCAATCAGACCACATGTTATCAGCTATAACCCTGTAAATACTGTATATCCATGTATCTAATTTACAGTAAGCATCTTAGAGCCGTCTACCTGGTGACATTATTAGTGCAAGTGCATTGTTCTTTAATTGCTAGTAAAGATTACCCGACATGACCAGGGCCCAAGGTACTTGAAGAAGCTTCTGATTCCCTACTGTCTCACTCGTTTACTGCGCTGTGTAGATGAAGGACTATTAGCAAGTACCACCTAGAATCTCCCTATATTCATCTTTGTGGATCCAACTCTACGGATCTCTCTTCCCCGCACAGTTTGAGAAGCCCCCACTCTAGAATCCTTCAAAAATAGACTCAAGTCTAACCTACAGTATGTACTCAGGCATTTCACTAATATCTACTGTTAAAGAAGCTGGGAGCTCCCCAGCGAAACGCGTCAGACTATTTGCACCCCACGACTTTGCCTCTCCACTTGGACTCTCCAGCAACTTGTGGCCTGGACCAAAACTTTTTAACATCTTGTGGAACATGGATGGTGAAATCTAGGGCTGTCTTTCCTACAACAAAACGTCTGCAACCAAATATCACTCCAGGGGACTCCTTCCAATACGGCACTGCCATCTACTGGATACAGTACCCCATGTTTCGTGAGTTGGCACCCTACCTAATTATCATGACCCATCAACTATAAACTTCTATCCAACTACAGATATCAGGAACTGGACACTTTCCTCTGCTGCTAAACTGTGGACGTGAATTCCACATACAAGGGGTGACTATTATATTATACTATACTATTATATGCTCAACATTTTTTTATGTTCATGTATTTTCTCAAGTCAAATTTTTTAATATTATGTCATGTGCACAAATCTAATTTGGCTGACATTTGATATATATTTATTAATATTTTTTAATAAACAATTACCTAATTCAATTTCACTTCATCTGGTAATAACTACAGTATCTTCTTTCCTCTAAGAATCGTAGTGTTTGTTCCCTCATGATCTACTGTTAAGCCTGTTTCGTATTTTGTGCTGTAAAGGCAGATGTAAAGCAGTTTGAGTCCTATTAGGAGAAAAGTGCTTTATAAATAACATTATTATGTAGTATTATTATTATTATTATTATTATTAAACATAATCCAGTAATAAAACAGTTATCCTAATACTACCCGGGAAAACATACAAATAAATATTATACTGTTATAAAACGAACGCAGCGGATTATCTGCTTTGTGTAATATAGAAGATAATAATCAGCCGGCAGGTTTATTTCATTTGCAGAATACAATCCATCTGGACTGAATCACCAACTTGACAGACGATTTAAGCAGATAGTATTATCTATTATCCCTGAACCATTCATCTGAAGTAATACTCCCAGATAAAAAGTAGGATCTGGTGAAATCTTAGCATCCCGAATACAAAAGATGGTGATTTGTAAATGCCGACTGTAAACACTTTGCTAAGTTTTATTGCCGAAACCTGAGTTGAGCTGTAACCATTTTTTTTTTACTGTTCCTTATAATTATTGTGTTTCAGTGCCGGAACTTACTTCATTTTTATTTACGTTGTCAACTTATTACGCCTACATTCCCATAGTTCAAAGAGTTTACAATAGTTTGGGAATTAGCTGGAAGCTATGCGATACGCAAGAAGCATATCCAATGCATATACGTGCCATTATACCCTAATGCTAGTGTAAAAGCTGCAAATTGTGCGCGTTGTATTATTGTCAGTCCTGGCTGTATAAAGGGTTTATTATATTAGAACGTTCTCATATTCTGTTCTGTATTTATTCTTAGTCACAATTGTGTTCTGCTAAGTAAGTTACATTCCTGTAGCAGGCGATGAATGGTTGCAGCTTGCTTCTCAGTGGAGCTCTGCTTCCTTTCTTTCAGGACTCGCTGAACCGTGGATAATTTTCTAGAATAGCTGGTAATTCTGCTTATTGAACTGTTGCTTCAGCAATGTGTGCAAACATTCGCAGGCTCTGCAGCGGTGAAAATGATGTTGCTGCTCGTTGCGTTCTCTCCTGGGTCCTCTTCACTCATCCTCTGGGTCAGGGAGCAAATTTAAATCATCATCTGAGAAAAGCAAGTTGCAGATCAGATTCACAATTCACTCCTCAGAGGCCCTCATTCCGAGTTGTTCGCTCGTTATTTCTCTGACGTCCTAGTGGAAGCTGGGTACTCCGTAAGGACCATGGGGAATAGACGGGCTCCGCAGGAGACTGGGCACTCTTAAAAGAAAGATTAGGTACTACATCTGGTGTGCACTGGCTCCTCCCTCTATGCCCCTCCTCCAGACCCCAGTTAGAATCTGTGCCCGGCCAGAGCTGGATGCACCTAGTGGGCTCTCCTGAGCTTACTAGAAAAGAAAGTATTTGTTAGGTTTTTTATTTTCAGTGAGATCTGCTGGCAACAGACTCACTGCTACGAGGGACTGAGGGGAGAGAAGCAAACCTACCTGCTTGCAGCTAGCTTGTGCTTCTAAGGCTACTGGACACCATTAGCTCCAGAGGGATCGAACACAGGGCCCGACCTCGATCATCCGTTCCCGGAGCCGCGCCGCCGTCCCCCTTGCAGAACCAGAAGACGGAAGATTCCAGGAGAAAATCGGCGGCTGAAGACTCCGGTCTTAAATAAGGTAGCGCACAGCACTGCAGCTGTGAGCCATTGCTCCCACAGCACACCACACGCTCCGGACACTGGTGGGTGCAGGGCGCTGGGGGGGGGGGGCGCCCTGGGCTGCAATTTGTATACCTTGGTTGGCAAAATGCACATAATACAGTTATTAACTGTATATGTGCCTAATCCCCCGCCATAAATATTATTAAAAAAGCGGGAGAAGCCCGCCGTTGAAGGGGCGGGGCTATCTTCCTCAGCACAGCCAGCGCCATTTTCTCTTCACAGCTCCGCTGGAAGGACGCTCCCCAGGCTCTCCCCTGCAGTATTCACTAAGAGAAGGGTAAAAAAAGAGAGGGGGGGCACATAAATTTAGGCGCAAAAGGTAATATAAGCAGCTATTGGGGGAAATTTCACTTTGTATTAGTGTAAATCCCTCTGTTATAAATAGCGCTCTGGTGTGTGCTGGCATACTCCCTCTCTGTCTCCCCAAAGGACTATGTGGGGTCCTGTCCTCAGTCAGAGCATTCCCTGTATGTGTGTGCGGTGTGTCGGTACGGCTGTGTCGACATGTTTGAGGAGGACGCTTACGTGGAGGCGGAGCAGGTGCCGATAAGTGTGATGTCGCCCCCTGCGGGGCCGACACCAGAGTGGATGGATATGTGGAAGGTATTAACCGACAGTGTCAACTCCTTGCATAAAAGGTTCGATGACGCAGCTTTGGGACAGCCGGCATCTCAGCCCGCGCCTGCCCAGGCATCTCAGAGGCCATCAGGGGCTCAAAAACGCCCGCTACCTCGGATGGCAGACACAGATGTCGACACGGAGTCTGACTCCAGTGTCGACGAGGATGAGACAAATGTACAATCCACAAGGGCCATCCGATGCATGATTACGGCAATGAAAAATGTGTTGCACATTTCTGATATTAATCCGGTTACCACAAAAAAGGGTATTATGTTTGGGGAGAAAAAGCAGAGAGTGACTTTTCCCCCATCTGATGAGTTAAATGAATTGTGTGAAGAAGCGTGGTGTTCCCCAGATAAGAAATTAGTGATTTCTAAGTGGTTACTAATGGCGTACCCTTTCCCGCCAACGGACAGGTTGCGTTGGGAAACTTCCCCTAGGGTGGACAAGGCGCTCACACCCTTATCAAAAAAGGTGGCACTGCCGTCTCAGGATACGGCCGCCTTAAAGGAGCCTGCAGATAGAAAGCAGGAGGCTATCCTGAAGTCTGTGTATACACACTCAGGTACTATACTGAGACCTGCAATTGCTTCAGCATGGATGTGTAGTGCTGCAGCAGCTTGGTCTGATTCCCTGTCAGATAACATTGATTCCCTTGACAGGGATACTATTTTGCTAACCATAGAGCATATTAAAGATGTAGTCTTATATATGAGGGATGCACAGAGGGACATTTGCGACTGGCATCTAGAATTAATGCAATGTCCATTTCTGCCAGGAGAGTATTATGGACTCGGCAGTGGACAGGTGATGCAGATTCTAAAAGGCACATGGAAGTTTTACCTTATAAGGGTGAGGAATTGTTTGGGGACGGTCTCTCGGACCTCGTTTTCACAGCAACAGCTGGGAAGTCGAGGTTTTTTACCTCAGGTTCCCTCACAGCCTAAGAAAGCGCCGTATTATCAAGTACAGTCCTTTCGGCCTCAGAAAGGCAAGCGGGTCAGAGGCGCGTCCTTTCTGCCCAGAGGCAGGGGTAGAGGGAAAAAGCTGCACCAGACAGCCAGTTCCCAGGAACAAAAATCCTCCCCTGCTTCCACTAAGTCCACCGCATGACGCTGGGGCTCCACAGGTGGAGCCAGGTGCAGTGGGGGCCCATCTCCGGAACTTCCGCGACCAGTGGGTTCGCTCACAGGTGGATCTCTGGGTGCTACAAGTGGTATCTCAGGGATACAAGCTGGAGTTCGAGACGTCTCCCCCTCGCCGTTACCTCAAATCAGCCTTGCCAGCTACTCCCATGGAAAGGGAGGTAGTACTGGCTGCAATTCACAAGCTTTACCTTCAGCAGGTGATAATCAAAGTTCCCCTCCTTCAGCAGGGACGGGGTTACTATTCCACAATGTTTGTCGTACCGAAACCAGACGGTTCGGTAAGACCCATTCTAAATTTGAAATCCTTGAACACTTATATAAGGAAGTTCAAGTTCAAAATGGAATCGCTCAGGGCGGTTATTGCAAGCCTGGAAGAGGGGGATTTTATGGTGTCACTGGACATAAAGGATGCTTACCTACATGTCCCCATTTACCCACCTCACCAGGAGTTCCTCAGGTTTGTGGTACAGGACTGCCATTACCAATTCCAGACGTTGCCGTTTGGTCTGTCCACGGCACCGAGGGTATTTACCAAAGTAATGGCCGAAATGATGATACTCCTTCGAAAGAAGGGAGTTATAATTATCCCATACTTGGACGATCTCCTTATAAAGGCAAGGTCCAAGGAGCAGTTGTTGGTCGGAGTAGCACTATCTCAGGAAGTGCTACAACAGCACGGCTGGATTCTGAATATCCCAAAGTCACAGCTGGTTCCTACGACGCGTCTGCTGTTCTTGGGCATGATTCTGGACACAGAACAGAAGAAGGTGTTTCTCCCGGAGGAGAAGGCCAAGGAGTTGTCCTCTCTGGTCAGAGACCTCCTGAAACCAAAACAGGTGTCGGTGCATCACTGCACGCGAGTCCTGGGAAAGATGGTAGCTTCTTACGAAGCAATTCCCTTCGGCAGGTTCCATGCAAGGATCTTTCAGTGGGATCTGTTAGACAAGTGGTCCGGATCGCATCTTCAGATGCATTGGCTGATCACCCTGTCCCCGAGGGCCAGGGTGTCTCTGCTGTGGTGGCTGCAGAGTGCTCATCTTCTCGAGGGCCGCAGATTCGGCATTCAGGACTGGGTCCTGGTGACCACGGATGCAAGCCTCCGAGGTTGGGGGGCAGTCACTCAGGGAAGAAACTTCCAAGGACAATGGTCGAGTCAGGAGACTTCCCTACACATAAATATTCTGGAACTAAGGGCCATTTACAATGCCCTAAGTCAAGCAGAACCCCTGCTTCAAAACCAGCCAGTGCTGATTCAGTCAGACAACATCACGGCTGTCGCCCATGTAAACCGACAGGGCGGCACAAGAAGCAGGATGGCGATGGCAGAAGCCACAAGGATTCTCCGATGGGCGGAGAATCACGTGCTAGCACTGTCAGCAGTGTTCATTCCGGGAGAGGACAACTGGGAAGCAGACTTCCTCAGCAGGCACGACCTCCACCCGGGAGAGTGGGGACTTCATCCAGAAGTCTTCCAGCTGATTGTAAATCGTTGGGAAAGGCCACAGGTGGACATGATGGCGTCCCGCCTCAACAAAAAGCTAAAAAGATATTGCGCCAGGTCAAGGGACCCTCAGGCGATAGCTGTGGACGCTCTAGTGACACCGTGGGTGTACCAGTCGGTTTATGTGTTCCCTCCTCTTCCTCTCATACCAAAGGTGCTGAGGATAATAAGAAAGAGAGGAGTAAGAACTATACTCATCGTTCCGGATTGGCCAAGAAGAACTTGGTACCCGGAACTAGAGATGTGCACTTGAAATTTTTTGGGTTTTGTGTTTTGGTTTTGGGTTTGGTTCCGCGGCCGTGTTTTGGGTTCGACCGCGTTTTGGCAAAACCTCACTGAATTTTTTTTGTCGGATTCGGGTGTGTTTTGGATTCGGGTGTTTTTTTAAAAAAACACTAAAAAACAGCTTAAATCATAGAATTTGGGGGTCATTTTGATCCCAAAGTATTATTAACCTCAAAAACTATAATTTCCACTCATTTTCAGTCTATTCTGAATACCTCACACCTCACAATATTATTTTTAGTCCTAAAATTTGCACCGAGGTCGCTGGATGACTAAGCTAAGCGACCCTAGTGGCCGACACAAACACCGGGCCCATCTAGGAGTGGCACTGCAGTGTCACGCAGGATGGCCCTTCCAAAAAACACTCCCCAAACAGCACATGACGCAAAGAAAAAAAGAGGCGCAATGAGGTAGCTGTGTGAGTAAGATAAGCGACCCTAGTGGCCGACACAAACACCGGGCCCATCTAGGAGTGGCACTGCAGTGTCACACAGGATGGCCCTTCCAAAAAACACTCCCCAAACAGCACATGACGCAAAGAAAAAAAGAGGCGCAATGAGGTAGCTGTGTGAGTAAGATAAGCGACCCTAGTGGCCGACACAAACACCGGGCCCATCTAGGAGTGGCACTGCAGTGTCACGCAGGATGGCCCTTCCAAAAAACACTCCCCAAACAGCACATGACGCAAAGAAAAAAAGAGGCGCAATGAGGTAGCTGTGTGAGTAAGATAAGCGACCCTAGTGGCCGACACAAACACCGGGCCCATCTAGGAGTGGCACTGCAGTGTCACGCAGGATGGCCCTTCTAAAAAATACTCCCCAAACAGCACATGACGCAAAGAAAAAAAGAGGCGCAATGAGGTAGCTGTGTGAGTAAGATAAGCGACCCTAGTGGCCGACACAAACACCGAGCCCATCTAGGAGTGGCACTGCAGTGTCACGCAGGATGGCCCTTCCAAAAAACACTCCCCAAACAGCACATGACGCAAAGAAAAAAAGAGGCGCAATGAGGTAGCTGTGTGAGTAAGATAAGCGACCCTAGTGGCCGACACAAACACCGGGCCCATCTAGGAGTGGCACTGCAGTGTCACGCAGGATGGCCCTTCCAAAAAACACTCCCCAAACAGCACATGACGCAAAGAAAAAAAGAGGCGCAATGAGGTAGCTGTGTGAGTAAGATAAGCGACCCTAGTGGCCGACACAAACACCTGGCCCATCTAGGAGTGGCACTGCAGTGTCACGCAGGATGGCCCTTCCAAAAAACACTCCCCAAACAGCACATGACGCAAAGAAAAATTAAAGAAAAAAGAGGTGCAAGATGGAATTGTCCTTGGGCCCTCCCACCCACCCTTATGTTGTATAAACAGGACATGCACACTTTAACCAACCCATCATTTCAGTGACAGGGTCTGCCACACGACTGTGACTGAAATGACGGGTTGGTTTGGACCCCCACCAAAAAAGAAGCAATTAATCTCTCCTTGCACAAACTGGCTCTACAGAGGCAAGATGTCCACCTCATCATCATCCTCCGATATATCACCGTGTACATCCCCCTCCTCACAGATTATCAATTCGTCCCCACTGGAATCCACCATCTCAGCTCCCTGTGTACTTTGTGGAGGCAATTGCTGCTGGTCAATGTCTCCACGGAAGAATTGATTATAATTCATTTTAATGAACATCATCTTCTCCACATTTTCTGGAAGTAACCTCGTACGCCGATTGCTGACAAGGTGAGCGGCGGCACTAAACACTCTTTCGGAGTACACACTTGTGGGAGGGCAACTTAGGTAGAATAAAGCCAGTTTGTGCAAGGGCCTCCAAATTGCCTCTTTTTCCTGCCAGTATAAGTACGGACTGTGTGACGTGCCTACTTGGATGCGGTCACTCATATAATCCTCCACCATTCTTTCAATGGGGAGAGAATCATATGCAGTGACAGTAGACGACATGTCCGTAATCGTTGACAGGTCCTTCAGTCCGGACCAGATGTCAACATCAGCAGTCGCTCCAGACTGCCCTGCATCACCGCCAGCGGGTGGGCTCGGAATTCTGAGCCTTTTCCTCGCACCCCCAGTTGCGGGAGAATGTGAAGGAGGAGATGTTGACAGGTTGCGTTCCGCTTGACTTGACAATTTTCTCACCAGCAGGTCTTTGAACCCCAGCAGACTTGTGTCTGCCGGAAAGAGAGATCCAAGGTAGGTTTTAAATCTAGGATCGAGCACGGTGGCCAAAATGTAGTGCTCTGATTTCAACAGATTGACCACCCGTGAATCCTTGTAAAGCGAATTAAGGGCTCCATCCACAAGTCCCACATGCCTAGCGGAATCGCTCCGTGTTAGCTCCTCCTTCAATGTCTCCAGCTTCTTCTGCAAAAGCCTGATGAGGGGAATGACCTGACTCAGGCTGGCAGTGTCTGAACTGACTTCACGTGTGGCAAGTTCAAAGGGCAGCAGAACCTTGCACAACGTTGAAATCATTCTCCACTGCGCTTGAGACAGGTGCATTCCACCTCCTATATCGTGCTGAATTGTATAGGCTTGAATGGCCTTTTGCTGCTCCTCCAACCTCTGAAGCATATATAGGGTTGAATTCCACCTCGTTACCACTTCTTGCTTCAGATGATGGCAGGGCAGGTTCAGGCGTTTTTGGTGTTGCTCCAGTCTTCTGTACGTGGTGCCTGTACGCCGAAAGTGTCCCGCAATTCTTCTGGCCACCGACATCATCTCTTGCACGCCCCTGTCGTTTTTTAAAAAATTCTGCACCACCAAATTCAAGGTATGTGCAAAACATGGGACGTGCTGGAATTTGCCCAGATTTAATGCACACACAATATTGCTGGCGTTGTCCGATGCCACAAATCCACAGGAGAGTCCAATTGGGGTAAGCCATTCCGCGATGATCTTCCTCAGTTTCCGTAAGAGGTTTTCAGCTGTGTGCGTATTCTGGAAACCGGTGATACAAAGCGTAGCCTGCCTAGGAAAGAGTTGGCGTTTGCGAGATGCTGCTACTGGTGCCGCCGCTGCTGTTCTTGCGGCGGGAGTCCATACATCTACCCAGTGGGCTGTCACAGTCATATAGTCCTGACCCTGCCCTGCTCCACTTGTCCACATGTCCGTGGTTAAGTGGACATTGGGTACAGCTGCATTTTTTAGGACACTGGTGACTCTTTTTCTGAGGTCTGTGTACATTTTCGGTATCGCCTGCCTAGAGAAATGGAACCTAGATGGTATTTGGTACCGGGGACACAGTACCTCCAACAAGTCTCTAGTTGGCTCTGCAGTAATGATGGATACCGGAACCACGTTTCTCACCACCCAGGATGCCAAGGCCTCAGTTATCCGCTTTGCAGCAGGATGACTGCTGTGATATTTCATCTTCCTCGCAAAGGACTGTTGGACAGTCAATTGCTTGGTGGAAGTAGTAAAAGTGGTCTTACGATTTCCCCTCTGGGATGACCATCGACTCCCAGCAGCAACAACAGCAGCGCCAGCAGCAGTAGGCGTTACACGCAAGGATGCATCGGAGGAATCCCAGGCAGGAGAGGAATCGTCAGAATTGCCAGTGACATGGCCTGCAGGACTATTGGCTTTCCTGGGGAAGGAGGAAATTGACACTGAGGGAGTTGGTGGGGTGGCTTGCGTGAGCTTGGTTACAAAAGGAAGGGATTTACTGGTCAGTGGACTGCTTCCGCTGTCGCCCAAAGTTTTTGAACTTGTCACTGACTTATTATGAATGCGCTGCAGGTGACGTATAAGGGAGGATGTTCCGAGGTGGTTAACGTCCTTACCCCTACTTATTACAGCTTGACAAAGGCAACACACGGCTTGACAAATGTTGTCCGCATTTCTGTTGAAATACTTCCACACCGAAGAGCTGATTTTTTTGGTATTTTCACCAGGCATGTCAACGGCCATATTCCTCCCACGGACAACAGGTGTCTCCCCGGGCGCCTGACTTAAACAAACCACCTCACCATCAGAATCCTCCTTGTCAATTTCCTCCCCAGCGCCAGCAACACCCATATCCTCCTCATCCTGGTGTACTTCAACACTGACATCTTCAATCTGACTATCAGGAACTGGACTGCGGGTGCTCCTTCCAGCACTTGCAGGGGGCGTGCAAATGGTGGAAGGCGCATGCTCTTCACGTCCAGTGTTGGGAAGGTCAGGCATCGCAACCGACACAATTGGACTCTCCTTGTGGATTTGGGATTTCGAAGAACGCACAGTTCTTTGCGGTGCTTTTGCCAGCTTGATTCTTTTCATTTTTCTAGCGAGAGGCTGAGTGCTTCCATCCTCATGTGAAGCTGAACCACTAGCCATGATCATAGGCCAGGGCCTCAGCCGTTCCTTGCCACTCCGTGTGGTAAATGGCATATTGGCAAGTTTACGCTTCTCCTCCGACAATTTTATTTTAGATTTTGGAGTCCTTTTTTTACTGATATTTGGTGTTTTGGATTTTACATGCTCTGTACTATGACATTGGGCATCGGCCTTGGCAGACGACGTTGCTGGCATTTCATCGTCTCGGCCATGACTAGTGGCAGCAGCTTCAGCACGAGGTGGAAGTGGATCTTGATCTTTCCCTAATTTTGGAACCTCAACATTTTTGTTCTCCATATTTTAATAGGCACAACTAAAAGGCACCTCAGGTAAACAATGGAGATGGATGGATACTAGTATACTTATGGATGGACGAGCGACTGCCGACACAGAGGTAGCTACAGCCGTGGACTACCGTACTGTGTCTGCTGCTAATATAGACTGGATGATAATGAGATGAAATCAATATATATATATATATAATATCACTAGTACTGCTGCCGGACAGGTATATATATTTATTATGTAATGACTGATGACGGACCTGCTGGACACTGTCAGCTCAGCAGCACCGCAGACTGCTACAGTAAGCTACTATAGTAATATGTATAAAGAAGAAAAAAAAAAAAAAAACACGGGTAGGTGGTATACAATTATGGATGGACGAGCGACTGCCGACACAGAGGTCGCTACAGCCGTGGACTACCGTACTGTGTCTGCTGCTAATATAGACTGGATGATAATGAGATGAAATCAATATATATATATATATAATATCACACTAGTACTGCAGCCGGACAGGTAGATATATTTATTATATTTATTATGTAATGACTGATGACGGACCTGCTGGACACTGTCAGCTCAGCAGCACCGCAGACTGCTACAGTAAGCTACTATAGTAGTATGTATAAAGAAGAAAGAAAAAAAAAAACACGGGTAGGTGGTATACAATTATGGATGGACGAGCGACTGCCGACACAGAGGTAGCTACAGCCGTGGACTACCGTACTGTGTCTGCTGCTAATATAGACTGGATGATAATGAGATGAAATCAATATATATATATATAATATCACACTAGTACTGCAGCCGGACAGGTAGATATATTTATTATGTAATGACTGATGACGGACCTGCTGGACACTGTCAGCTCAGCAGCACCGCAGACTGCTACAGTAAGCTACTATAGTAGTATGTATAAAGAAGAAAGAAAAAGAAAAAACCACGGGTAGGTGGTATACAATTATGGATGGACGAGCGACTGCCGACACAGAGGTAGCTACAGCCGTGGACTACCGTACTATGTCTGCTGCTAATATAGACTGGATGATAATGAGATGAAATCAATATATATATATATAATATCACTAGTACTGCAGCCGGACAGGTATATATATTTATTATGTAATGACTGATGACGGACCTGCTGGACACTGTCAGCTCAGCAGCACCGCAGACTGCTACAGTAAGCTACTATAGTAGTATGTATAAAGAAGAAGAAAGAAAAAAAAAAAAACGGGTAGGTGGTATACAATATTATATATATATTATATACAATTATATATATATATATATTAAACTGGTGGTGATTATTAAACTGGTGGTCAGGTCACTGGTCACACTATCAGCAACTTGCAAGTAGTACACCTAAGCAGACAATCACAATATATATTATACTGGTGGTCAGTGTGGTCACAATGGCAGTGTGGCACTCTGGCAGCAAAAGTGTGCACTGTACGTTATATGTACTCCTGAGTCCTGCTCTCAGACTCTAACTGCTCCCCACTGTCAGTGTCTCCCCCACAAGTCAGATATACATTATACAGTCACACTATCTATCTATCACTTCAGCAAGTAGTAGTACTCCTCCTAATGCTCCCCAAAATTACTACTGTGTCTCTCTCTACTCTAGTCTCACTCTCTTCTCTATAAACGGAGAGGACGCCAGCCACGTCCTCTCCCTATGAATCTCAATGCACGTGTGAAAATGGCGGCGACGCGCGGCTCCTTATATAGAATCTGAGTCTCTCGATAGAATCCGAGCCTCGCGAGAATCCGACAGCGGGATGATGACGTTCGGGCGCGCTCGGGTTAACCGAGCAAGGCGGGAAGATCCGAGTCACTCGGCCCCGTGTAAAAAAAAATGAAGTTCGGGCGGGTTCGGATTCCGAGGAACCGAACCCGCTCATCTCTACCCGGAACTACAAGAAATGATCTCAGAGGACCCTTGGCCACTGCCGCTCCGACAGGACCTGCTACAGCAGGGGCCCTGTCTGTTCCAAGACTTACCGCGGCTGCGTTTGACGGCATGGCGGTTGAACGCCGGATCCTAATGGAAAAGGGCATTCCGGTTGAAGTCATTCCTACGCTGATAAAGGCTAGGTAGGATGTGACAGCAAAACATTATCACCGCATATGGCGAAAATATGTTGCTTGGTGTGAGGCCATGAAGGCCCCCACAGAGGAATTTCAGCTGGGTCGATTTCTGCACTTCCTACAGTCAGGAGTGACTATGGGCCTAAAATTGGGATCCATTAAAGTCCAGATTTCGGCCCTGTCTATTTTCTTTCAAAAAGAACTGGCTTCACTGCCTGAAGTTCAGACGTTTGTTAAGGGAGTGCTGCATATTCAGCCCCCTTTTGTGCCTCCGGTGGCACCTTGGGATCTCAACGTAGTGTTGAATTTCCTAAAATCACATTGGTTTGAGCCACTTCAGACCGTGGAGTTGAAGTATCTCACGTGGAAGGTGGTCATGCTGTTGGCCTTGGCCTCAGCTAGGCGTGTGTCAGAATTGGCGGCTTTGTCCTGTAAAAGCCCTTATCTGATTTTCCATATGGACAGGGCAGAATTGAGGACTCGTCCCCAATTTCTCCCAAAGGTGGTATCAGCGTTTCATTTAAACCAACCTATTGTGGTGCCTGCGGCTACTCGGGACTTGGAGGATTCCAAGTTGCTGGACGTAGTCCGGGCCCTAAAAATCTATGTTTCCAGGACGGCTAGAGTCAGGAAAACCGACTCGCTGTTTATCCTGCATGCACCCAACAAGCTGGGTGCTCCTGCTTCTAAGCAGACTATTGCTCGCTGGATCTGTAGCACAATTCAGCAGGCTCATTCTGCGGCTGGACTGCCGCATCCTAAATCAGTAAAAGCCCATTCCACGAGGAAGGTGGGCTCTTCTTGGGCGGCTGCCCGAGGGGTCTCGGCTTTACAACTTTGCCGAGCTGCTACTTGGTCGGGATCAAACACTTTTGCAAAATTCTACAAGTTTGATACCCTGGCTGAGGAGGACCTTGAGTTTGCTCATTCGGTGCTGCAGAGTCATCCGCACTCTCCCGCCCGTTTGGGAGCTTTGGTATAATCCCCATGGTCCTTACGGAGTACCCAGCATCCACTAGGACGTCAGAGAAAATAAGATTTTACTCACCGGTAAATCTATTTCTCGTAGTCCGTACTGGATGCTGGGAGCCCGTCCCAAGTGCGGACTTTCTGCAATACATGTATATAGTTATTGCTTAACTATAGGGTTTTGTTATGAGCCATCTGTTAAATGAGGCTCAGTTGTTGTTCATACTGTTAACTGGGTATAGTTATCACAAGTTGTACAGTGTGATTGGTGTGGCTGGTATGAGTCTTACCCTGGATTCCAAATCCTTTCCTTGTAATGTCAGCTCTTCCGGGCACAGTTTCCTTAACTGAGGTCAGGAGGAGGGGCATAGAGGGAAGAGCCAGTGCACACCAGATAGTACTAAATCTTTCTTTAGAGTGCCCAGTCTCCTGCGGAGCCCGTCTATTCCCCATGGTACTTCGCTTCGGAGCGATTTGTCGCAAACTGCGCATGCGCAATGTTCGCTCTGCGACTGCGCCAAGTAAATTTGCTATGCAGTTAGGTATTTTACTCACGGCATTACGAAGTTTTTTCATCGTTCTGCTGATCGTAATGTGATTGACAGGAAGTGGGTGTTTCTGGGCGGAAACTGGCCGTTTTATGGGAGTGTGTGAAAAAACGCTGCCGTTTCAGGGAAAAACGCTGGAGTGTCTGGAGAAATGGGGGAGTGGCTAGGCGAACGCTGGGTGTGTTTGTGACGTCAAACCAGGAACGAAAAGGACTGAACTGATCGCAGTGGCAGAGTAAGTCTCGAGCTACTCAGAAACTGCTAAGAATTTTCTCTTCGCTATTTTGCGAATCTTTCGTTGGCAATTCTGCTATGCTAAGATTCACTCCCAGTAGGCGGCGGCTTAGCGTGTGCAAAGCTGCTAAAAGCAGCTAGCGAGTGAACAACTCGGAATGAGGGCCAGTGTGCGCTCATCCACTTTCCTCACCCCACTCATACAGCGGTGGTTTCCTTCCTTCCGTACGTGCTCTGCACATAGGCCCTCATTCCGAGTTGTTCGCTCGCAAGCTGCTTTTAGCAGCTTTACACACGCTAAGCCGCCGCCTACTGGGAGTGAATCTTAGCTTCTTAAAATTGCGAACGAAAGATTCGCAATATTGCGAAAAGACATCTCTGTGCAGTTTCTGAGTAGCTCGAGACTTACTCTGCCAGTGCGATCAGTTCAGTGCTTGTCGTTCCTGGTTTGACGTCACAAACACACCCAGCGTTCGTCCAGACACTCCTCCGTTTTTCCCACCATTGGCACTAACTGTGTGGAGTTTGTATGATCTCCTTGTGCTTGCGTGGGTTTCCTCCTGGTACTCCTGTTTCCTCCCACAATCCAAAAATATACTGGTAGGATAATTAATTAACCCTAGTGTGTACATTCTATGTTTCTAAAGTGAAAATGTTGCACTGATTGTGAACACTGGGGGGTCATTCCGAGTTGATCAGACGCTGCAATTTTTTGCAGCTCGTGCGATCAGATAGGCCGCCTATAGGGGAGTGTATTTTAGCTTAGCAAGTGTGCGAAGGCACGTGCAGGGGAGCTGTGCCAAAAAGTTTTGTGCAGTTTCTGAGTAGCTCAGAACTTACTCAGCCGCTGCAATTACTTCAGCCTGTTTGTGTCCTGAATTGACGTCAGACACCCGCCCTGCAAACGCTTGGACACGCCTGCATTTTTCCAAACACCCCAGAAAACGGTCAGATGACACCCACAAAAGCCTTCTTCCTGTCAATCGCCTTGCGATCGGCTGTGCAAATGGATTCTTCGTTACATCCATCACTCAGCAACGATCCTCTTTGTACCCGTACAATGCGCCTGCACATTGCGGTGCATACGCAGTTTTTACCTGATCGCAGCGCAGCGAAAAAACCTAGCGTGCGATCTGGTCGGAATGACCCCCACTGTCCTAGCCTTTTAGTGATGTTTCATGGACCGCTCCCTAAATTTTATTATGGGGTCCTGTGGCGTACTTTTCCACCCTTGAATATGCCCTTAAGTCATCAGTTTACGATGATTATTATAAAATATTTAAATATTCATTTTAGCTGAAGGGTGATGTGTTTTGTGTAAAAGCCCATAGTCTGCACTAGGGGGTAATTCCAAGTTGATCGCAGCAGGATTTTTGTTAGCAAATGGGCAAAACCATGTGCACTGCAGGGGAAGCAGATGTAACATGTGCAGAGAGAGTTAGATTTGGGTGGGGTGTGTTCAATCTGCAATCTAATTTGCAGTGTAAAAATAAAGCAGCCAGTATTTACCCTGCACAGAAACAAAATAACCCTCCCAAATCTAACTCTTTCTGCACGTTATATCTGCCTCCCCTGCAGTGCACATGGTTTTGGCCATTTGCTAACAAAAATCCTGCTGCGATCAACTTGGAATTACCCACTATATAACAGGGACCTGCTGAACACTTAGAAATGAGCTGTGTAACTCCTCTGTATCTGTGGATTAGTCAGCAAAGTGTTGGAGGAATTTGCATTGTCCGAGCTGTGAATTGTGCTGCCGGTAATTAATTCATGGCGTATTTAAACGAAGATCCTGGGAAAAAAAGATGTCAGTTAATTGCAAGAAAAGCTATCATGGGTTTCCTCACTATATGGACGTGAATGAAGTGAAAGGCACTTACAAGACAGCAAGTCTAAGTGTTGGAGTCACTGGGGGCTTCATCAATGCAAAATATCTGGTCGCTGTAGCTCAGAGAACAGGCAGATTATAGAATGATGAGGATGAAAATGTCACAGCTATCAAAGGAAACACATTATTTTATTGCAATAATGAGCTATTCAGCGGTTAATATGTGACAGATTGCATGTTTTTTTTTTTTTATCAAAGCCTGGCTCCCAGATACGTACCATATGGCATGTAGCTCTGGCTGCTCAGTATTCTAGGAAGGAAATTATAGATAAATTAAATATACAAAATCAGTTTAAAAATAAAGGTGGTCATTCCGAGTTGATCGCTCGCTAGCAGTTTTTAGCAGCCGTGCAAACGTTATGCCGCCTCCCACTGGGAGTGTATTTTAGAAGTGCGAACGAAAGGATTGCAGAGCGGCTACAAATTTTTTTGTACAGTATTAGAGTAGCTCAAAACCTACTCAGCGCTTGCGATCACTTCAGACTATTCAGTTCCTGTTTCGACGTCACAAACACGCCCCGCGTTCACCCAGCCACGCCTGCGTTTTTCCTGGCACGCCTGCATTTTTTTTAACACTCCCTGAAAATGGTCAGTTGACACCCAGAAACGCCCACTTCCTGTCAATCACTCTGCGGCCAGTAGTGTGACTGAAAAGCATCGCTAGACCTTGTGTAAAACTGCATCGTTCGTTGTAATAGTAGGTCGCGCGTGCGCATTGCGCCGCATGCGCAGAGATGCCGTTTTTTTGCCTCATCGCTGCACAGCGAACGAATGCAGCTAGCGATCAACTCGGAATGACCACCAAAGTCAGATAATCTATAGTACAGATATAACTGTGTTTGCAGACAATCCTCACTAATCGGCTATTTTTAGCGGACACATTATTTAAGTATTGCAGCGTGTTTTAAAGGCAATGGGAAATGCTGGCACAATATAAGTAAATGTTAAGAAATAGTAGGTATCAGAGACATCTATGGTGGGCCCACCGATAGTGGGGATCATTCAGATGTCGTTGCAAAGTATGGATTTTTGGTACTTTGCAAATGCTCAGTATGTGTCCTGCGGCACAGGACGCAGGCAGGCATTAGTCAGTCATTGATTGGCAGTCTGATGTTGTTTCAGGGGTGTGGAGGCAGTGGCGGTGGGCTCCATTTTGGAAAAGTCCCTTTCTAAGGGGGACTATGATAATGGCCAATTACCAAGTTCCAATAAGGCTCAGCTTAGGATCCTTCCCCGGCAACATAAACTTTCACATGCGCAGTAGGTAAGCCAAATCCCAATTCAGCAGTAAAATGTCTATGGCCCAAATATATTTTATTCTTAAAAAGAGATAAAGTGGAGACGTATAAAGAGAGATAAAGTAGCAGCCAACCAGCTCCTGCTGTTTTTCAAACACAGCCTGTAACATTGCAGTTAGGGGGCTGGTACTTTGGGGTCTAATGGAAAAAACGAAAACTGAATTGTTACTTTTCACTCACATCACTTTGAAGCAATGCATAGCTTTAATATGTAGCAATTCATGTATACTCGCATATCCGGGGGTGCGCAGCGAAATCCAGGGGTCCAGCCGTGAGGTCATCTCCAGGCAGCGCCCTCTCCGATGCCCGGAGTCAGCCGGCGGGTCCCTCTGTGCATGTGCCACCGGCTAACCACCCGGAATGCTGCAGTGGCTGATGGGAGATCAGGGGGCGGAGCTACTGTCGGGTGCCGAGCAGAGAGCAGGGAAGCATTGAGCTGCCTTGCAGTTACCGCACCGCAGTTCCAGTCTGTTGCGGATCTTGCTATGGGCACACGGGACTTTTGCACGGGGTGCCGCCGCCGCCGTCGCAAGATTCGCCAACGGTGGTGCCCCCCCCCCTGGTGCTGGCTGTCACTGCTGTGCGGTGCACGATGACATCACTGGCACTGCGCACCGCACAGCATTGTGGAACGGCACATAGACACTAGGGGTCATGACCTCTAGTGTTTATGCGGTGCTATAGGAGAGAGGTCATGACGTTTCTCCCATAGATCAGAGGAGCGGAGACGGCGGCCGGAGACGGAGACAGAGGGCAGCGGGCAGCAGCGGTCGGGAATCAGGAGCGGGGATGGTGAGCATTAATTTAAAAAAAAATTGCTTACATTTGACCACGCCCCTTTATGAAGCTATGCCCCTATTTTCGCACAGGGTGCCACAAGGGCTAGAACCGGCCCTGGTTCCAGTTACGTCATCCTGAGGGCCGCTGGAGAAGTCAAGGACTTCTCCGCAGTAGCCTGCTCCATAAATAGCATGAAGCAGAGAAAAGCCGTTTTCTGCAAAACAGAACTTTTCTCTGCTTTATGAATAGACTCCATTCATGTTTCCATTCATTAGAAAATAAACTGTAATAGACCGTACCACTTAAAGTAGTATTTCAGGTAAATACAGCGCTGAAAATATTTATTTATTTACCTATATTATTTATTTCCCTATGTATTACTTTATAAAGGTCATTTCCTCACTGGTCCTATCTTTAGCCAAACCTGGATACAACAATACACTGCAAATGGCCACTTTATCAAGGGACAAGTTGAAGAGTCAGGGAGAGGTGTGAACTGGGGCAGTCATAGGCTTTTAGGAACCATTTGTAAAGGGCCCCATACACTACAACTGAGGCTGAAGTCGGAACGATTTCCCTTTAACTGTCCCGGGAGCTTCCTGGGAGTGTTTAAATACGATTCCAAACGATTTTGTACAATTTAACTTTTTTGAGCATTCTATACATCGCATACGATATGTCAAGTACCTACATATCGCATGGGATGTATAGCATGCATTCACAGGTACCATCAGATACCTCCTGAGAATGCCAGTCAAAGTTCCTACTGTATATCGCAAGCACAAAAAACATACTTTTTTCCGTTCAATTCCATACAATTCCATTTGATCCCAACAAATATCGAGTTCAGAGCATCTGATCGGATCGGATACACCGGTAAAAATTAGTGATGTGCACCGGAAATTTTTCGGGTTTTGGTTTTGGGTTCGGTTCCGCGCCCGTGTTTTGGGTTCGAACGCGTCTTGGCAAAACCTCACTGAATTTTTTTTTGTCGGATTCGGGTGTATTTTGGATTTGGGTGTTTTTTTCAAAAAACCCTAAAAAACAGCTTACCGTATATACTCGATTATAAGCCGACTTTTTCAGCACGTTTTTTTGTGCTGAAAAAGCCACCTCGGCTTATAATCGAGTCAGCGTTAGGAGGGGCACGGAGAGCGCAGCGCGCGGCTCTCCTGTGTCCCTCCTGCATCTCCAGCAGCAGCGGCGTCTGAGTGGTAAAGGAAGTGCACGAACCGGCACTTCCTTTAACACACGCCGCTGCCGCCCGAGATGCAGGAGGGACACAGGAGAGCCGCGCGCTGCGCTCTCCGTGCCCCTCATTCAGAAGACAGCGCTGGAGTGACGGAGGGTAAGTATCTAGCACTGTGGGGCATATCAGGCACTGTGGGGCATATCAGGCAGAGGGGGGCATGTCAGGCACTGTGGGGCATATCAGGCACTGTGGAGCATATCAGGCACTGTGGGGCATATCAGGCAGAGGGGGGCATATCAGGCACTGTGGGGCATATCAGGCACTGTGGAGCATATCAGGCACTGTGGGGCATATCAGGCAGAGGGGGGCATATCAGGCACTGTGGGGCATATCAGGCACTGTGGAGCATATCAGGCACTGTGGGGCATATCAGGCACTGTGGGGCATATCAGGCACTGTGGGGCATATCAGGCACTGTGGAGCATATCAGGCACTGTGGGGCATATCAGGCAGAGGGGGGCATATCAGGCACTGTGGGGCATATCAGGCACTGTGGAGCATATCAGGCACTGTGGGGCATATCAGGCACTGTGGGGCATATCAGGCACTGTGGGGCATATCAGGCACTGTGGGGCACATCTGGCACTGTGGGGCACATCTGGCACTGTGGGGCATATCAGGCACTGTGGGGCATATCAGGCACTGTGGGGCATATCAGGCACATCTGGCAGTGTGGGGGCATATCTGGCAGTATGAGGGCAGTGTACGGCAAGAGCTGCATTTCCCACCCTAGGCTTATACTCGAGTGAATAAGTTTTCCCAGGTTTTTGGGGTAAAATTAGGTGCCTCGGCTTATATACGGGTCGACTTATACTCGAGTATATACGGTAAATCATTGAATTTGGGGGTCATTTTGATCCCATAGTATTATTAACCTCAATAACCATAATTTACACTCATTTACAGTCTATTCTGAACACCTCACACCTCACAATATTATTTTTAGTCCTAAAATTTGCACCGAGGTCGCTGGATGGCTAAGCTAAGCGACACAAGTGGCCGACACAAACACCTGGCCCATCTAGGAGTGGCACTGCAGTGTCAGGCAGGATGGCCCTTCAAGAATATACTCCCCAAACAGCACATGACGCAAAGAAAAAAAGAGGCGCAATGAGGTAGCTGTGTGAGTAAGCTAAGCGACCCTAGTGGCCGACACAAACACCTGGCCCATCTAGGAGTGGCACTGCAGTGTCACGCAGGATGGCCCTTCCAAAAAATACTCCCCAAACAGCACATGACGCAAAGAAAAAAAGAGGCGCAATGAGGTAGCTGTGTGAGTAAGCTAAGCGTCCCTAGTGGCCGACACAAACACCTGGCCCATCTAGGAGTGGCACTGCAGTGTCACGCAGGATGGCCCTTCAAGAATATACTCCCCAAACAGCACATGACGCAAAGAAAAAAAGAGGCGCAATGAGGTAGCTGTGTGAGTAAGCTAAGCGACCCTAGTGGCCGACACAAACACCTGGCCCATCTAGGAGTGGCACTGCAGTGTCACGCAGGATGGCCCTTCCAAAAAACACTCCCCAAACAGCACATGACGCAAAGAAAAAAAGAGGCGCAATGAGGTAGCTGTGTGAGTAAGCTAAGCGACCCTAGTGGCCGACACAAACACCTGGCCCATCTAGGAGTGGCACTGCAGTGTCACGCAGGATGGCCCTTCCAAAAAATACTCCCCAAACAGCACATGACGCAAAGAAAAAAAGAGGCGCAATGAGGTAGCTGTGTGAGTAAGCTAAGCGTCCCTAGTGGCCGACACAAACACCTGGCCCATCTAGGAGTGGCACTGCAGTGTCACGCAGGATGGCCCTTCCAAAAAATACTCCCCAAACAGCACATGACGCAAAGAAGAAAAAAAAGAGGCGCAATGAGGTAGCTGTGTGAGTAAGCTAAGCGACCCTAGTGGCCGACACAAACACCTGGCCCATCTAGGAGTGGCACTGCAGTGTCACGCAGGATGGCCCTTCAAGAATATACTCCCCAAACAGCACATGACGCAAAGAAAAAAAGATGCGCAATGAGGTAGCTGTGTGAGTAAGCTAAGCGACCCTAGTGGCCGACACAAACACCTGGCCCATCTAGGAGTGGCACTGCAGTGTCAGGCAGGATGGCCCTTCCAAAAACTACTCCCCAAACAGCACATGACGCAAAGAAGAAAAAAAAGAGGCGCAATGAGGTAGCTGTGTGAGTAAGCTAAGCGACCCTAGTGGCCGACACAAACACCTGGCCCATCTAGGAGTGGCACTGCAGTGTCAGGCAGGATGGCCCTTCCAAAAACTACTCCCCAAACAGCACATGACGCAAAGAAGAAAAAAAAGAGGCGCAATGAGGTAGCTGTGTGAGTAAGCTAAGCGACCCTAGTGGCCGACACAAACACCTGGCCCATCTAGGAGTGGCACTGCAGTGTCACGCAGGATGGCCCTTCAAGAATATACTCCCCAAACAGCACATGACGCAAAGAAAAAAAGATGCGCAATGAGGTAGCTGTGTGAGTAAGCTAAGCGACCCTAGTGGCCGACACAAACACCAGGCCCATCTAGGAGTGGCACTGCAGTGTCAGGCAGGATGGCCCTTCCAAAAACTACTCCCCAAACAGCACATGACGCAAAGAAGAAAAAAAAGAGGCGCAATGAGGTAGCTGTGTGAGTAAGCTAAGCGACCCTAGTGGCCGACACAAACACCTGGCCCATCTAGGAGTGGCACTGCAGTGTCACGCAGGATGGCCCTTCAAGAATATACTCCCCAAACAGCACATGACGCAAAGAAAAAAAGAGGCGCAATGAGGTAGCTGTGTGAGTAAGCTAAGCGACCCTAGTGGCCGACACAAACACCTGGCCCATCTAGGAGTGGCACTGCAGTGTCACGCAGGATGGCCCTTCCAAAAAACACTCCCCAAACAGCACATGACGCAAAGAAAAAAAGAGGCGCAATGAGGTAGCTGTGTGAGTAAGCTAAGCGACCCTAGTGGCCGACACAAACACCTGGCCCATCTAGGAGTGGCACTGCAGTGTCACGCAGGATGGCCCTTCCAAAAAATACTCCCCAAACAGCACATGACGCAAAGAAAAAAAGAGGCGCAATGAGGTAGCTGTGTGAGTAAGCTAAGCGTCCCTAGTGGCCGACACAAACACCTGGCCCATCTAGGAGTGGCACTGCAGTGTCACGCAGGATGGCCCTTCCAAAAAATACTCCCCAAACAGCACATGACGCAAAGAAGAAAAAAAAGAGGCGCAATGAGGTAGCTGTGTGAGTAAGCTAAGCGACCCTAGTGGCCGACACAAACACCTGGCCCATCTAGGAGTGGCACTGCAGTGTCACGCAGGATGGCCCTTCAAGAATATACTCCCCAAACAGCACATGACGCAAAGAAAAAAAGATGCGCAATGAGGTAGCTGTGTGAGTAAGCTAAGCGACCCTAGTGGCCGACACAAACACCTGGCCCATCTAGGAGTGGCACTGCAGTGTCAGGCAGGATGGCCCTTCCAAAAACTACTCCCCAAACAGCACATGACGCAAAGAAGAAAAAAAAGAGGCGCAATGAGGTAGCTGTGTGAGTAAGCTAAGCGACCCTAGTGGCCGACACAAACACCTGGCCCATCTAGGAGTGGCACTGCAGTGTCAGGCAGGATGGCCCTTCCAAAAACTACTCCCCAAACAGCACATGACGCAAAGAAGAAAAAAAAGAGGCGCAATGAGGTAGCTGTGTGAGTAAGCTAAGCGACCCTAGTGGCCGACACAAACACCTGGCCCATCTAGGAGTGGCACTGCAGTGTCACGCAGGATGGCCCTTCAAGAATATACTCCCCAAACAGCACATGACGCAAAGAAAAAAAGATGCGCAATGAGGTAGCTGTGTGAGTAAGCTAAGCGACCCTAGTGGCCGACACAAACACCAGGCCCATCTAGGAGTGGCACTGCAGTGTCAGGCAGGATGGCCCTTCCAAAAACTACTCCCCAAACAGCACATGACGCAAAGAAGAAAAAAAAGAGGCGCAATGAGGTAGCTGTGTGAGTAAGCTAAGCGACCCTAGTGGCCGACACAAACACCTGGCCCATCTAGGAGTGGCACTGCAGTGTCACGCAGGATGGCCCTTCAAGAATATACTCCCCAAACAGCACATGACGCAAAGAAAAAAAGAGGCGCAATGAGGTAGCTGTGTGAGTAAGCTAAGCGACCCTAGTGGCCGACACAAACACCTGGCCCATCTAGGAGTGGCACTGCAGTGTCAGGCAGGATGGCCCTTCCAAAAACTACTCCCCAAACAGCGCATGACGCAAAGAAGAAAAAAAAGAGGCACAATGAGGTAGCTGTGTGAGTAAGCTAAGCGACCCTAGTGGCCGACACAAACACCTGGCCCATCTAGGAGTGGCACTGCAGTGTCACGCAGGATGGCCCTTCAAGAATATACTCCACAAACAGCACATGACGCAAAGAAAAAAAGAGGCACAATGAGGTAGCTGTGTGAGTAAGCTAAGCGACCCTAGTGGCCGACACAAACACCTGGCCCATCTAGGAGTGGCACTGCAGTGTCAGGCAGGATGGCCCTTCCAAAAACTACTCCCCAAACAGCACATGACGCAAAGAAGAAAAAAAAGAGGCGCAATGAGGTAGCTGTGTGAGTAAGCTAAGCGACCCTAGTGGCCGACACAAACACCTGGCCCATCTAGGAGTGGCACTGCAGTGTCAGGCAGGATGGCCCTTCCAAAAACTACTCCCCAAACAGCACATGACGCAAAGAAGAAAAAAAAGAGGCGCAATGAGGTAGCTGTGTGAATAAGCTAAGCGACCCTAGTGGCCGACACAAACACCTGGCCCATCTAGGAGTGGCACTGCAGTGTCACGCAGGATGGCCCTTCCAAAAAATACTCCCCAAACAGCACATGACGCAAAGAAAAATGAAAGAAAAAAGAGGTGCAAGATGGAATTGTCCTTGGGCTCTCCCACCCACCCTTATGTTGTGTAAACAGGACATGCACACTTTAACCAACCCATCATTTCAGCGACAGGGTCTGCCACACGACTGTGACTGAAATGACTGGTTGGTTTGGGCCCCCACCAAAAAAGAAGCAATCAATCTCTCCTTGCACAAACTGGCTCTACAGAGGCAAGATGTGCACCTCATCTTCATCGTCCGATTCCTCACCCCTTTCACTGTGTACATCCCCCTCCTCACAGATTATTAATTCATCCCTACTGGAATCCACCATCTCAGATCCCTGTGTACTTTGTGGAGGCAATTGCTGCTGGTCAGTGTCTCCATGGAGGAATTGATTATAATTCATTTTAATGAACATCATCTTCTCCACATTTTCTGGAAGTAACCTAGTACGCCGATTGCTGACAAGGTGAGCGGTGGCACTAAACACTCTTTCGGAGTACACACTGGAGGGAGGGCAACTTAGGTAGAATAAAGCCAGTTTGTGCAAGGGCCTCCAAATTGCCTCTTTTCCCTGCCAGTATACGTACGGACTGTCTGACGTGCCTACTTGGATGCGGTCACTCATATAATCCTCCACCATTCTTTCAATATAATAGAAAATTATACAAAAAAATAGAGGGAGAATAAAATAGTGTGGCGCGCGTAGCGTGGCGAGCGCAGCGAGCCCGCAAGGGGCTCATTTGCGCTCGCCAAGCTGTCGGTAAGCCGGCGGTCGGGCTCCCGGCGCCGGGATGCTGGTCGCCGGGAGCCCGACCGCCGGCCAGCCGTAGTGAACCCATTTAATAGACACACCTATTTCCTCATAAAGGCCGGATTATCCTAGTTGTATACACAGATACTATATATATATATATATATATATATATATATATATATATAGAATAACTCTTATTCACACGTACAGAGACTCTTATATAAACTAAGGAACATGAATGGTTTTCAGTATAAAGGTGTCAGGAACAATGTTTGCTACTGTACGAATCTTTCACACCAAATGCAATAATACAGTATGTGCTTACAACAAGTGTAATGTACCGTTTGCGTGTTGCGGTATGGATTCCGAAGAACTGCCTTATTATTATTATCCTTTATTTATATGGCGCCACAAAGGTTCCGCAGCGCCCAATTACAGAGTACATATGCACATAATCAAAACAGGAAAACAGTGACAAATGCGCCCAACACACTGGGCGATTACACTGCAAGATATGAACGATCTCGTTCATTAATGAACGAGATACCGTTCATATCTGTCAGTGTGGAGGCACCAGCGATGAACGATGCGCGGCCCCACGCTCGTTCATCGCTAGTGACATGTCGGCTGTGCATGCAGGCCAATATGGACGAGATCGTCCATATTTGCCTGCACGTCTACGGAGCCGGGTGACGGGGGGAGTGAAGGAACTTCACTCTCCCCGTCACTGCCCCCCCTGCCGCCGGGTCGCCCGTCTGCCGTATCGGCGGTCGGGCAGCTCGGCGGCACATCGTAGAGTCTGTAGGTCCCATTACAGTTGAAGACAATATAGGACAAGTACAGGGTAACTAAGCATAACTACACCAGTAAACGACATAGAGATAAATTCCAAGGTGGCCAAAAAATTGCGGGATTTGGACAGTTGAGGATTATTAAAGTAACAAAAGGATAAGAACATGAGGAAAGAGGGCCCTGCTCGTGAGAGCTTTCATTCTAAGGGCCTTAAAATATTATAGGCAGCAGTAAGTGGTGACCCTCAGGTCATCAAGATGTTAGCACTCGGCTTTGTAGAGAAAGTGCAAGTGCAAGGCATGTTCCCTGCAACTCCCACCTGGACCTCCACCAGGCATTTTTTTTAAATGGGCAAATATTAATTCAGCGAGCACTCACAAAATACTCATCCAGTAACATGACAACGCATCATAGGATAAAATTCGTCAACCTCTGTCCAGCTCAAATACTTACCTGGTGCAACTATTTGTGCTGCTATTACAGAGAAATTAAGATGGTGCATTTACACCAGTAGTGGTGTATTCTCCATAGTTGATACTGTATGGGCCGGATACAAATGCCCCCCTCCCCACCCTGCCTCCCATCCGCAATCGCGCCCGCCGGCAGCTATTCTAATGTTGATGCTTATGGGCGCGACAAGTTCATTTCAGTCGGGTAACCCCGGGGGGTAGCGAGCTGAAATGCTCATAAAGAGACCTGTTTGGTTCTTTTCATGCTCACGCCCATTATTTTAGTCGGGTTTAGGTGCTTTGCGCACCTAAACCCGAGTGTAATGTGCGACATCAGCGTGATAAGTAGGGGCATTTGAATATCGCTCCTGTGATCTCACATCACTTTACACGGGAGATCGGGGGTGCGATAACATTTGAAGTCCCCCCTGTGTATTGTAAATTATAAGTTATCGGTCCATGCTGTAGAAATTATGAATACATTTTCCTTTCATGTTGATACACTGCTTGACTTGGTGCGTTACAAACCCCTTTAAGGACCATGAATCACGTTATATAAATGCAAAATAACAGGATTTCTGTTACTAATGGAATAACTAATAGTAATGAGAAACACAGTAGAGGGCAATTACTAAAAAGAGTGTACAAATGGCAGTCAGTTAGACTTTACTCTCATTGTCCAACTTGCTGGTTAGACAATGAAATCCATATTTACTAATGTATGCACTATATGTGTGAAAGCTAGCTGGCTGTCACACAGATGTACTGTAGCCAACGGGTGTGGAATATTATATCTACACTAAAAAGGTTTACAGGCAGAGCTGGCCCTAACCAATATGATGCCCTAGGCAAGATTTTGGCTGGTGCCCCCTAGCACAACCGCTAGTTCTGCAGGAGATCCCTGGCATCAGTCAGCTGGCAGCTCTGCTAACGTTGGGCGCCTTTTGTTTATGAAAATGCATCTTATTTGCATTACTATGTGGCTAGGATGCACAAGCAGCTTCTGCTGATTAAAATAATATGCAGCATGCCTATATACTGTGTGTGACTGCGGCTGTATCTGCGTCCGATATGCTACATTACAGTGATTTCCAGGAATACACTGCAATGTAGCATTTCATATGCAGATACAGCCGCAGTCACACACAGAATATAGGCATGCCGCATATCATTTTAATCAGCAGAAGCTGCTGGTGCCCCTAAGTATACCAAATGCCCTAGGCATTTGCCTAGTTTGCCTATGCCTAAGGCCGGCTCTGTCTACAGGCAATAGGCCGACCACTAATGGCCGACATGCATTGAGAGGACAGGGTCAAAATGTCAACATGAAATAGATAGACAGTAGAAAAGGTCGACAGGGCCAAAAAGTTGACACGGAAATTGTCGCCACAAAAACAGTAGACACAATTTTTGGTGGTTGGATTTTCACTTTTCTGCCACAAACAAGCGCCATGTTTCAGGCAGGTTACTAGTCCCAACTGTAGTCCACGTGGATGGTATGAAAAAGTTGAAAAACATGAAAATTTAAAAAGAAAAACTTGAGTAGACCGTTGTCATGTCGACCTTTTGACCCTGCCAATCCTGATGCATGTCTACCATTAGTGGTCAACCTATTGACTGTAGACCTTTTTAGTGTAGATCAATAGACCGGATACCTAGCCAACAACCCCTAGTGGTCACACAGATGCATTACACAGAATTATATAGTTATCAGGTACAGTATGTTTCATGTTTGTAAAATAAGTTAATCATCTATTTGACGTTGAAAAATTAAGTAACTTTTCCATTTTTTAATTGAATTTAGGAAATCAGGACAAATGTGACTTTGCTGCCACAATAGAGGGGTGTGATCACACCCCACGGGGTGTTCCCATTTCTTCCAATGCATTGGACCATTCCTACCCGATTTGAGTGCGCCCGGCACCCAATCGCAGAGCAGCAGTGAATTGAAGATACCTCCATATGGAGTGGTGGTACAGAATTCTCCCACCAGGACTGTCCAGCCTAAATCAGGGGTATGATATAAGATTCATTATTCCCTTTTATAAATGAAATAATTTAGAGTGACTAGAACTCTACTGCATTATATTTTACTATGGCACCTACTGACATTATTGTAATCCTAAGCAAGAATCACAATTTGGGATTTTTCAAAGATTCAAATAGCTCTTTAAAAGTCTGTAGGAAGACATGAATGTAAAACATTGTCTTTATACATATCTGTGCTGCGTCCGTATCCCTGGAGATGAGCCAGGTTGGCTAATAAACTGTCCAGAGATATAAACATCAAACATTCCTAAAATACCAGGAATGAACTGTGGATGTGCTTGAAACCAACAAATATATACATTTTAACACATACAAATATATTGCGCATTGCAATAGAGAATTTGTAAAAAGGATTCATTTAGGTATTATCTCCCTATATATTAGCCCAGTGTGACTGTGTGTATAACGCTGTGCGGAGTCTGGAGTCAGAGTCATACACTCACATCATCTGCAGGGAGCTGCACCGTTTCCTGTGCCAGCAGCAGAGTAACTGTGTGTATAACGCTGGGCGGAGTCTGGAGTCAGAGTCATACACTCACATCGTCTGCAGGGAGCTGCACCATTTCCTGTGCCAGCAGCAGAGTGACTGTGTGTATAACGCTGGGCATAGTCTGGAGTCAGAGTCATACACTCACATCATCTGCAGGGAGCTACACCGTTTCCTGCGCCAGCAGCAGAGTGACTGTGTGTATAACGCTGGGCGGAGTCTGGAGTCAGAATCATACACTCACATCATCTGCAGGGAGCTGCACCATTTCCTGCGCCAGCAGCAGAGTGAGGTACAATGTGCCCAGTGACAGGGCCGGTTCAGGGGCTTTTTGCGCCCCAGGCGGCAGTAGGGGCGTTGCTTCATACAGGGGGCGTGGTCAGTTACGCCCCCTGTACAGTAGTAGCGCCGCTGCAATGATGTGCGGTGCGCGATGACCAGTTCCCTTCGTGGAGAGGACCTTTGCTGTGCGGTGCGCGATGACCTCATTGCGCACCGCACAGTAAAGGTCCTCTCAACGAAGGGAAACTAGACGCGTAGCGTCTAGTTTCCTTTCACAGCGGGCAGCGGCAGCGGGACAGAGCGGGCAGCGGGGGGCACAGCAGCAGCGGATCTTGCCATGGTGCGGCGCCCTCTGGATGGCGTCGGCGCCCTCCTGAAGGCGGCGCCCCGGGCAAAAGTGCTGCTTGCCCGTGGCAAGATCCGCTACTGCACAGTGACACTACTTACAGTATAGGGAGGTGTACATGGTCAGCGGTAGCTGCAGCGACAGGTACATTATGGACACTGACAGCATCTGCACGGAGGGTAACACCGCGGATACTGAGGGTACTTGCAGGCAGCAGGTTGCAGCCCGGCACTCCTCTCCCGGCTACATAACTTGGCTGCCTGTCAGAGGCTGGCTGGTAACGTTCAGCCTGGCGGGCAGACTCAAGCAAGTGTTCCAGCTTTTCACAGGGAATGCAATGCAAAAATGGCCCTGGAACACTTAAATTGCACTGGCCCGGGGGCCACTGGCACCCTGCCCCCCTGTCCAGCCAGCCACTGCTGCCTGTTGACACCCACACCCCTGGCCAAACCCCTACCGCAACAACAAATAGTGGTGCCATGCTGGGCGGCAGAAAATACTGAGGGTACTTGCAGGCATAGGCGCCGATTCCGTCGGTGCTCCCGGGCCCGAGCACCCACGGAAAATGATGAGTACCCACAGGCGTGTGCACACAAGCCTCGCCTTCCGCGACCGCTTAGCGCCTGCCAGGTCTCAAGGGTCAGAGACGGATTAAGGGCCCTGCAGGCAGATCGGAGGTCCGATCTGTGCTCCTCGCGTCTCACCCGTAGGTTGCCTTGGCAACTTAACAGCCGCGCCCCGTGCCCCCTCTCCAATTGCCTCCAGAGAGTGACGGAAGGCCAGGAGCGTGACAGGTCCTCTTTGTCTACGGCGGTCCCCTTCATGCCGGCCAGAGGTGAGGGGTACTGGGGTGGTGCTCCGCTCTCTGAGGCTCTGCTGAGCAGCAGCCTAGAGGGAAGTGCCGGCTTGTGCTGCAGAATAGAAGGGAAAGACATCACTGCTGCTACTGTGTTCTGCACTATGGGATCGCTCTAAAAGCAGAGGACAATAAATAAATCCCTCCCAGCAAGAGTGTCACGATCCAGGTCTGGACGCCATTATTTACCTTTCAGGTGTCTCCTAAGGCTGTCCCAGCGTCCTAGGCCCGATTCCCAGCTGTGATGCAAGCATTCATACGTCATACCTCATCTCTGCTGATCCGTGGATATTGTTCCTCAATGCCCGGGCGACTGGCATGGCGTCACCTGCCGGCGGGGCCTCGGGCATCATCTCCATATTCCTAATGCATACAGGGTATGTGGCACTCCTCACCTACTGCAGCCGCGGCCGTCCATGCTGAAGGTTGAGACGCAAGTCGGCGTTCTCTATGTTCACTGCCGCCATTACAGAGGAATCTCCATGTGGTGAATACAAACAGCTTTCCCTCCACAGGCCGGTATGGGCGCAGCCATCTTAGTTCCAGTCACGTGATCCTGACCTCCAATCCATAGCTCTGTTGAAGTCTGCATAAATTAAGTCATTCAATCCCTTTACACCTAAGGGTATAAAGGGACTGAGCCTGCACCAGGAAATCGTCAGTGCTTTGGTTGTCAAACCTTGTTTCCAGTCTCTCTCTCCTGTGGTTATTTTGTTCCAGGTTTCCAGCTCCTGTCTCCAGCTACCACTAAGAGACCCGCCCGCACCAGCTTACCACCTTGCGGTGCAGCCTGACTCTGCAGTCTTCCATGACTACTCCAGCTTCCAGCTACAGATCCATCTGCTTCCAGCGGCCAGCTTCCAGCAGTGTTCACCTTTCTTAAAGTGCCGGTGCTTCTCCAGCGGATACCTACATACCAGCGGTATCCGCAAACCATCGGTACCTGCATATCATCATTTCCTATATCCTCGCTCCCTAGCTTCATTCTACTGCCTGGCTGGTTCCATCCAGCATCCACTCCGTGTTATCTACCTGGCTGGTTCCATCCAGCATCCACTCCGTGTTTTCAACATCTGGCTGGTTCCATCCAGCATCCACAGCAGTCTTCTCAGCTACAGCGTTACCAGCTCCAAGTGCTACATCTGCTGGTGTGTCCCTCGGCTACTCTCACTACTACGGACGGGTCTGGTAAGGACATTCCATCACTGGGACATTAAGAACTGTACCTCATCCTACCAGTGCCCTGTGGCTCTTGCCAAGCTTATAGTGATCCAGGAACTGTTTCATCTTAACTACTGCATATTTGTATTCATTTACCACTGCTGTGAATACGGAGTTCTGTTAATAAACTTTTATTGACTTTTAAATCCTGGTTGTCATGGTCACGCCTTCGGGCAATCTTCCTACACCATACTTACATGTCTAGGGGTCTGATTAAACCTCCCAAGTTTAGTTTCACCTCAGCCCCTACAACTGAGGCTTCCTCCCGTCAGCTCAGGCCCTCGGTTGTGACAAAGAGGATGAGTCACTTCAGTCATTTCCTCTGAAGACACGCCGGTGACCCCGGTTATACAGGTCCCTCTGATGCTGCAATGTCCTCATCACAGCACATTAATAAGAGGAAGACACATCATGCAGATAGAGACAGGCTGCTGTGAGAGGAGACAGCCGGGTAACCGCAGATGAGACAGGTTGTGAAAGGATCTGTAGCTGGGTAACTGTGGCAGCATTGTGGACGAGCATGGATCCCAGAGCATGAAACCCCTGGCAACGAGCAAGACACCCAGACAATGAAACCCCTGGCAACGAGCAAGACACCCAGCCCATGAAACCCGTGGCAACGAGCAAGACAACCAGCGCATGAAACCCGTGGCAACAAGCAAAACACCCAGCCCATGAAACCCCTGGCAACGAGCAAGACACCCAGCGCATGAAACCCCTGGCAACGAGCATGACACCCAGCGCATTAAACCCCTGGCAACGAGCATGACACCCAGCGCATGAAACCCCTGGCAACGAGCAAGACACCCAGCCCATGAAACCCCTGGCAACGAGCATGAAACCCGTGGCAATGAGCATAACACCCAGCACGTGAAACCCTTGGCAATAAGCAGGTGATTTAAAAGTAATTAGAAGAAGTGCTGTAGGGCATAATGTATCCTTGCGGTGTGTGGCATAATATGGTGCAGGGGTCATTACTGTATGGGGCATAATATGGTGCAATTAATTTTTTTCCCTGTGGTGGCTGAGGTCTTGTCGTGCAGGGTCAAAAACTGGGGTGTAAGGTAGTCTTTTCCTGCAAGACCACACCCATTTAGCGAGACCATGCCCATTTTAGCGGGGCCATGCCCCCTTGCCGGCGATCGTCACAGGCTTGAGCACCCACCAGCAAAAATATAAATCGGCAACTCTGCTTACAGGCAGCAGGTTGCCGGCCGCCGCACCTCTCCCGGCTATATAACGTGCCTGCCTGTTGACCCCCACACTCCAGGCCTAACTCCTGCCGCTACAACACAGGCTGGTCCCATGCTGTCCGCCAAGCGGGATGGGACATGTGCTGCGGACCGCCTCTAACACATTTCTCAACAATCACCTTTTCTGCTGCGCCGGAGCTCCCTAGCCTAGGTCCGCCTGTTGCTCCGCTCCAGGGTAAGCTCGATGCCTGGCAGAACACAGCCAGACCACCGGCCGGGCGCCACGATAAGACCACCTGCCGCAGACAGACACAGTGAAGGCCCGTCAGGCGGAACATACCATATACACCAGACCGGAGACAGTATGCAACGCTGACTGCGTCCCATTGCTACTGACCCGCAGCGCCCGCCCACCACGGCAGCTGAATCAACCTCTCACAACACCAGCGAGGGGTTTACCTGCACAGAATACATGCTCACGTCACAGATATGACTGCTCACTAACCGCCTGTCTGTGTACTGGGGACATCATACCCTGCACATATCACCTCCCAATACCCTCCCCCATGCACCCAACCACTCCATGTGGCCATCCCCCACCCATGGCACCTCTGGTCACCCTCCCCCATCCTCCTGTCCACAACACCTTCCAACCCCTCCCCTCCCACAATATACATACATATACTGTATACTCCCCCAACCACAACACCTACTAGGTGATTCATCGTGCCCTGTTCACGCCATCGCAAGGGCCTACGCTTACAAGGGCGTGCAAGGGTTAAAGGCGCGTATCCCCTTGCGACGGTGTGAAGTGCGCCCATGGTGCGTGATGATCACCTAGTGTTATATACTGTGAATACACTTAAGAAAAAGGTACAACTCAGATACCAATGTTGCAATTCACTGCAACACTACATTTGAAAATATGCTAAAATATTACATGCAGTATATAATATATTATGGGCAGGGGTCTATGTACTAAACGTTGGAGAGAGATAAAGTGGATGGAGATAAAGTACCAGCCAATCAGCTCCTAACTGCCATGTTACAGGCTGTGTTTGAAAAAATGACAGTTAGGAGCTGATTGTTTGGTACTTTATCTCCACCCAGTTTATCTCTTGCTAAAGCTTAGTACATAGACCCCTTACTATAGTTTCAAAACAAAAAACAAACATAATCCTGCCCTATAACTGAGGTCATGAGCTGCCTCTCTTCCATTTTTCCAAAATCTCTGATGTATTGTTGATTAAACTAGAACTAAACATAAAACATTTCCTGTATCTTTTCTTGTTTCCTTACATGTCACTGTTTATCGCCCTATTTCGGTGCCACCAAGATGACCAGTAAGTTTTAATGTATGAACATTGCCAGGTGCGTAACCTGGTCGGCACATGTGCCCCCCTCCCTCTGTACCCCCATAGTAAAATTGCTTTCCTGTCCCTTGGGGGAGATGTATAAAGCCTTCTAAGCAGTGGAGAAGTGGACGAGTAGAGAAGTTGCCCATAGCAACCAATCAAATTCTACCGACCATTTTATAAACTGTACTTGATAAATGCTACCTTAAAATTGATTGGGTGCAATAGGCAACTTCTGCTTCTCCTGGGAGTGCTGTGTTGGGCTGTGACATCATATCCCAGTGATGCACTCCATCCGTGTTACCAATATGGAGGACCAGCAAGCGATACAAGCGTCCTACTGGTCCTCAGTGACCAGCAATGCGCCATGGTGAAAATAGAGGCTCTGACAGTTTGAATGAATCACGTTATGTAATTCAGAAAGATTTTAGGCACCCTAAGCGTCACCTAGGTTTGCCTATTGGCCATGTCAGCCCTGTGCATAGGGGTGCGCAGGGGGGTGCCTGGTGCGCACAGGCACCCCCTAATGTCTGGAACCCCAATCTCACATGCCTGATGCAGCGATCGCCGAGCAGGCTGATTACTGTCCCCTCTGCGCTGCACCCTGTCAGGACTGCATTACTGACTGGACGCCTGGGTTAATTAAGGATGTCACCGCCCACCCGCCACATGCCCACCTCTCTCCTTCTATGCTATGCCAACGCCAGAGACTGATGAGGATCAGCATGCAGCCAGCGTTCCTCTTAGGAAGAAAAACTCAATACAGGTTGAGTATCCTTTATCCAAAATGCTTGGGACCAGAGCTATTTTGGATATCGGATTTTTCCGTATTTTGGAATAATTGCATACCATAATGAGATATTATGGTGATGGGACCTAAGTCTAAGCATAGAATGCATTTATGTTACATATACACCTTATACACACAGCCTGAAGGTCATTTTAGCCAATATTTTTTGTAACTTTGTGCATTGAACAAAGTGTATCTACATTCACACAATTCATTTATGTTTCATATACACCATATATACACAGCCTGAAGGTCATTTAATACAATATTTTTAATAACTGTGTGTATTGAACAAAGTTTGTGTACATTGAGCCATCAAAAAACAAAGGTTTCACTATCTCACTCTCATGCAAAAAAGTCCGTATTTCAGAATATTCCGTATTTCGGAATATTTGGATATGGGATACTCAACCTGTACTGGCAGGCGCTGGCAGCAGCATTGACACGTCACTTGTTTTTCCAGCAGCAGCAGCACTAATCTGCGACTGTCAGTGTCAGTCAGTGACTGACTTGTAAGTAAGCTGCTGCAGCTTGCAGGGGAAAGAGAGGGGGAGCCAGACCAGGCTGAGGAGGAGCAGTGTAATTGCAGTGAGTGCCATCAGGGGTGTTTGTTTGGTGCACACCACAATATCTGACAATGTATCTGCTTTATTAGGATTGGTACAAAGGTGGATATTTTATATTGCGTTGACGTCAATAGATGGTGCTAGACACGCCCAAAAGGCGGTGCTAGACACACCCCTACGGCGGTGCACCCCCTAATAAAATGTGCTGCGCACGCCTATGGCCCTGTGTAAGGCGCAGATCACTTTTTATCTTTTTACCTGTTTACAAAGATAGACACAAAAACATATGAAAGTATTTCCATTACCATAGAGTGTTCTACGCACTCAGTGCAGTCTAACACACTTAGGGGTATAGTGGCGACAGGCTTGGAGTGCAGTATTAGGTATAAATACTAAGAATGCTTGATTTAGCAATTATTTATTTTGCTGTTTCATCCTACTGTATTGTTCTAAGCCACTAATACTGTATTTGTCGGCTTTGACAACCTGCTGTATAATAAAATGACCCCCTAGAGACAGTGGCGCCGAGAGGCAGGGGGAGCAGGTACAAATTACCCAGGCCCGGGCTGCTGGAGGGGCCCGGGTTCACTAACCACCCCCCAAGGATACCTGTACTTTGGCTGGCCGCTGGCGGTGCCATCCACCTGGTGATATCTTCGGGAAGATGGCGCCGCACATAAAAGCATAGAAAGTCTTTGCTCTCTAGTGGCCAGCGTCATCTTCCCAAATATCACTGGGAAGATGGAGCTGGCTGGGGAGGAGAGACCCGCTTCCAGATCAAGTAAGTTATGAAGCGGGTGCCCTCCCCCCTGCCCACTTATGTTAAAACGGTGCCCACCTATGTTAAAATGGCGACCCCCCCTTGTCGACCCCGCAATTATTGCATTATTGACATATTTTTATACTAAAGGGCATAGTCACGCCTACTTAATAAGCCACACCCCCAGCCTTTACCGGAGCCCAGTGTGGCTCTCAACGGCCCTGCCTAGAGATGCATCATTATAACAGTGCTTGGTTGCAGAAATACTTATACCTTGGAGCAGGCAGTTCTTAAAATAAGTGTTGTTTGTTTATTTATTTATTTATTTATTTAGTTAGTTAGTTATGTTACTTCCACTATAAGATATGTTTCTGTAAGTATGAACAGATGCACAGATATAACGTAAAGATGCCTGCGTGTACAACGAAGGGGAGATAATATAATATAATTAATGCTACCAGCTTTTCTTCAATTGACATTTATTGTGCACCATTTTATCCTCCTCTGCCTGAATATAGTATAGGATCCGATGCAGATCTACAGTCCAGCAATTTAATTAAGAGGAGTAAATTAAAATTACAATGGAAACAAAAACTTCAAATAAGTTGCTAATTATACATGTACTCATAAGTACTTAATTCTGTTACTTTGTCTCAATATGTTTCAATATACTGTAGTATCTATCATGAGCAGTGTATTATTAAATCACTCACATTAGCATAAAATACATTTGCATAAAGCCCTTCGCCTTATGCTACAGTGTATTGTATCAGCTGGAGGAGCAGTTAGGAATATCACTTCATAATAAATAAGTGATGAATATACGTGAAACATATACAATATATCCAGTGGCGGCTCTAGAGTTGGGGCTGCAATCCAAAATTCAAACAGTGGAGCCACACCAACTGCCATCCCAAATATTGCAGCCCCAACTCTGGAGCCACCACTGAATATATCCTTAGATGGATAGCAGTGATTTTACTCTCAGAAAAAAAACTTTTTAGACATATTGATGTCACTTAAGTCACATGGCCCACTTTGACAGTGTTTTGTGACTAAGGGGGACATTTACTAAGCAGTGATAAGAGTGGAGAAGTGAGCCAGTGGAGAAGTGCCCATGGCAACCAATCAGCTCTGAAGTAACATCTATAATTTGCATACTATAAAATGATACAAAGCTGCTGACCCTAACCCTACTACTAACCCTAACCCGACTACTAATCCTACGACTAACCCTACCCCAATCCCTACTGCTAACCCTGCTGCTAAACCTAACCCTACTACTAACCCTACCCTTACTGCTATCCCTAACACTACTACTAATCCTACTACTAACCCTAACCCTACTACTAATCCTACTATTAACCCTACTACTAACCCTAACCCTACTACTAAACCTAACCCTAATACTAATCCTACTACTAACCCTACTACTAACCGTAACCTTACTGCTAACCCTAACGCTACTACTAACCTTAGCCTTACTGCTAACCCTAACCCTACTACTAATCCTACTACTAACCCTACTGCTAAACCTAATCCTACTACTAACCCTACCCCTACTGCTAACCCTAACCCTACTACTAACCCTACCCCTACTACTAACCCTAACCCAACTACTGATCCTACTACTAACCCTACAAATAACCCGATCCTTACTGCTAACCCTAACCCTACTACTAATCCTACTACTAACCCTAACCCTACTGCTAAACCTAACCCTAATACTAACCCTACCCCTACTGCTAACCCTAACCCGACTACTGAACCTACTACTAACCCTACAAATAACCCGATCCTTACTGCTAACCCTAACCCTACTACTAACCCTAACCCTTCTACTAATCCTACTATTAACCCTAACCCTACTACTAATCCTACTACTAACCCTACTGCTAACCCTAACCATATCCCTAACCCTACTGTTTGCCCTAACCCTACTACTAACCCTAACCCTACTACTAATCCTACTACTAACCCTAACCCTACTACTAATTCTACTACTAACCTTAACCCTACTGTTAACCCTAACCCTACTACTAACCCTAACCCTGCCCCTTCTGCTAACCCTAATTCTACTGCTAACCCTAACCCTGTCTCTACTGCTAACCCTACTGCTAAACCTAACCCTACTACTAACCCTACCCCTACTGCTAACCCTACTACTAACCCTAACCCTACTAGTATTCCTACTACTAACCCTACCCCAATCCCTACTGCTAACCCTACTGCTAAATCTAACCCTACCCCTACTGCTATCCCTAACACTGCTACAAATCCTACTACTAACCCTAACCCTACTACTAATCCTACTACTAACCCTAACCCTACCCCAATCCCTACTGCTAACCCTGCTGCTAAACCTACTGCTAAACCTATCCCTACTACTAACCCTACCCTTACTGCTATCCCTAACACTACTACTAATCCTACTACTAACCCTAACCCTACTACTAATCCTTCTATTAACCCTACTACATTCCCTAACCCTACTACTAAACCTAACCCTAATACTAATCCTACTACTAACCCTACTACTAACCATAACCTTACTGCTAACCCTAACCCTACTGCTAACCTTAACCTTACTGCTAACCCTAACCCTACTACTAACCCTAACCCTACTACTAATCCTACTACTAACCCTACTGCTAAACCTAACCCTACTACTAACCCTACCCCTACTGCTAACCCTAATCCTACTACTAACCCTACCCCTACTACTAACCCTAGCCCATGCAACAAAAGAAATTTGGAGTGTCAAACAGTGCGCAATTATGGCTGCTAGTCATACAGTGTACCACCAGAGGCTTTTCCCACCTCTAATATAAAATGCAATAGAAAAAAAGATACGTGGAATACCGCTCGACCAGCGCCTCACTCTACGTCAGTAGAGCCTTAGTCATGCCCGGCTCTCAGATCCATAACATCCTTCAGACGTATTATACAGGAACAGACTCTCAGTGTGGATCACAGGAATTTTACCGGAAAGAGAGATAATGGGCAACCATAGTGTGATATTGTTTAAAAATTTAATACATCACACAAGACAACATGACAATTAAAAACAATCCTAAAATACAAAAACCACACAATGGTGGTGCAGACATTCACTGGTAGGGCTGACACCCTGGGCAACAACAGTAGAAATGGCTGATTACCAGCTAGAAGTAAGAACTGGCTCACGTCTACTAACCCTAACCTGACTACTGATCCTACTACTAACCCTACAAATAACCCGATCCTTACTGCTAACCCTAACCCTACTACTAACCCTAACCCTACTGCTAAACCTAACCCTAATACTAACCCTACCCCTACTGCTAACCCGACTACTGAACCTACTACTAACCCTACAAAAAAACCCGATCCTTACTGCTAACCCTAACCCTAACCCTACTGCTAAACCTAACCCTAATACTAACCCTACCCCTACTGCTAACCCTAACCCGACTACTGATCCTACTACTAACCCTACAAATAACCCGATCCTTACTGCTAACCCTAACCCTACTACTAACCCTAACCCTACTACTAATCCTACTACTAACCCTAAACCTACTACTAATCCTACTACTAACCCTACTACTAATCCTACTACTAACCCTAACCCAATCCCTACTGCTAACCCTAACCCGACTACTGATCCTACTACTAACCCTACAAATAACCCGATCCTTACTGCTAACCCTAACCCTACTACTAACCCTAACCCTACTGCTAAACCTAACCCTAATACTAACCCTACCCCTACTGCTAACCCTAACCCGACTACTGACCCTACTACTAAGCCTACAAATAACCCGATCCTTACTGCTAACCCTACTACTAACCCTAACCCTACTGCTAAACCTAACCCTAATACTAACCCTACCCCTACTGCTAACCCTAACCCGACTACTGATCCTACTACTAACCCTACAAATAACCCGATCCTTACTGCTAACCCTAACCCTACTACTAACCCTACTGCTAAACCTAACCCTAATACTAACCCTACCCCTACTGCTAACCCTAACCCGACTACTGAACCTACTACTAACCCTACAAATAACCCGATCCTTACTGCTAACCCTAACCCTACTACTAACCCTAACCCTACTGCTAAACCTAACCCTAATACTAACCCTACCCCTACTGCTAACCCTAACCCGACTACTGATCCTACTACTAACCCTACAAATAACCCGATCCTTACTGCTAACCCTAACCCTACTACTAACCCTAACCCTACTGCTAAACCTAACCCTAATACTAACCCTACCCCTACTGCTAACCCTAACCCGACTACTGATTCTACTACTAACCCTACAAATAACCCGATCCTTACTGCTAACCCTAACCCTACTACTAACCCTAACCCTACTGCTAAACCTAACCCTAATACTAACCCTACCCCTACTGCTAACCCTAACCCGACTACTGATCCTACTACTAACCCTACAAATAACCCGATCCTTACTGCTAACCATAACCCTACTACTAACCCTAACCCTACTACTAATCCTACTACTAACCCTAACCCTACTACTAATCCTACTACTAACCCTAACCCTACTACTAATCCTACTACTAACCCTAACCCTACTACTAATCCTACTACTAACCCTAACCCTACTGCTAACCCTAACCATATCCCTCACCCTACTGTTTGCCCTAACCCTACTACTAACCCTAACCCTACTACTAATCCTACTACTAACCCTAACCCTACTACTAATTCTACTACTAACCTTAACCCTACTGTTAACCCTAACCCTACTACTAACCCTACTACTATCCCTAGCCCTGCCCCTTCTGCTAACCCTAACTCTACTGCTAACCCTAACCCTGCCCCTACTGCTAACCCTAACTCTACTGCTAACCTTATTGCTAATCCTAACTTCCGAGGCAATGCAAATGATTTGCCCCATCACCAGCTCACACATGCATGCACACACAACACACATACACATTGTTCCTTCACACGCTGATTTAACCAGCACAACCCTCTTATATTATATCACTAAATTAAAAAATATATTTATTGATTGATATCTGAAAGTAAACAAGAAGGTTTTTCAGCTATAACCTATAATCCGGCACCGGAACTTGGAGAGGAAAGTTATTTTTATATTTGTTTGTCCAGTTTGAATCTGCTCAGATTGATTTACGAGATATATAAATAAGCTTTAGGCTCCACCAAAACTCTGAGCATTAGGAGAGTCACAGGGGTAACCATCAGTCATTTGTGTTTCCCTAATTACCCAAGGAAGGCTTGAAGAATGGCTTGGCAGTACGGATGGCGTAGTGGTTAGCATTACTGCCTCACAGCACTGAGGTCATGGGTTCGATTCCCACCATGGCCCTAACTGTGTGGAGTTTGTATATTCTCCCCGTACTTGCGTGGGTTTCCTCCGGGTACTCCGGTTTCCTCCCACAATCCAAAAATATACAGGTAGGTTAATTGGCTCCCAACAAAATTAACCCTAGCGTGAATGTGTGTACATGTGATAGTGAGTATAGATTGTAAGCTCCACTGGGGCAGGGACTGATGTGAATGAGCAAATATTCTCTGTAAAGCGCTGCGGAATATGTGTGTGCTATATAAATAACTGGTAATAAATAAATAATAAGAATACTGATGAGGATGACTTATGATGTTGTGAACAGCCAATCAGATGCTGTCTCATGGGAATAGCTGTAGTGGGTGCAGGGAGTTTCATTTCATTGCTGTGGGAACAAGAGGCTTAGGAGGCCTAGGCACCAGGTCATATAGTTGTCTACAAAATACCTGGAATTGCCCTCTAAGCAATTGCAGCTTATCATGAACTGAGGGTAGTGCAATGTGGCATAATATGTACTAGAGGCAGTACAATGTAGCATAATATGTACTAGAGGCAGTACAATGTGACATAATATGTACTGGAGGCAGTACAATGTGGCATAATATGTATTGGAGGCAGTACAATGTAGCCTAGTATGTACTGGAGGCAGTACAATGTAGCCTAATATGTACTGGAGGCAGTACAATGTAGCCTAATATGTACTGGAGGCAGTACAATGTAGCCTAATATGTACTTGAGGCAGTACAATGTAGCCTAATATGTACTGGAGGCAGTACAATGTGGCATAATATGTACTGAAGACAGTGTTAAAGCATGTTAACTTACAGGGCTAAAAGCAATACCATAATACGCAAAAATTCGAGCCGCTGCGGCCGCTGTATGTAATCCTTAACCTATGCACTTTTTACTCAGTTAGCGTGCAAAGCCCCTTACCGTGTACGCACTTTGCGTACACATGCCGCAACGGACGTACAAAGTACACGCAGTGCATACACACACACCGACACGCTGAGAGCACAATGCAGCTACACGTGTGGCTGAAATACACTTCAAACCTTAGCAGGAAAGAGACACGACATCAATTGTATTTAAGATGTTGGGATCCGACCCACCAACATAAAATTGCTGAAAGGGGGTTACAACAGATATACAATCACAATAACAGAAAAGAGGCTACAAACAATGGTACATACGTTTGTTTCGCCAGCGCCACATGGTCCCGGTGCTCAGTCAATCAAGCAAGATGACCTTCAGAGAGAGATGAATGACCGGCTAGGCAGCTTGGCTTTTATACATTTGGTCAAAACATTGTACAATAGAAACTGTAATCCCTTCACCTATAGGTCAAAGGGATGGTCATTTACAGTACAGGAGGGGTCATAGGTTGGTTTGAATAGGTGGGCGATGTCTGGTCCAGGTGCACTTGCAGTTGGTCTCCACTGGGTTCCCGCCGAATATCAGAGTATGGTAAATACAGAATAATATTAATATCCTGTTCCTGCGCATAATTATGCGCAGGATGTTAGGCGCGGCGGATCTCGCCAGCGCCCAACTGTTGCTAAGCAACGGACCCGGCGCGTCACGGCCGCCGCGCCTCCTCCTGTCCCCGCACGGTGCCTGGCAACGCCGGGACGCCGTGCGCTCTGAGCCGCCGGATCCATAGCAACAGGGACACCACAGGCGGATCGCGTTCCCCGTTGCTATCTATTTATCAATCCACCTGTCAGCTCTGGGTCGTGCAGCAGGGCAGCTGCACGACATTACTAATTTAGGTTCTCTGCAGCTATTGGAGGGCTCCCTGTTATATTTTCCCTCAGTGCCTGACACAGACGCCGGCGATAGCTTCCTTTGCGCTGTTCCTGCTCTGGAGAATTCCTAGTTCAGCGTGCTGTTATCTGGTCTACTCTGTTCCCAGTTGTCCTGAGTCCTGGTGTTCGGAAGCCGGTCGTGGGAGTCTTTCCAGCCCTCCAGTCGATTGAAACCTGTGCCTGTCATCTTGCGGTTCTCGTTCACTTGTGGTTACTCTCCCGGTGTTGTGAGTAGCGGCTTCTGCCGCATCTTGCGGCCTAGGCCGCAGTATTCTTTGGTTAAACTTGTTGCTGGTGTTTTTGCGGAGGTTTCCGCCCAAGCTGTCCTCCCCGGTATACGAGGGTGCCGTGTAGGGTGTGGACAGTAGTACCTTTGTTGTCCTTTTCCTTTGGTGGCGTGCCGCACATACGTTTAGTTTTAGTTTTGTAGTAGCCCCTAGCTCTGAGTTTTGTTTAGTTAGAGGTCCCCTTGTTATCATCCCGTCTCGGTTTGCGCCTTGTCTCATATTAAGACCTGGGGGCATCGGAGTTGGGCAGACATAATCCGCCCTTCAAATGCGGCTGCCGTGGGCCCAAGAACACATAGTATCGCAGGCGTAGACTGACCACGCAGGTGAAACAACGGGGGTAGGGTCCTAGGGGTTAGTGCCATTCTTTGTCCTTATTACAGCGTCATGTTCCTGTGCTCGGGTCTTACCTATTCACTAGCTCACATTCTAAGCACAGAGAACGTAACACAGGAGCGTGCTTCTGCAAACTGCTACCAGACTGTTGCCCTTAAAATACCCTACAGTTGGATACCAAACACCACCTCATAACCTAATGCTGTCCCCTCATATCCTGTAAAGGTGAATCCCTTTGTTGTTGTACCTTTTAAACAAGTATAACTTGCTGGTGTGGTGCGTGTGGGTTATGTGTACATTGTGCACTATGTGGATTAAATATAAGATATGTCTTTGTGGCTTTTCCATGTGAATACAAATGCTACCGTAATTACTCATACCAAGCGTTAATATGCAGGACTGCGTGAGCGGTCATACGCAACTTGCGAATATGCGCACGCACGGCAGAACAAGTACGCGCACGGAGGCCTTCTGTGTGGTGTTCGTACATGATGTGTGTACAGTAATATTTTCTGACTTCGACAGTCCACCCTTTGGCAGTCATCAATAACTGCCATTCTTAACTAATAAACTAAAAATATTACCTATACAATATATACAAAGATTGGATGATCGGGGGAGAGTTGTAGGTGGGAAATGTATAGCCTAGTGGGATAGTAAAAGCATGTATGTATGAATCAATGTCTGAGGGGCATGTATCATCGTGCCATATATGTTCTAAGTAAGCTTCGAGGTATTGCGAAGTATACATTAAATCCTTCTTATCCCGTATTAAGGGTCTGTACTTGGGCAAACAAACACTACCGAGCTCCTTCCGTTCAAGGGCTTTTGACCCTCACCTCTTCGGCTTCTAATACCAACAAATGGGGAGCACGTTTAGTTGATGATACATGGAGGGGAAACATATGTGAATGCTACTATATGTGTATAACACCTGTCGACTATGTGTGGCATTAACTGAGGGTTGCAGAGATGAAGATAAGACACATATAAAAAAATACAGTCATATCAACATTGGGTAGGGTTGATGTCTTTTCCGGTTGGATGTTTCTTGGTAAAGGGGGAGACAGAGAAAAATGGTGAAAGAAACAGGCCATGAAATTCATTTACAATACTTATCATAAGTTCATAACACTGTTTCTATAGATGGGTCATAAATCAAATCTGCTGCTGTGACAACGCCCTCGCTTCTTAGACTCATCAAATTTGTGCCGTGCTTGCGCCACGTTAGAATTCGAACACACCTGAATATCAGACCAATAATTATGATGACTCCCAGGATACAAAGGAGAAACTTTCCCACACTCATGATATAACATTCTGTGCCCACTCCTCTAACCCTGAGAACCATTTGCGTGGGTTCAACCATGAGACCCAGCCGGTCAGTTCATTACCCACAGCCGTCAAGGTAAGGTTGTGCTTCCTCCTGAACTCCCACTTCAACTGTAAGATCTCATCCATCTTTTGATCGATGATCTCCGTGGGGTCGTCAGTGCTATTCGTAATATATGTACAGCACTTCACGCCATATTGAGTTGCCAGGGTAACACAGTACCCACCTGTCACAGCTGTAACGTAATTAAGGACCATCCTGTGCTGGATCAATTCCTTTTTGTAGGCTTGTAACTCCCTCCCTGTATACCTGAAGGTGTCATCATACATCTCAGTGATATTATCGATCAAGCTCGCCAGCGCTTGGATGTACCTGTAATTTATAGTTCCTCTGGCAGTACGGGTGATATCTAATGCAAGAAGGAACTGAATCCCGGTAGATTCATGGATCAAATCAGAGGCTGAATGCTCTGCCCTATCTATAAGGTGTCTCCTGATGATATGTTCATAATGGGTATGAGTATAAGGAGTCTGAGTGCTGCGGTGAACGTCTTTCATTTTGTCGTGGGTTATGGTCATGACCTCTGGTAGTACTCTCCCAATATAACACAATCCCTCAGAGCTCGGAGTAAGCCACTTGTACTCTTTCCTCCCACATATGAAATAGGCATCATCTGGGAGAACATAGGGAACACAATGTAACAACACTATATTGCAAATCTTCCACGTAAAGAAACCAATCCCTAGTTCTCTCATTTGTTCAGTACAAGTATCGGGCTGGATGACATGGGCACAATACCCCTGCGATACCTTTCCAACCCACGTGGTTTTGCTTCCACGTGTATACCGGTACCGAAAATACTTTCCACTGTTGGCTATCTTGCGTACAAGTTCAGAGTCGATAGGTATCCTATCAGCTCTGTGTGAGAAAGTCATTGTCTGGTTATTCCACGTTACTTCCCAATTTCCTGGTTTTTGGAAATTGGAAATATTAAAACACAATAGTGACCTATCTACATGATACTGGTGGAGCTTCAAGCTAGGGGGCCTAGATATATTGAATTTCTTGTCCTCCGGTCTCCCACCCCGTAATTCGAGTACCTCTTCTATCGCTAAAGGGTATGGCACTAATCTTGACTTACTCTGTCCTTGAGATACCTGTGAGCACACCCAACATTCTGTCTGGTTTAAGACCTTACCCACTAATGAGTGGTAATCACTCAACGGATGTCGGTCCATGTCGATATTAATGTTGGACTGACATCTCTGGATGCACCCATCTTCGACTACGTTCTCGCAATTCCTACAAATACAATATTCATCAGACAATAACCCCTCACATTGCCTCCGAGCTCCGTGACTACCAGAGCGCTTACTGATTCCAGCCTTTACTAGAGTGATGTGCTGCTCATGAGATCCTACAAATCCGTACTCGCCATCAGAACCCATTCAAGATCCTTGCTCGACGTCTCTGGGACCCTCACCAAAACAGATTGTCCTGAGCAAAAACAGAATTACCAGAAAAACCTGAAACGCAGTCTCTTGAGGTAGATCCATTTCGTTAGGGATAAAGAAGGGGAATAAGAAGGGGAAGGGGGAAGAAGAATGCAGTGGGAGGTGAAAAAAGAAAACTGGTACGACAACTGTCTTTGATCTTGTTGTTCTCCGCGCTCAGGTGCCCTTTCAACAGTCCTGCCTCTCAGCTTTCCTGGAATAAACACTCTAGTGATACAAGGTTCTCTTCACCTTGCTCTTTGTCACGAGTTTTCTCCGGGTCAGTGACCTTCCTGCAGTGGGATGAGTGGACCCAAGTCTCTCTTTTGGCGACTTTTAGTGCTGTCGTGCTGGTTAACAAAACTTGATACGGTCCTTCCCACCTGTCTATGAGGCAACCTGAGCGTAAAATTTTTTGAATCATCACATAATCCCCAGGCTCAATGTCATGACAATTACTGTTCGGTAGGTCAGGAATCACCAGCTTTAGATTTCTTTGTTGATTTCTCAGCTGCTGGCTCATCCTAACCAAATATTTCACAGTTATTTCGTTATTGCATTTCAAATCATCCTGGGGGTCTATCATTACATGGGGTTGTCGACCAAAAAAATATTCAATGGGTGATAAGTTAAGCAGTGACCTGGGAGTGGTTATGATGCTGTACAACACTAGTGGCAAAGCTTCTGGCCACAGCAATCCAGTTTCAGCCATCACTTTGCTCAGCTTATTCTTAATAGTGCTGTTCATTCTCTCTACCTACGCACTCGCCTGTGGTCGGTATGGAGTCTGCAGATTGCTATTACTTCCCATCAGTTTGCACATGACCTGAAAGACTTCACCTGTAAAATGGGTACCACTAACACTTTCAATCATTCTAGGGATACCATATCTGCACACAAATTCCTGCACGATTTTCTTTGCAGTGAACACAGCAGTATTTGTGGCAGCGGGGAATGCTTCTACCCAGTTGGAAAACACATCAGTACATACTAACACATATTTCAAATTCCTACAGGGTGGTAACTGTATGAAGTCGATTTGTATTACTTGAAAAGGGCAAGGAGGGATATGGGATGGCTCCGTTGGTATTGCCTTACCAATATTCTTCTCAAGCAAGTAAGACATGTCATTGCTCTCTTACCTGCATGAGAAGAGAATCCTGGTGCACACCAGTAGGCACTTACCAGCTTGCACATACCCTCCTTGCCCAGATGAGTCAGACCATGTGCCGTCTCAGCTAGACTTGGAAGATATGCTCTGGGGGCCACTGGCTTACCATGTCCATCTGTCCAAAGTCCTGAGGACTCTTGGCCATATCCCTTCGCCTTCCAGACTGCCTTTTCCTGTAGGGAACACAAATTTAGCATTTCAATTAACTGTTGCATGTTAACTGTTTCAAATGTCATCAGTGATGTGATGTTAGTTCGTATGGTTGTGCTTGCTGCTGATTTAGCAGCTTCGTCTGCCCGGCTGTTACCAAGTGAGATTGGGTCTTGGTTGTAAGTGTGTGCTTTACACTTGATAACAGCCACTCTGTCTGGTTCCTGTATTGCTGTCAGGAGCCTTTTGATGTGAGATGCATGCGCTACAGGTGTGCCAGCTGCCGTCATGAAATTTCTGAGGCGCCACAGGGCCCCAAAATCATGCACCACCCCAAAGGCGTACCTAGAGTCCGTGTATATATTAGCTGACTTACCTTTGGCCAACTCACATGCTCTGGTCAGGGCGACCAGCTCAGTGTCTTGTGCTGAGTGTGGTGGGCCAAGGGGTTCAGCTTCTATGATACCTTTGTCATCTACAACTGCATATCCGGTGCACAGGTCTCCCGATTCCATCTGTCTGTGACACCTAACGTCAGTGTAGAAGGTAAAGTCTACTCCTTCCAGTGGGTTGTCACTGATGTCAGGTCTCGCAGTGAAAGTCTGGTTCAGGTATTCCATACAATCATGCATATCAGTATCTGCACTAAATCCTCCTTCACCATCGTTCTCATCCTCCACCCTTTGTGCCTGTCCAGGAACACTTGGCAAGTATGTTGCAGGATTTAGTGAGCTGCACCTCTTAATGGTGATGTTTACCGGGGCCATCAGTGATAATTCCCACTTTGTAAACCGAGCAGATGAGACATGTCTGGTTTGGGCGGAGCTTAGCAAGGCTGATACTGCATGAGGTGTATGGATGGTCAAGTCATGTCCTAACACTACGTCCTCGCTTTTACTTACCAGCAAAGCTATCGCTGCAACACTTCGCAAGCAAGTGGGGAGAGACCGTGCTATCATGTCCAACTGTGCACTGTAGTAAGCTACCGGTCTGCTGGCATCACCATGTTTCTGTGTTAAGACTCCTGACGCGCACCCAGCACTTTCAGTAACGTACAATTCAAAGGGCTTTTCATAATCTGGCATACCCAACACAGGTGCTTGTGATAAACACTGTTTTAGTCTCTCAAACGCCAGTTCGGACTCATCTGTGTGAGAGACACGTTCTGGTTTGTTCGAAGAGACCATTTCCTGCAAAGGTAATGCCAGTATGGAGAACTCCGGAATCCAGTTCTGACAGTACCCACACATTCCGAGGAAAGTGCGGATCTGTTGCTGAGTTTGTGGCAGAGTCATGTCACGAATTGCCTGTATCCTATCAGCGGTCAGGTGCCTAAGTCCTTGTGTCAAGCAGTGTCCCAAGTATTTGACCCTGGTCCGGCACAGCTGCAGCTTATCCTCTGAAACCTTGTGTCCTGTCTGGGAAAGATGAAACAGAAGCTGTTTAGTGTCTGCCAAGGATGACTTGAGTGAGTCAGAACACAACAACAAGTCATCAACATATTGTATTAGCACTGATCCACTCTCAGGTTGAAAGGATTGCAAACAGTCATGTAAGGCCTGGGAGAAAATACTCAGGCTGTCAATGAAACCTTGGGGGAGACGAGTCCAGGTGTACTGTACTTCCATGTACATGAAGGCAAAGAGATATTGGCTGTCAGGGTGAAGAGGGACAGAGAAGAAAGCAGAACAGAGGTCAATGACAGTGAAGAATTTTGCGGTAGAGGGAATCTGCATGAGGATAACAGCTGGATTGGGCACTACTGGGAATTGGCTCTCAACTATTTTGTTTATCCCCCTTAGGTCCTGCACTAACCTGTAACCCCTCCCCCCACTCTTTTTCACAGGGAAGATGGGACTATTGGCGGTGCTGGACGTCCTGACTAGGATGCCCTGCTGTAGCAGCCGCTCTATGATGGGGTACACTCCTAATTCTACATCTGGCTTCAGAGGATACTGAGTGATTTTTGGAGCTATCCTGCCATCTTTTACTTGTACTGCTACTGGAGCTACATTCGCCATCAATCTAGTGTCCTGGTCATCTTTGGTCCATAGGGAACCCAGTATTTGTGAGATCATTTCCTCTACCTGCGATGGACACGTGCCTATAACAGTAGAGTGCAACATTAATCTTTGAGGGGTGTCTAATATATCTTTCACCTCCTGTGCGTGGTTCTCAGGTATATATAAGTATACGCCCTCAGGGGTACAGTATATGATACACCTCATCTTACACAACAAATCTCTGCCAAGTAAATTAGTCGGAGCCGATGCAGCCAGCAGAAAGGAATGTTTTGTCTGCAAGGGCCCTATCGTAATCTCTGCAGGTCTACTCAAAGAGTATTGTTGCACCGTTCCTGTTGCTCCCATTGCCGAAATCGTTTTACCCGTCGTTTTTACACCTGTTGTGGAATTCAACACTGACCTGGCCGCCCCTGTATCTACAAGAAAAGGTAATGGTACACCAGCTACATCAACCATGACCTCAGGTACACTACCAAGGCTAGCAATCAACTTCACTGGCTGCAGACTACAGGTGTGGCCCAACCCCTATTGTGTAGTAGGATCCTACCGCAGTGCATTGGCAGCTACAATATGTGAGGGGGGTAGCTGTGGGTTTTCGGAGGCCTGCCAGTCTCTCCTGGGTGGGTACCTCCTTGTTTCCCCTCTATGTGGCTCGTAATCTCTTCTATGTGGTCCCTGATCCCAATTATGTGAATTGTAGTGTGGTTCGTATTCAGGTCTAGGGGGTCTGTATACGTTATTTGTCCCTTTACTCCTACAATCCCTTGCATAATGTCCTCCCTTCTTGCAATAGTAGCATGCTATTGACTGTGACTTACCATCAGGGGTCTGGGGTTTTGGCTGGTAGGGCTTACCTGTAAGTGCCTGTATACTTACCATCATCAGCTTATCCCCTTGCGACTCCCTGTGTTTACTGATGTTACAATCGTGCTCGATAGCGGACTCTCTCAATGCAGCCACCGAGATACCTCTCCAATTAGGTAGAGAGGTTTGCACCCTTGTTCTCAGTGCCTCCTTTAAACTGTCCATTAACACAGAGACAGCTACCTCCCTGTGGTGTGCATTCTCCTTAATATCCTCGATCCCAGTGTATCTAGCTATTTCCTGCAGTGCTCGATGGAAATACTCGGATGCCATTTCACCTTCCTTTTGTCTTATGGAGATTTTATTCCATTTAACAACATTAGGGAAATACACTCCTAATTGCAGGTTGATTTGCCGTACATTCTCCTGATTGTACTCATCAGTGAGAGGTACCTCTGCATCTAACTTACAATCCGTCATGAATTTCGGGATGTCAATATTTGAGGGTAAACACACCCGTAGCACTGTTCGCCAATCTTTATTTGTGGGCTCGTGGGTGTTACCTAACTCTTTAATGAATTTCTGGCATCCGACTAGATCTTTTCTGGGATCGGGGAATTTTGACATAATTGACCTTAACTCTGCTCGGTACTAAGGACAATGCATGGCAATGTTCCTGATGGGAGTCACTCCCTGACTGTCAGTCTTCCCATTGGGGACTGCAATCACCCTGACAGGATTTAGTTCAAATATATTATTTTGACTTGATTCTATAATGCGGGGAGCTATCGGCTCTGCATAGTGTATGGTACCGTACTTACCGATGGACACAAACTCACTCACCCCTTCGCTGGGGGGTATCGCTACTACTCTTGGAGGTTGGGCCGTGCCCACCTGGGTGTCCTGTATGGTGGCTGCTAGAGAGAGTGCCGATATTGTGCTGGGCTCATCATCCTCCTCACAATCCTGGGGGAAAAATGGGATACAACTGGCAAGGGTTAGGGTTAACACATTGATCAGTCACTTTCCTATCCTTTACCAAAGCACCATTGTTTGTAGCCAATTTCTCCCCATCAACATACGGTGGTGGTGGTGCGCTTGCAATCGCTTTCCCGCTAGGTTTGGAACCTGCTGTGCGAGCCAGTTCCTTTTGCACCTCCCCCTCTTGTTGCCACAGATTTAAACAATCGGTATGTCTCATCCTTTGTTTTCTAGATTTAATCAGACATATTCTAATCCTTATGTTCTGCAATACCTCTGATTCAAAGCTGCCCATCCTGGGGAATGATGCCCTATCTTCAGCAGTCATACGCACCCATTCATTGCAAAAAGCCTCCGTGTGTGAACCATATTTCTCACACATAATAAACCTCACTGACCTTCTGGGCCGCGGATGCTCAGCCTGAACCCTGACTACAAAACGCCCACTACTTGTGCAATTGGATCCCATTGCGGACTTTTTGCTTTGTTAACAAAATCCCCAATGCACAACACAATAGACGGTGAAAGTTCTCTGAGCGCTTTCACCCACTCCTTCGCTGACGTACCATGACTCACTCCAATAGTGACCACCGCGTACCCAGTGAGGACCCTACCTGGCTTTTATTCACTGAAAGTTTTAGGAGTAACTTACCTTTTCCAGTGAATATCTACCGTTGAAGATTTTCCTGAGAGAGACCAGCGAAAACATCCCTTTATGCAATACACAAATCACGCTTGCGTATGCTCTACACGGCGCTAATGATACCATGGTTTGCGCAAAAGCTTGCAAAAATAGTATCATGTTGCGCCATGTATCGCAAGTACAAACGCGCGGTCCAATCGCACAGCGTATAGGTACTTGTTACCTATCCGCCCTGTGACCACTGGAGTCGAATACACAAGCTACGCCCCTCAGCCGGAGCGTAACACAAAACCTTTAAACTTCAATTCACAATTTCTATACTTCTCAATGCACAATTCTATATCACGCTCCTCTGCAAATCTCCTCACGATTTGCGTATATCTCTATTTCTATTAACGTAAGTAAGCCGCCTCACGCCACCAAGCCTCCATTGCGGTAACCTGTTGTTGAAATCGGATAGTTATGTGCTATTGTATTAAAGTTTATTACCCCGTCTTTACTTGAAAAACTATCGTGTGATTTGTACTTAGCGTCCGCAATCCTAAGCAACCTTGCGTAAACACACGACGCGAGCGTGCCTTTACGCCACGTGTGCGACCCTGCGCCACGTGCGCGCTCCTGTACTTTGTCCGTACCACGTGTACCAACGTGCGTCCGCAATAAAACCACACAATCTCTATAAATGTGAGCAATACAAACTATTATCGCTCACTAACACAACCCACACTTGTTCTGTATAAACCTTTAACGACTAAGCCAGAACTGCGTTTTGTGTTTTATGATTACACCCTTAATACACTTATTTCAAATTTATCTATATAGCAAACAAATGTATACGATTTCACACAGATCTATAATGACTAATAATCTATGGTAACAATATGTGGGAGAGTATGCAAAATATCGGTACGCTTTGTGTACGCTTTTGGCGCCAAAAACAATTTACACAGATTTTTAAAATAGCTTTTTTCCTGTTCCCTCCGGGTTCTATCAGCACCTCTGCATACTAGACAGAGCAGACACAATCTAACAGCACAAAATAGGGTTTTAAAACATCCAAGCAACCAGGGAAAGGTTTTACGTAAAGATGTGTCTCCACCCTTTGCTGATAGATTAAAGTCTGCTATGATCTGCAAATCTACGAGCGTGTGAAAAACCGTATCGAGACCCCAATTGTTAAAGCATGTTAACTTACAGGATTAATAGCAATACCATAATACACTCAATACACTTAAATTCGAGCCACTGCGGCCACTGTATGTAATCCTTAACCTACGCACTTTTTACTCAGCGTACAAAGCCCTGTACCGTGTACGCACTTTGCGTACACACGCCGCAACGGACGTACAAAGTACACGCAGTGCATACACACACACCGACACGCTGAGAGCACAATGCAGCTACACGTGTGGCTGAAATACACTTTAGACCTTAGCAGGAAAGAGACACGACATCAATTGTATTTAAGATGTTGGGATCCGACCCACCAACATATAATTGCTGAAAGGGGGTTACAACAAATATACAATCACAATAACAGAAAAGAGGCTACAATCAATGGTACATACGTTTGTTTTGCCAGCGCCACACAGTCCCGGTGCTCAGTCAATCAAGCAAGATGACCTTCAAAGAGAGATGAATGACCGGCTAGGCAGCTTGGCTTTTCTACATTTGGTCAAAACATAGTACAAAAGAAACTGTAATCCCTTCACCTATAGGTCAAAGGGCTGGTCATTTACAGTACAGGAGGGGTTATAGGTTGGTTTGAATAGGTGGGCGATGTCTGGTCCAGGTGCACTTGCTGTTGGTCTCCACTGGGTTCCCGCCGAATATCAGAGTACAGCAAATACAGTGTAATATTAATATCCTGTTCCTGCGCATAATTATGCGCAGCAGCGTGCTGTCTTCTGCAAACTGCTACCAGACTGTTGCCCTTAAAATACCCTACAGTTGGATACCAAACACCACCTCATAACCTAATGCTGTCCCCTCATATCCTGTAAAGGTGAATCCCTTTGTTGTTGTACCTTTTAAACAAGAATAACTTGATGGTGTTGTGCGTGTGGGCTATGTGTACATTGTGCACTATGTGGATTAAATATGAGATATGACTTTGTGGCTTTTCCATGCGAATACAAATGCTACCGTAATTACTCATACCACGCGTTAATACGCAGGACCGCGTGAGCGGTCATACGCAACTTGCGAATATGCGCATGCACGGCAGAACAAGTACGCGCATGGAGTCCATCTGTGTGGTGTTTGTACGTGATGTGTGTACTGTAATATTTTCCGACTTCGACAACAGTAACAAGGTGGCATAAAATGTACTGGAGGCAATACAATGTAGCATAATATGTACTGGAGGCAGTACAATGTAGCATAATATGTACTGGAGGCAGTACAATGTAGCATAATATGTACTGGAGGCAGTACAATGTGGCATAATATGTACTAGAGGCAGTACAATTTGGCATAATATGTACTAGAGGCAGTGCAATGTAGCATATGTACTGGTGGCAGTACAATGTGACATAATATGTACTGGATGCAGTACAATGTAGAATAATATGTACTGGAGGCAGTACAATGTAGCATAATATGTACTGGAGGCAGTACAATGTAGCATAATATGTACTAAAGACAGTAACAAGGTGGTATAATATGTACTGGAGGCAGTACAATGTAGCATAATATGTACTGGAGGCAGTACATTGTAGCATAATATGTACTGAAGACAGTAACAAGGTGGCGTAATATGTACTAGAGGCAGTACAATGTAGCCTAATATGTACTGGAGGCACTACAATGTAGCCTAATTTGTACTGGAGGCAGTTCAATGTAGCCTAATATGTACTGGAGGCAGTTCAATGTAGCCTAATATGTACTGGAGGCAGTACAATGTAGCCTAATATGTACCGGAGGCAGTTCAATGTAGCCTAATATGTACTAGAGGCAGTACAATTTGGCATAATATGTACTAGAGGCAGTACAATATAGCATAATATCATATGTACTGAAGACAGTAACAAGGTGGCATAATATGTACTGGAGGCAGTACAATGTAGCATAATATGTACTGGAGGCAGTACAATGTAGCATAATATGTACTAGAGGCGGTACAGTGTAGTATAATATGTACTGTAGGCGGTACAATGTAGCATAATATGTACTGGAAGCAGTACAATGTGGCATAATATGTACTGGAGGCAGTACAATGTAGCCTATGTACTGGAGGCAGTACAATGTAGCATAATATGTACTGGAGGCAGTACAATGTAGTATAATATGTACTGGGGGCAGTGCAATGTGACATAATATGTACTGGAGGCAGCACAATGTGGCATAATATGTACTGAAGACAGTAACAAGGTGGCATAAAATGTACTGGAGGCAATACAATGTAGCATCATATGTACTGAATACAGTAACAAGGTGGCATAAAATGTACTGGAGGTGGTACAGTGTAGCATAATATGTACTGGAGGCAGTACAATGTGGCATAATATGAACTAGAGGCAGTACAATGTAGCATAATATGTACTGGAGGCAGTACAATGTGACATAATATGTACTGGAGGCAGTACAATGTAGCATAATATGTACTGGAGGCAGTACAATATAGCATAATATCATATGTACTGAAGACAGTAACAAGGTGGCATAATATGTACTGGAGGCAGTACAATGTAGCATAATATGTACTGGAGGCAGTACAATGTAGCATAATATGTACTAGAGGCGGTACAGTGTAGTATAATATGTACTGTAGGCGGTACAATGTAGCATAATATGTACTGGAAGCAGTACAATGTGGCATAATATGTACTAGAGGCAGTACAATTTGGCATAATATGTACTAGAGTCAGTACAATGTAGCATATTATGTACTGGAGGCAGTACAATGTGACATAATATGTACTGGATGCAGTACAATGTAGCATAATATGTACTGGAGGCAGTACAATGTAGCATAATATGTACTGAAGACAGTAACAAGGTGGCATAATATGTACTGGAGGTAGTACAATGTAGCATAATATGTACTGGAGGCAGTACAATGTAGCATAATATGTACTGGAGGCAGTACAATGTAGCATAATATGTACTGGAGGCAGTACAATGTAGCATAATATGTACTGGAGACAGTAACAAGGTGGGATAATATGTACTGGAGGCAGTGCACTGTAGTATAATATGTGCTGAAGGCAGAACAATGTAGCATAATATGTACTGAAGACAGTAACAAGGTGGCATAATATGCACTGGAGGCAGTACAATGTAGCATAATATGTACTGGAGGCAGTACACTGACATAATATGTACTTGGAGCAGTACAATGTGGCATAATATGTACTGGAAGCAGTACAATGTGGCATAATATGTACTAGAGGCAGTACAATTTGGCATAATATGTACTAGAGTCAGTACAATGTAGCATATTATGTACTGGAGGCAGTACAATGTGACATAATATGTACTGGATGCAGTACAATGTAGCATAATATGTACTGGAGGCAGTACAATGTAGCATAATATGTACTGGAGGCAGTACAATGTAGCATAATATGTACTGGAGGCAGTACAATGTAGCATAATATGTACTGGAGACAGTAACAAGGTGGGATAATATGTACTGGAGGCAGTGCACTGTAGTATAATATGTGCTGAAGGCAGAACAATGTAGCATAATATGTACTGAAGACAGTAACAAGGTGGCATAATATGCACTGGAGGCAGTACAATGTAGCATAATATGTACTAGAGGCGGTACAGTGTAGTATAATATGTACTGTAGGCGGTACAATGTAGCATAATATGTACTGGAAGCAGTACAATGTGGCATAATATGTACTAGAGGCAGTACAATTTGGCATAATATGTACTAGAGTCAGTACAATGTAGCATATTATGTACTGGAGGCAGTACAATGTGACATAATATGTACTGGATGCAGTACAATGTAGCATAATATGTACTGGAGGCAGTACAATGTAGCATAATATGTACTGAAGACAGTAACAAGGTGGCATAATATGTACTGGAGGTAGTACAATGTAGCATAATATGTACTGGAGGCAGTACAATGTAGCATAATATGTACTGGAGGCAGTACAATGTAGCATAATATGTACTGGAGGCAGTACAATGTAGCATAATATGTACTGGAGACAGTAACAAGGTGGGATAATATGTACTGGAGGCAGTGCACTGTAGTATAATATGTGCTGAAGGCAGAACAATGTAGCATAATATGTACTGAAGACAGTAACAAGGTGGCATAATATGCACTGGAGGCAGTACAATGTAGCATAATATGTACTGGAGGCAGTACACTGACATAATATGTACTTGGAGCAGTACAATGTGGCATAATATGTACTTGGAGCAGTATAAAGTGGCATCCTATGTACTGGATGCAGCACAATGTGGCATAATATGTACTTGGAGCAGTACAATGTGGCATAATATGTACTGGATGCAGCACAATGTGGTATAATATGTACTGGATGCAGCACAATGTGGCATAATATGTACTGGAGGCAGAACAATGTGGCATAATATGTACTGGAGGCAGAACAATGTGGCATAATATGTACTGGAGGCAGTACAATGTGGCATAATATGTACTGGAGGCAGAACAATGTGGCATAATATGTACTGGAGGCAGAACAATGTGGCATAATATGTACTGGAGGCAGTACAATGTAGCATAATATGTACTGGAGGCAGAACAATGTGGCATAATATGTACTGGAGGCAGAACAATGTGGCATAATATGTACTGGAGGCAGAACAATGTGGCATAATATGAACTGGAGGCAGAACAATGTGGCATAATATGTACTTGGAGCAGTACAATGTGGCATAATATGTACTTGGAGCAGTATAAAGTGGCATAATATGTACTGGAGGCAGAACAATGTGGCATAATATGTACTGGAGGCAGTACAATGTGGCATAATATGTCCTTGGAGCAGTATAAAGTGGCATAATATGTTCTGGAGGCAGTACAATGTGGCATAATATGTTCTGGAGGCAGTACAATGTGGCATAATATGTACTTGGAGCAGTACAAGGTGGCATAATATGTTCTGGAAGCAGTATAAGAGGATGATATCGGCATCCCGGCTCTTGGGATGCCAGCGGTCAGAATACCGACAGCGGCATCCCCAACCCTAATCCCCAACACCCTAACCCTCCCTACCTGCATTTTCGACCAAAAACATTGCAAAAAAGACGCCTAACGCTAGCAGTCTCTCACATCACCTAGCGTAACAAGAGGGGTTGTTTGGCGTGACTGTGGCAAAGATGCATGAGGACACATCTGTAATGTGTACCGGCAGCATTACAATGCGGCATACTGTGAACTGGGGCACTACATTGTGGCATGATATGAACTGGGGCACTACATTGTGGCATAAAATGAACGGAGGCACTGTGTGATATAATATGAACTAGTGCACTACTATGGGGCATAAAATGGACTACTGATATGGAGAGAGCCGTCTCTCTAGAAGCATTGGGGCAAGGGCCCCTTCAAAATGTTGCAACGGGACCCACAAAGTTTTGGATACGCCCCTGTGCTGCCCTCTGTATGAACACTCCTCTTCAAAACCTCTGGGGCTTCTCACAGTGAAAAACAATCAATCAAATTTTACCCCAAGTGGTGAACAAACAATATTCTAAGAACATGTAGGTAGCGTTAAACCTGCTCCTTGTAGGGCACTCCTTTATAAATCCCCAAACCCACAGCACTTTATTGAGCGTCTTACTTTACTAGTTACATAGGGCACACTATAAAACTATAAACCATCTCAGAGATTTTTAATATGGCTGAAATCAGAAGTGAAACAATTTAGTGGAGATATAAATAACCAGAGAGGTGACCTTAGATACATTTTTGTAAACAGAAAACCGCTCCAATCTCACGACATTGAGGATTTTTTAGCCTTTATAAGCCCCAGTCCTGCATTCTTATGGGCGCCAAACGCAGTAAAACAATTCTAGGAACCTGTTCTTGCCAGTACAGTTAATCCCCACGATTAGAGTATGATATCTATCAAGGATTTCATTCCACGATAATAATTCCTAGTGGCACCAAACAGGACTATCCTATGCGCACCATGACACTTGAGAAGACACTTCATCAAGATAGCCCTACTGTAATGGTCTGAAATATTTTGGTTAAATAAAGAATCCCTACTTTACGATTAAATTAGGGGATTAAAGGACTCGGCAACAACCTATCAGCTACAATCTTATGAAGAAAGCTAAACAGCATTGTCCGTAGGGGAAGTAGAAACAGATGGTTATTTTCTTAAAGCAGTTGTTTAAGTTAAATTCAAAAGCTCCCACCGAACCGTTCTAGTGCCCCCCATCAAGGAGCCTGATCATTTATTAAAGTCATTTTTGGTAACAGAGTGCGGATGGAGCAGTGCACAGGCAGTCGTTCAGCTCCCCTCTCCAACCAAGCATGGGTGGTCCATAGATCTGTGTTGCCCTGAAGTTCTCCTGACTCCTGAACACCTCGTAATGTGTTATACTTGTGGGCACCACTGTGATGTAACCCATAACAACCAAACAGTCCCTAACTGTCAAGCGTCTGAAGTATAGAAGTTCTACAGTAATTAGATAGTCAATAACTGAACCCCATATGGTGTACATGTATTAGGTAGACACGGTCAAAAGGTCAACTTGGAAATAGTCAACACATAAAAGGCCGTACAAGTTTGTCAAAAGTTTTTGGGATGTCGTTTTCTGTGTTGACCATATGGTGTCGACCTACTGACTGTCTAACTAGAGACTGTTGACCTATCATCCGGATACCTTGCCATGTTTATGTTAAGTTCTTCAAAAGGAAGCAATCACCTGACTGGTTGTCAGAGGTCACAGCACAAGTTTGGCACAAAGCATAAAAACACTTTTAAATGAAACTTACCATGTTACAAAAATAAAATGCAAATCAATGGGAAATAAAACTGAATACGACCATAACTGTATATGTGCAACCTGTATTTATTTGCTAAATGGAAGCTTTTTTTTTTTACAAAATAAGAATGTAAAGATTGCAATCAATGTAACAATTGTATGTTGTGACGCAGTCACAATGCGAGCAACACAGAGAAATGGACAGATTCCCTCAGTAGATTTACACTGTACGGTACCAAGTAAAGAAATGCACACGTATGTTCCCTGTGAATGGGCTTCTACTGTATGTGTCATTTGTATTCTGCAAGACAGTCCCGCTTTTTACCGCTATAAACCTCTAATGCTAGAATTCAGGATCCTCATGCGCTTGGAATAGTGGGGCAGATGTATTAACCTGGAGAAGGCATAAGGAAGTGATAAACCAGTGATAAGCGCAAGGTGATAAATGCTCCAGCCAATCAGCTCCTAACTGTTAATTTACATATTGGAGCTGATTGGCTGGTACGTTTATCACCTTGCCAGAGGCAGAACTCTGGGAGGCAACGGAGTCATCTGCCGCCGGGCTCCTGCTCTGAAGGGGGGCACCTCGCCTCCCATTCTGTGACACCATTGAATTAAGTTAATTGATATCTGTCGCTGTCTTTTCAGTGGCCGACTTCCTCACTAATCCCTGCACCTTACAAATCACACCCACTTTATTATACTGAATATACACATTTTACAAGTGTCACACCCAGGATTAGAAACCACAACCTATTACACTGGAAGCAGACACCTTACTGATGACGCTGTTTGTTCCTGTATAGGAAATATGAGAATTTTAACTACATGAAGATACTTCTCTGACAATTACACGTAACTTCATATAGTTAGAATTCTCATGCTTCCTGTACAGAAGCAAATAGCTCCATCAGTAAAGTGTCTGCTGTCAGTGTAACAGGTCATGGGTTCTAATCCTGGGTATGACTGATAATAATTGTGTGATTTAAAATAAAAGACAATTAAATGTATAAATACAGTATATACATTTTTTTCAGAACACTCCACACACACACACACACACACACACACACACACACACACACACACACACACACATTTATTTATCTTAATATAGGAAATATGGGGGGGGGCACCAATATTTATCTTGCCTTCGGGCAACTGGGACGAACTTACTCCACTGCACCTTGCACATATCACTGGTTTATCACTTCCTTATGCCTTCTCCAGGTTAATACATCTGCCCCAAGATGTGTAATGAAAATAGATTCTATGGGGGGGATTCAGTTCAGCGTGATGGGTGCAAAGTGCCTCCGGAACAGTTGCCATGATCTCGTGCGCACTTATCGGGCATAACGTGCACCTGTAACATTGCTATTTTTCTGGCACATCTATGGGGCGCAAGGAAAAACTAATGATATTACTGGTCACGGTGTTCCATTCTGGAACGGCCCATCATGACCACAGTGGCTTATTCAATTGTCCCACAATTTTTTTTTATTTCTTGCAGTGGTCCTGGATGTTAAATAAAATGAAGCATTACTTTCATACACTACACTAGTGTATACTTTAATACACGTTACCGTGCTCTTAAATACTGTATGCCCATCACATGAGTGCATGTAATACACATTTAGAACAGCAGTAAGGACCACTGATCCCTATTAAAACCATATATTCATCTGTACCTGCAGACGAATACACTGTACCCCCAAAAAACAGAACACGTTCTGAACACCAATGTGCCTTGCAGACCCTCCTGTTCCATATGCTTATTACATATCCTTCTTTTTTAAGTCATTGTTTGGGGCTTGATGGTTCTGGAATTCCCCAGAGCCCAGATATATATTTGTTTAATGAATACCATTACCAGGTATGGGATCTATTATGTAACATTTGGGAATATTTATTTTTTCCATAGTTTGGAGCATCATGCTTTCAATATGCTAATATTCACATTGAACGGCAGGATCCCGAATGAGGATTTGCAAGGCCTGCGGAGAGGTACGTTGTGGGGGAGAGTATTAGTCTGCGGGGGGGGGGGGCATTAGGGCTAGGCTGCGGGGAGGGGGATTTACGGTAAGGCCTGCGAGAACGGTCGGTTAGGCACCACCGGGGAGGGTTAGGGTTAGGTTGTGGGGGGAGGGGGAGTGTTATAATCAGGCTACAAAAAAGGAAGTTAGGGTTAGTGGGTTTGGGGATTAGGTATAGTATAGTACCTAATTAGATGTTAGGATCCTGGGCATCGATTGGGAATGCCGCTGTTGGTATTATAATTGGCGGCTTATGGTTAGGGTTACTATCTTCTGTAGGACATTGTTACCTATTTTGTTTTTTAATTTCTGATTTTCAGAACATTGTTAGTAACCGATTTCTGTATAATAAAACCTGAACTTTGCTTTCCACAAAAAACACACCTTCATTTATCATATGGTATAAGAATAACACCTTGAATAATGTGTGTTTCATTTATGCAATATTTTTATACTTTGAGAAAACTTAGTTATTTGACTTAAGTATGTCACATTTTCTTCATAGTTCTCTGTACCTAAAATATGCATAAAATATAGTTTGTGCAGCCATACTCCATGCACGTATACTAAGGCGTATTATTGCATACAAACCAAGCTATGAAAAAAATAAAGTGTAATACAAAAAAATTATTTACAACAATATTTCTTTGCGTTACCATTTTAACGTTTGCCTGTACTATAACCCTGCCAATGTTCTAAGAATTGGTTGATATAGTTTTTTTTTTTTTTAAATCTGTGTTTAATATTTTTGCAGAGAATCTCATATAACAAAATTTTGTGAATTGAAAAAAATACATAAATGTAAACTATAGCAATATTACACTGTTTTGGTTGTTACTTAGGGCAAGATGTATCAAGCCCTGGAGAGAGATGAAAAGAGATAAAGTACCAACCAATCAGCTCCTATCATTTTTCAAGCACAGCCTGTAACATGGAAGTTAGGACCTGATTGGTTGTTACTTTATCTCTCTACATTTTATTTCTCCCACTATGTTTAAATGCTCGAGTTGCAGGGTTGAAGGTTTTGCATTAAACAGTACCAGATGCCTCCACACAGTGAAGACGGCAATTTTGTTGGCTGAAGCATTCATCTTACCAATGAGAACCGGTGGTACCTCCAATGTGCCTCAATGATATCACTGGTTCCTAACGAACTGATAAGCTTCAATCTTGCAATTTCTCCTATCTGTATTTTTTTTCTGGTTGACATATCTGAACTAAACATTAGAAATTCATAACATAACACCCAACAAAACAATTTCACATTGAAATTTTGAAATGATATTAAACCATTAAATGCTTAGCTACATTTAAAGCTGACGAAGACAGTCCGCTGAAGTAATCCGTAGAAAAATATATTGATAAAGTCATCCAGAATGGTCTATATGTGAACTCACGTAAAAAGTTTCTTGTTCTCCCGGTCTTTTTAATTTTTGAGAATTTTCGTGCTGTATGTGCCTATCTATGACATTTCTCATCAACCCAATCTTCCACACCATTAAGTTATATGCAGTTTCGGATGGCAAGTCCATTGGTGAGGTGATCAAGAACACATCCATAATGCTTGGACCAATTTTAGAGTCTTTGCTGAAAACCCAGTAGCTCCAGTTTTGACACCACATTGCCTAGACGAATTCCTCAAACTGTGTTCAACAAATCTTCCTGTAATTCCAGTCTCGCTGGACATGCTGTAAGTCCTTCCTTCAGCAATGGAAATGAAGAACACGTCCCACAAGTTATAGTATTCCAGTGTCCAGCTCCTGAATTAGAAGTCTGAAGGTCGAATCATCATCGTTGTTGAGCGCAATGAGTAACTGGGGCCTTTGAAATAGTGCCACTTTATCCCATTCAGTTTTCCATGATTCTGACCAGCATTGTAAAACATCCCGTTAAGATTAGATGGACCACAGGCATCAAACCACCAACCTAGAAGTAGAAACACAATCTTGAATCAGTTGAATACAGGCTTGAGATAAAGGCCCTCTAACTTCAAATTTTAACTACCTAAACCAGAAGGATGTGCCCTCCCAGCATTTGCACTGTGATCGGACCATCACAAATTAGTAAGAGTGACAGTTTCAGAGTACTCTCCAGGTCATTATGGGGGGGAATCCAATTAAACGCACTATCGAATAACACCGGTAATGAGTGCCTGGAGCTATTCAATTAGCTGTACTGTAAACTCAAGACTAGAAGATTTCTGCTTGTACTCTCCTGAGGTGCGAGCAGAAATCATACAAAATTAGTGCCACGATGTGAGTTGTGGGCATACAGCCCGCACTAATAGCATCATGCCTGACACTTAAGTTGGAGAATGCCATTTACAAATTAAAGGCATCTTTTAGGTGTGGCAAACTATATATCCGACCTTAAGAACCAAGCACAATGCGGCTAATTGAATCGCTCCGGACACTCTTTTCAATATTGCATTTAATTGAATTCCTCCCTATGAGACAAAACAGCAAAACAATGTCTCTTTTACTGATTGATGAGCTCTGTGGGTAGACCATTATTAATATTACCATTATTATTTATATTATTACAGCTTGGTTTTCCAATATCAGAAATGCTTGGGAACAGACGTATTTTGGATTTCAGATTCTTCCATATTTGAAATATTTGCATATCATAGTGAGATATCTAAACACGAAATGCATTTATGTTTTATATAAACCTTATACACACAGCCAGCCTGAAGATAATTTTATACAATATTTGTAATAGTTTTCACTAGCATGAAACAAAGTTTGTGTACATTAAAACATCAGAAAGCAAAGGTGTCAGTATCCCAGTCATGCTCCCAAAATTTTGGGTGTCAGGGAGAAGAAAAAGAAGAAGAGGAAGTAGAAGAGGAAGAAGAAGAGAAAGAAGAAGAATAGAAAGAAGAAGAGGAAGTAGAAGTGGAAGAAGAAGAGAAAGAAGAAGAGAAAGAGGAAGTAGAAGTGGAAGAAGAAGAAGAGGAGGAAGTAGAAGAGGAAGAAGAAAATAAAGAAGAAGAGAAAGAGGAAGTAGAAGTGGAAGAAGAAGAGAAAGAAGAATAATAAAAAGAAGAGGAGGAAGTAGAAGTGGAAGAAGAAGAGAAAGAGGAAGTGGAAGAAGAAGAAGAGGAGGAAGTAGAAGAGGAAGAAGAAGAGAAAGAAGAAGAGAAAGAGGAAGTAGAAGTGGAAGAAGAAGAGAAAGAGGAAGTAGAAGTGGAAGAAGAAGAAGAGGCGGAAGTAGAAGAGGAAGAAGAAGAGAAAGAGGAAGTAGAAGTGGAAGAAGAAGAAGAGGAGGAAATAGAAGTGGAAGAAGAAGAGAAAGAAGAAGAGAAATAGGAAGTAGAAGTGGAATAAGAAGAAGAGGAGGAAGTAGAAGAGGAAGAAGAAGAGAAAGATGAAGTAGAAGAAGAAGAAGAAGAGGAGGAAGTAGAAGAGGAAGAAGAAGAGGAAGAAGAAGAGAAAGAGGAAGTAAAAGTGGAAGAAGAAGAAGAGGAGGAAGTAGAAGAAAAAGAAGAGGAGGAATGAGGAGAATAAGAGGAAGAAAAAGAAAGGGAAGAAGAAGAGGAAGAAGAAGAAATAATAATGATTTACTGTATATAGAGCAGTAGCATTCACTGCAGCACTGGGCTGACAAAATGACAAAGGGCTCACAAACTTTTCAGTCAATAGGAAACTAATAAATACATGAAACTTAATGACAGAGATTGCACACTGGTGCACTTACATTACATTGGTCTAAACTTTTCAGTGGGATATATGGTCTGGTCACACATCAGTTTTGGTTTTGGAGCAGGATGAGTATTAAAAAGAGAATAAAGCATGAGCTTTAGAACAGCAAAGTGGTGGTGAAAGTGTGTGGGGGGGGATCCGGTCTGAAGATCGACAGTATCTAGGTCGACAATGTTAGGTCGACCACTATAGGTCGACAGTCACTAGGTCGACATGGATGGAAGGTCGACAGGGTTTCTAGGTCGACATGTGCTAGGTCGACAGGACTAAAGGTCGACATGAGTTTTTCAATTTTTTTTATTTTTTTTATTTTTTCATACTTAACGATCCACGTGGACTACGATTGGAACGGTAATCTGCGCCGAGCGAAGCGGTAGCGGAGCGAAGGCACCATGCCCGAAGCATGGCGAGCGAAGTGAGCCATGCGTGGGGACGCGGTGCACTAATTTGGGATCCCGGTCACTCTACGAAGAAAACGACACCCCCAAAAAAAAAAAATCCTCATGTCGACCTTTAGACCTGTCGACCTAGCACATGTCGAACTAGAAACCCTGTCGACCTTCCATCCATGTCGACCTAGTGACTGTCGACCTATAGTGGTCGACCTAAACATTGTCGACCTAGATACTGTCGATTTGATGAACCACACCTGGGGGGGGGGACTTATGAAGTTTGCAGAGAAACTGTATAAGCTTTCCTGAAGAGGTGGCTTGAAGGTTTAAAGGTTGAAATGAAGTCTTGTACTATAATGGAGGGAGATATATCAAAGTGAAGCAAAAAAAAAAAACCTCCTGTAACCGGGAATGGGAGCAGCTAATGAGGGGCTCACATCTTGTGCATTGTGCAGTCGAGTTGACAGATTCTTTAAGACATATTAAGAGATTTCTTGATTCAGTTTTGTTAATGGCTTCTTATAATAAATTGAATATTTACACGCTTATCTCGAAATATTTCCATTTCCACGTAAATGGAAAAGTTAAAAAAATTGGTTTAGAGTGACTAAAAAACCCTACTAAAAAGATTATACACTTTATGGAATTGTTACAAAATGGAATATGGATGTGCCACTACTGTATAACACCAAATTAATATTTAAAATACTATATACTGTATAAAAATAAAATACCACACATTTCATTATGGGAATGATGTATCAAGCAGTGAAAAGGGTGGAGAAGTGGGCCAGTGAAGAAGTTTCCCATAACAACCAATCAGCATTGAGGTAGCATTTATCGTGTACTTCTTATAAAATGATAGGTAGAAGCTGATTAGTTTTTATTAGAGAAGAGCGGATTCGGTTCCTCGAGATCCGAACCCCCCGAACTTCACCCATTTTACACGGTTCCGAGGCAGCCTCGGATCTTCCCGCCTTGCTTGGTTAACCCGAGCGCGCCCGAACGTCATCATCCCGTTGTCGTATTCTCGCGAGATTCGTATTCTATATAAGGAGCTGCGCGTCGCTGACATTTTTCACTCGTGCATTGGAGATGATAGGGAGAGGACGTGCAGCATTCTCTCAGTTGTGTTCAGTGTGCTGAAAATATCTACGTTCTCTGCCTGAAAAACGCTCCATATCTGTGCTCAGTGTGCTGCAAATATCTGTGCTCAGTGTGCTTTATTGTGGGGACTGGGGACCACCAGTATTATATAGTAGTAGGACAGTGCAGAGTTTTGCTGACCAGTGACCATCAGTATTATATCAGTACGGTACAGTAGGCCACTGCTCTACCTACCTCTGTGACGTCAAGTATACTTTCCATCTATACCTGTGGTGCATTTTAGTTGTTGTGCGCAGTATATATAGTAGGAGGACAGTGCATAATTTTGCTGACCACCAGTATATAATATATAGCAGTACGGTACAGTAGGCCACTGCTCTACCTACCTCTGTGACGTCAAGTATACTATCCATCCATACCTGTGGTGCATTTTAGTTGTGTGCAGTATATATAGTAGGAGGACTGTGCAGAATTTTGCTGACCACCAGTATATAATATATAGCAGTACGGTACAGTAGTCCACTGCTCTACCTACCTCTGTGTCGTCAAGTATACTATCCATCCATACCTGTGGTGCATTTTAGTTGTTGTGCGTAGTATATATAGTAGGAGGACAGTGCATAATTTTGCTGACCACCAGTATATAATATATAGCACGACGGTACAGTAGGCCACTGCTTTACCTACCTGTATAAAAATAAAATACCGCACATTTCATTATGGGAATAATGTATCAAGCAGTGAAAAGGGTGGAGAAGTGGGCCAGTGAAGAAGTTTCCCATAGCAACCAATCAGTATTGAGGTAGCATTTATCGTGTACTTCTTATAAAATGATAGGTAGAAGCTGATTAGTTTTTATTAGAGATGAGCGGGTTCGTTTCCTCGAGATCCGAACCCCCCCAAACTTCACCCATTTTAGACGGTTCCGAGGCAGCCTCGGATCTTCCCGCCTTGCTTGGTTAACCAGAACGAGGCCGAACGTCATTATCCCGCTGTCGGATTCTCACGAGATTCGTATTCTATATAAGGAGCAGCGAGTCGCCGCCATTTTCACTCGTGCTTTGGAGATTGAATGGAGAGGAAGTGGCAGCGTTCTCTACCTGAAAAGCTCCGTAATCTGTGCTCAGTGTGCTGAAAATATCTGTGCTCAGTGTGCTGCAAATAATCTGTGCTCAGTGTGCTGCAAATATCTACGTTCTCTGCCAGAAAACGCTCCATATCTGTGCTCAGTGTGCTGAAAATATCTGATCAGTGTGCTCCATTCTGGGGACTGGGGACAACCAGTATATAATATATACTTTTCTATAGCTTCTAAACTGCTTGTCAGGACACACATGGGTCACAGTTACACAGCTCTGTACAGGGGTTCACTACGGCTGGCCGGCGGTCGGGCTCCCGGCGACCAGCATCCCGGCGCCGGGAGCCCGACTGCCGGCTTACCGACAGCTTGGTGAGCGCAAATGAGCCCCTTGCGGGCTCGCTGCGCTCGCCACGCTACGGGCACGGTGGCGCGCTACGCGCGCCACACTATTTTATTCTCCCTCTATGGGGGTCGTGGACCCCCACGAGGGAAAATAAGTGTCGGTATGCCAGCTGTCGGGCTCCCGGCGCCGGTATACTGAGTGCCGGGAGCCCGATCGCCGGCAAACAGAAGACCACCCCTGTACAGATATATACAATATATATACTTTTCTATAGCTTCTATACTGCTTGTCAGGACACGTGTCACAGTTACACCGCTCTGTACTGATATACAGTAATATTATATATACTTTTCTATAGCTTCTATACTGCTTGTCAGGACACATGGGTCACAGTTACACCGCTCTGTACTGATATACAGTAATATTATATATACTTTTCTATAGCTTCTATACTGCTTGTCAGGAAACATGGGTCACAGTTACACCGTTCTGTACTGATATACAGTAATATTATATATACTTTTCTATAGCTTCTATACTGCTTGTCAGGACACATGGTCACAGTTACACCGCTCTGTACTGATATACAGTAATATTATATATACTTTTCTATAGCTTCTATACTGCTTGTCAGGACACATGGTCACAGTTACACCGCTCTGTACTGATATATACAATAATATAAATACTTTTCTATAGCTTCTATACTGCTTGTCAGGACACATGTGTCACAGTTACACTGCTCTGTACTGATATATACAATAATATATATACTTTTCTATAGCTTTTATACTGCTTGTCAGGACACATGGGTCACAGTTACACCGCTCTGTACTGATATACAGTAATATATATACTTTTCTATAGCTTCTATACTGCTTGTCAGAACACATGTGTCACAGTTACACCGCTCTGTACTACTACTGATATACAGTAATATATATACTTTTCTACAGCTTCTATACTGCTTGTCAGGACACATGGGTCACAGTTACACTGCTCTGTACTGATATATACAATAATATAAATACTTTTCTATAGCTTCTATACTGCTTGTCAGGACACATGGGTCACAGTTACACCGCTCTGTACTGATATATACAATAATATATATACTTTTCTATAGCTTCTATACTGCTTGTCAGGACACATGGTCACAGTTACACCGCTCTGTACTGATATATACAATAATATAAATACTTTTCTATAGCTTCTATACTGCTTGTCAGGACACATGGGTCACAGTTACACCGCTCTGTACTGATATACAGTAATATATACTTTTCTATAGCTTCTATACTGCTTGTCAGGACACATGTGTCACAGTTACACCACTCTGTACTGATATACAGTAATATTATATATACTTTTCTATAGCTTCTATACTGCTTGTCAGGACACATGGGTCACAGTTACACCGCTCTGTACTGATATATACAATAATATATACTTTTCTATAGCTTCTATACTGCTTATCAGGACACATGGGTCACAGTTACACCGCTCTGTACTGATATATACAGTAATATATATACTTTTCTATAGCTTCTATACTGCTTGTCAGGACACATGGTCACAGTTACACCGCTCTGTACTGATATATACAATAATATATATACTTTTCTTATTTTCTATAGCTTCTATACTGCTTGTCAGGACACGTGGGTCACAGTTACACCGCTCTGTACTGATATATACAATAATATATATACTTTTCTATAGCTTCTATACTGCTTGTCAGGACACATGGGTCACAGTTACACCGCTCTGTACTGATATATACAATAATATATACTTTTCTATAGCTTCTATACTGCTTGTCAGGACACATGGTCACAGTTACACCGCTCTGTACTGATATATACAATAATATATATACTTTTCTATAGCTTCTATACTGCTTGTCAGGACACATGTGTCACAGTTACACCGCTCTGTACTGATATATACAATAATATATATACTTTTCTATAGCTTCTATACTGCTTGTCAGGACACGTGTCACAGTTACACCGCTCTGTACTGATATATACAATAATATATATACTTTTCTACAGCTTCTATACTGCTTGTCAGAACACACATGTGTCACAGTTACACCGCTCTGTACTGATATACAGTAATATTATATATACTTTTCTATAGCTTCTATACTGCTTGTCAGGACACATGGGTCACAGTTACACCGCTCTGTACTGATATACAGTAATATTATATATACTTTTCTACAGCTTCTATACTGCTTGTCAGGACACATGGTCACAGTTACACTGCTCTGTACTGATATATACAATAATATATATACTTTTCTATAGCTTCTATACTGCTTGTCAGGACACATGTGTCACAGTTACACCGCTCTGTACTACTACTGATATACAGTAATATATATACTTTTCTACAGCTTCTATACTGCTTGTCAGGACACATGGTCACAGTTACACTGCTCTGTACTGATATATACAATAATATATATACTTTTCTATAGCTTCTATACTGCTTGTCAGGACATACATGTGTCACAGTTACACCGCTCTGTACTGATATATACAATAATATATATACTTTTCTATAGCTTCTATACTGCTTGTCAGGACACATGGTCACAGTTACACCGCTCTGTACTGATATATACAATAATATATATACTTTTCTATAGCTTCTATACTGCTTGTCAGGACACATGGGTCACAGTTACACCGCTCTGTACTGATATACAGAAATATTATATATACTTTTCTATAGCTTCTATACTGCTTGTCAGGACATATGGGTCACAGTTACACCGCTCTGTACTGATATATACAATAATATATATACTTTTCTATAGCTTCTATACTGCTTGTCAGGACACGTGTCACAGTTACACCGCTCTGTACTGATATATACAATAATATATATACTTTTCTATAGCTTCTATACTGCTTGTCAGGACACATGTGTCACAGTTACACCGCTCTGTACTGATACATACAATAATATATATACTTTTCTATAGCTTCTATACTGCTTGTCAGGACACGTGTCACAGTTACACCGCTCTGTACTGATATATACAATAATATATATACTTTTCTATAGCTTCTATACTGCTTGTCAGGACACATGTGTCACAGTTACACCGCTCTGTACTGATATATACAATAATATATATACTTTTCTATAGCTTCTATACTGCTTGTCAGAACACACATGTGTCACAGTTACACCGCTCTGTACTGATATACAGTAATATTATATATACTTTTCTACAGCTTCTATACTGCTTGTCAGGACACATGGGTCACAGTTACACCGCTCTGTACTGATATACAGTAATATTATATATACTTTTCTACAGCTTCTATACTGCTTGTCAGGACACATGGTCACAGTTACACTGCTCTGTACTGATATATACAATAATATATATACTTTTCTATAGCTTCTATACTGCTTGTCAGGACACACATGTGTCACAGTTACACCGCTCTGTACTACTACTGATATACAGTAATATATATACTTTTCTACAGCTTCTATACTGCTTGTCAGGACACATGGTCACAGTTACACTGCTCTGTACTGATATATACAATAATATATATACTTTTCTATAGCTTCTATACTGCTTGTCAGGACACACATGTGTCACAGTTACACCGCTCTGTACTACTACTGATATACAGTAATATATATACTTTTCTATAGCTTCTATACTGCTTGTCAGGACACATGGTCACAGTTACACCGCTCTGTACTGATATATACAATAATATATATACTTTTCTATAGCTTCTATACTGCTTGTCAGGACACATGGGTCACAGTTACACCGCTCTGTACTGATATACAGAAATATTATATATACTTTTCTATAGCTTCTATACTGCTTGTCAGGACACATGGGTCACAGTTACACCGCTCTGTACTGATATATACAATAATATATATACTTTTCTATAGCTTCTATACTGCTTGTCAGGACACGTGTCACAGTTACACCGCTCTGTACTGATATATACAATAATATATATACTTTTCTATAGTTTCTATACTGCTTGTCAGGACATATGGGTCACAGTTACACTGCTCTGTACTGATATATACAATAATATATATACTTTTCTATAGCTTCTATACTGCTTGTCAGGACATATGGGTCACAGTTACACTGCTCTGTACTGATATATACAATAATATATATACTTTTCTATAGCTTCTATACTGCTTGTCAGGACATATGGGTCACAGTTACACTGCTCTGTACTGATATATACAATAATATATATACTTTTCTATAGCTTCTATACTGCTTGTCAGGACACATGGGTCACAGTTACACCGCTCTGTACTGATATACAGAAATATTATATATACTTTTCTATAGCTTCTATACTGCTTGTCAGGACACATGTGTCACAGTTACACCGTTCTGTACTACTACTGATATACAGTAATATATATACTTTTCTATAGGTTCTATACTGCTTGTCAGGACACGTGTCACAGTTACACCGCTCTGTCTGTACTGATATATAAAATATATATACTTTTCTATAGATTCTAGTATTACAGTGTAGCATTTTGGTGACTAACAGTATATAGTTGTAAAGTAGGCCATTGCTGTATCTTGCAGATCTGTGTCACTGCAAGTATCCATCCATTCCATTTTCTTCCAGTGATTTGGACCAATAATACCATTGATTAGAACGAATAATTCCAGTGATTTTGTCTGTGATTGTCATTTTCTTCCAGTGATTTGGACCAATAATACCATTGATTAGAACAAATAATTCCAGTGATTTTGTCATTTTCTTCCAGTGATTTGGACCAATAATACCATCGATTAGAACTAATAATTCCAGTGATTTTGTCATTTTCTTCCAGTGACTTGGACCAATAATACCATTGATTCGAACAAATAATTCCAGTGATTTTGTCATTTAGTCCAGTGATTTGGACCAATAATACCATTGATTAGAACAAATAATTCCAGTGATTTTGTGTGTGATTTTGTAATTTTCTTCCAGTGATTTGGACCAATAATACCATCGATTAGAACTAATAATTCCAGTGATTTTGTCATTTTCTTCCAGTGACTTGGACCAATAATACCATTGATTCGAACAAATAATTCCAGTGATTTTGTCATTTAGTCCAGTGATTTGGACCAATAATACCATTGATTAGAACAAATAATTCCAGTGATTTTGTGTGTGATTTTGTCATTTTCTTCCAGTGATTTGGACCAATAATACCATTGATTAGAACAAATAATTCCAGTGATTTTGTAATTTTCTTCCAGTGATTTGGACCAATAATACCATTGATTAGAACAAATAATTCCTGTAATATTGAGGTATTTGTGTCGCTTAGCTTAGCCGTCCAGTGACCTCGGTGCAAATTTTAGGACTAAAAATAATATTGTGAGGTGTGAGGTGTTCAGAATAGACTGGAAATGAGTGGAAATTGTTGTTATTGAGGTTAATAATACTATAGGATCAAAATTACCGCCAAATTCTATGATTTAAGCTGTTTTTGAGGGTTTTTTGAAAAAAAACACCCGAATCCGACCAAAAAATTTTCAGGGAGGTTTTGCCAAAACGCGTTCGAATCCAAAACATGCCCGCGGAACCGAATCCAAAACCAAAACACAAAACCTGAAAAATGTCCGGTGCACATCTCTAGTTATGTGCAACTTTGAAACGGGTCCTCTCCTCCAGTCTTCACTGCTTGATGCAGCATACCCTATGTTTTGCATTTACCAGAAGCCAACTTAGCGATTTTATGACATTAAAGTTGCTAAATTTCCCTATCGTTGGAGCAATGCTCCTCTCTCCAATTTTGCTTCATCCAAGGAGACGCTGTTCATTCCCCAACATTTCCAACTTTTATTTTAAGCTCGTTCACATGGCTTTTTCATTCCAGGTAATTTATCTAACATTAGATTCAAGGATAAGGGGAAAGGGATATAACCCTCTGCACTGGACTTGTATTTGAGTTGGTAGTACTAATAATCAAATAGCAAAAGAAGCCCCAATTTCCATATTATCAATTAATTTATAATATTTTGTGGGGGTGCTGCCATAGACAATAAGTTGAAGAAGAGATACTGAAAGGGAAAGGATTGTCTCTTTGTTGGCGCACTTTATGAGAGAAAGATATGTATACTTAAAATATAACTTTTAATTACGATATGTTAAAAATACCTGAGAACGTGAAAAATTATAAGACAACAATCACAAACAATACATAAATTGAAACAAAATGTAATAAAAGATAGGAATATTATTATCTTGCCTATGTGTCCATATTATGTTTATACCATTAATGATTGCTTGAATATATCTCACTGCAGTTTAAGATAAACCACAAATTGTTAGTTGCTCAAAACAATTCTTAATTTATTGGAATACTTTTATCAATTCGAATCATGAGCAGGTGTGGTTTTATAACCAGTAATCATACCGTGGTTAAATCTTTATTTGGTTTTGCACGTGTCATGGGACCAAACTACATCTATCCTGCACCCAGGATCAATGAGCATTCATTGCCATATGTAATTTGACAAATATGGCTCATTGATGGCCCTTTTCTTTCTGGCACACAGGATACTGTAATCTATAATTGTTACAGTACAGTCATAGGTGCATAATAATTGTTGGTATTGAGAATTGAAGATTGCTCATTCTGCACTCCTGTTATTATGTACACTATAACAGTTGTGACTGGAGCTAAGGAGTTCTATAACATTTACTCCGTCATCCAATCGTATGCACCATTGAAATGTGTCTATATGATATGCTGATTTAATGGCACAGTATTTATTCGCATATAAGATATCACTATGCTTATCTTATTGCATTAAACCTTGTGCACACTCCTCTTATAAATTTTACCTACAGATTATTTTACAGAGGGCATGTGTGAAATGTCCACGGCCTGAATACTAAGTTGTTTCAATGATGCAGATTAGTTCAATTATGACTATCTCATCAAACAGCTGCTCTATTGCTAACTTATAAATGAAGAGCATATGTATTCAAAGCTTTCTGCAATGTATATTCTTGTTTCAAGGCACGTTCAGTCTAAATACTGTGCTGGTTTAATACAGCAGAGTTAGCTCATTCATGTCTCCCTCTTGTAACTGTTAAGTTGCTTTTTTACAAGTTGCAACCATCCATAGCTTTTATAATGTTGCTACAATCATTGCAACAGTTACAGCTAGGAGCTGTGGATTCTTCTTTCCCTGATTAGAGATGGACTACTGGATTCATGCTTCATATGAGAAATCCTACAGAGAATGACTGTGTATTATTGATTAGTTAAATGCTATTTCACCTTAATGAGTTTACTGATAATTAGGTAGAAGTATGCTGTATTACCATATACGTTTTGTTACACATTAATACTACAATCTGCATTAATTGTGCCTGTGCACTGTGCCGATTTAAATGGACAGCATATGCCAGTGAGCTATATCTGCATAATAAACTGGCTCAGTTGATTCAAGTGTGCTGGTACTGATATACTGAGCTACTAGCTCTAACACATTTTAAGCATGTGAATGCCACTTCAGAACTAATTGATTAAATGCTATTCCACCTGATAAGTTTACTAATAATTAGGTAGAGATAAGCTATGTTACCATGTACAATTGTTGCACATTGATACTACAGCCTGCATTAATTGTGCATATGCACTATGCCGATTTAGATGGACAAACAGATATCAGTAGGCTTGTGCTTGTGCACTGTGCCGATTTAAATGGACAACAAATGCCAGTGAGCTATATCTGCATAATAAACTGGCTCAATTGATTCAAGTGTGCTGGCACTGATATACTGAGCTACTAGCTCTAACACATTTTAAGCATGCGAATACCACTTCAGAACTAATTGATTAAATGCTACTCCACCTGATGAATTTACTAATAATTAGGTAGAAATGAGCAATGTTACCATGTACGTTTGTTGCACATTGATACTACAGCCTGCATTAATTGTGCATATGCACTATGCCGATTTAAATGGACAAACAGATATCAGTAGGCTATGTCTGCATAATAAACTGGCTCGATTGTTTAGAGTGTGCCAGTACCGATATACTGAGCTACTAGCTCTAACACATTTTAAGCATACAAGTCCCACTGCTGAACTAATCTCAATCAGTGCGTTTTATCGCATTGGGCCATGGACTTATTCAACACTCTTAACTGTGATCATATCCCATGTATTGTGCACGATTTTCACCCAACTACAGTAAGTATCAAACACATTATCATTTGTACATTTGTTATTGCGGACACATAGTGAATGAGCCGGCGTGCTAGCGCCGCTCTAAAACGCCCACGTGCACGTTTCACGTAAGCTTCATCAGGGCAAACCCGATTGCCCTGCCCGGAGATGTTATAACGGCTGCACAGACCAATGGCAGCGCGATCTAGCGGTCATGTGTTCTCCCGTTCGGGAGACGTTCTATCACGTCTCCTGCCCTCCGCAGCTGATCGAGTAAGCAGCATTTATTATGTTGCAAGTGGTGCAGTATAATTAGTTAATGTAGTTTGTATCCAAGGCACGGGCATTAAATGGCAATAAATCAGAGTCACAAATAAAGATAAAAAATATATATACATATATAAAGGGACCGCATTTAAATATTAACGCTTAGTTTGAGAAAAATATATTAAAAAGTAAAGGTTTAAGAATACTGACATTTGATGCCAAAGATGAACCTAGGGTAAAAAATTATATATTAGTGCCATAAATGGCAATTGCTGCCATCAATTCATTATAGTACTTGTGAGTAGCATTGTCGACCACAATAATGCCGATTATATCTTTAATCCATTTATCTATTGGTGGCATGAGAAGTATTATAACGTGCAAGTGCTAATGTGAATTATATTTGTGATGACAAAGATTATGTGAGACCGTGATAGGTGCTAAATATTACAGTGCCATGTGTATGAGCTTGTGTACAATTAAGTGATGTGAATAGAACCAAATTTACTATAAAATCATATACTTAAAGGTGTGATCAAATGTGACTGGGTGCTATAACCAAGAAAAATGAAGAAAAAGAAAAAAAGTGAAAAACATGAACAAATGTGATAAAAAGTGAATGTGTATATAAATTAATTAATTTTGCCGTGCTTCATCTTAATGTTATAGCCATCTTTAATTGAATAGCATCATTTTAACTGTCAGATTGATATCACTTTGGACATCAATGCATATCCCTTCTGATATTATTTAAAAAATATATATATTCATGCTCCTGGAATTGTTGTTATTATCTGAAATGGTTTTGTTATTATTTCAGTGCATGACTATAATTAGTAATGTCGAAATTAAGCAGCCACAACAATCATGTTGTTGTACCACTCACTTATCTGGTCCCAGTTATTTCCTTGAATTGATATAACGTTATTAAAATGTGACAGAGTCTTGTATTGTACCATGATTTGCTGAGGCCCTGGAATATAAACCGCACCGTTGGTATATTACAGTCATTACGAAGTATCTGAGGTCTTACATGTCATAAACATAGAAAATGTTGTGATGTCACCACGTTATATAATTAATATCCACATAACCTCAAGTTATTGATCACATTGATATAATCACAAAAATGGTTGACATCAACTCCTGTAATTTATAAGAAAGGTAAGTAACTGTTATTCTCGTTCAGCCCTTTGGGATGTTGGCTTCCCATCAGAAAAATCATCTTGCTTTCAAATCGGAGGAGGTCCCCATCAATATCGCCCCCCCGAATACCAATACTATAATGTTTCAAGCCAAAAGCCTGGAGACCCTTTGAGATCCCATTGTGGTGGTGCAGAAAGTGGTTGGCTACAGGAGTCAAAGATTTGAACCTTAGTTTGTCCTGCCTGGCATTTCTGATACTACCAACATGCTCTAATATTCTAATCTTCAAAGGTCTTATTGTCTTGCCAATATATATCATGTTACACGGGCAGGTCAGTTGGTATACCACTCCAGGAGTTGTACAGTCAATGTAGCTGTCAATATTCCACTTTCTGCCATATTTATCCTGATAGTCAGTTTTGGGAATCATATATTGGCAGGCTTTACATTGCCTGCAACAATAAGAGCCTTTCTTGTGATGAATTGGTTTCTTTTGGGATGATAGGTGACTTTTAACCAATATATCTTTTAGGTTGCGAGACCTCCTCCAGCTGGTTTGTACTCTATCAGGCAGGATTTCTTTGAGATCATTGTCCGTTTTTAAAACCGACCAATGTCTCTGTAAAATAGTATTGATTTCGCGCCATTTGTTGTTAAAGGTGCCAATATATCTCACCGGTTCTTCCTTGGGAGTTCTGACCTTAGGGACAAGTAGAGATTCCCTGGAGTAGGTTTTAATATCCCGTTTTGCTGATTTAATAATCCTGCTGCTATAACCTCTGTCCTTCAATCTGTCTGTCAGTTGTTGTTCTCTTATAGCAAAATTGGTGGGATCTGAACAATTTCTCTTGGTACGTAAGAGTTCACCTTTGGGTATCCCCTTAATGGTTGCCGGTAAATGTGAACTGGTTGAATGTAAGATACTGTTTGTGGCCGTCTTTTTCCTAAATACATCTGTTGAGATTGAGCCATCATCTTCAATTGTTATGGTAAGATCCAAAAAGTGTACCATCTCCTGACTCATTTCGCCGGTAAGCTTCAAGTTCAGGTCATTATTGTTGAGGACGGATATAAATTCCTCCAAGAGAGTTTGATCACCATCCCAGAGGATGAGGACATCATCAATATATCTTAAGTAGATTATGATGTGATCGATAAATTTCTCATAACTCTCCTGAAAAACCATTTCCCTCTCCCACCACCCCAGGTAGAGGCCAGCATACGTGGGGGCACATGCCGTCCCCATAGCTGTGCCCCTAACCTGAAGGTAGTACCGCTCATTACATGTAAAGTAATTCTTGGTAAGGATAAACTCCAATAAGGAGAGAAGGAAGGTATTGAAATCCTGCTGTAGACACATGTCTAGAAAGAACTTAATCGCCTCTAACCCTTTTGTGTGGTTGATGCTAGTGTACAAGCTCTCGATGTCGTACGTTGCTATCCATGTGCCAGGGGTGACTGTGATGTTCTGAAGTCTGGTTAGGACGTCCATTGTATCCCTGACATAGGAAGGCAATGAGATCACAAAATGTCGTAAATGTTGATCAACATATATACTGGCTTTCTCGGTGAGGCTCCCAACGCCAGAGACAATAGGCCTTCCTGGTGGTGTGGTCTCATTTTTGTGAACTTTCAGCAAAAGGTACAGTGTTGGTACAACCGGCTTGTCGTTCTTCAAAAAGTCAAAGTCCCTCTTGGGGATGATGCCCTGAGTCAATGCTTGTGAGATGATGTTATGATACTGTGTTTGAAAATTCGATGTTGGGTTGAAGGTCAAAGGTTTATAACATGATCGGTCTCTCAGCTGTTTGTTCAATTCTTTGATGTACATAGTCCTTGGCCACAAAACCACATTGCCCCCCTTATCTGAGGGCTTAATAACAGTATCATGCCATTGGGAGATATCCTTTAGGGCAGATCTTTCATCCTGAGACAAGTTGTCACTATATAGCTGATGGAAATGATGTTCTCTAAAAAGAGTGTCCAAGTCCCTGGATACTAGGTCCAGATAGACCTGGACAGGGAGACAAATTTTATAGTCCGGAAAGAAAGTGGACTTCTTTTTAATCTTAGTCGCATCAAAAGGTTGTGGTATATGGGGATCTCTTACACTCTCGGTGTCGAGTTCCTCCAATAATTCAACTATAATTTGATCCTCTGCAGTTAATGAGGCAGGAGCAGATGGAAATGCATCACTCAGGAGGGTAGACTCAAGAGAGGACTCCCTATTCTTGAAGAATTTCTTTAAAAGGATTTTCCTTGTGAAGAGATGGAGATCTTTCTCACATTCAAACCGATCGGGTTTATTAGTGGGAGAGAAGGAGAGTCCCTTGGATAATAGAGAACTCTGAGAGGGTGTGAGAGTTCGCTCTGTCAGATTAATGATTCGTAGACTGTCCGATGTCACTTCCGATATTTCCTCTGCTCTCTTGGCTCTTCTCTCCAATCTCGCATATCGCGTTTTCTTCTTTCCCCCCTTCCCCCTCCTGGTCTTATACTTTCTCTCCCTATGTCTTCTCTGATCTCTTTCGGGGTTCTCTCTAAAAAAGACTTCCTACCCCGTTCTCTGTTGAACATGCTGGAGGTTCCTTCACCTTCTGAGGAATCGATGTCTGACGTTGTATAGTTGGTGTAATTCTGCTCCCTCACATTATAAGACTTCCATCTATATGCTCTGTTTTGTGCGAAGTCTGTGATATCTCTGTGTAGCTTCCTACGCTTTCTTTCTATAATAATCTTCTCAAAGTCCTCAATCTCTTTTTTGTATTTGTTGTATGTGACCTGAAATTTGTCTATGGTTTCGTATTTCTTAAGTTTGTCCCCCAATAGCGTGATTTCTTGCGTGTATTTATTGAGAAGAATTTCATCATGTTTGATCAAGATCTTAATTAGATCTTTTGAACACTGGGTTAAAGTATTCTCCCATTCTTTCTGTAATTCTGTATTGGCCAGTTCAAAAGCCGGAAAGACTTTGGGTCTTAAACCCCGTGGTGTTACATTATTTTTAATATAGCTGTCAAACGTTGTTTTGTTCCACCAAGTTTTGCTCTGTTTCATAAGGATTTGTTTTAACGAGTAGAGATCATCCATCCAGTCCTTATTTAGTGGATCATTGGATGTGAACTCTTCAGACAGTAATAGATCTACTCCACTAATCAGCCTCTCTCGTCTGTCATCGAGGTCCTTAGCCAAATTAAATGTTGCCATTCTCACTACAGGGTAACAATCGGGTTGTCAAAAAATGTGAAATATAATGTTAATATAGTTAAACTGTATTGATTACAAATAGTGCCGTGCTAGAGGATAAGGAAGGTTGGATAACCAACCGCTTGATAATAATAGATTCAAGGATAAGGGGAAAGGGATATAACCCTCTGCACTGGACTTGTATTTGAGTTGGTAGTACTAATAATCAAATAGCAAAAGAAGCCCCAATTTCCATATTATCAATTAATTTATAATATTTTGTGGGGGTGCTGCCATAGACAATAAGTTGAAGAAGAGATACTGAAAGGGAAAGGATTGTCTCTTTGTTGGCGCACTTTATGAGAGAAAGATATGTATACTTAAAATATAACTTTTAATTACGATATGTTAAAAATACCTGAGAACGTGAAAAATTATAAGACAACAATCACAAACAATACATAAATTGAAACAAAATGTAATAAAAGATAGGAATATTATTATCTTGCCTATGTGTCCATATTATGTTTATACCATTAATGATTGCTTGAATATATCTCACTGCAGTTTAAGATAAACCACAAATTGTTAGTTGCTCAAAACAATTCTTAATTTATTGGAATACTTTTATCAATTCGAATCATGAGCAGGTGTGGTTTTATAACCAGTAATCATACCGTGGTTAAATCTTTATTTGGTTTTGCACGTGTCATGGGACCAAACTACATCTATCCTGCACCCAGGATCAATGAGCATTCATTGCCATATGTAATTTGACAAATATGGCTCATTGATGGCCCTTTTCTTTCTGGCACACAGGATACTGTAATCTATAATTGTTACAGTACAGTCATAGGTGCATAATAATTGTTGGTATTGAGAATTGAAGATTGCTCATTCTGCACTCCTGTTATTATGTACACTATAACAGTTGTGACTGGAGCTAAGGAGTTCTATAACATTTACTCCGTCATCCAATCATATGCACCATTGAAATGTGTCTATATGATATGCTGATTTAATGGCACAGTATTTATTCGCATATAAGATATCACTATGCTTATCTTATTGCATTAAACCTTGTGCACACTCCTCTTATAAATTTTACCTACAGATTATTTTACAGAGGGCATGTGTGAAATGTCCACGGCCTGAATACTAAGTTGTTTCAATGATGCAGATTAGTTCAATTATGACTATCTCATCAAACAGCTGCTCTATTGCTAACTTATAAATGAAGAGCATATGTATTCAAAGCTTTCTGCAATGTATATTCTTGTTTCAAGGCACGTTCAGTCTAAATACTGTGCTGGTTTAATACAGCAGAGTTAGCTCATTCATGTCTCCCTCTTGTAACTGTTAAGTTGCTTTTTTACAAGTTGCAACCATCCATAGCTTTTATAATGTTGCTACAATCATTGCAACAGTTACAGCTAGGAGCTGTGGATTCTTCTTTCCCTGATTAGAGATGGACTACTGGATTCATGCTTCATATGAGAAATCCTACAGAGAATGACTGTGTATTATTGATTAGTTAAATGCTATTTCACCTTAATGAGTTTACTGATAATTAGGTAGAAGTATGCTGTATTACCATATACGTTTTGTTACACATTAATACTACAATCTGCATTAATTGTGCCTGTGCACTGTGCCGATTTAAATGGACAGCATATGCCAGTGAGCTATATCTGCATAATAAACTGGCTCAGTTGATTCAAGTGTGCTGGTACTGATATACTGAGCTACTAGCTCTAACACATTTTAAGCATGTGAATGCCACTTCAGAACTAATTGATTAAATGCTATTCCACCTGTGCTGGGTGTCCCCCCGCATGTCAGGAAAGATGATCGTAGCTGGGCTAAACTTAGCACAGCTACGATCAACTTGGAATGACCCCCTGAGATCCTCTGTGTAACTGTATCAGGGGTGCGGGATGCTACTGTCATGTTACTTATTTGCCGATATGTTGGGGAACGGAGCAATTTTCATGCTCTTTACTCACTGATGACTTCCTGTAACTTCAGTCAGATGAATCGATTCTTCACCTCTAATAATCACACAGGGAGATTTTCCCGGGAACGAGCAGTTTTTATAGTGGTAAACCTTGATTAGGATACAAGGGATTGCAGTGTAATAGCTGACTTTGTGGACAGATAATTTGATTACGATCTAATTAGATGTGTGTGCCGCCCTGACTCAGGCACGCCCCTGTGAGCTGCAGTCGTACCCCCGTTGCGGCACCCACGCACATTGACACGCTGGGGCTGAATTAAGGAGACAGGAGAATTTATTCACTTTACGCCTATGATGATTTGCCTGCATCTGAGGGGAAGCTGGACTTGGGAGAAGGGAGCTGTATCAAGCCTTGGAGAGAGATAAAGTAGTGGAGAAGTTTAACCAACCAGCTTCTAACTCCAGGACCGGATCTAGCCCTTGTGGCGGCCCGGGTGAAAAAGGGGCGTGGCTTGAAGGAGGGGCGTGGTCAGTTATGCCCCCAGAAGTATTGCCCCCAGTAGAGTTGTGCCCCCTAGTTTGTGCCCTCAGTATTGCCCCCAGGCGAGTTGCGCCGCTTACAAAAAAAAATAATAATAATTAATACTTACAATCCCCGCTCCTGATTCCCGACCGCTACTGCCCTCCGTCTCCGTCCGCCGGCGCAGCTCCTCTGATCTATGGGAGAGACGTCATGACGTCTCTCCCATAGCACCGCATAGACACTAGAGGTCAATTATGACCTCTAGAGTCTATGTGTCGATCCCACAATGCAGTGCGATGCTCGATGAGTTCATCACGCACCGCACAGCAGCGGGGGGCACCAACAGTAGTGGATCTTGCCACGGCGCCGGTGCCCGTACTGCCATGTACAGTATCTAGCACTTTCTGCAATGACAGTTAGAAGCTGATGCGCGTGACTCAGCACCAGGCCCAGAGTCGGCTATCTGAATGCCTGGCCCTACTTCTCTATTGGATGATGACGTTTTGTTCTGTTTCAGTTGTGAAGCTGTTAATGACAGTACTGCTTATACTCTGGTCTGTACTCACTATTATACTTTACACATAACTGGGATTACACCGCTCACAGATTCTTGTGCGCTTACGGCAATAACAATAGCAATTATGCAGCGTTCCAGGGTCTACGGTGCAGTCTGTGATATAAGTCAGTGCCTGACGCATATGTATAAGTTGTGTGAATCTGCGCATGACACGAATATTTATACAAAGGACCGTGACTGCATAATTACTCCGTAAACAGCCCCTCCAGCGATGCAATACACTGATGCCTGGCTGACACAATAATAACATTGTGACATGTGCAGGACACTGCCAGCATAACACAATACACCACTGCAAACAACTCAGTGGAACACACTGATTCCGTGGAATTAGCATATTGTACATCAAAGGGTTTTCTGCCCAGTGTCTAAACTGCTCTAAGTAGCTGCGACGTGGCCCTGCGCTCTGTCTGTCAGTACCTCTCCTACGTGCTCTGCGGAGACCAAACATACGCTTGTCATACAGTAATCACATGCTGGTCTTTACTTGTAACAGTTAACTAATCAGACACTGAAATACCATCGGTGCGTCTTTAAACATTAACATCGGTCGCACCATGGAAACTTGGACCTGCCCCGTGCTCGGTGCAGATTCTCCATCTGAGTATGACCTCCAATGTGAGTAATTTAATGCTTGAAGGGAAGGTAACCAAGGGTAAAATCAGGCGCAGTTGGGTCGCTATTCTAATGCTGCAGATGTACATACAGGATCAGTCAGTCCTGTGAACCTCAAACATACATATAATACAAAAAGCAGCGCTAATCATTAAAATGATCTAAAAACAGATGGATGGGATGAAGAGTAGGAAATTTTAATGAAAAAAACAATTCATATAGCAATAGTTAAAAATCAATAAAATCACCGAAATAAGCTGCTTCATTAAGAGTGTCCGTTCCTTTGTAAAATGACTGGACTGCAGATAGGTGTAGGGGTCTGTAATAAGGGCTGTTGGCACAGTCCAATGAGAACATTACCGCACAAGCACCGCTGGAGGCATATAGTCCCTTGAAGGAATCCCTTGGAATAGATACCAGGGTCCTGGATCCTCACCAGAATGTGGAGTTTCGATTGCGGAGCAGGCGTAGGAAATGATGCCAAGAGACAAATCCGGTGATAGGTAATCAGCAGCAACACCTGACGCGTTTCGCTGTAGGTCCTGCAGCTTTGCCTCCAGCGGTGCTTGTGCGGTAAAGTTCTCATTGGACTGTGCCAACAGCCCTTATTACAGACCCCTACACCTATCTGCAGTCCAGTCATTTTACAAAGGAACGGACACTCTAAATGATGCAGCTTATTTCTGTGATTTTATTGATTTTTAACTATTGCTATATGAATTGTTTTTTCATTAAAATTTCCTACTCTTCATCCCATCCATCTGTTTTTAGATAATTTTAATGATTAGCGCTGCTTTTTGTATTATATATACAATTTAATGCTTGGGTTTGCAAACCAGGTCAGCGCCACGATCGCAGCGACGTTAGGGCAGCCATAAGACGGGACATCTTCGCATATCTCAATAGCAAGCCGTCAGTTACCGGCCCGGAAGGTCCAGTACATTTCCATGGATACTGTGTGCCCCAATCGCTACTGCGTCTGTGTGATGCATGTGATGTGCGACGTTTAGCAAATTAGACACCTGCGCAGTAGAAAAATAGCTTCCAGCTCAGAATCAGACAGGGCCACCTTGCCAGTATAGTGGGCCTTGGGCACAGCAATGTACTGGGGCCCTAAGCACTCATTAACGGGAACCAATTATAGAATAAACATAACGTGCCTCTCCTGCGGGGAATCCGGTCTGACCTTTTGACCTGTCAACCTAGCACATGTCGACCTAGAAACCCTGTCGACCTTCCAACCTTGTCAATCTAGTGACTGTCGACCTATCGTGGTCGACCTAAACATTGTCCACCTAGACACTGTCGATCTAATGATCCACACCCCTCCTGCGCTCCTGTGCCATCCCTACACATGCTTCCATACAGTGAGTGACTGTCAACACACTGATTGGTGGATAGCTCCAGCCATCCACCAATCAGCACACTGCCAGTCATTTACTGTCTGGCTGCATGCTAAGAGGCAGGTAGAGAATGCTGCCTCACCGCTCTGACTGCTCGGAGGACCCCAGAATTGAGGGGCCGTGGGCAGCTGGCAGCTGCCCAGTGTGCCTGCACGTTACAATGGTCTTGGAATCAGGCACTAATTGTACATGCAATCCCCAGAAATTCTCAGGTCCAAAAATGTTCATTTTAGTCTGGGGTCTACAGTACATTTCTAAAAACAGATACTTTTAGATTTGTGTTTAGGGAATATGACCACATATGTGCCGGAATAAGATTACTGCATTTTCTATGTTGTCCATTATCAACATAATAATAATAATAATAATTATTATTATTATTATTATTATTATTATTATTATTATTATTATCTTTATTAGTATGTTAAGTACTAATAATGTATCATGTATTATCACAGTTTAAAAAAAAACATTGGGGGAGATTTATAAGAGCTGATGCAGAAATAAATGAAGCTTACGGAAAATGAAAGCTGGAAACACTACACAGCAAATGATACAATGTAATAGGAAGGCGTTACCGTGGCTGTATTATTTTATACAGTATACAGTACTGTATCATCTTACAAATATACTGTATGGAGGTAAAGCCGCGCTGCAAAGCAAACATACTTCTCTGCATTAATGGGAGCTGCCAGTTTGCTTCCTTGACACCCTGTAGATAACACAATAGGCCAGATTCACAGACGCACATGCACTGCCGATGATGATGTCGTTGAGCAAATTTTTGCAACTGCACATATAGGAAAATTCTTAATAGACGCCTGGGGGTAAATTTACTAAGATGGGAGTTCTATTTAAGATGGGATGTTGCCCATAACAACCAATCAGATTCTACTTCTCATTTATCTAGCACCTTTTAGAACATAATACCTGGAATCTGATTGGTTGCTATGGGCAACATCCCATCTTTAATAGAACTCCCATCTTAGTAAATATACCCCCCGGTATCCAGAATGTTGTGGAAAAGTGATCAGCGATCCTGAGCAGTGACTGGGAGGTGGCTAAGAGCGCACGCAATAATGGTCCGTTCTTCGGGCGTGTTATGGGAGTCTTGCCGGTGTCTCAGTGAAAGCGGCTGCACACACAGACGAACAGCGGCAGACATAGTAGGCCATAGGGGGTCATTCCGAGTTGATCGCTAGCTGCCGTTTGCAGCGCAGCGATCAGGCTAAAAATCTGCATTTCTGCGCATGCGTATGCCCCGCAATGCATACACGCGTCGTATGGGAACAAAGCCCGTTGTGGTTTTGCACAGGTTGTAGTGAAGTTTTCAGTTGCACTGACGGCCGCAAGAAGATTGACAGGAAGTGGGCGTTTCTGGGTGGCAACTGACCGTTTTCAGGGAGTATTTGCAAAAACACAGGCGTGTCTGAAAAAACGCAGGTGTGGCTGGGCGTTCGCTGGGCGGGTGTATGACGTCAAATCCGGACACAAATAGGCTGAAGTGATCGCAAGCGCTGAGTAGGTTCAGAGCTACCCTGAAACTGCACAAACTGTTTTTGCAGGGCTCGGCTGCACATGCGTTCACACTTCTGCTAAGCTAAAATACACTCCCCAGTGGGCGGCGGCATAGCGTTTACACGACTGCTAAAACTAGCCAGCGAGCGATCAACTCGGAATGACCCCCATAGTGCGGTGGGGAAACTGCATCTGTCATAGAGTGCTGCAGCAGGTTTTGATGGAGCCATCGATGGTGGCGTATAAGAATGCACTCATCGGTATTGCAGCATGTACAGTCACTGACAGTGGAGGCGTGATGTAATAGTCTCTGGGGAGTGAGATGCCGGACGATCTCTGAAGTTTTTTTTAAAGCGCCAGTCATTTATAAGGCATGGTTTCGCCTTGTAAATGATTATCGCTTAAAAAAAAATGTTCAAGGTCAGCTGGAATCCCGCACCTCCAGCAATGTTGGCTGCTATTATATCACGCCTTGGGTGTCTCAGTTCTGTCACATTCGGCCACACAGATATACACCAGGTAAGGCGTTTGTAGTGACATTTGCATAAAGTCGCAAATAGGTGAAATTTGAACATCGCTCCATATTGGGGAGGAAATTCAGCCAATCGGTGGGCAGCTTACTATAATGCGTGACTAGAGATGAGTGTAACATGATATTCAGCCAATCGGCGGGCAGCTTACTATAACGTGTGACTAGAGATGAGCGTAACATGATATTCAGCCAATCGGCGGGCAGCTTACTAAAACGTGTGACTAGAGATGAGTGTAACATGATATTCAGCCAATCGGCGGGCAGCTTACTATAACGTGTGACTAGAGATGAGTGTAACATGATATTCAGCCAATCGGCGGGCAGCTTACTATAACCATACTTGCCTACCTGACCCTCTCCATGAGGGAGAAAATGCTCTGTTCCTGGACTTTCCTGGTAATGTATGATTGCCATCACCTGTGGTGAGCTAGGTAATTGATAAGAAAGGTGTTTCACCACAGGTGATGGCAATCATACATTACCAGGAAAGTCCAGGAACAGAGCATTTTCTCCCTCATGGAGAGGGTCAGGTAGGCAAGTATGACTATAACGTGTGACTAGACATGAGTGTAACATTGTGGCAGGAATTTATTGCATTTTGGCTGATTCGGGGATTCTCTAATCACCATACAATCTTATGCTCAGGAATTTAGGGGATTATTACTCAGAAATGCTGCGTTTAGATTGCAAAAATGAAAACCAAAACAACAGCAAAATGAATCTGTTTACATTATGATACAAATGAAATTAAAATATACAAAAACTTAGTAAGTAACATTTGTATAAAGGTTGAGTTCTGATATTATTGCTTATAATTGGTTAGCTCTGATGTCATCATTTCAGCATTCATTAGTGAAACTGATTACAAGGAATAATGCATACCTCCCAACAATTCTAAGGCCCTCATTCAGCATGGGTTGTAGTTGTGCGACTATTAGCACAACTACAACTCGTTACACTAACATGCAGGGGGCCGCACAGCACAGAGCAAGGCAGCCCCGCAAAGTGCGCACATGATAAGGGTAGCCTCCTGCCTGTGCAGCCTAACTGCAAAGCCACACGGCTAACCCGCCATGCTTAGACTTGCAGTGGCTGCTTGTGATGTCACGCAGCCGCCGTGGCCCACCACACAAGCGGTCCAGACATGCCTCAGTTGTCAGAACCGCGCCCTCCCCCAAATCAAGCGTTGATGCCCACAAAACGAGGCATCGACACCCCGTCACTGCCCCCCCGCCCCAGCCAGGACTTAGACTGCATTCTGAAGAGAATCTGGCCACACCCCCTCTATAAACTGGCCACACCTATAAACATGTGCCCCTACCACTGCATTCCCCCTGTGGGCACTTCAAGCCCCAGTCCGATACTGTCGTTGGACCACCTTCCAGATCACCCCAGTAACGAGCGGTGGCTGTGATGAGGCGACTTGCAGTGAATGGTGGCATTTTGCAACAGTGGGAGGGGCCTTAAAGACGTGAATCACAGCACCCATGCATTTTTATTACACTAACACCAGCCTATGTATTATAAGCTTCAGATTCATTGTGGTTATATGGAAAATTCCTAATATTTGCGATCACAGGGTTCCAAAAACAAAAATAATAGTTTATCTTTAACTTGCACGCCATCATATATGGAAACGCTGTAAAATGTAAGTTAAATAAATGAAACATGTTGAAATGTTTAAAAAATATTAAGCTAATATTAAATAGAGCAGTTTTTTCTCTCTTCCTGGCGTTTTGAAGCACATATGTATTATAAGCGTTGTATATTTGCACACGTTAATGTCTGTCACTAAGTCCATCAGCGACGTGTCAGGCTTAAGTGCAAGTCAGGGATCAGGGGAATTAGCCGTCAGAGATGTTTAGAGAATAGATTTAGGGGAAGTCAGCAAGTTCACGTCAGTGGGATACGGCTGCGGTGAAGTCGCTGAAAACGACCCTGTTTCTGGGGTAATATTAAAGCAGTGCAATTCTTCAAAGCCGTGGAAAGGGTTCTAGTCACTGAGTAACACAATAAGTAATAATATAAATATTTATTCTCTCCATCCAAAGACATTTTTCAAAGTGCTTCTTCCAGATGAATGATATGACCTGTTAATGGCAGACGGCAGCGGCCAATAAAAACACGGAGAACTAGATTATATATACAAGAGACAATAGGCCTGTTGTAGGATATACATGTAGGATGGGATTCCTGCTACTGAGCGCCTGTTATGTATGAAAATAGTTGCATACTAGATACCAATAATTTACTTTCAGTTTAATGATAGCATAGAGCTGCATTTACAAAGCCAGCATTGATGTGTCCTCAGCATGAATATAAAGTCCTATAATACACAGGGTGCATTGCTTGTCTGTAATAATATCTGTACAGTCTCTGTACAGTCACATCACAGGCAGCTAGTAGTGCAAGTGTTCTGTTACTGTACAGTGGTAGCTGCTGCTATCTGAGCGCCTCAGTGTTCTGTTACTGTACAGTGGTAGCTGCTGCTATCTGAGCGCCTCAGTGTTCTGTTACTGTACAGTGGTAGCTGCTGCTATCTGAGTGCCTCAGTGTTCTGTTACTGTACAGTGGTAGCTGCTGCTATCTGAGTGCCTCAGTGTTCTGTTACTGTACAGTGGTAGCTGCGGCTATCCGTGTGCCTCAGTGTTCTGTTACTGTACAGTGGTAGCTGCTGCTGAGTGCCTCAGTGTTCTGTTACTGTACAGTGGTAACTGCTGCTATCTGAGCGCCTCAGTGTTCTGTTACTGTACAGTGGTAGCTGCTGCTATCTGTGTGCCTCAGTGTTCTGTTACTGTACAGTGGTAGCTGCTGCTGAGTGCCTCAGTGTTCTGTTACTGTACAGTGGTAACTGCTGCTATCTGAGTGCCTCAGTGTTCTGTTACTGTACAGTGGTAACTGCTGCTATCTGAATGCCTCAGTGTTCTGTTACTGTACAGTGGTAGCTGCTGCTATCTGAGCGCCTCAGTGTTCTGTTACTGTACAGTGGTAGCTGCTGCTATCTGAGTGCCTCAGTGTTCTGTTACTGTACAGTGGTAGCTGCTGCTATCTGAGCGCCTCAGTGTTCTGTTACTGTACAGTGGTAGCTGCGGCTATCTGTGTGCCTCAGTGTTCTGTTACTGTACAGTGGTAACTGCTGCTATCTGAGCGCCTCAGTGCTCTGTTACTGTACAGTGGTAGCTGCGGCTATCTGTGTGCCTCAGTGTTCTGTTACTGTACAGTGGTAGCTGCTGCTATCTGTGTGCCTCAGTGTTCTGTTACTGTACAGTGGTAGCTGCTGCTGAGTGCCTCAGTGTTCTGTTACTGTACAGTGGTAACTGCTGCTATCTGAGCGCCTCAGTGTTCTGTTACTGTACAGTGGTAGCTGCTGCTATCTGTATGCCTCAGTGTTCTGTTACTGTACAGTGGTAACTGCTGCTATATGAGTGCCTCAGTGCTCTGTTACTGTACAGTGGTAACTGCTGCTATCTGTGTGCCTCAGTGTTCTGTTACTGTACAGTGGTAGCTGCTGCTGAGTGCCTCAGTGTTCTGTTACTGTACAGTGGTAACTGCTGCTATCTGAGCGCCTCAGTGTTCTATTACTGTACAGTGGTAGCTGCTGCTATCTGTGTGCCTCAGTGTTCTGTTACTGTACAGTGGTAGCTGCTGCTGAGTGCCTCAGTGTTCTGTTACTGTACAGTGGTAACTGTTGCTATCTGAGTGCCTCAGTGTTCTGTTACTGTACAGTGGTAACTGCTGCTATCTGAGTGCCTCAGTGTTCTGTTACTGTACAGTGGTAACTGCTGCTATCTGTTAGAGATGAGCGGGTTCGGTTCCTCGGAATCCGAACCCGCCCGAACTTCAGGTTTTTTTACACGGGTCCGAGCGACTCGGATCTTCCCGCCTTGCTCGGTTAACCCGAGCGCGCCCGAACGTCATCATCCCGCTGTCGGATTCTCGCGAGGCTCGGATTCTATCGCGAGACTCGGATTCTATATAAGGAGCCGCGCGTCGCCGCCATTTTCACACGTGCATTGAGATTGATAGGGAGAGGACGTGGCTGGCGTCCTCTCCGTTTATAGAGAAGAGAGTGAGACTAGAGTAGAGAGAGACACAGTATTTACTTTAGTAATTTTGGGGAGCATTAGGAGGAGTACTACTACTTGCTGAAGTGATAGTGTGACTGTATATCTGACTTGTGGGGGAGACAGTGGGGAGCAGTTAGAGTCTGAGAGCAGGAGTACATATTTTAACGTACAGTGCACACTTTTGCTGCCAGAGTGCCACACTGCCATTGTGACCACACTGACCACCAGTATATATTGTGATTGTCTGCTTAGGAGTACTACTTGCAAGTTGCTGATAGTGTGACCAGTGACCTGACCACCAGTTTAATTAATCACCACCAGTTTAATATATATATATATATATATATATAATTGTATATAATATATATATAATTGTATACCACCTACCCGTGTTTTTTTTTTTTTCTTTCTTCTTGATACATACTACTATAGTAGCTTACTGTAGCAGTCTGCGGTGCTGCTGAGCTGACAGTGTCCAGCAGGTCCGTCATCAGTCATTACATAATAAATATATATACCTGTCCGGCTGCAGTACTAGTGATATTATATATATATATATATATATATATATATTAATTTCATCTCATTATCATCCAGTCTATATTAGCAGCAGACACAGTACGGTAGTCCACGGCTGTAGCTACCTCTGTGTCGGCAGTCGCTGGTCCATCCATAATTGTATACCACCTACCCGTGTTTTTTTTTTTTCTTTCTTCTTGATACATACTACTATAGTAGCTTACTGTAGCAGTCTGCGGTGCTGCTGAGCTGACAGTGTCAAGCAGGTCCGTCATCAGTCATTACATAATAAATATATATACCTGTCCGGCTGCAGTACTAGTGATATTATATATATATATATTAATTTCATCTCATTATCATCCAGTCTATATTAGCAGCAGACACAGTACGGTAGTCCACGGCTGTAGCTACCTCTGTGTCGGCAGTCGCTGGTCCATCCATAATTGTATACCACCTACCCGTGTTTTTTTTTTTTCTCTTTCTTCTTGATACATACTACTATAGTAGCTTACTGTAGCAGTCTGCGGTGCTGCTGAGCTGACAGTGTCCAGCAGGTCCGTCATCAGTCATTACATAATAAATATATATACCTGTCCGGCTGCAGTACTAGTGATATTATATATATATATATATATTAATTTCATCTCATTATCATCCAGTCTATATTAGCAGCAGACACAGTACGGTAGTCCACGGCTGTAGCTACCTCTGTGTCGGCAGTCGCTGGTCCATCCATAATTGTATACCACCTACCCGTGTTTTTTTTTTCTCTTTCTTCTTGATACATACTACTATAGTAGCTTACTGTAGCAGTCTGCGGTGCTGCTGAGCTGACAGTGTCCAGCAGGTCCGTCATCAGTCATTACATAATAAATATATATACCTGTCCGGCTGCAGTACTAGTGATATTATATATATATATATTAATTTCATCTCATTATCATCCAGTCTATATTAGCAGCAGACACAGTACGGTAGTCCACGGCTGTAGCTACCTCTGTGTCGGCAGTCGCTGGTCCATCCATAATTGTATACCACCTACCCGTGTTTTTTTTTTTTCTTTCTTCTTGATACATACTACTATAGTAGCTTACTGTAGCAGTCTGCGGTGCTGCTGAGCTGACAGTGTCCAGCAGGTCCGTCATCAGTCATTACATAATAAATATATATACCTGTCTGGCTGCAGTACTAGTGATATTATATATATATATATATATTAATTTCATCTCATTATCATCCAGTCTATATTAGCAGCAGACACAGTACGGTAGTCCACGGCTGTAGCTACCTCTGTGTCGGCAGTCGCTGGTCCATCCATAATTGTATACCACCTACCCGTGTTTTTTATTTCTCTTTCTTCTTGATACATACTACTATAGTAGCTTACTGTAGCAGTCTGCGGTGCTGCTGAGCTGACAGTGTCCAGCAGGTCCGTCATCAGTCATTACATAATAAATATATATACCTGTCCGGCTGCAGTACTAGTGATATTATATATATATATATATATATTAATTTCATCTCATTATCATCCAGTCTATATTAGCAGCAGACACAGTACGGTAGTCCACGGCTGTAGCTACCTCTGTGTCGGCAGTCGCTCGTCCATCCATAAGTATACTAGTATCCATCCATCCCCATTGTTTACCTGAGGTGCCTTTTAGTTGTGCCTATTAAAATATGGAGAACAAAAATGTTGAGGTTCCAAAATTAGGGAAAGATCAAGATCCACTTCCACCTCGTGCTGAAGCTGCTGCCACTAGTCATGGCCGAGACGATGAAATGCCAGCAACGTCGTCTGCCAAGGCCGATGCCCAATGTCATAGTACAGAGCATGTCAAATCCAAAACACCAAATATCAGTAAAAAAAGGACTCCAAAATCTAAAATAAAATTGTCGGAGGAGAAGCGTAAACTTGCCAATATGCCATTTACCACACGGAGTGGCAAGGAACGGCTGAGGCCCTGGCCTATGTTCATGGTTAGTGGTTCAGCTTCACATGAGGATGGAAGCACTCAGCCTCTCGCTAGAAAAATGAAAAGACTCAAGCTGGCAAAAGCACCGCAAAGAACTGTGCGTTCTTCGAAATCCCAAATACACAAGGAGAGTCCAATTGTGTCGGTTGCGATGCCTGACCTTCCCAACACTGGACGTGAAGAGCATGCGCCTTCCACCATTTGCACGCCCCCTGCAAGTGCTGGAAGGAGCACCCGCAGTCCAGTTCCTGATAGTCAGATTGAAGATGTCAGTGTTGAAGTACACCAGGATGAGGAGGATATGGGTGTTGCTGGCGCTGGGGAGGAAATTGACAAGGAGGATTCTGATGGTGAGGTGGTTTGTTTAAGTCAGGCACCCGGGGAGACACCTGTTGTCCGTGGGAGGAATAGGGCCGTTGACATGCCTGGTGAAAATACCAAAAAAATCAGCTCTTCGGTGTGGAAGTATTTCAACAGAAATCGGACAACATTTGTCAAGCCGTGTGTTGCCTTTGTCAAGCTGTAATAAGTAGGGGTAAGGACGTTAACCACCTCGGAACATCCTCCCTTATACGTCACCTGCAGCGCATTCATAATAAGTCAGTGACAAGTTCAAAAACTTTGGGCGACAGCGGAAGCAGTCCACTGACCAGTAAATCCCTTCCTCTTGTAACCAAGCTCATGCAAACCACCCCACCAACTCCCTCAGTGTCAATTTCCTCCTTCCCCAGGAATGCCAATAGTCCTGCAGGCCATGTCACTGGCAATTCTGACGAGTCCTCTCCTGCCTGGGATTCCTCCGATGCATCCTTGCGTGTAACGCCTACTGCTGCTGGCGCTGCTGTTGTTGCTGCTGGGAGTCGATGGTCATCCCAGAGGGGAAGTCGTAAGCCCACTTTTACTACTTCCACCAAGCAATTGACTGTCCAACAGTCCTTTGCGAGGAAGATGAAATATCACAGCAGTCATCCTGTTGCAAAGCGGATAACTGAGGCCTTGACAACTATGTTGGTGTTAGACGTGCGTCCGGTATCCGCCGTTAGTTCACAGGGAACTAGACAATTTCTTGAGGTAGTGTGCCCCCGTTACCAAATACCATCTAGGTTCCACTTCTCTAGGCAGGCGATACCGAGAATGTACACGGACGTCAGAAAAAGACTCACCAGTGTCCTAAAAAATGCAGTTGTACCTAATGTCCACTTAACCACGGACATGTGGACAAGTGGAGCAGGGCAGGGTCAGGACTATATGACTGTGACAGCCCACTGGGTAGATGTATGGACTCCCGCCGCAAGAACAGCAGCGGCGGCACCAGTAGCAGCATCTCGCAAACGCCAACTCTTTCCTAGGCAGGCTACGCTTTGTATCACCGGTTTCCAGAATACGCACACAGCTGAAAACCTCTTACGGCAACTGAGGAAGATCATCGCGGAATGGCTTACCCCAATTGGACTCTCCTGTGGATTTGTGGCATCGGACAACGCCAGCAATATTGTGTGTGCATTAAATATGGGCAAATTCCAGCACGTCCCATGTTTTGCACATACCTTGAATTTGGTGGTGCAGAATTTTTTAAAAAACGACAGGGGCGTGCAAGAGATGCTGTCGGTGGCCAGAAGAATTGCGGGACACTTTCGGCGTACAGGCACCACGTACAGAAGACTGGAGCACCACCAAAAACGCCTGAACCTGCCCTGCCATCATCTGAAGCAAGAAGTGGTAACGAGGTGGAATTCAACCCTATATATGCTTCAGAGGTTGGAGGAGCAGCAAAAGGCCATTCAAGCCTATACAATTGAGCACGATATAGGAGGTGGAATGTACCTGTCTCAAGCGCAGTGGAGAATGATTTCAACGTTGTGCAAGGTTCTGCAACCTTTTGAACTTGCCACACGTGAAGTCAGGTCAGACACTGCCAGCCTGAGTCAGGTCATTCCCCTCATCTGGCTTTTGCAGAAGAAGCTGGAGGCATTGAAGGAGGAGCTAAAAGGGAGCGATTCCGCTAGGCATGTGGGACTTGTGGATGGAGCCCTTAATTCGCTTAACAAGGATTCACGGGTGGTCAATCTGTTGAAATCAGAGCACTACATTTTGGCCACCGTGCTCGATCCTAGATTTAAAACCTACCTTGGATCTCTCTTTCCGGCAGACACAAGTCTGCTGGGGTTCAAAGACCTGCTGGTGACAAAATTGTCAAGTCAAGCGGAACGCGACCTGTCAACATCTCCTCCTTCACATTCTCCCGCAACTGGGGGTGCGAGGAAAAGGCTCAAAATTCCGAGCCCACCCGCTGGCGGTGATGCAGGGCAGTCTGGAGCGACTGCTGATGCTGACATCTGGTCCGGACTGAAGGACCTGACAACGATTACGGACATGTCGTCTACTGTCACTGCATATGATTCTCTCACCATTGAAAGAATGGTGGAGGATTATATGAGTGACCGCATCCAAGTAGGCACGTCAGACAGTCCGTACTTATACTGGCAGGAAAAAGAGGCAATTTGGAGGCCCTTGCACAAACTGGCTTTATTCTACCTAAGTTGCCCTCCCACAAGTGTGTACTCCGAAAGAGTGTTTAGTGCCGCCGCTCACCTTGTCAGCAATCGGCGTACGAGGTTACTTCCAGAAAATGTGGAGAAGATGATGTTCATTAAAATGAATTATAATCAATTCCTCCGTGGAGACATTGACCAGCAGCAATTGCCTCCACAAAGTACACAGGGAGCTGAGATGGTGGATTCCAGTGGGGACGAATTGATAATCTGTGAGGAGCGGGATGTACACGGTGATATATCGGAGGATGATGATGAGGTGGACATCTTGCCTCTGTAGAGCCAGTTTGTGCAAGGAGAGATTAATTGCTTCTTTTTCGGTGGGGGTCCAAACCAACCCGTCATTTCAGTCACAGTCGTGTGGCAGACCCTGTCACTGAAATGATGGGTTGGTTAAAGTGTGCATGTCCTGTTTATACAACATAAGGGTGGGTGGGAGGGCCCAAGGACAATTCCATCTTGCACTTCTTTTTTCTTTCATTTTTATTTGCGTCATGTGCTGTTTGGGGAGTGTTTTTTGGAAGGGCCATCCTGCGTGACACTGCAGTGCCACTCCTAGATGGGCCAGGTGATTGTGTCGGCCACTAGGGTCGCTTATCTTACTCACATAGCTACCTCATTGCGCCTCTTTTTTTCTTTGCGTCATGTGCTGTTTGGGGAGTGTTTTTTGGAAGGGCCATCCTGCGTGACACTGCAGTGCCACTCCTAGATGGGCAAGGTGTTTGTGTCGGCCACTAGGGTCGCTTAGCTTACTCACACAGCTACCTCATTGCGCCTCTTTTTTTCTTTGCGTCATGTGCTGTTTGGGGAGTGTTTTTTGGAAGGGCCATCCTGCGTGACACTGCAGTGCCATTCCTAGATGGGCCAGGTGTTTGTGTCGGCCACTAGGGTCGCTTAGCTTACTCACACAGCTACCTCATTGCGCCTCTTTTTTTCTTTGCGTCATGTGCTGTTTGGGGAGTGTTTTTTGGAAGGGCCATCCTGCGTGACACTGCAGTGCCACTCCTAGATGGGCCAGGTGTTTGTGTCGGCCACTAGGGTCGCTTATCTTACTCACACAGCTACCTCATTGCGCCTCTTTTTTTCTTTGCGTCATGTGCTGTTTGGGGAGTGTTTTTTGGAAGGGCCATCCTGCGTGACACTGCAGTGCCACTCCTAGATGGGCCAGGTGTTTGTGTCGGCCACTAGGGTCGCTTATCTTACTCACACAGCTACCTCATTGCGCCTCTTTTTTTCTTTGCGTCATGTGCTGTTTGGGGAGTGTTTTTTGGAAGGGCCATCCTGCGTGACACTGCAGTGCCACTCCTAGATGGGCCAGGTGTTTGTGTCGGCCACTAGGGTCGCTTAGCTTACTCACACAGCTACCTCATTGCGCCTCTTTTTTTCTTTGCGTCATGTGCTGTTTGGGGAGTGTTTTTTGGAAGGGCCATCCTGCGTGACACTGCAGTGCCACTCCTAGATGGGCCAGGTGTTTGTGTCGGCCACTAGGGTCGCTTAGCTTAGTCATCCAGCGACCTCGGTGCAAATTTTAGGACTAAAAATAATATTGTGAGGTGTGAGGTATTCAGAATAGACTGAAAATGAGTGGAAATTATGGTTTTTGAGGTTAATAATACTTTGGGATCAAAATGACCCCCAAATTCTATGATTTAAGCTGTTTTTTAGTGTTTTTTGAAAAAAACACCCGAATCCAAGACACACCCGAATCCGACAAAAAAAATTCGGTGAGGTTTTGCCAAAACGCGGTCGAACCCAAAACACGGCCGCGGAACCGAACCCAAAACCAAAACACAAAACCCGAAAAATTTCAAGTGCACATCTCTACTATCTGTGTGCCTCAGTGTTCTGTTACTGTACAGTGGTAACTGCAGCTATCTGAGTGCCTCAGTGTTCTGTTACTGTACAGTGGTAACTGCTGCTATCTGAGCGCCTCAGTGTTCTGTTACTGTACAGTGGTAACTGCAGCTATCTGAGTGCCTCAGTGTTCTGTTACTGTACAGTGGTAACTGCTGCTATCTGAGCGCCTCAGTGCTCTGTTACTGTACAGTGGTAACTGCAGCTATCTGAGCGCCTCAGTGTTCTGTTACTGTACAGTGGTAACTGCAGCTATCTGAGTGCCTCAGTGTTCTGTTACTGTACAGTGGTAACTGCTGCTATCTGAGCGCCTCAGTGCTCTGTTACTGTACAGTGGTAGCTGCGGCTATCTGTGTGCCTCAGTGTTCTGTTACTGTACAGTGGTAGCTGCTGCTATCTGTGTGCCTCAGTGTTCTGTTACTGTACAGTGGTAACTGCTGCTATCTGAGCGCCTCAGTGCTCTGTTACAGTACAGTGGTAACTGCTGCTATCTGAGTGCCTCAGTGTTCTGTTACTGTACAGTGGTAGCTGCTGCTATCTGAGCGCCTCAGTGTTCTGTTACTGTACAGTGGTAGCTGCTGCTATCTGAGTGCCTCAGTGTTCTGTTACTGTACAGTGGTAACTGCTGCTATCTGAGCGCCTCAGTGTTCTGTTACTGTACAGTGGTAGCTGCGGCTATCTGAGTGCCTCAGTGTTCTGTTACTGTACAGTGGTAGCTGCTGCTATCTGAGTGCCTCTGTGTTCTGTTACTGTACAGTGACAGCTGCTATCTGAGCGCCTCAGTGTTCTGTTACTGTACAGTGGTAGCTGCTGCTATCTGAGCGCCTCAGTGCTCTCTGTTACAGTACAGTGGTAGCTGCTGCTATCTGAGCGCCTCAGTGCTCTGTTACAGTACACTGGTAGCTGCTGCTATCTGAGCGCCTCAGTGCTCTGTTACTGTACAGTGGTAGCTGCGGCTATCTGTGTGCCTCAGTGTTCTGTTACTGTACAGTGGTAGCTGCTGCTATCTGTGTGCCTCAGTGTTCTGTTACTGTACAGTGGTAGCTGCTGCTATCTGTGTGCCTCAGTGTTCTGTTACTGTACAGTGGTAGCTGCTGCTGAGTACCTCAGTGTTCTGTTACTGTACAGTGGTAACTGCTGCTATCTGAGTGCCTCAGTGTTCTGTTACTGTACAGTGGTAACTGCTGCTATCTGAGCGCCACAGTGTTCTGTTACTGTACAGTGGTAGCTGCTGCTATCTGAGCGCCTCAGTGTTCTGTTACTGTACAGTGGTAGCTGCTGCTATCTGAGCGCCGCAGTGTTCTGTTACTGTACAGTGGTAGCTGCTGCTATCTGAGTGCCTCAGTGTTCTGTTACTGTACAGTGGTAGCTGCTGCTATCTGAGTGCCTCTGTGTTCTGTTACTGTACAGTGGTAGCTGCTGCTATCTGAGCGCCGCAGTGTTCTGTTACTGTACAGTGGTAGCTGCTGCTATCTGAGTGCCTCTGTGTTCTGTTACTGTACAGTGGTAGCTGCTGCTATCTGAGTGCCTCAGTGTTCTGTTACTGTACAGTGGTAGCTGCTGCTATCTGAGCGCCGCAGTGTTCTGTTACTGTACAGTGGTAGCTGCTGCTATCTGTGTGCCTCAGTGTTCTGTTACTGTACAGTGGTAGCTGCTGCTATCTGAGTGCCTCTGTGTTCTGTTACTGTACAGTGGTAGCTGCTGCTGAGTGCCTCAGTGTTCTGTTACTGTACAGTGGTAGCTGCTGCTATCTGAGTGCCTCAGTGTTCTGTTACTGTACAGTGGTAGTTGCTGCTATCTGAGTGCCTCAGTGTTCTGTTACTGTACAGTGGTAGCTGCTGCTATCTGAGTGCCTCTGTGTTCTGTTACTGTACAGTGATAGCTGCTGCTGAGTGCCTCAGTGTTCTGTTACTGTACAGTGATAGCTGCTGCTGAGTGCCTCTGTGTTCTGTTACTGTACAGTGATAGCTGCTGCTGAGTGCCTCAGTGTGTGACCGAAGGTTTGTACACACACTGGCTGATAATCCTGACCAGGGGCCTAATTCTGAGTTGATCGCAGCAGCAAGTTTGTTAGCAGCTGGGCAAAACCATGTGCACTGCAGGGGGGGGGGCAAATATATCATGTGCAGAGAGAGTTAGATTTGGGTGGTGTGTGTTTAAACTGAAATCTAAATTGCAGTGTATAAATAAAGCAGCCAGTATTTACCCTGCACAGAAACAAAATAACCCACCCAAATCTAACTCTCTCTGCACATGTTATATCTGCCTCCCCTGCAGTGCACATGGTTTTGCCCAATTGCTAACAACTCAGAATTACCCCCCATATCACAAAATGCGAGAAACCGCATCTGTGTGCTCGCTTATCTTTTTTTTTCAGTTACATCTGAATCATTAAAAGTATTTGCAGATAACGTAGAGAAAAGTAATTTTTTCCTATGTTATCTGTTTTCATTGTAAGTGACACAGAGCACTGGTTTATAGCACAACTGATCCTCCACTTCTTACACCACCCCACAGAGGAAATATAGGGGGTCATTCCGAGTTGTTCGCTCTGTATTTTTTTCTCGCAACGGAGCGATTAGTCGCTAATGCGCATGCGCAATGTCCGCAGTGCGACTGCGCCAAGTAAATTTTCTATGCAGTTAGGTATTTTACTCACAGCATTACAAGGTTTTTTCTTCGTTCTGGTGATCGTAATGTGATTGACAGGAAGTGGGTGTTTCTGGGCGGAAACTGGCTGTTTTATGGGTGTGTGCGAAAAAACGCTGCCGTTTCTGGGAAAAACGCGGGAGTGGCTGGAGAAACGGAGGAGTGTCTGGGCGAGCGCTGGGTGTGTTTGTGACGTCAAACCAGGAACGACAAGCACTGAACTGATCGCAGATGCCGAGTAAGTCTGGAGCTACTCAGAAACTGCTAAGAAGTGTCTATTCGCTATTTTGCGAATCTTTTGTTCGCAATTTTGATAAGCTAAGATTCACTCCCAGTAGGCGGCGGCTTAGCGTGTGCAAAGCTGCTAAAAGCAGCTTGCGAGCGAACAACTCGGAATGACCCCCATACTTTGCTACACAAGGACAGATAAATACTTCTTCCCCTACCAGACGTACCTCCTGTTAGCATTAGGGCGCACTTGCACATACAGTTGTCGTTATCAGCATCCTTTGTACTAAAGTCTGCCCCGTGCAGGATGAGGCTGCTTTGTTTTCCTGCTGTTCCGCTGTGACCTTTTAAATTTAATCTAGAAGAGACCAGAAGACAAAAGATAAACCACTGGAAGCATAATAAAAGAATAAATGGATTATTACCCTAATTAATTCTAATTACTTCAACAGAACGGAAGCAATAACCAAATACTGATTAGCAACAGCAATTACCTGTTTTTTTTTTTTTACAGAGATTATTATTATTAATCGGGTTAATCTGTGTAAATATGTGAATGCAAAACAGGAGATCAAAGCACACGGGAGAATGACAGAATCACGTAGCATTTAGCAGAGAACTTCATTTAATGCAGTCACTTTGGCGAATAGACACTAATAACTTGGGAATATATGAAAGCTTGGAGAGGAGAGAGACAAAACAGCAACTAATCAGCTCCTACCTGTCACTTTTTTGTTTGTGTTTGAAAAACGGTTGGTACTTTGGGCCTAATTTTGATCTGATTGCAGCAGCAAATTTGTTATCTAATTGGCAAAACCATACTGCACTGCACGTGGGGCAGATGTAACATGTGCAGAGAGAGTTAGACTTGGGTGGGCTGTGTTCAAACTGAAATCTAAATTGCAGTGTAAAAATAAAGCAGCCAGTATTTACCCTGCACAGAAACAATATAACCCACCCAAATCTAACTCTCTCTGCACATGTTACATCTGCCCCACCTGCAGTGCACATGGTTTTGCTCATTAGCTATCCAATTTGCTGCTGCAATCAGATCTGATTTACCCCCTTTATCTTTCTCCACTTTATCACTCTCCAGCTTTGATAATATTTTGTCTACCTTCAGTACATTCTACATGAAGAATTTGAATGATTATCAGATGGTTCCTTAAACAGATGGACATACAAATTTTGCTATATATGCTAACAGGGGTGGTTCAAGAGAGATTTCTGTGCAGGAAACTGTGCCATATTCTACTGCACATGCGCCAATGTCAAGGAAAACAGCACCCGTGCCGTATTCCTGGTGATATCTGCGCTGCAGATGCAGAAGTAAGTATTGGGAATGGGTGCACTACCTGCACTATTATATTAAGGCAAGTCCAAGTTTGTTGATTCACGGAAATCGCAACCTATGACATAAACATGATTCTGTCCTGTCTTAACTAGAGACAAATAATGGGAAAATAATAATATGTACCTATCAGGGATGTTTGACAGTTTGTAGTGTTGATCTATATACTCAGGGGTGGAGCGCAAGCTCCGAGTGCCAGAAAAGTTAGAGGGTGCACCGCCACCTGCTCCCCCCCTCCTTCTGCCCGCTATACCACACTGACTCGGACTCTGAGACTAGGTAGGGAGCAGGGCAGGTCAGAGGAGTCAGCAGGAGACACTGACAGCCAGCACATGCCGAGCTCTGCCACCCTCCTTATATGTCTCACTTTCTGCTTGTAGCTGTGGAGCAGGGGGTTACTTCTGTCCTGCAGCATCACTCTCTGCCCCTGCTGCTGCAGCACCTCTTTCTGCCCCGGCTACTGCAGCACCTCTTTCTGCCTCGGGTGCTGCAGCACCCGTCTCTGCCCCAGGTTGCTGTTGCAGCACCTCTCTCTGCATAAGAAGCTGCAGAGTAACATGTATTAGCGGCTCTGCTATGGCATAACCTCCACTATATTTTTGTTGCGCTCCTTTGGCGCGCACTGTCCCTGTTTTAAACATGTCGGGCGCCCAAAAGAAACTTTCACCCTGAGATCCACAAGGTCTAGAACCGACCCTGTCACCAATTTTGGATTTTTCAATATTTTTTATTTTCAAATGTAACATGCACCCAATTCAGTATAGTGGAGGGGGCGCCGAAACATACCCTTGCTCCGGGCACCATGGCACCTAGCTACGCCTCTGTATATACTGTAACTATTGGTACCATAGATGGCTTTAAGTACAAGTCACCTAATACTTAATGTTCATCAAAAACTCCCTTGATATATGGCCTTATTCAGAACACATTGCATGCTAATGTGATGTGATCATATTTTCGGGCCAGAGCGCTTTTTTTTTTTTACTAAATTAGCAAATCTGCAACTGAAGCTGAATAAGGTTCATAAGACCTTCTTCAGGTTGGTTAGCAAACCAAAAAAGTTAGCAATTGGGCAAAACCATGTTGCACTGCAGGTGGGGCAGATGTAACATGTGCAGAGAGAGTTAGATTTGGGTGGGGTGTGTTCAAACTGAAATCTAAATTGCAGTGTAGAAATTAAGCAGCCAGTATTTACCCTGCACAGAAACAAAATAACCCACCCAAATCTAACTCTCTCTGCACATGTTACACCTGCCCCACCTGCAGTGCAGCATAGGGGTAATTCAGACCTGATCGCTGCTGTGCGAATTCGCTCAGCGGGTGATCGACACAAACTGCGCAGGCGTATGCACCGCAGTGCGCAGGCGCGTCGCGCGGGTACAAAGCAGATCGCCGCTCAGCGATGGGTTTGTGCGACGGATCCATGATCATAAGGATTTGTGATCATAAGGAGATTGACAGGAAGAGGGCGTTTGTGGGTGGCAACTGACCATTTTCTAGGAGTGTTTGGATAAAATGCAGATGGGATCAAGTGTTTGCAGGGCGGGTGTCTGACGTCAAATCCGGTCCCGGACAGGCTGATGTGATCGCAGCGGCTGAGTAAGTCCTGGGCTGCGCAGAGACTGCACAATATCTGTTTGTACTGCTCTGCTACACATGCGATTGCACACTTGCACAGCTAAAATACACTCCCCTGTAGGCAGCGACTATCTGATCGCCGCAGTGTAAAAATCGCTTGCTAGCAATCAGGTCTGAATTACCCCCCCCCCCATGGTTTTTCTTCCTATTTGCTTACTTTTTTAGTTTGCTAACAAATCTGAATAACCCCCATAGTCTTTCATTTTTTTAAATCACCCCCAAAAAAAAACAATGTGCACACTCCTATCAATTCCTAATTTATAACAACTGTCTTTTTGTTAGATCGTTTTGTTCACGCTCTTAAAATTGCCCTTGCGTTACATTTCAGTGTTGCGGCTGTCAGCGTTGCGATACTGTCTGCCCAGGTTTTCTATTTGAATAATAAAACTATTTTCAGTTACAGTAAATGTACGCTGCACGTTGTATGTTGTTCTTTTCATACTGTCTAAAGCTACAACGTGACGATTAATGTCTATTTCATTGACCGTGTTGTGCATTAAGGGCTTAGCCGCGCTCATTTCTCACTTAAGACAAAACAAACAGCTTTCTTGGTGCTGACTGAAGAGTGTTTTCAGAGTCATGTTTTAAAGGCTCCAATTCTATTCTACATACGGTCAGCGTCATCTGTCTATAGACTGGGTCTATGTTACAGGCATAGTATTACACTATAAACAGCTACACATGTTTTTCAACATGAAGTAATTACTTAACAGAAAGTGGCACTGCAATTACTGTACCACTAAGATACGTTTTACCGGCAATAAGAAATCAAAGAGTGTCGGAATGTAAGAATATTCACAATAGGATCCCGCTCCCGCGATGTGTTAGAAGTGAATGCGATCACTTATGTAATTACCTTACTCCAGGTTCTGTGTTCTGCCGCGCTTCTGCGCATGCGAAATTAACACTGTATCCATGTAATGTACTAAAATACTTTTACTCACACACAAGGCCATTTACCATACTACATCTCCCAACCCAACCTCTTTGCTCTTCACAAGATCTGCGTCTCTCGTCCACACTCATTATTCGCTCCCATGCACGATTACAGGACTTTCTTCGGGCTGCACCCACTCTGTGGAATGCCCTCCCACGCACAATAAGACTCTCCTCTAGTCTCCAAACCTTCAAGCGTTCCTTCAAAACTCACCTCTTCAGACAGCTTATCAAATTCCAGAACTGCTCACTCAACCTTCATAAACTTTCCTATCCAATTATGGGAGTCATTCTGACCCTCATAATTGGGGGTCAGTTTTTCGCAGCGTAGCGATTGGGTCAGAACTGTGCATGCACCGGCGCATGGCCGCCAGCCGCTGCGCTACGATCGCCTCAGCCTGATTGACAGGCAGAGGCGGTCGATGGGCGGGAAGGGGCGTGGTCCGGTCAACACAGGCGTGGCCGGACCGCGCGGGAAGTGGCCAGCAGTGGCTGCAATGAGTAGCTCCCGGCCAGCACGCTAAAGCTGCGCTGGCCGGGAGCTTCTCTTGAAGTGCAAAGGCATCGCCGCTGTGCGATGCCTTTGCACTTCTGTGAGGGAGGGCCGGACTGACATGCGGGGCGGACTAGCCCTGTGCTGGGCGTCCCCCCACATGTCAGGGAAGAAGATCGTAGCTGTGCTAAATTTAGCACAGCTACAATCAACTCGGAATGACCCACAATATCCTCACTGTACAGTCCTCACATATTCTCTCTTTCTTCACTTTCCCTTCCTCCTGACCCCAGGTCAATATCACTGTGTGACCATATTATAAAGCCCATCAAGAACCTTTGCAATCTGATGGACCATAGTGCAATAGGTAGCACCTATCCTTGTGTATCAATGCCTATTTCCCTATAGATTATAAGCTTGTGAGCAGGGCCTTCCTACCTCTATGTCTGTCTGCTATTACCCAGTCTTTTTTTTTTCACTGTTGTTTCCAATTGTTTTGTTTTATGTTATCACGGTTTCCAATTGTAAAGCGCAACGGAATTTGCTGCGCTATATATGAAACTGTTAATAAATAAATAATAATAATTTCTACATATTGGGCTACGAATGCAGTATACTTTGTAACTCATTTGTGAGACAGAAGACCACGGGCAAGGCGCAGAAGAGGGCTGACACCGGCCATTAGCAGGCTTCGGTTGATCTGTAACATGCTGTATTTGACACCAGCGAGAGCAGCTGTACGGATGCGATCCTAGGTGCAGTACTATTAGAGTGTTTGATAATCCCAACTGTTTATACAATGTGCTGAACTGGTAGCAGCAGACGGACATTAGTGCTATACATCCTTTCATGTCCGCTGGGATGATTTATTTTCGCTAACTCGAACTACAACGCCATTTAGACCATTTCCGAGACATTTTACTAAATGTTTGAAGTGTTTCCCTAAAACAAAAATAATCAGAAATTCATCAGCCCAGACAAAATAATTCATAAATCAGCTGATGTCAGTACGAAAGAAAGGGGCCTCATTCATTATTGTGCTCTCAGCGGTGCAAGAGCCTTTTACGCGTTTCATTTGTTTATTATTTGATAACAATCCGGCAAGTGGCAGCTGTCTGCTAAAAATATCATATTATACATGTTCAAGTGATGAGAACTAATAAAATGGTATAAACTCCGGCAAGTGATAGCCAGCCCATACATGTAAAGCATGGCTTTGGCCCACTGGCTGAATACGGCCCTTCAAGGCCTTTGTAGCCCCTGCCCATCATTCCTGGGGATAGGTTACGGGGAGGGAGGGTTAGGGTTAGGCACCCGCTGGGGGGGGGGGGGGGGGGGTTGGGCAGGCTGCCGGGGTGGGAAGGTTAGGTTTAGTCAGTGGGGATGGAAGGTTAGGTTTAGGAACCTCCAGGGGGTGGTTAGGGAAAGGCATCAAGGGGGGAGGTTAGGGTTAGGCTGCGGCAACAGAGGGTTTGGATTAGGGGGTAGGGGAGAGGTGAAAACAGCCCGCACTCACCCCTGTCGATCTTTCACTCATCGGGATCCCGGCGTCGATATTATAACCGCAGGGATCCCGTAAGCCGGCATTTCATACTGAACCCTCGAGAACATATTTATATCATTTACAGATGTGTTCTCATACACTGTGGCTCTAGTCGCGGCAAATAACCCCTCGCGGCCCCTGGTCAGGGTTTGACGTGGCTGCGCCATCGTCTTTCTTGCTCAAGTTGTGCATCTTATTGGCACAAATTAAATGGAAGCAACAAAACGACTCTGCTAGATTACACTGATCGCTGATTTCTGGGCCTGATTCATTCCTGGTGGCTGATGTGCATTATCACACAGCGGGTGACCAGGTCCTAACTGCGCATGCACCGCAATGCGCAGGCGCGACGGACAACAAGGGCATCGCCGGTCAGCAACAGGATGGTGCGAAAATTTCATTCGCACGGGCGTTCGCAAGGTGATTGACAGGAAGAGGCCGTTTGTGGGTGGTAACTGACCGTTTATTGAGTGTTCGGAAAAACTCAGGCGTTCCCAAGCGTTATCAGGGAGGGTGTCTGACGTCAGCTCCGGCCCTGATCAGCCTGTTCTCATCGCACTGTAGGAGTAAGTCCTGGGTTGCGCACACACTGTACACAGTGGGTTTTAGCAGCTCGGCGTACACATGCGATCGCACACTTGCATGGCGAATTTACACTCCCCCTGGAGGCGGCGACTATCTGAACTCAGGACAGCAAAGTTAGCAGCCCAGTGACTGTACTGTACTCTGAGTGGTGTCTCACTACGTCTACGATGCAAGTAAGATGCATTATTTATGGCGCATTGCGGCCGGTTGTATGAGGACACAACTGTATGACCAACAGGAACCTGTGAGCTCTCTGATCTACATTAATAGCCAGTAAGACAGCGGTTTCCATATCTCTGTACAATAGGAGTCATTTCTTTCAAATGTTCATGGAGTTAATGCACTGATTTTAATTAGTCTACATATACTGTACAGAAGGAGCCTCCGTTATCTTTGCCTGCCTAGTTGCAGGCGTGCACTCCCGGCGTCACCAGGCAATCCGTGCGCCTAGTGACACCGGGAACGCACAGAGATGCTCCCATTCAGAGCATCTCTGTCTGGGTACGCGGACAGAGACGCTCTCCATTCAAGCCCAGATGGAGACGCTTACAGTGACTAGTTGCGCCCAGGCGGGCGCGTCTAGTCACAGAAGGAGCATCTGTAAGTTTCAATGTTACATGCCACTAACAATTTAATTTCAATCATTCAAATTTGTAATTTCAAAAGTGCAATCATAATGCCAGGTAAATCACGTTAAAAATACAGCGGCCGCAGAAACTCAGGGGTATACAGTATGTAATAAAGGCCGATTTAGCTATTTTGGTCATGTTTGCAAACTAACCATTAATTAAAGTCAAACTCGACAGCAAAACGTCCAAAATCCTGACTTTAGGACAGTTTAGAACATCAGAGCAATTATCAATGTGCTTACATAGACAAGTAGAGGAGCCGCAGATTTGCTATTGGTCGGTCAGCAAACAGACCAAAGACTGGCCCTGAAACGACAGCACACGACAGAACTGCCCGCGGCAGGCGGGTCTCGCTGGAGCGCTGCACAGATCACGGCGATATCTGCAGGTTTGTTTGCTTAAAATGTGATTAAGAGGTTATAAAAGAAAAATAAATGTGCGGGATCCCCCCAAATTCCATAACCAAACCCCTGAGCCCAGACTGGTATTGAAAAATAAGGTGAAAAAACGCCATAGGTTCTCCTTATTTTACAGTAACCAGTGCCATCACCGGCTGGGGGGCTGATGCTATAGCAGGGGGACACACAGCGTAGGGTCCCTCAGCCGTAACGTCCAGCCACAAAGTTGTCAGCTAAGGACTGGAATCCCTGGATGGGAGCTGGCAGGGAGCTACTCATCACTGTCCGGGTCGCAGCGGCTGTGTGTGACATCACGCAGCCACCGTGGCCCGCATCCCACGCGGTCCTTGCACGCCTGCGTTGCCCAGACCGCGGCCCTAAAATGGCGGCCAAATGCCGCCAGCCCACCCCCTCCCGCCCAGCGACCGCCTCTGCCTGTCAATCAGGCAGAGGTGATTGCAGGGCTGAAATGTCCGTCGGCTGTCTGGCAGGCTCCGGCTCACTGCGGCGCCGGCATATGCGCAGTTCAAACCTGATCGGCTGCAGTGCGAAAACAGGTCTACATTAAGCCCTTGGAACGAAGAGGCTTTCATTCCAGGACTTGTTATCCTTGGGGAGGGGGACCCCCTATTTGTGTGTATGTGGGGGGGTCCCCACTTCCGAGGAAATCCAGCCCTGGGATGACTGGTTTGGTACGGGTTGATGTTAAGGTATGCGGATCCCACACTGCTATAGCATCTGCCCGGTGTTGGATGCTGGAAATTAGGGGCAGACCCACAACATTTTTCACCCTATTTTGCAGTACCAGCCCAGGCTGAGAGGTCCGGTGCTGGTTATAGATATTTTTTGCCGAGACCCCATGTATTTTTTTTTACATTTTTATAACTTTAACCCTTCTTTAACATTGTGATTGGTGGAGGGTATGCTGATTTTTTAGTGCAAACTGACGTCTATACCCGTCGTTGACCACTGATTTTGAAGTAGACTTAAAACGATGGTTAGTAAATTTGCTAACAATCAAAGTAAAGAGATTATTTCTGCAACAAATACAGCTGGGTTTGTGGAATATGATTGGAGTCAGTCGTATCTTTTGGCAGACCTGACGCTTGAAGTTGGAGACAGAAAAGTACGAAGTGAAGACATACATTATTTTACGCGACAACAGATGTAAATTGCGAATTATGAAAGCTGTATGTCCCTAATTGCGTTGTTGTCCTATTCTGTAAACGTTTCCCTTTCCAATACTTTTACATTTTGATTTACTATATATTTGTTTTTTTTTTGCTACACAAATTATTATAATTTCTTGTTATTTTTATAATGCTGAAAAACAATTTCCACAATCGCATATGTTCTGTCAATGAGCGTATCTATAATGCGGTAATGGGCGTGTCTATAATACGGTAACGGACGTGTCTTTAATGCGGTAATGGGCGTGTCTATAATGCGGTAATGGACATGTCTTTAATGCGGTAACGGACGTGTCTTTAATGCGGTAATGGGCGTGTCTGCAATTTGGTAATGGGTGCGTCTATAATGCAGTAATGGACGTGTCTTTAATGCGGTAATGGGTGTGTCTATAATGCGGTAATGGACGTGTTGTATTCAGTAATGGGCGTGTCTATAATGTGATGGGCATGTCTGTATTCAGTAATGGCCGTGTCTATAATGCGGTAAGGGGCGTGTCTGTATTCAGTAATGAGCATGTCTATAATGCGGTGATGGGCGTGTCTGTATTCGGTAATGAGCATGTCTATAACGCGGTGATGGGCGTGTCTGTATTTGGTAATGGGCGTGTCTATAACGCGGTGATGGGTGTGTCTGTATTCGGTAATGGGCATGTCTATAACGCGGTGATAGGTGTGTCTGTATTCGGTAATGGGCGTGTCTATAACACGGTGATGGGCGTGTCTATAATGCTTTAGTCAAAAAATGCAATTATTCCAGCATTAATCTTTATTAGCATACAGGACTCCAAATTGATATACTATATTAATCAGCAAGTATATCCAACATATACACTTGGCATACATTAAAAGCTATGTGGCTTTTTTTCCCTCATTAACGAAGCAGACAGAGTTGGATTGACAGATGTTCAGAGTATCTGTACTGAAATGAAATGCTTGTTGTTATCATTTTATAGAATGTACGGATAAATGATAAATAGAATCTGATCGGTTGCCATGGGCAACTACTTCACTTGTCGTCTTTAGAAGGTTTGATAACTCTTCCCTTTATTGCGGCATCTTGAAGTGCAACCTTTGCATGGACCTGCCGGCAGCACAAGCCAGGGGGCCTACGGAATATGAAGCAACATTTTTAACTCGGCTATTTTCTTTTCTAGTCAGATATAGCATACCTTTGTAATACGAGTTACTTTTATTTATTTTTTTTAGTACCCAAGGTGAAAATAAATTAAGATGTTTTGCCTTTGGAAGAAAAAACACAAATATACATTCCCGTTATCTTTCGGCAAGAGGAAGAGATGGTCATGTGAGCCGCTGTCAGGGTTAAGTTATGAAGTGCTCTGCCTGTTCTACAACAGAATAAATAGTCTAACCTGAAAGTTTTACAGATAAAAAGTAAAATAGTTGTTTTTTTCTCCAAATGTCTGACTTGTGTGTAAGTATAAAAGGAACGAGCGCATAAATCTTCATTGACGTACAAATTGAAAAGAAGAAAAAAAGACTAATAAAAATAACGATATTTTTATAACTCTTTCCCAAGTCTTGTGGTCAGAGGCACTTTCAGCTGAACCAAATCTTACACTTCCACTTAGAAATTCCTTGTCAACATACGAGAAAAAAATATGAAGCAATTATTTTTCCCTGGAAAAGTTATAACACACGCAGAAAGTGATATTTAAAACAACAATGCTGCGCGACACTTATCCATTTTCAGTCGCCAGAGACGTGTGTGCACCCCTACCGCCATATTATGGTGAGACTTTTTGTCTCCTTTAAAAATGATCTGGTATACTATTTTTACAATGAGGTAAGCACGTTGGGAGCAAAGCAAAAAATAACAAGTAATACCCCTTTCACACCAAAATCCCAGGTCCTACCCGAGATTTGGAATGTGGTTCCAACCCCATTTACACTGCGCAGGAGTGCAGTGTTATCTGTCCTGCCAGTGCTTGGAGATTATATAATCCGGTTCTTCCTATGCTATAGCCTGTAACCCATTTCAACTGCCCGATTACCCTGATCCTACCCACGTCCAATTCTGGTAGCTACCTCTGATGAAATTCCTGGTCATCTAACCCAGGTTCTTTTCTGGGGATCCTTTCACACAGAGCCGTGACTCGGGGCAACCCAGCAATAACCCGGGTTATTTTGCTGGTGTGGAAGGGGTATATAGTAGTACCTCTGCACCTTGGTAAAACCATGCTGCACTACAGGAGGGAGAAGATGTAAGATGTGCAGAGAGAGTTAAGCTGGTCATACACCTTAAGATTTTCTGTCCAATCAACAAACCAATTTGCTGACTGGAACGAAAATTTGGTAAAATTTGCAAATGACAATCGACCGCTTGTGTCAAAGGCGGGAAAACTGACAAAAACCTTTGTTCAGACAAATTGGTTAAAACAAACAGATTAACCAATTTGTCTGAACAACCATTTTTGTCAATTTTCCTATTAACCTCATCATCTTATGCGACCGTGTCAGAATTGCGCACCGACGGCTACTGGGAGCGAATCTTCCAGCAGCGACCGAGGTTATAAGGCAATGCTGGCCCTTGTGCTCTGTCAGAGACTCCTTCCAGCCCCACCCATCTGCCACAGCCACAGTGACGGCGATCCTAACAGCTGCAAGAAAATAGTCCTCCTGCAGCCCAACCTCACAGGACTCAGGGTAGCGGTGCCCATACTGTGATGGTGATAATAACAGGATCGCCAAAAGTCCTAGGCAGTAAATTCCCTGCATCTGCACCTCCCCCCTGTTCTCTACCTTCTCACCCCAAGCTGGACTGTCGCCCACCCGCTGCTGCTGGCTTCTTTACTATGAAGTCCTACAAAAAGTAGTTTTGTACAGTTGTAAAAAAAACAACTTAACTTTGCCCTGTAATTGAATACCACAATAATGACCATAGCTACTATTTAAGTAATTTTATAGTAATAAAGAAATCTACATTTTTGGGGACATTTGTGGAAAAATATTAACCATTTAAGTGATAAACTGATGTTCCCGTAAATGTAAAAATTGTTCTACGATGAAAAATTGCACATTTGTGGAAAACATCAAAACACATGTACAGAATAGGGTAAACGCAGCTAATCCCAGCCCTTTGCTGGAACATTTGTAATAACACAGAGACAAGCTTAAAAAACCCCCAAAACACTCATTAGTTAAAATTGGTATATTACTAGTGCACACATGAACTGGCGTCACCTACCTCTTTAATTATATATGACAGCTCTTCTTTAAGTTAACAACCTAATTAGACAGGCCGGTCATTATTTCCCATTTATTGTTCCTCTTTTGGCATGTCATGGTAATTAACTGTGTACAAAACGGAACATACTTCCTCTAATGGGGTTGGTTCCTAATTCTTTACAAGCCACAAAGTCTACGTTCAAAGTTATATAAACTATTTGTGGCGTCTTCTTCTGTTTCGCATTATGCCACACAAATGACATTTCTACTATTAAAAAGAAAAAAAAAAAGAAAGAGAAAAATGTAAAAATGTCTTAAAATCCTTCAAATGACAAATTTGTAACCATAAACATTCTTTTATGCTTCCGAGAAAAATGTGGGCTGCAGATATAGAAGACATGCCTGATGTAAGAAGTACAATCGAACGTAATGTTTCATTAATGCAATTAATTAGTCGAAGGTCACGGCTGTTGAGCAGTTACTGTACCAGGGATTAATTATCGGGTCACAGTGGTTGCTCAGCTGAACTCCTGAAGAAGACACATGCCAGCTGGCAGAAGGAAGTCTCAATAACATTGAGGAAAACACATTTGGGGGGGCACTGACTAATGGCATAGAGATTACAAGTTTATCCAAAGAGGAGCCTTGAACTTGTTACCTTACAAATAGTACACTTTATAAATACTAATTACACATGGGCCCAGATTTATCAAGCCTTGGAGAGTGATAAATTGCACTTTGATAGAGTGCCAGCCAACCAGCTCCTAACTGATGATAGTTAGGAGCTGAGTGGTTGGTACTTTATCACCGTGCAATTGACCACTCTTCAAGGCTTGATAAATCTGGGCCATGATATCAAACTACTGCATTACACTTACTAACCATCCTCTTCTCTCAGTTGCTTTTATCCAGGACTCCTCCATTGGCAGAAGGGTTGTGTAAGAGGAAGGACCAATCAAAAGTAACATTCTCTTGAGGGCAGCTTCTGATTGGTCATCCCTCACACCAATCCCCTGCACGGTGACATACAAACCCATGTTCTCGATGAGCAAACATTAGTAAAATAAGTCTTGTAAGTGGTAGGGTGACTTGTTTTAGCTGATATATATATATATATATATATATATATATATATATACTGTATATATCCTCTAGTAACTTTTGCTGGAATCATTGCTTTATCTTTCTACCTTTCTTCTGTGGTTGTGAGTCCTAGATTAACAGCACCTGATTCTTTTATTATTTTGCTTGCCCTGTAGGGTACAGTTCTGCTATGTCCTCTGATTTTGGTGCAATTATGTCTAAAAATCTAATTTTTGAAGCATAAAACAAATAAGGGTAAATGTGGATTCTCCAAACTCACATGTCGGCATCGTTTTATCCCACAGGGACTAAACGTATCAGGAACTTATTTATCATTAAGCTTTGCTGAGGTCTGCATATTATTTCACATCTTGCCCTCTTTGGAAACTGCATACCAGAATGTGACCGCACTCGTAAATGTGCCAGAAACATTTTTGTACTGTGTCTTGTTCTTACTGAAGAAAATGTTCATCCAAAATTCAAGAAGACAAAGCAGGTAAAATAAGAATATTATCTGTTACTCCTGGCGCTTGTGGGCGGACTGTCCACTGTCTACATGAGGAACAATTATCACCACTGACACTAGTTCCTAAAGAACGGAAAGACTGTAAGGTGTATACTTACTAATAGTGATGTGCACCAGAAATTTTTCGGGTTTTGTGTTTTAATTTTGGATTTGGTTCCGCGGCCGTGTTTTGGATTCGGACGCGTTTTGGCAAAACCTCCCTGAAAATGTTTTGTCGAATTCGGGTGTGTTTTGGATTGGGGTGTTTTTTTACAAAAACCCCTCAAAAACAGCTTAAACCATAGAATTTTGGGGTCATTTTGATCCCATAGTATTATTAACCCCAATAACCATAATTTCCACTCATTTTCAGTCTATTCTGAACACCTCACAATATTATTTTTAGTCCTAAAATTTGCACCGAGGTCGCTGGATGACTGAGCTAAGTGACCCTAGTGGCCGACACAAACACCTGGCCCATCTAGGAGTGGCACTGCAGTGTCAGACAGGATGGTACTTCAAAAAATAGTCCCCAAACAGCACATGATGCAAAGAAAAAATGAGGCGCAATGAGGTAGCTGTGTGACTAAGCTAAGCGACCCAAGCGGCCGACACAAACACCTGGCCCATCTAGGAGTGGCACTGCAGTGTCAGACAGGATGGGCGATTTAAAAAATAGTCCCCAAACAGCACATGATGCAAAGAAAAAAAGAGGCGCACCGAGGTCGCTGGATGGCTAAGCTAAGCGACACAAGTGGCCGACACAAACAACTGGCCCATCTAGGAGTGGCACTGCAGTGTCAGACAGGATGGCAGATTTAAAAAATAGTCCCCAAACAGCACATGATGCAAAGAAAAAAAGAGGCGCACCAAGGTCGCTGGATGGCTAAGCTAAGCAACACAAGTGGCCGACACAAACACCTGGCCCATCTAGGAGTGGCACTGCAGTGTCAGACAGGATGGTACTTCAAAAAATAGTCCCCAAACAGCACATGATGCAAAGAAAAAATGAGGCGCAATGAGGTAGCTGTGTGACTAAGCTAAGCGACCCAAGCGGCCGACACAAACACCTGGCCCATCTAGGAGTGGCACTGCAGTGTCAGACAGGATGGCACTTCAAAAAAATAGTCCCCAAACAGCACATGATGCAAAGAAAAATGAAATAAAAAAGAGGTGCAAGATGGAATTGTCCTCGGGCCCTCCCACCCACCCTTATGTTGTATAAACAGGACATGCACACTTTAACAAACCCATCATTTCAGCGACAGGGTCTGCCACACGACTGTAACTGAAATGACTGGTTGGTTTGGGCCCCCACCAAAAAAGAAGCAATCAATCTCTCCTTGCACAAATTGGCTCTACAGAGGCAAGATGTCCACCTCCTCCTCTTCCTCCGATTCCTCACCCCTTTCACTGTGTACATCCCCCTCCTCACAGATTATTAATGCGTCCCCACTGGAATCCACCATCTCAGGTCCCTGTGTACTTTCAGGAGGCAATTGCTGGTGAATGTCTCCACGGAGGAATTGATTTTAATTCATTTTGATGAACATCATCTTCTCCACATTTTCTGGAAGTAACCTCGTACGCTTGCTGACAAGGTGAGAGGCTGCACTAAACACTCTTTCGGAGTACACACTGGAGGGGGGGCAACTTTGGTAAAATAAAGCCAGTTTGTGCAAGGGCCTCCAAATTGCCTCTTTTTCTTGCCAGTATACGTACGGACTGTCTGACGTGCCTACTTGGATGCGGTCACTCATATAATCCTCCACCATTCTTTCAATGGTGACAGAATCATATGCAGTGACAGTAGACGACATGTCAGTTATCGTTGGCAGGTTCTTCAGTCTGGACCAGATATCAGCACTCGCTCCAGACTGCCCTGCACCACCGCCAGTGGGTGGGCTCGGAATTCTTAGCCTTTTCCTCGCACCCCCAGTTGCGGGAGAAAGTGAAGGAGGAGCTGTTGATGGGTTATGTTCCGCTTGGCTTGACAATTTTCTCACCAGCAGGTCTTTGAACCTCTGCAGACTTGTGTCTGCCGGAAAGAGAGATACAACGTAGGTTTTAAATCTAGGATCGAGCACGGTGGCCAAAATGAAGTGCTCTGATTTCAACAGATTGACCACCCGTGAATCATGGTTAAGCGAATTAAGGGCTCTATCTACAAGTCCCACATGCCTAGCGGAATCGCTCTGTTTTAGCTCCTCCTTCAATGTCTCCAGCTTCTTCTGCAAAATCCTGATGAGGGGAATGACCTGACTCAGGCTGGCAGTGTCTGAACTGACTTCACGTGTGGCAAGTTCAAAGGGTTGCAGAACCTTGCACAATGTTGAAATCATTTTCCACTGTGCTTGAGTTAGGTGCATTCCCCCTCCTTTGCCTATATCGTAGGCAGATGTATAGGCTTGAATGGCCTTTTGCTGCTCCTCCATCCTCTGAAGCATATAGAGGGTTGAATTCTACCTCGTTACCACCTCTTGTTTCAGATGATGGCAGGGCAGGTTCAAGACTGTTTGCTGGTGCTCCAGTCTTCGGCACGCAGTGGCTGAATGCCGAAAGTGGCCCGCAATTCTTCGGGCCACCGACAGCATCTCTTGCACGCCCCTGACGTTTTTTAAATAATTCAGCACCACCAAATTCAATGTATGTGCAAAACATGGGACGTGCTGGAATTTGCCCACATGTAATGCACGCACAGTATTGGTGGCATTGTCCGGTGTCACAAATCCCCAGGAAAGTCAAACTGGGGTAAGCCATTCTGCGATGATGTTCCTCAGTTTCCGTAAGAGGTTGTCAGCTGTGTGCCTCTTATGGAAAGCGGTGATACAAAGCGTAGCCTGCCTAGGAACGAGCTGTCATTTGGGAGATGCTGCTACTGGTGCCGCCGCTGCTGTTCTTGCTGCGGGAGGCAATACATCTACCCAGTGGGCTGTCACAGTCATATAGTCCTGAGACTGCCCTGATCCATTTGTCCACATGTCCGTGGTTAAGTGGACATTGGGTACAACTGCATTTTTTAGGACACTGGGGACTCTTTCTGACGTCTGTGTACATTTTCGGTATCGCCTGCCTAGAGAAATGGAACCCAGATGGTATTTGGTACCGGGGACACAGTACCTCAATCAATTCTCTAGTTCCCTGTGAATTAACGGTGGATACTGGACACACGTTTCTCACCGCCCAGGCTGCCAAGGCCTGAGTTATCCGCTTTGCAGCAGGATGACTGCTGTGATATTTCATCTTCCTCGCAAAGGACTGTTGGACAGTCAATTGCTTGCTGGAAGTAGTACAAGTGGTCTTCCGACTTCCCCTCTGGGATGACGATCGACTCCCAGCAGCAACAATAGCAGCGCCAGCAGCAGTAGGCGTTACACTCAAGGATGCATCGGAGGAATCCCAGGCAGGAGAGGACTCGTCAGACTTGACAGTGATATAGCCTGCAGGACTATTGGCTTTCCTGTCTAAGGAGGAAATTGACACTGAGGGAGTTGGTGGTGTGGTTTGCAGGAGCTTGGTTACAAGAGGAAGGGATTTAGTGGTCAGTGGACTGCTTCCGCTGTCACCCAAAGTTTTTGAACTTGTCACTGACTTCTGATGAATGCGGTCCAGGTGACGTATAAGGGAGGATGTTCCTAGGTGGTTAACGTCCTTACCCCTACTTATTACAGCTTGACAAAGGCAACACACGGCTTGACACCAGTTGTCCGCATTTCTGTTGAAATAATTCCACACCGAAGAGGTGATTTTTTTTTGTATTTTGACCAGGCATATCAATGGCCATATTCGTCCCACGGACAACGGGTGACTCCCCGGGTGCCTGACAAACCACCTCACCATCAGAATCATCCTTGTCAATTTCCTCCCCAGCGCCGCAAACACCCATATCCTCATCCTGGTGTACTTCAACAGTGACATCTTCAATTTGACTATCAGGAACTGGACTGCGGGTGCTCCTTCCAGCACTTGCAGGGGGCGTGCAAATGGTGGAAGGCGCAAACTCTTCCCGTCCAGTGTTGGGAAGGTCAGGCATCGCAACCGACACATTTGGACTCTCCTTGGGGATTTGTGATTTAGAAGAACACACAGTTCTTTGCTGTGCTTTTGCCATCTTAACTCTTTTAAGTTTTCTAGCAGGAGGATGAGTGCTTACATCCTCATGTGAAGCTGAACCACTAGCCATGAACACAGGCCAAGGCCTCCTCCGTTCCTTGCCACTCCGTGTCGTAAATGGCACATTGGCAAGTTTACGCTTCTCCTCAGACGATTTTGATTTAGATTTTTGGGTCATTTTACTGAACTTTTGTTTTTTGGATTTTACATGCTCTCTACTAGGACATTGGGCATCAGCCTTGGCAGATGACGTTGATGGCATTTCATCGTCTCGGCCATGACTAGTGGCAGCAGCTTCAGCACGAGGTGGAAGAGGATCTTGATCTTTCCCTATTTTACCCTCCACATTTTTGTTCTCCATTTTTTAATGTGTGGAATTATATGCCAGTAATATATCAATAGCAATGGCCTACTACTATATATACTGCGCACAACTGAAATGCACCACAGGTATGGATGGATAGTATACTTGACGACACAGAGGTAGGTAGAGCAATGGCCTACTGTACCGTACTGCAATATATTATATACTGGTGGCCAGCAAACTGTGCAAAACTGAAATGCCCCACAGGTATGGATGGATAGTTTACTTGACGACAGAGAGGTAGGTAGAGCAGTGGCCGCCTGTACCGTACGGCTATATATTATATACTGGTGGTCAGCAAACTGTGCAAAACTGAAATGCACCACAGGTATGGATGGATAGTATACTTGACAACACAGAGGTAGGTAGAGCAGTGGCCTTCTGTACCGTACTGCTACATATTATATACTGGTGGTCAGCAAACTGTGCAAAACTGAAATGCACCACAGGTATGGATGGATAGTATACTTGACGACACAGAGGTAGGTAGAGTAGTGGCCTACTGTACCGTACTGCTTTATATTATATACTAGTGGTCAGCAAACTGTGCCATACTGAATTGCACCACAGGTATGGATGGAATAGTATACTTGACGACACAGAGGTAGAGCAGTGGACTACTGTACCGTACTGCTATATATATAGTTATACTGGTGGTCAGCAAAATTCTGCACTGTCCTCCTACTATATAGTACAATGCAGCACAGATATGGAGCGTTTTTCAGGCAGAGAACGTAGATATTTGCAGCACACTGAGCACAGATATTTGCATCACACTGAGCACAGATATTTGCAGCACACTGAACATAGAAACTGAGAGGACGCCAGCCACGTCCTCTCACGATCATCTCCAAAGCACGAGTGAAAAATGGCGGCGACGCGCGGCTCCTTATATAGAATACGAATCTCGCGAGAATCCGACCGCGGGATGATGATGTTCGGGCGCGCTCGGGTTAACCGTGCAAGACGGGAGGATCCGAGTTGCTCGGAACCGTGCAAAAAAATGTGACGTTCGGGAGGGTTCGGATTCCGAGGAACCGAACCCGCTCATTACTACTTACTAAAGGTATTAATTACCCGGGCCTGGGGTTGCTGGAGGGGCCTGGCAGGGGCCTGGGTCCACCTCTTCCCCCTCCTCACCTGTCAGTAGGCAGCAGCCTCTGTCTCCCCAGTATCCAGAACAGGCAGCAGCTCTCCTCTGCCTCTGAAGAGGTAGGGTGTCCACCTGCAGTTAGGCCATGCCCCTACATTACCCGTACCGGGCCTCCTTCCCTACACCCCTGAACTAAGTCAGTATTTAATGCAACTTATTTGTCTTACTAATTATTAATTCTTCTCTCAAATCAATCACTTCCTCTTCTAAGGCAATTTCTCAGAATCTGGGGGAGATGTATCAAAACTTTGGTGAGCAATAAAGTGGGGAAGTTGCCCATAGTTACCAATCAACTTGTAGATATATTTTATCCAGCACAGTCTTTGAAATGACAGAAGATAATTGGTTGCTCTGGAACTACTCCACTTTATCGCTCTCCAAAGTTTGATAAATCTCCCCCTCTAATAACATTTAAGTTTAGTGTAATCTCAACACAGTTGAGTACCCAAAAAATCTTAATTGTGTTTCTTGCTTGTGTACAGTACAAAAAAAAAGGCAGAAAATAAATATAATGTAATAAGATTTCTGTAAAGATTCTCAATGAAAATATTTCAGCGCAGTCTAGGGAAAAAAATCATCTGAATACACAGGGATTTAATGACGCATTGATGCTTGTTTTACTTGCTCTTTATAGACGTTATGTGTTTATTTTTCATGTGGGTTATTTTAACATTAATATGTTTTGCTTTGAGTCTGGGACACAATTTGATTATACCCATAAATATAATTTACAAGTCTTTAATGGTCGCTCTCTCCACCAGTCTCTGTGTTACAATGGTGCAAAAACTATCTACAGTAACAGTACATTTGTTCTAAGCTTCTGCTTATTCCATTACAGAAATACCTTACATAGAATCTATTATCATATAAAACAATATAACCTACAGCTAAAGAATCAGTTTTTGCTATCAGCCGGTTTGAGGCTAGGCCGTGGCATTAACCGCACAGGAAATGGCTTTACACACGTAGAAAGCTGCGGATGCATGTATCGGCAGTGCGGGATTAAAAAGGGGCAACAAAGGGCAGTTGTGAGGGAGCCCCCACACAAAACTTTATCAACAGCATGGGAGCATTGCGGCATTACGTGAACGCAGGTTTCTGTGTGGCATAATGCGCCCTGGGGGCAGTACAGTGTCTTCAACACATTTGTGGTGCTGGGAGTATATTTAAATATTCAGCTTTTTAATGACAACGCTACCATATCATATTGACAACTTTTTAGGTAGAGGCCCCAAAAGTTAGTTGCTCTGGGACATCTACAAGCCTTAAACCGGACTTCCACATTGGATTAATTTTTTTACAAATTCATACACAGTGTGGGATTTAATTAGAAACATTAATTTAATTAAAGGGTGTGAAGAAGAGGGCCAGTCTCAGGCTTTAATGCCTGTGGCTATTCAATTAGAGCCCCTTTTTTTGCCAAGTAAATTAACTGTTTTTGGGTGTTAAAACTAGAGATGTGCGCCTGAACTTCCGCTCTCCAAGGGAATCTGAGTTTCAATTTGAATTCTCCTTCCCTGCTCGGACTCCGAAACGAGGCAAAACATAATCTTCCCGGCGTCTGATCTCATCTGTTTTGGATTCAATGTAAGTACCTCCCACGGTGATTCGGTTGCCATTTTACACAGGTACGCCGGAGAGCAGTGTGATGATGATGATGCTGCTTGCTGATGACTGCTGAGCTGACCGCTGACCTATGTGACTGTCCACTCCTCACTGAGGCTCTTAGTGTTTATATCGGGTGAGCAAGAAAAACATTATTTTTTAATTACACAGTGCCGGAAGTTACATCGATATTGTCTGAGTGTGTCACACTGGTGTTATAACCCTAAGCGTGTCATAGTGGTGCTGAGTATTAATCCTTGGTGTATTTTTTTGTCACTGTCCGCAGTGCAGAGACAGCCCAGAGCTCCTACTATAGAGCAGCATTAATCCTTGTTGCACACTGGTGGGTTTTTTTTTTGCACTGCCCAGTACCTGCATTGCAGCACAGAGCTCCTAATACAGGGCAGCATTAGCCCTTTATTGGCGCACAGTGCATGTTGGTTGTTGTCATCTTTGAAAAAACAGGGGGAAAAAAGCAATTTTTATTTATTTTTGTTCAAGTTGTGTGTTCACTGAAGATAAGTAGGGGCATGTCACTCCATTAATAAATATAAGCACTGTGAGCCCGCAATGTGAAGTCATTTGTGAAAAAAACTGAAAAAAGCTTGGGGGGGGGGGGGGGGGTTGTACAACTTGTGTGTTTAATAAAGCTCAGTAGGTGCCGTTCCACTGCATTAATAAATATAAGCACTGTGAGTCGATATGGATCATGACCAATCGATAGAAGAGCAGGAGCAGCAATCAAGTACTAGTGCTGTGGCTGCTGCCAGTCATGATAATTGTGATATTAGTACGTAGTACTTCAGCACCTACTAAAGCCGGTGCTCAAAGGGCATAGAGGATTTAAGAAAGGGCACCTAAAATCGGAACAATACTTTGCAAGGCTAAAGAAAAAAAACATCACCTCTACTAAAGGGAACCACTGGAATCCACCATAACAGAAGTCTCTCCACTTTGTTGCATTGGACAGCAAAGGTCTTCCTCATAGAATCTGTAGTTCATTTTTATGAACATGAGTCTTTTTCCACATTTCATTAGTTGCTACTTCAAATGGTTTCAGTAGCTTGCATAAAATAGAAGTTTAGTGTGTGTATTGGAATCAAACAAATTCAATTAATTTACAAATCAATCCTTCCTTCCTTTATTTACCTGCCTTCCACTCCATACATACTCCACCTCCCCGAGCCTCTCATCTAGTTCTTGATTAATTCAAACATTTTTGGTTACTTTCTATGGGGTCATATAGTTTATAAAACTGCCATCCTGTCTGCCACTGCAGTGCCACTCTGTTTCCTAGTTGGAAGATGAACTGCGGCGTGTGTGTGCCGCCCACTGATGTGGCTTAATTTAGTCAGCCAGTTAGCTAAACTGGATTAAAAAATGGGTCTAATTCTGACCTGATCGCAAAAGCAAAATTTTTCTTTAACGGGCAAAACCGTTTGTACTGCAGGTGGGGCAGACGTAACATGTGCAGAGAGTTAGATTTGGGTGGGGTATATAGTTTCTGTGCAGGGTAAATACTGGCTGCTTTTTTTTTTTACAGCGCAATTTAGATTTCACCTTGAACACCCTCCACTCAAATCTATCTCTGCACATGTTACCTCTGCCTCACCTGCAGTGCACATGGTTTTGCCCATTAAAGAAATAGTTTGCTGTTGCAATCAGGTCTGAGTTAGGCCCCATATTAGGAGCAGTGAGGTGGCCAAACTTGACTGGGAAATGATGTTGAGATTAATAATATTGTAGGAACAAAAAAAGGCCCAAATTAAGTGATTTTTAGCTGTTTTTAGCACACACAGAATATAGGCATGCTGCATAACATTTTCGCTGCATAAAACACAAAAAGAGATGCTCAACGCTACCTAGTCACACGGCACTCATGCGTTATGTGTAACGCGGCTTGTAGCGCATGGAGAAAAGTTGTAATAGGACCCATCTGTAGGTGAAATGAGACTTGCTAGTGCGGTAGAAGGTCAGAAATTGAGCTACGTCATCTCAGACTCCTCTGTTTGAAACAATGAATGTTTGATGGGTGAGACAGAACTGACGTGAGACGGGCCTGATTCACAGCTGAACGTAATGTGGATGCCACACGCAAGCGGCCGATGTTTTCAACAAGTGCATTCATCCAAGTCGCATTTCAGGTAGGTAACCCAGACGTGGGTGTGTTGTGGTCAGCGACTACATGACTTCGTTGGCCATGTTCAGATGGAGAAAGTACATCTGTGATAATGGGTGTCTGTGTAGGTAGACCACTGGCCGCCTCATAATCAGGCCCAAGGTGAGTACCTTGGCAGTAGCACCTACTGTAAGAGTGACATGGGGTGAAGAATTCTATGGCTCACTATGCAAGAGGACAGAGGTTGGGAAAATAAGCGCCACAAGTCCCAGCTCCGCCGTGCTCCATCACTTCATTACAAAGTCACAAACATCCTGATGCTTGGCGCCCGGTAATCGGCCACACTACTGCAGAAGCCCACAGCGTCAACACTGGATGCTGTGCAGCAGAAGGGAAAGAAGCACACTCTCCAAAGTCACTGCCTCTTCCTCTGCTGGTTTGATGGCCAACAACGCCAACTCTTGTTAGGATCATCAGACTTGTGGCTACTTGTGACTTGTAGCTGCTGACTGGGTGTTGCATGACTTGCTCCGACCAATCTCTCAATGAGAGATGATGCTCTCATTTTTGGTCAAAAGACCCACTACAGCACAGTTCCAGAAAGTAGACTGCGGCCCCCAGGGACAGCTGCATAGGCAGCATTTTTAAGACTTTTCCCCTGTCACTCCCCATGCACACCCCCTGGCTACACCCTGGTCACTATGCCACCCGCTTTGCATTCTTCCGCAGCCATTCACAGCCATTGCTGTTCCTCTGCCACAGATTAGCGGTGACCCTATCACTGTAACCTCCCCCTGGTTAGTGTAGTGGTTCTCATCCACTGATGGGGAAAGCGAATGGTTATTGGGTCATTCAATGACCAATCACTGACTATTCTATCTGGACAACGTCAAAGGAGTAGAGGGTATTTATGTATAATTAATGTAACAAGCAGAATACACGTTATGGACTGTTTAAAGCAAATAGTTCCCAACTCCCAATTTAGACGACTCTTGACTTTGGAAAGAAAGTGGCACCTTAACCCCCCCGCCGCCGACCAAACTATGTTGAACAGCAGTGAACGGAAGATACCTCTCAATTTTATCATACTCAATGGGTACTGGAGAACTTTAGAGGTTCTGCTATCCAGGCTCCATTTTTAGACTAATGTTGAGCTTTCCTCTTTACTGGTCCAAGGCAGATGCCCATTTATCCCTTTATTAAAATGATCCTGTATAGTCTATTGAAAAGCGCCAACAGAACATCTCCCCAGAGTGCTGCCAATTAGCCACCCAGGTAATAGTTTTCATGAGATATTCAACACCCATATAAATGTGGCGTGCCACCAGACGTCTGACGTCCATTGGACGACGGCTGAAACTGATACACCTTGTAAGTGATGTCGGAATACGTGCATTATCCTATGTGTGTTCTTGCCAGCGACTGATTAACTAGGTTCATATCACTCAGTAGCAGTTTTCTGCGTAGCGTGTCCCTGTGGTTTATGAACAGAAACATAAGCCATCAAAATAAATCCTCTGTACAATGAGCAAGCTAAGAATTAACACTGCTGAAAAACATTAAGTGTCATTAGCGCTGCATTGCTCAGAGGCTTACAGCCACCTAGGAATTGTAGTGTTTCATTACAGTAGTCAGCTGGAAGTGATAACATGTATTTAACGCCTCGAGAATTTGGCTGCAGCAACCACGTCAGCATAACGAGAGTAATGGGACAGATGGAGAAGCTGAGAGAGCAGATTAGTGGACTGACCGTATTAGAGGAAGGATTCGGAGAGCAGGCTGGTCCGAACGCGGCCACTTCTAGCGAGTATGAAAAAACTGGGCATACGCCGTAGCTACCTTACGCATCCTTGCGATTCTGAGGGAGGGACGTACTAACAATCGCATCGGCAATGCAATACAACCCACCACTTATCAGGTACATACTGGCATTAATAACGTTGATATGTACCTAGAAATGCATGTAGGATTGCTCTCCTGATAAGAGTTGTCCTTTGTAATAGAAGGACTTCTGGGTGACACGCCCCCCTCGGCCCCTAAGCGAATGCCATCATAAAGTCTTACCCCAGTGGGTGTGTCAGCGGGGGCAAAATCACCAGAACTGTGGTGCTGCCTGGAGCATCATCAGGACGCACAGAGCGGCACTGCAGGTCGCACAGATCCTCACAGGGCACTGTGGTAGACGTCATGGCGACTCTCTCTGTGCAATGCGGGAGCTGGGAGGTGAGGCAAGGCAGGCTACGGTGGCAGGTGAGAATGGCAGGATGTACCCTCCTTACGGCCCTGGCAACTGGGCATACACTTGGGAGAGAAGGGTCCCTGGCCTGTTGTGAGCTTGTAGTGGGCATGTAGCCAGAGTTACACCATATTCTAAATCATATGCCAAGGGGAGGCCTATTTTAAACAAATGTCTTGGCATATGCAGGCTAAGGGCCCCCCGTCCCCCATCCCCCGGGATATACACTATGACATTGGGTCAAGCCAACTGGTTTTGTTCTTTTTGTACATAGTAGCAGAAACTTCTGGGCCAATTAGAGCTTTAGTTTAACCTGATCAGTGGGGTATGGAATACATAATCAAAGGTAACAATTTTGACATGGTCATAATGTCGACATTGAACTTATGGACATTCAGCATGTTGACACGGACGTTATGTCGGTATCGTTAGTGTGTCAATACGGTAGATTTCTTCTAATTCTGTCCCTAACCCTCACGGCAACATCAACCTTTACAGCAACCCTGAGCCTCTTGGAAATGTCAACATTCTGTCAAAGTTGGCATTTTGCAGGTGCTGACATTAATGATGTTGACATTTTAACCGACATCATCGATTTTGACCTTCTGCTGTCGACATAGTGACAGTCAACATGCTGAGCGCCGACACCGTGACTGCATACAGCACAAAGTCCTGCCTCCCCTCGTTAACAAATGGTCAGGATGCACTGATTCCATATTTTATGATAAAATATTTAGGTGATTTCCGGACCAAATCTGAATCTGAATTTGTAGAATATAATTAGGAAAGAGAGGTGAGAAAAGCTTAATTCTACTCTTTATCTACTGGATGCTAAAACGTCCTGTCCTTAGAAGAGATGAGTGGCCTTACCAGAGAACCAAGCCCACCGGAACCTCTGTTATCTGAGTGGATCCGAGATGGGACTCGGATCTCCCCACCTATTAAAACTAGGCAAAACATCATCTTCCCGTTGTCGGATGTCACAGGTTTTGGATTTGGGCGACATTTCAAATGTATTGGCTGACAGCCAATAAGCACTTCCCCATAGACCTCATCGGGCTGTGTTACTTCCCTCTGAAGTCTCGAAGCAGCCTCTCAGCCAAGCCTCGTAGAGTCTGCTAGCCAGCGGCCTATCTAGAGAGACGGAGAGCCGTCTGCACGCTCCATCTGGGCCACCTCCTCACTAGCCGGCAGCTCTGTAGCTCTGAGCACTAGGGTCACTAAGGGACCCTAGCAATATTCCAGAGCCTCAAGCGCATGTGCAGATACCTGGGAAAATGGCGCGGCGCCAATTTTCCTAGTGATTTTCCTCCTGTGCATGCAAGAAACACCAGGAATATGGCACTGCCCCTTTTGCGGTTGGCGCATATCTCTAGTTTTACCCAGGTGCACAGTTCCTTTCTCTTTTATGCTTTACTAATTCAGAATCCACCCCTGTGCATCACAGTTCTTCTTACACACCCCAATAATATCATTTATGTATTCTTCAGAGGTAAAATAATGCAAATCTGTAACATTAACTCCAGCCCGGCCTAAACATTTTGTAACAAATATCTACATAACCCATATATATAATGCACGTGTGTCCTCAAATGCAGCACAAAGTCTCTTATTTATTATCACAACACAACAGGAGGAAAGCGGCAACATTCATATATTGCATTCCTTAGCCTGCTATCTGCAATGTCACCGTTCTATCAAACCATCCTATTGTGTCATCACTCTAGTAATATTCACATTCAATGTTATATGATGACAGCTTAAACTATTATACATACAAGAGAACAATACAGGGACCATATGTGATTATCTCAACTGGTCATTTATTCTGACGAGTCTCGCGGCGCGGTGATGCTACTGCGCAGCCAGCAATGACGTGATGTCTGCAGATAACTCACGTTGTAAATGTGCGAGCTGTCATCGGATGGAAAGTAATCCTACCCATATAAACCCAGGAAACCTGGCGCATTATTACCGCGTGACAAACCAATTATTCACATATTCTGGCTGATGCAATACAATGGTATTAAAATGCATTACTGCTCAGACCATTCTGGTACATACAGGGGTATATTCAATTAAAGTCGGATCCATTCCGACATGTATTTGTCGGAATGGATCCGACAATCCCTATTCAAATCTCATCTCAATTCGACTTTTTCAAGTCGAATTGAGATGAGGGACGCAGAGGAGGAGAGGGGGGCGGCAAGCTGCGGGGAGACCAGCGGGGGACAGCCGCCGGCAGCCAGAGGAGATCAGCGCTACAGTAGTGCTGCAGGAGGATGTCACACAGCCACCCGACCTCACAGCAGTGTCCACCCGGCTCCAGCAAGCGTGCTGGAGCCGGGTGTAAGCTGCCGTGAGCGGCGCGGCTGTGTGACATCCTGCTACAGCGCTACTGTAGCGCTGATCTCCTCTGGCTGCCCGCGGCTGTCCCCCCGTCTCTCTGCGTCTCCCCCCCTTCTCCTCCTCTGGGTCCGCATCTCAGTCTGACATCTTTTGATGTCGGACTGAGATGGTCGAAAAGGGGGCCAATCGACACAAGCACGTGGATTGGCAACTATTCCGCCGATCCACGTGCTTTTCGACAAGTCAAATTCATTGACTTGTCGAAAAATTTAGGGATATATTGAATAGGTCGAATCAGCATCCGACCTTAAAAAGCCGAAAACTGACGTCTTTTCGACAGACGGCAGTTTTCAACTTCAATTGAATATACCCCACAGAAGGTTAGATCTCTGAAAAAAACGTATCTACATGGCATACATTATAGTAGACAGAGGCGTCTATGTACTCAGGGGGAGATGTATTAAGCGGTGGAGAGAGCAGAGAAGTGAGCCAGTGGAGAAGTTGCCCATGGCAACCAATCAACATTGAAGTAGCATTTATAATTTGCATACTATACAATTATACAGAGCAGCTGATTGGTTGCCATGGGCAACTTCTCCACTGGCTCACTTCTCCACACTTTTCACTGCTTAGTACTCCTCCCCCTAAAAGTCTTGGATGGAGATAAAGTACCAGCCAATCAGCTCCTAACTAACTTTTCAAACACAGCCTGTAACATGGCAGTTAGGAGCTGATTGGCTGGTACGTTCTCTCTCTCCACGGCTTAGTAAATAGACCCCAGAGTCCCTATTCCTGATTTTGTGGAAGCTGTGCTTAACTCTTACCTGTCAGTCTCCTAGGGGTTAATTTACTAAGGCGGGAGTTTTTTTTAGAACTGGTGATGTTGCCCATAGCAACCAATCAGATTCTACTTAACATTTATCCAGGTGTGGTATGGACGGTAGATAGTAACTAGGTCAACAGTGTCTAGGTCGACCACTATTGGTCGACAGTAACTAGGTCGACAGGGTCTCTAGGTCGACATGGTCTAGGTCGACAGGTCAAAAGGTCGACATGAGTTTATTATATTTTTGGGTGTCTTTTTCTTCGTAGAGTGACGGGGAACCCCAATTAGTGCACCGTGTCCCCTCGCTTCGCTCGGAAAAGATTACCATTCCAATCGTAGTCCACGTGGATCGTTAAGTATGAAAAGGTTCAATAAAAGAAAAAAATTGTGAAAAACTCATGTTGACCTTTTGACCTGTCGACCTAGAGACCCTGTCGACCTAGAAACCCTGTCGACCTAGTTACTGTCGACCAATAGTGATCGACCTATATAGTGTCGACCTAGTTACTGTCGATCTAGAGACCGGATCCCCATTTATCCAGTTGCTTCTAGAAGATAATAGATATAATCTGATTGGTTGCTATGTCCAACATCATTAGTTCTAAAAAAAACTCCCACTTTAGTAAATGTACCCCCTAGTAACTATGTTGCTCTATCATCTCCACCCCGGTAACAGGAATTGGGGGAGGTGTATCAAACCTTCTAAAGGGAACAGCAGAAGTTGTCAGCTGTAATGTAGCTATTATTGTATAGAAGGCACCTGATAGATGATACTGTAGCTAGAATGTGATTGGTTGCTACCGTATGGGCCACGTCTCCACTTTAGAATGTTCGATACAGTACATATCCCGGTCCTCATCCCCCCCCCACCCTCATACCACCCACTTTTGACGCACCACACACACACTCCAGAGGAACCCTCTCCCGTGATGACCGCTTACACACATGCAGCAGCTGTGCTGGGTCCGCACCCAGAAGTAAAGTGGTTGCATTAGTGATCAAGTTACTTTCTGGACATCGCAGGGTCCCTGCATGTGTTTGTTGATACATTGCCCCAATCATTTTTTTTTTTATTTCTGCAATCTGGGGTGATAAGAAATTCTAATTACCGGGACAAATATACCCCTTATACCGCTTTCACATCGCTAATGCCGGATCCCACCTGGTAAAAGAAACGTGTCCTTACCGGGTGGGATCCGGCATTTGCTCCCCTCTGCTGTCTTTCCGACCCGGCAATATACCGGGTCGGTTGCCATAGCAGCGGGGGGGCGCAGCAGCAGCAGGGGCGGGGGTGGAGGCGGCGCTGGGAGATGAGCTCATCTCCTGCGCCGCCTCTCCCTATGCTGTGAATGGGAACCGTGTCGCATCGACGCGGCTCCCATTCACACTGCACCTGACCCGGTATTCAACCCGGGTATAATCCTTCTTTTATACCGGGTTGAATTAGCGGGTCAGGCGACCCGCTAATTCTCAGAAAGTGCTTTCACATCGCACACTGACCCGTGTCGACACGGCAATATGCCGTGTCGATACCGGGTTATTTGTGCGATGTGAAAGGGGTATAAGTCATCCTCTTTTTTGTGACCGTTCCCCTTACTATTTGAGCCTTCCCCCCTTTCTTTCTGCTTTCTGCCTCATGTTCTTTCTGGCTGCTTTCTTATACTGTAGGTCAGTCTGCTTCTCTGTTCCATGACCCCAACCCCTGAGCCTCTGTCCTTTGTTCTTATTTTACACCCCGTATGCAAAGAAAAGCAAATAAATGAAAGTAAAATAAAATTTTTGGAAAGTAACCTTTTTCTTATTAATGTGTAATAATATAATATGTAGTATTATTATAACATACAGTATGCCACAGGATTGGTAAACAGTTTTGTGACATAATTGTATAACAAAGGTAACACAGATGGTGTAATGGTTAGCATCACTGAGGTCATGGGTTCTATTCCCACCATGGACCTAACTGTGTGGAGTTTATATATTCTCCCTGTGCTTGCGTGGGTTTTGCTCCGGGTACTACAGTTTCCTTCCAAAATCCAGAAATATACTGGTAGGTGAATTGGCTCCCAACAAACCTAACCCTTATGTGTACATGTGATAGGGAATATAGGGGGACATTTACTAAGCAGTGATAAGAGCAGAGAAGTGAGCCAGTGGAGAAGTTGCCCATGGCAACCAATCAGCAATGAAGTAGCATCTATAATTTGCATACTACAAAATAATACAGAGCTGCTGATTGGTTGATGGGGCAACTTCTCCACTGGCTCACTTCTCCGCTCTTATCACTGCTTAGTAAATGTCCCCCATAGATTGTAAGCTCCACTGGGGGCAGGGACTGATGTGAATGGCCCAGTATTTTCTGTAAAATGCTGCTGGATTATGTGCGCGCTATATAAATAACTGGTAATATATACAGTAGTAATAATAATTATATTTAATTAATGTCCAGTTTCACAAGTTACATTAACTATATCATGCCTAGTAATAGTGAATACTTACAACCCAAAGCCCATTTTATAAATTCACCAGATACAGTATGTCTACTCTAGATTCCAGAATAGCTGTAAATCCACCGCACACCTTTAAGCCTGAAGACCTGTCACTGTATAATTAATGTTGCCCATTTGGTCATGCCAGTTTAATTTGGATATCACTCAGTAAGTCTTAGAGGCTCCCCTCAGCGCAGGACGGCTAAAGCCACACAGGGGGGTCTATGTCATTCATCATTTTCAGGATTATCTGTGACACATTCCCATACTGACACATATATCAGTATAGTGTATATATCTATACAATTACTTGCAGATATAACCCTGATATTTGCATAATAGATGACAGCGTTTTAGTGCATTTTGCATTTTGTAATTTGCACGTTGTTCTTTTGTTACAATACATCAATAATTACTCCGCAGTGTGTAACATAATGCAGGAGAAGGTGTAACTTAAACCTTTACACAGGAAATATCACAGCTATTACCCTATCTGTCAGTGCCTCCATTACAACACACCTGGAATCACCTCCCAAAGCCATAAACCTCCATTATATACAGCCCCCCCCCCCGATAAAGCAGAATGTACACGTTAAATCAAAATGTATCACATTATAAACCTGTGAGAATAACAATCCGCTTTAGGGCTCAGGATCAGTAATATATGAAGATAATTCTGTATATAGTTTTCTTTGGTGGCAGATAAAATAGCCGCAAAAATAGAACAGCCACATAAATTTAATGTCAGAATAATGCATCTTGAATTACTGGGAAGACACAGAACTAATAATATTCTCCATTAGGATTAAATGGCTACATTAACGAGGCCACTAAAAAGAATCTGCTGAATAAACTGAACATAAAGTAATACCATGTGCCAGGAATAATTATGTGCCACTAAGTACAATGCAAACAGACTGTTAAACATATTTCAGGCTCCCTGGCATCAATTAGCGAAACCCTGATTACCGCCCATCCACAGAACAAGCTCTTACTAATACTGCCAACGTCTGGGAATAAGCCCTTTAATCTACCGCTTTGTGTTATAGAATAATACTACAGTATATATATATATATATATATATTTATTAGTGATGTGCACCGGAAATTTTTCGGGTTTTGGTTTTGGATTCGGTTCCACTGCCGTGTTTTGGATTCGGACGCGTTTTGGCAAAACCTCCCTGAAAATTTTTTGTCGGATGCAGGTGTGTTTTGGATTCGGGTGTTTTGTTTTTTTTACAAAAACCCCTCAAAAACAGCTTAAATCATAGAATTTGGGGGTCATTTTGATCCCATAGTATTATTAACCTCAATAACCATAATTTCCACTCATTTCCAGTCTATTCTGAACACCTCACACCTCACAATATTATTTTTAGTCCTAAAATTTGCACCGAGGTCGCTGGATGACTAAGCTAAGCGAACCAAGTGGCCGACACAAACACCTGGCCCATCTAGGAGTGGCAGTGCAGTGTCAGACAGGATGGCAGATTTAAAAAATAGTCCCCAAACAGCACATGATGCAAAGAAAAAAAGAGGTGCACCAAGGTCACTGGATGGCTAAGCTAAGCGACTCAAGTGACCAACACAAGCACCTGGCCCATCTAGGAGTGGCACTGCAGTGTCAGACAGGATGGCACTTCAAAAAATAGTCCCCAAACAGCACATGATGCAAAGAAAAAAAGAGGTGCACCAAGGTCGCTGGATTGCTAAGCTAAGCGACCCAAGTGGCCAACACAAACACCTGGCCCATCTAGGAGTGGCACTGCAGTGTCAGACAGGATGGCAGATATAAAAAATAGTCCCCAAACAGCACATGATGCAAAGAAAAAAAGAGGTGCAATGAGGTAGCTGTGTGACTAAGCTAAGCGACCCAAGTGGCCGACACAAACACCTGGCCCATCTAGGAGTAGCACTGCAGTTTTCTAGCGAGAGGATGAGTGCTTCCATCCTCATGTGAATCTGAACCACTAGCCATGAACACAGGCCAGGGCCTAAGCCGTTCCTTGCCACTCTGTGTCGTAAAGGGCATATTGGCAAACTTGATGACACAGAGGTAGGTAGAGCAGGTGACTACTGTACCGTACTGCTATATATATTATATACCGGTGGTCACAGCAACATTCTGCACTGTCCCCTCCTACTATATACTGCGCACAACTAAAATGCAGCACAGGTATGGATGCATAGTATACTTGACGACACAGAGGTAGGTAGAGCAGTGAACTACTGTACCGTACTGCTATATATATATACTGGTGGTCACAGCAACATTCTGCACTGTCCCCTCCTACTATATACTGCGCACAACTAAAATGCAGCACAGGTATGGATGCATAGTATACTTGACGACACAGAGGTAGGTAGAGCAGTGGACTACTGTACCGTACTGCCAACATTCTGCACTGTCCTCCTACTATATACTACAATGCAGCACAGATATGGAGCGTTTTACAGGCAGAGAACGTAGATATTTTCAGCACACTGAGCACAGATATTTGCAAGCACACTGAGCACAGATATTTGCAGCACACTGAGCACAGATATTTGCAGCACACTGAACACAGAAACTGAGAGAATGCTGCACGTCCTCTCGCTATCATCTCCAATGCACGAGTGAAAATGGCGGCGACGCGTGGCTCCTTATATAGAATACGAATCTCGCGAGAATCCGACAGCGGGATGATGACGTTCGGGCGCGCTCGGGTTAACCGAGCAAGGCGGGAAGATCCGAGTCTGCCTCGGAACCGTGTAAAATGGGTGAAGTTCGGGGGGGTTCGGATCCGGAGGAACCAAACCCTCTCATCACTAATACATACATACGTAATATATATATATATATATATATATATATATATGTGTGTATTTATATATATATCAATCTTTATTTTTGGCATTCTTTTATTTTTTATTGGTGCACTTACTCTAGGGTGGGCCAATCAAAGGAGCGTAGCTAGACCTATGGGGGTCCTGGTGTGGGACGGGCACTCACCACTGGATATACTGTATGCATACTGTATTTGCATATATACTATTTATTTTGCAGCTTCTCCATACGGATTGTAAATGATCGAACATCTGCACTATCTGTCTGCTTAGTTGACATACATGATTAAGTGAATAGTGATTAGCATATTGCATTATAAATTTAAAAAAATCAATGTTTTAAAAAAATGACTAACCCTATAAGTGTATGATATAACGTGGTCTTTAAGAAAGCTCTAATGCACAATCAGCCTAGTAATATGGCTCTCGAAGAGATATTGCTTCTCTACCTATTGGCTTAAATCAAGTGTAAATACTTATGTACGCTGGTGGGCTTAAAAGCACCCCCATTAGGTGATGGGTCGTCACTTAATCCTATGGCCAAGAGGCCAGCATATGAAGCCTGAGGTGCTACGTGCAGCGTGCGGCGTGCCCCTGGTGCCTCCTGACTATGGGTGCCTGAACATGCAGTGGTGTTGGCACTAATATGACAGTTTGCACACTGTGCATTATTTTTCAGGCAGCACCATTTTTCATTTGCCCTGGCCTTTTTTTCTGGGGCAAGGATGCTTTTTTATGTCCCCTGGCACTCCGGGCTGGGCCTATTTATTTATTGCACTATGCACTTTTTCACATTATTCACCATACTTTTTGTTGTTTTTTGTTGAGTGTTCATGTTTGTGGGGGAGTCTTTTGAGGCTCTCTCCTTTTGGGGTGAGCCGAAGATTCCATTCCCCAGGGGTAGACTTTGGCCAACCCTTGGGATGATGGGGCAACCCTGAGCCATGAAGCGGAGGAAAGCCTGAGGACCCTTCCTCAGTAAGGGGTCTTGTTTTGCTGTTGGTGCCAGGAATTCAAGGGGTCCCTCAGAGCTTCCACAAAGGGTGAAATGAAGAATCTCTTTGCCCCTTATTGGGCCTTTTGGCTATGAGGGCATGTGGAGTAACAGGGCCTTTCTCCTTTGGTAGAGCGTCCAAAGTGCTATGCCCCCTGCATGGGTGTTTGAGACCACGCACCTCGGGCTTCAAGGAAAAAACAATGGGCGAGTGGACAAACCTGCAATCAAACATATGGAGAGAGAAAAGTGCAGATAAGTAAAGTACCAATGAATTAGCTCCTCGCTCACTTTAACAAGCGGTGTTTGATAAAAAAACAGACATAAGCTGATTGGTTGGTACTTTATCTCTTTCCAAACTTTGATACTGTACATGTGCATATGTGTGTTGTACACACACATACACCAACCCCCCCCCCTTTAAGTGTTATCAAAAAGCATCCCAGACCAGTATCCAGCCAGTAACGTACAGAAATGTCAACATGTTCATTGTGTCGGCAGCCAAAATGTCGGCATAACATTTTAGTTTTAGGGTAAGGCTAAAAAAGGGGGAAAAGATATGTCTACATTTTCACCGTCAACATGCAGAATGTCGACAAAATTAATATTTCTTCATTATGACAATTGATATTTCTGGATGTCAACATGCTACATATTGACGTAAAGCCCACGTCGGCCTTCAGAACACGTAGACATTTTCATACCCTCACAGACCTTTGTATGAAGATACAAATGAAATATTATAAAGAGAATATTCCGCTAGTGTGATGGGCACCTGGGTCGCCCCCAGAAATCTCCATGAGGTATAAATCAAATCTTTCCAGTCAGCTTTTAATTGAATTCTGAATCCTTAACCTCAAGATCTTTGTAATAACAAGAAGTAAGTCCCAGAGACTGAGTGCAAATAGCTGGGAAATTATCTAACAAACAGCGTGAGTCCGTAAAGAAACATTATTATTTCTTCTCTTCGGATCAACTGTATAACCTTCAGCAAAGCCGTTATAATGCCGGTTTATTGTGATAAGTCTGAGGAAATTGTTTATCCAAACTTTAGTTAGTCTTTTGACTTTATGCCCATTGTAGATTAAAGCAAATATACAGCCATGTGCAATGGAATGTCCACCCTCTTGCAAATCTATTTCTCTGTTACATTATACATAAGAGGCAATCATCGCGTCCTCAACCAGTCCTAAAATTTAATTTGCCCAATGTCAGATGAAAGATTTGACTATATCAGCATTTACTCAATGAATGACAAGCCTTGTGTCTTTACTTTGCGGCTTCCATAGCAATAAAGAAGGTTATTTGCTAATGAGGTGTATTTAATTATTGAATCATCAGTCAATGCTACAACCAGGGCCGGTGCTAGGGTGATCAGCGCCCCCCTGCAAACTATAAATTTGCGCCCTCCCATACTTCACAAAGGGACAGCGCGCGTCTTTGGCGCATGCTGGGAGAAGGGGCGTGGTCTCAAAAGAAAGGGGCGTGGTCACACAATAGTACAGCCATTTCAAATTACTCCACACAGTAGCACAATCTTATTCACATTACACCACACGTAGTAGTGCTGCTCATTCACATAATGCCCCCAGTAGTACTGAAGCTTATACACATAATGCCCACAGTAGTGCCACTTATACAAACTGTATATTGCCCACAGCAGTAGTGCCACTTATACACATAATGCCCCAGTAGTAGTGCCCCTTTTACACATAATGCCCCCAGTAGTAGTGCACCTTATACACATAATGCCCCCAGTAGTGCCACTTATACAAACTGTATATTGCCCACAATAGTAGTGCCACTTATACACATAATGCCCCCAGTAGTAGTGTCCCTTTTACACATAATGCCCCCAGTAGTAGTGCCCCTTATACACATAATGCCCCCAGTAGTAGTGCTGCTTATACATAATGCCCATGGTAGTAGTGATACTTATACACAGAATGCCCATAGTAGTAGTTCCGCTTACACATAATGCCCAGCCCTCTCCAGCCTGGCACCTTCCTGCTTTGCATCCCTTCACTGTGTAGGTAGCGCCGGGCCTGGCTACGACAGTCAGGTTTGTTGACACCATATGCCCCCCTAAAAATGTGATTATAGCGTGTTTTTGCACAGTTGGACCTAAATGTAACACAAGAGCAGAATAATATCCTCTTAAGGCAGATTTCCATACTTAGAACCTGCCATGGACTTTTATACTGTACAAGTCTTTTCTAGAAGAAATATTGAAGCCATCTGTCCGACAATTTAAACTCAAAATTGGATCAAACAGCAGGAACTTGGGTCTGATTCAGACTTCTGCGTATACAAACCCGATGCTGGGAGAATTATGCATGCACGAGGCCTATTCTGCATACGTGTAGGATGGGTCCTGCGTCCTCGCACGCAATGCCCCCTAAGCTCCAGCCTGAGTGTCAGGCTGAGGACATTTGGGGATGGGGAGAGCGCGACGACTGGGTCATTTCCACAAACCCGCAACTGTACAATGGAACGGCTAAAAATGAAATGAATGTTATTTTGTAAAGTCACCGTCTATCCTGGCAGGACCATATGAAAGCTGGGCATTAGCTATTAGCCTGGGGTGGTCTTCAGGTTGCCGGCGGCCGGCCTCCCGGCGACCACCATACCGGCGCCGGAATCCCGACCGCCGGCATACCGACATCTTTTCTCCCTCTTGGGGGTCCTGGAGGGAGAATCGATAGCATGGCGCGCGTAGCGCGCCACCGTGCCCGCAGCATGGCGAGCGCAGCGAGCCCGCAAGGGTCTCATTTGCGCTCGCCCAGCTGTTGGTATGCTGGCGGTCGGAATTCCGGCGCCGGCATGCTGGTCGCCGGGACCCCGACCGCCGGCAAACCATACTACACCCATTGGCCTGCACTGAGTCACATTTTTAAAACAAAAAGACAAATTAAAAAATTTAACTTTTGCAAAGAAGAAAATATACATTTTTATTCACGTGTATGGGTCATTAGGTCGACAATACTTAGGTCGACAGTCATTTGGTTGACCACTATTGGTCGACATGGTCAGTAAGTCGACATGTACTAGGTCGACATGGGTGTTTTTTACTTTTTTGGTGTCGTTTTCTTCGTAAAGTGATGGGGAACCCCAATTAGTGCACCGTGTTCGCTCGCCATGCTTCGCGCAAGGTGCCTCGCTCCACTACCGCTGCGCTCGGCACAGGTTACTATTCCCAATCGTAGTCCATGTGGATCGTAAAGTATGAAAAAGTTGAAAAAAATATTATTTTAAAAAAAAAACTCCTGTCGACCTAGTATATGTCGACCTAGTGACCATGTCAACCTAATGCATGTCGACCAATAGTGGTCGACCTAATGACTGTCGACCTACTGTAAGTGCTGTCGACCTAATGACCGTATCCCGCGTGTATAGTAAACTAGTTCTTATAAATTATTTTATTGTAGCTTAATTTCTCCTTGTTAAAAAAAAAAGAGAACAGATTCACCAATCAAAAAAAAAAAAAAAAATCACAATCGAGCTTCTGAATTTTTAAGGAAATGTTCTATCACCTTTTGGTTTTTTTCAAACGCAACTTTTTTTTTCTGAATCTGGCACGAGATCCTTGCTAAAAAAAATTTTTTTTTTTTAATACTGTCGGTTTCAATTTAATAATTTGTTAAGATCCTTCAAAATAAAATGTTCCGTTGCTCATCCCCACACTACGAGTCCATGTGGCACACAGATAATCCCACCGCAGCCAGCCGTAAGCAGGGAACGCTAATTACCATAACGCTCACAAGTCTGTCAGCTCTTCAGCCCCCTTGTTTGCACCGCTGGCTCCCGAAGATTCTTCAGGCTAGTTCCTTAGATACCAGCTGAAAGACAATGGCGGCTAAAGGGGTAGGTGTTTTAGAATTCAGAACCAGGTTTCTGCCTTGATTTCTTAAGCCATCACTTCTGAAAGTGTTAGGGACTCAGACATGAGAAAGATGCTTCTTCGTACAATCCCGGAGATTTGGGTCCCTATAGAAACCTTTTCATGGCAGAAAGTCATTTTCTATTAGAAAAGGTTTAAGAACAAATTGTCTATAAACTAGGCATGATTAAACCAGAGACATAAACCCTTCAACTTGGAAATGGCTTATTCACTTTAAAGAGTCTGCCACTTGATATCTCGGAGAGGCGGCCTCAGAAAAGTGAGGTTATGTTAAATAAAGACTCTGGGAACTTGACTGTTGGCTCCTTTTAAGCTGCAGTTGATTTAGTCTTGTCTGACACCATGAAGAGGCCTTGTAAAGCAGCAAGACCAGCGGACACGGGTCAGCGAACGACAGAGGGGCTGACCGGGCGCTTTTTGTCTTCCAGCAGTTTATAGCTATCAAAAAGGAAAATGCAGCCGCCCAAATATGAGAGGAACAGCTTGTAAAAAAGAGAGTCGTATTTAAAGGGCCACTACGCCCAAAAATTAAAAAGATAGATTTGAGTCACTAAGATATGACAAACATTTGGTGCCGCATTCCCCTGTTCCACTGAAGGCCCCAATGTGGGCCCATTTGAAATGGGACTATTTTTGTGGCGCCCTGCATGATTAGGGATGTCTTAAAAATACAGAAAGGGAAGTTACTATAGTACGGATGGATGCGTTTGGTATCCCGGCGGTTGGGATGCCAGCAGTCATGTGACCGATTCCGGAATTCCGACACCCGTCTGGAGACCGACGTTGATTTGGAAATGCATTTTAAAAAATATATATTTAAAATATCACATACAAACAGACTAGTGATGTATGCGTGATCTGCTGGTGTACGCTATCTGTGCAACCTTCAGGGCTAACTGCAGACATTGGACCTGATTCAGTAAGAATTGCAAATTCTGCAGAATTTGCAATCCTGTGAATTGCATGCTGGTGCCCGCCCATCCAGGGCAAGGCCGCCCAGCATGCTAACCTGCGATCCCCCCCCCCCCCTCTTTACCACGTTGAAATTGCGGTCGCACCACAGTTTCAGGGTGATCGCTGCGCCGGCAGGAGGCCCGCCGCAATTTTAGTGATCGCAGCAGCTGCGTGTGACGTCACGCAGCCACCCCAAACACGCCCACGCCACTTCCCCCGTTCATGCCACCACGCCCCCATTTTTATGCCACGCCGCCTTCGAAACGGAGCGTTGCCACCCCACCCCCCCCCACCCCCGATTGACAGGCAGAGGCATTCGCATTTTCTGCGAGACGCCCGCAGTAAATGCGGGCGCACGCACAGGACGGGTGCTGCGCAGGCGCCCGCGGGGCAATCGTAAAAATTCCGGTTGGATCGCTCTTTGCAATCCAACCTGAATTAGCCCCAGTATGCATAATCTTTGTAGTTTAAAATTGTTTAATATACAGTAAGACAGAGAATCTAATGTGATGTGCACCGGAAATTTTTCAGGTTTTGTGTTTTGGTTTTGGATTCGGTTCCGCGCCCGTGTTTTGGATTCGGACGCGTTTTGGCAAAACCTCCCTGAAAATGTTTTGTCGGATTCGGGTGTGCTTTGGATTCGGTGTTTTAGTTACAAAAACCCCTCAAAAACAGCTTAAATCATAGAATTTGGGGGTCATTTTGATCCCATAGTATTATTAACCTCAATAACCATAATTTCCACTCATTTCCAGTCTATTCTGAACACGTCACACCTCACAATATTATTTTTAGTCCTAAAATTTGCACCGAGGTCGCTGGATGGCTAAGCTAAGCGACCCAAGTGGCCGACACAAACACCCGGCCCATCTAGGAGTGGCACTGCAGCGTCGGACAGGATGGCAGATTTAAAAAATAGTCCCCAAACAGCACATGATGCAAAGAAAAAAAGAGGTGCAATGAGGTAGCTGTGTGACTAAGCTAAGCGACCCAAGTGGCCGACACAAACACCTGGCCCATCTAGGAGTGGCATTGCAGTGTCAGACAGGATGGCAGATTTAAAAAATAGTCCCCAAACAGCACATGATGCAAAGAAAAAAAGAGGTGCAATGAGGTAGCTGTGTGACTAAGCTAAGCGACCCAAGTGGCCGACACAAACACCTGGCCCATATAGGAGTAGCACTGCAGTGTCAGACAGGATGGCAGATTTAAAAAATAGTCCCCAAACAGCACATGATGCAAAGAAAAAGGAGGTGCAATGAGGTAGCTGTGTGACTAAGCTAAGCGACCCAAGTGGCCGACACAAACACCTGGCCCATCTAGGAGTGGCACTGCAGTGTCAGACAGGATGGCAGATTTAAAAAATAGTCCCCAAACAGCACATGATGCAAAGAAAAAAAGAGGTGCAATGAGGTAGCTGTGTGACTAAGCTAAGCGACCCAAGTGGCCGACACAAACATCTGGCCCATCTAGGAGTGGCACTGCAGTGTCAGACAGGATGGCAGATTTAAAAAATAGTCCCCAAACAGTACATGATGCAAAGAAAAAAAGAGGTGCAATGAGGTAGCTGTGTGACTAAGCTAAGTGACCCAAGTGGCCGACACAAACACCTGGCCCATCTAGTAGTGGCACTGCAGTTTTCTAGCAAGAGGATGAGTGCTTCCATCCTCATGTGAATCTGAACCACTAGCCATGAACATAGGCCAGGGCTTCAGCCGTTCCTTGCCACTCCGTGTCATAAATGGCATATTGGCAAGTTTACGCTTCTCATCAGACGCTTTTAATTTTGATTTTTGGGTCATTTTACTGAACTTTTGTAGTATACTTGACGACACTGTACTGTACTGCTATATATATACTGGTGGTCACAGCAACATTCTGCACTGTCCCCTCCTACTATATACTGCGCACAACTAAAATGCACCACAGGTATGGATGGATAGTATACTTGATGACACAGAGGTAGGTAGAGCAGTGGACTACTGTACCGTACTGCTATATATTATATACTGGTGGTCAGCAAAATTCTGCACTGTCCTCCTACTATTTATACTGCGCACAACTAAAATGCACCACAGGTATGGATGGATAGTATACTTGACGACACAGAGGTAGGTAGAGCATTGGACTACTGTACCATACTGCTTTATATTATATACTGGTGGTCAGCAAAATTCTGCACTGTCCTTCTACTATATATACTGCGCACAACTAAAATGCACCACAGGTATGGATGGATAGTATACTTGACGACACAGAGGTAGGTGGAGCAGTGGACTACTGTACCGCACTGCTATATAAACTGGTGGTCAGCAAAATTCTGCACTGTCCTCCTACAATGCAGCACAGATATGGAGCGTTTTCCAGGCAGAGAACGTAGATATTTGCAGCACACTGAGCACAGATATTTGCAGCACACTGAGCACAGATATTTGCAGAACACAGAGCACAGATATTTGCAGCACACTGTACAAAGAAAGAACCGAGAGGACGCAGACACGTCCTCCCGTTATCATCTCCAAAGCAAGAGTGAAAATGTCGGCGACGCGCGGCTCCTTATATAGAATACGAATCTCGCGAGAATCCGACAGCGGGACGATGACGTTCGGGCGCGCTCGGGTTAACCGAGCAAGGCGGGAGGATCCAAGTCTGCCTCGGAACCGTGTAAAATGGGTGAAGTTTGGGGGGTTTCGGATCCCGAGGAACCGAACCCGCTCATCTCTATCGAATATAAAAGTAAAACTACGCGGTTGTTTAAGTAGACGTTAACTTACAGTAACTGTGATCTAGAACATGGTATCTACATATATATTTTGGTCCTATAGGACCATGCAGAAAACATTACTGTTGGACGTTCGTACTGGGAAAATTTGAGCATACTAAGTTAAAAAAAAACATCTGCACTGAGGGGTAAGTAAATTTGGACGGATTACGTCTGTTTGCCATAATGATCCCCAAAGAATGAATAATGGAATACAACTACTGTGGGTCTACTTCTGTGACTGCCACATAATCTGTACATAATCATCTGAGCTACTGTAGCGTAATCACACCCAAGCCTAGTATTGGTTTTTCCTGCTATATATTATTATACCAGGAATGTCATTTTTATCTCTAGGAACTGTACTTGTGCTTTACACACACACATTATATACACATTTTCTGTATCCCTTTTCCAAGATAAGATTGCACCCTGGGAGGTCTTAATAGGTAATATCGTCACAACACTCTCCGGAGACAAACGCAAGATTTCTAGAGGGATTTTCCAAAGTTTGTCGCAATATCCGTTTTTCTTAGATTAGTTTAATAAAAATAAAAAAAATGAATGAATAGAGGTTCACAATTTTTTTAAATTAAACTTTCAGCAGAGTGTTCCCTTCCTCAGGCCGTGTCCTTTCAGCGAAACGCATTGCAAAACAACACATTGTTTATTACACTTTATTTTATGCTTTATTACTTAAAATAAATTTTCTTGTCCGTTCTATTTTTTTATTTTATTTTTTTAATATTCTTTTTCATTTTATTGCAAAGCATGCCATAAATGTTTTTTTCACTGAAACTGTGAAGTGTATTTACGTCTGGTGTCTACGAATAGGACGGAGTGTAAATATCTCCAGGACACGGAAATTTCTGTATTTTGGAATACAGAAATTTCACTGATGATTTTATGGGGTCTGGGACTGAGGGTCGACAGCACAAAGGTCGACACACCTTGGGTCGACGCCAATTGGTCGACACGCCTTAGGTCGACATGGACAAAATGTCGACATGTACAAAAGGTCGACAGGAACAAGGTCGACATGGAAAAAGGTCGACATGAGTTTTTTATGTTTTTTTGGTGTCGTTTTCTTCGTAGAGTGACCGGGAACCCCAATTAGTGCACCGCGTCCCCTCGCATGGTGCCTTCGCTCCGCTACCGCTTCGCTCGGCACACTTTACCGTTCCAATCGTAGTCCACGTGGATCGTTAAGTATGAAAAGGTTCAAAAAAAGAAAAAAATCGTGAAAAACTCATGTCAACCTTTTTCCATGTCGACCTTGTTCCTGTCGACCTTTTGTCCATGTCGACATTTTGCCCATGTTGACCTAAGGTGTGTCGACCAATTGGCGTCGACCTAAGGTGTGTCGACCTTTGTGCTGTCGACCTGGAGTCCGGATACCGATTTTATGATGCCAACACCGACTGAACATTCTCTTATTTATATATTGCTCAATTACTGAGTATGGAGGATTGCTGAAATTACTGTGATTGTCACATAAACCTGACATCTTGTCAGCATCGGAGAAGACATTTGTTGTACCTGGATATTCTTTGAGAAAGGGGCAGTTTAAGAGAGGAGGTGGCTCCTGTGCAGCCCCCCTACTCTCTGGCAGAGCAGCAGACTCCACAGCCCATACACAGGTCTCCAGAAACATGGCGTGGTGTCTCCTCTACTGCAAATCACAGGGAAAATGGCCGCTGTTCTGGGACTCAGGACAGGTTAGTATAGTAACATGAGTGCAGGGTGTGCGATATGGGTCACTTTGGACCCAGGGGTATTGGTGAAGCCCCTATCGCCTCCATTTGGGCGTCAGCCACTTACTTCTTTTCTTCACAGGTGTGTTAAGGAATCTGTACTATAATCTCCAATGGGGGCAGTAACTGAAGTGAATGACAAATATTATCTCTACAGCGCTGCAAAATGGATGGCACTATATTAACAAAGAAAAATAATATATCTCTACAGCACCAGTGGTCTTCCCCCGCAGAGGGTACAAATTACCTGGGCGCAGGTCTGATAGAGGGGCCCAGTGGGGGCCCACGTCCACACCTCCTTTGATTAGGCCATGCCCCCTGAAAAGTACCTTTGCCCAGCCAGTCTCTGTACTGCCCTGGCTGGGAGGTATGACATGCTCCTGTGAGTGGGTGCTTCTCATGTTCTAGACACGCCCCCAAAGAGGAGTCACACCCCCTTCAGTGCGGGCAGTGGGACCCAGGAAGTTGTTGTACCGGGGCCCAGAATTTCTCTTGGCTGCCCTGCACACGGTCAACACCCCAACACCCTAATTCACTCCTCTATTGAAAAATACAACATAAAGAATTAATAATAATAATAATAATAATAATAATAATAATAAATCACCAATCAACTAAATGTATTTTTGGTTGGTGTGGTTTACTGCCTCTTTTATACTGTGGAGTAAAGTTGCCTTTGTGTTACAGCTTTTGTAAATGGATTGTGGTTGTGGACCCTTCCTGGGAATCAGTGCGTGGAATACGTCTTACAGCATGTCATTTAACCATATATTTATCGAAATACTTTTGATTAACGCATCATTTACTACCTTTGTAATGAAAAATATATTCAATCAAAAATACATTCAATGAATGCTATCACTTCCTCACTCTGGGGGTCATTCCGAGTTGTTCGCTAGCTGCTTTCGGTCGCAGCGCAGCGATCAGGCATAAAATCGGCACTTCTGCGCATGCGTATGTGGCGCAATGTGCACGCGCGTTGTACTATTACAGCGAACGATGTAGTTTCACACAAGGTCTAGCGAAGCTTTTCAGTCGCACTGGTGGCCGCAGAGTGATTGACAGGAAGTGGGTGTTTCTGGGTGTCAACTGACCGTTTTCAGGGAGTGTGCGGAAAAACACAGGCGTACCAGATAAAAACGCAGGCGTGGCTGGGGAAACGCAGGCGTGGCTGGCCGAACGCAGGGCGTGTTCGTGATGTCAAAACAGGAACTGAATAGTCTGAAGTGATCGCAAGCGCTGAGTAGGTCTGGAGCTACTCTGACACTGCACAAAATTATTTTGTAGCCGCACTGCGATCCTTTCGTTCGCACTTCTGCTAAGCTAAAATACACTCCCAGAGGGCGGTGGCTTAGTATTTGCACGGCTGCTAAAAGCAGCTAGCGAGCGAACAACTCGGAATGACCACCTCTAACAATTATAATTTTGCTCTATGTTGAATTAAGAAATTGTTTGTTTGGATTTTTTTTACACTTTTTGCTTGACTGATGGCCATTGGCGGGGGAAGGGCCGTGGTGGGCCAGTCCTACTCATTCCACTCATAAAATGTTATTACAGAAACAGTAATTTGCTGGTGCTGTCGAGAGCCCCAAAGTCTTGCTCACCCTAGGCTGCAGCCTGATCTGCCTAATGGTTGCAGAGAGTCTGGACATAAATTTTAACTACCTAAGCAGAACTAAATGTCATTAAAATGCCTTTAGAATGTCCAAATTCTCGGTCCAAATACTCGTTACCTGTTCCCGTCTTTCCAGATGCTCTATCACACTTTGTTCAATAAATATTGTTATACTAATTTTATGAGCCAATAACTTGTTACTGCTCATTTCTCCAGTGTATTCTGATTTTATCACAGCGATTTACATGTATTAAACGAATGCATTTAGCAGCTTTGTACAGATAGATAGATCATATATGTATAACTTAGTAATGACATCACGCTTCTTACCTGTAATTCTGTTTCTCATTTCCTATGTGGAATCGGTCATACTGCGAATGTGCATGATTCCCTTCCCAGTCCATTAAGTCGATTCTCAGCGAGTACTGCCTTTGGCTGGTTATTGCAAATATAAACTCGTTCCCCAGCCAAAATTCGCCAGATGGGCTGCCAAACCCCTAGAGAGAAATCAGTTCAGCGGAATATTATTTATCTTTGGAGCACACAAATTTTATTAATTCTTTTACAAGGTCATTATGTGTTATTTTATATACGCAATCATTAAAAGCATAACAGAACTGCCACTGGCAATGAGCACTCCTTTATAAATTGCTTGTTGACACTTGGAAATAACTTCTGCTTGCAAGCAAAGTCTTATTTTAATCTACTGAAACAAAGGGCTCAAAGAACATTGCGGAACTCAATACTACATGAAACCGAGCATTGGAACTACCGGTGATGTAGCCGATGCAGAACACCGGGCCCCTGTTCAGAAAGGGGCCCACCGACAAATTTTTATTTTCTTATTTATTTTTATTTTTTTGCTGTACAAATCCCATTTGTTCTCAGGACCTTGGCTACAGAGGGTGTCTGGGTGGTAAAGTGCGGGGCCTGAAATATAATTTTGCACCTAGGCCCAGTATCCTCTAGTTCAGACTCTTGAGTACACGTTCCATTCTCATGTAATTAATGAGCAATTAGCAAAGCCTAATGTAAAGCAGGTAGAGTAGATACAGACAGGGAGTATGGATACGGCTAAATATTTAAATGACTTTGCATGTACACTAGGGGCCCCAGCATGAGTATATCAGAAGCACACTACAAGATTAGGAGGTCATCAAGAATGGGTCCTACGATAGGAGAATCTGTCTACATCATACTTGCCTATCTGACCCTCTCCATGAGGGAGAAAATGCTCTGTTCCTGGACTTTCCTGGTCTTTCCTGGTAATGTATGATTGCCATCACCTGTGGTGAGCTAGTTAATTGATATGAAAGGTGTTTCACCACAGGTGATGACAATCATACATTACCAGGAAAGTCCAGGAACAGAGTATTTTCTCCCTCATGGAGAGGGTCAGGTAGGCAAGTATGGTCTACACCAGTGGTTCTCAAACTTGGTCCTCAGGACCCCACACAGTGCATGTTTTGCAGGTAACCCAGCAGGTGCACAGGTGTATTAATTAATCACTGACACATTTTAAAAGGTCCACAGGTGGAGTTAATTATGTCACTTGTGATTCTGTGAGGAGACCTGCAAAACATGCACCGTGTGGGGTCCTGAGGATCGAGTTTGAGAACCTGTGGTCTACACCAAACAAAATTCTCTACAGTCCTACAGTAGCCGGACGTCTGAGTGTTGCATGTCCCCAAGACTTCTTTGAGATAAGCTATACCTTCAGCCAGTGTTGCAGCTCCAACTTAACTAGTTGAGACAAACTCAATGCACGGAACAGGTAGATAATACAGTGTGCGACTTGCAATCATCCATTCCACCCTAACTGGTTCAGAATTAAATACATTGCTGTAAATTTTCTTTCAGTGGGGTAAGTGTCATGATTCTTTAATTGGTCTTTTTAAAATGGAATAACACTAATATTATTTTAGGATAATCCACAAAGGCATCCATAGTATAATAACGCTCTACTTATTTACAGATACTAATTAATGTGGCTCTAGAGTAGTCGCAAAAGTAAATGTGAATATTTGTAAAACGGAGTCTTAGTCATTTTTTTTAATTTTAAAGGGGGTAATTCAGACCTGAGCGTAGCAGCAAATGTGTTAACAGTTGGGCAAAACTATGGGGGCCATTCCGAGTTGATCGCTAGCTGCCGATGTTCGGTGCGTAGCGATCATTTAAAAAAATGGCAAAACAACGCATGTGTATGGGGCGCAATGCGCACGCACGACGTACTGGTACAAAGAGCTTTGTTGTTTTGCACTGCTTATAGCGACGATTCCATTCGCACAGCCGATCGCAAGGAGATTGACAGGAAGAGGGAGTTTCTGGGTGTCAACTGACCGATTTCAGGGAGTGTTTGGAAAAACGCAGGCGTGTCCAGGCGTTTGCAGGGCGGGTATTTGACGTCAATTCCGGGACCTTCGTCGCTGCAATCATCGCACAGGATAAGTAACTACAGGGCTAGTCTTGTTCTGCACAAAATGTGATTGTACCCGCTCGGCTGCACAGGCGTTCGCACTCCTGCAAAGCGAAAATACACTCTGCCGTGGGCGGCGACTATGCGTTTGCACGGCTGCTAAAAGTAGCTAGCGAGCGATCAACTCGGAATCAGGGCCCATGTGCAGTGCAGGGGGGGCAGATGTAACATGTGCAGAGAGAGTTAGATTTGGGTGGGGTGTGTTCAAACTGAAATCTAAATTGCAGTCTAGAAATAAAGTAGCCAGTATTTACCCTGCACAGAAACAATATAACCCACCAAAATCTAACTCTCTCTGCACATGTTATATCTGCCCCAGCTGCAGTGCACATGGGTGGTCATTCCAAGTTGATCGCTCGACAGCTGTTTTTAGCAGCCATGCAAACGCTATGCCGCCTCCCACTGGGGAGTGTATTTTATCTTAGCAGAATTGCGAACGAAAGGATCGCAGAGCGGCTACAAAGTTTTTTGTGCAGTTTTAGAGTAGCTCAATACCTACTCAGCGCTTGCGACCACTTCAGACTTTTCAGTTCCTGTTTTGACGTCACAAACACGCCCTGCGTTTTTTCGAACACTCCCTGAAAACGGTTAGTTGACACCCAGAAATGGCCACTTAATGTCAATCACTCTGCGGCCAGCAGTGCGACTGAAAATCTTCGGTAGACCTTGTGTGAAACGACATCGTTCGTTGTAATAGTACGTTGCATGTGAACATTGCGCCGCATACGCATGTGCAGAACTGCCGTTTTTTTGCCTCATCACTGCACAGTGAACGAATGCAGCTAGCGATCAACTCGGAATGACCACCATGGTTTCGCCCAACTGCTAACAAATTTGCTGCTACAATCAACTCTGAATTACCCCCAAAAAGCTGAATTCTGCAAGCTGTGCTTGATAAGGGGCATTTTCGTCATGAGACAGGCAATTATCATAGAACTGAACCTCATACAATAATTCTTTATATATTTGTCAAGGCTTTCTGACAATAATTGCTTAATAGTATTTTAGCAGCAAGACGGGCATTTCATGAAGTGTCCTCATGCTAAAATACTATTAAGCCCCGGCTCCCGTTCACTCTCTATGTACAGGCGGCGCTTGGAGATCATGTGCTCTCTAGCGCCGCCCCCCGCCACGTCACCGCTGACGTCAGCAACCCGGCAATATGCCAGGCTAATGACTGCAGTATGCAAGGCGTCTTACCCGGGAATGTCCCTGCATGATCCCGGGACCGTATTCCCGGGTGAGACCCTGCATTTTTGGTGTGAAAGGGGTATAACATAGATTGGGGGTTAGTCATTGACAATGTCTATAATATTTGTCCTATTAAAAACACGTTAAAGGTTAAAGAACACAGTACGCAATTGGCGCAAAAAGTACCGCAAGGGTACGCCCTTAACTATACCTTAAGGAATGTACTTATACTGTAAACATTTGTGCAGTGACAATGTGTAGATGTAATGCAGTGTAACCTTGTTAGCTTAAAAGCTGTATGAGCGACTATGATGCTCTGAGAACCTTTATGCATTTATAATAATCAATTAAATACCGGTCTAAGGTTCTAACGCCTTTAGTGAGAGAATGAACGTTCAAAAAGAATAATACAATACAAGCTATACACTACCAAAATAACATAGAATATCTAACCAAGTTACAACACATAAAATACAATAAAGACACAATTACTTTTAAAAGGGGAAGGAGAGAGAGAATGGCTTATAATTACAATAAAGACAATATGATTGCGGAGAAAACTTACACATGTGAGAGACAATCGCTGCGCAGTTAGTCAATGCTGAATACCGCATGGGATAGAAGCTAGACTCCATTTTGGGAAAACTCCCATGATTCCAAAGACTGCAACACATGGTTGAAAGGGGGAGGGGAAAACACCCAGCAGCAGCCATTTCTTACAAACCAACTAATCTTATTCCACATTCCAATCCAACTTCCTAGAACCATCTTATTCAATTTCACATTCCAAACAAACTCAGTATCTCAATAACCATAGCATATGGTATGATGGCTATGCTATATGAATTATCACAAGACCAGATCACAATGTAACCACACATATCAGCCTGCCATTGCTACAAAACCCATATTCACAAGTAACTGCATGGCGGTATTCATGATTGACAAGATATATTATAACAAACCAGCACAATCTATTTTAAATCACCATAGGCAAACAAATACCACAAATGCTATGCTACAGGTTGTCTAATGTCCCAGCTACCATCACAGATTCCCAGATCTATCACACAAACAAGTTACAATATCCTATTTAAACCAGCACCATTGACCTTAAAGCCATCTGTCTATATATTTCCTTATCTAGCCATGTGAATTCAATACTTAGCCTTTCACTTGGAGGTCAGTCCTGGGGATGAAGCAGCCATGCTGCTGGGTGCCAGGTAGCTGTGTGAGTGAGTGAGCCCTGTGATTTCCAGTGGATAATATCATACCTGCATTCCAGCTGTGGGGGTGTGTCAACCACAGGAAGTGTGTCTTTCACAGTATGTGGGCTGTCTTGTATCAGTGAGCTGAGCATGTGAGCTTGGTTATGCAAAATGTTGGGTGATGACTAACACATTCCTGTCTTGTGGAAAGCTATTGTTTGGCGAATACAAAACAAAACCCTGTCTCTGGGTTTTGTTCGATATTCATGATGTCCACTTTCAGTTGAGACAATGACATCTCAGCAATCATTCTTCTGGAGACAAACCCTAAGCCCATTTGTAAACACAGGTGTTGGCCCTCCTCATTGAGTCTCAAAGCTCAGTGTAATTAAAGGCTATTGTACTCCGTCTGCGGGAAAGATACTGATTTGGAATATAATTAATCTTCAATTACTATTCCTGTGCTTTAACTATGCATAAGAACATGTGAAGCCCTCCCAACATGCAAACTATTGTTTGGGGAATCTCTAAGGTCAAAGAGCCATTTGAGACCCACTGATACCTGCTGGACTCAGGGGAATATTAACTTATAAAATCCATTATTTTGATTAAATATGTAGCGTGCACACGCATGAAGTGCATATATGGCAACGTGCAGCGTGATATTTTTCTGACTTTGACAGTCCACCCTTTGGCAGTCACCAATAACTGCCACTTCCTAAAACAGTTCAAAAAGAGAAAAATATATGTCATATGTAAATACATTTCTATGATTGGGTAAGGGAGGAGAGAAGAAGGTGGGAAAAAGGTATGACCTAGTGAGATAGCAGAAGCATGTGTGTATGAATCCGTGTTTGGGGGGTCATGTATCATCGTGCCGTGCGTGTTTTAAATTAAGCTTCGAGGTATTGCGAAGTATACATTTGAATTCCTTCTTATCCCGTGGTACGGGTCTGTGGATGGGCTGTCAAACTTTACCGAGCTCTCTTTGGCTTTTGATTGTAACAAAATGGGGGAGCACATTTTAGTTGATGATACATGAATGGGGGAATATGTGATTGCTGATATCTGTGCGGGTATTCCCTATCGACTATGTGTGTAATTACCTGAAGGTTGTAGAGATGAAGATAAGACACAATTATGGTAAATGCAGTGGTATTCTATGTCAGGTTAATGAACATTTGTCGGTTGAAGTCTTGTTCGGTGTCTGTTGAATGCAGTCTTCTTTGGGCTTTTGCCAAAAGGTGTGGGCAAAAAGCTTTGTCAATGTCCATAGACTTACAAAAGTGTTGGGCTAGCGTAATTTTAAAATTTCTAGGGAAACTGGGGGTCTATGGCATAGTTCATCAAATATCTGTGTATAAGGTTGTCAAAACTTCTTCTTTAATCCATGAGTTGTCTGTATACAGGGTCATCAAATTCCTCGTCAAAAGTGGGTCTTTTTACCTTGGAAAAACCGTAAAAACAGGTGAAAGAAACGGACCGTATAATCGCATTTTCATCACATCATTGTTTCTACAGTTGGGTCATAAATCAAATCCATTGGAATTACAATTTCCTCACTCCTTAGACTCATTACCCTGGTACTACGTTTGCACTTCGTTAAAGCCTGACCGCATCTAAATATCAAGCCAATCGTTATGACAACACCTAAGATACATAGGAGAAACTTCCCTACATCCATTATGACTCCTTGAGCCCATTCTCCTAAACCAGAGAACCAATTTCGCGGGTTCAACCATGACACCCAACCAGTCAGCTCATTACCCACAGCAGCAAGGGTGAGATTGTGTCTCCTGCGAAATTCCCACTTTAATTGGAGAATATCGTCCATCTTTTGGTCTATGACCTCGACCGGGTCCTCGGTACTATTCGCTATATATGTGCAGCATTTCACGCCGTACTGCGTTGCCAGTGTGACACAATATCCACCTGTTACTGCTGTGAGATAATTAAGAACCATTCTATGCTGAACCAGTTCTGTTTTATAAGCTTGAAGTTCTCTTCCAGTATACCTAAACGTGTCATCATACATTTCTGTGATATTGTCTAACAAATTTGCAAGCGCTGATATGTATTTATAATTCAACACTCCTCTGGCGGTGCGAGTGATGTCTAACGCGAGTAGAACCTGAATCCCGGTGGATTCATGGATCATGTCAGAGGCCGGATGCTCTGTTCTTTCTATCAGGTGCCGTTTAACTATGTGCTCGTAATGAGTGTGAATATAAGGAGCTTGGGCACCACGGTGTATATCTTTCATTTTGGCATGTGATACAGTCATTACTTCAGGCAGTACTTTTCCAATATAACACAATCCTTCAGAGTTTGGGGCAAGCCACTTATACGCCTTCCTCCCGCATATGAAATATGCATCATCGGGGAGAACATATGGGACGGAGTAGGACATAACCATATTACACATCTTCCATGTGAAATCTCCTAACCCTAATTCTCCCATCTGTCTGGTACACGTATCAGTTTGTACGATATGTGCACAGTATCCTGGTGATACCTCTCCAACTCTCGTAATCCTACTTCCTAGGGTATACCTATATCGGAAAGATTTTTCTCTACTGGCTATGTGGCGTATAAGCTCTGTATCTGTTGGCATTCTATCTGCTCTATATGAAAAGGTCATGGTTTGGTTACTCCATGACACTTCCCAATTTCCCGGCTTTCGGGGATTGGAAATGTTAAAACATACTAGGGGTCTATCCACATGATATTGGTGGAGCTTCAAACTAGGAGGACTAGAGATATTAAACCTCCTGTCCACCGGCCTCCCACCACTTAGCTCAAGTACCTCCCCTATCGTTAAAAGGAAATGGTACTAGTCCAGGCTTGCTGTGGCCTTGAGGTACTTGAGAGCATACCCAACAATCTGTCTGATTTAACACTTTACCAACTAAGGAGTGATAGTCACTCAATGGATGCCTGTCCATATGGATATTAAAACTGGATTGGCATCTCTTGATGCATCCATCCTCAACTACATTGTCACAGAGTCTACAGATACAGTTCTCTTTTCAGCTAACAATCCTTCACAATGTTTACAAATAACATGGCTGCTAGATCGTTTCCGGTACTCGCCTTTGCTTGGTGGTTGTGTTGCTATTGGAAATTTACACCTCCGTCTCAGTCATCAGAACCTTTCTGGATCCTTTCTCGACCTCACTGGTACTCTCGCCGGAACAGACTGCTCTGGTCAACATCATGGTCAACAGGAAAATCCGTATCACAGTCTCTTGGGGCAAGTCCATCTTACAGGAGGAGAAAAGGAGAAATTTGTAATGGGGGTACAGAAAAACAGTTTGAGGGGAAGAGAAACTTGTTACGATAATTAGTTCTCTAGTCTTGTTGTTCTTCTTGTTCTGCTGTCATCTCAAAGGAGCTGTCTCTCAGTCTTCCAACTGAACACTCCGGTGATACAATATTTCTTCCGAACCAGCGATCTTTCTGTAAGGAGCAAAAATCTTGCATTACCATTTGTCTAACTGATGTGTGACATACCATCTTTAAAATATGAAAACATGAGAAAGAAGAGGGAGAGGAGAAAAAAACAACAAGAGAGAGAGAGAACCGTTCATATATGTATATATCACATAAATCAACAATAAACAACAGGAAAATAAACATTTTTCAAACATTTTTAAAATATTGTCAGATCATCAGGCTGTCATATCTACATGTCCAATGGTTTCCTTGCGCAGTCCCTCCCACCAGCACCTCCATACTCCACCCTCTGTATCTGGCCAGGATACATTGATGCGGATAGGTCGTGCTGGGGTTTGGTAGACTTCTGCAAAGACCAAGCAGATATGCAATGTTTGAGTCCTATCAATAATCGTCAGAGATGGGGAGAGAAAAGAAACATTTCACAGATACATTTACAACGTTTCACCCGGTCATTCCTGTGTCTTCAGGGAATGACCTCCCAATTTATTAACTGTTACCTCAGGCTTACCATCAGTCCTAATGATCACCTTTCCTGACTACATATCATGAGTGTGGGCCAAAATTCTTCCTATCTGATCCCTGGTTACAATTTGGTGTGTCCTAACTTTTGCTCATTTTCATGTCTAGGGGGTCTGACTTTATGTGGGCTGTTGCAGTTGCTGGCATAATGCCCTTCTCTTTTACAACGATAACAAATCCTTGAGTTCCTCCATGTGCCAATGGCCTGGGGTTTTGGTTGATTTGATGCCTCCTCAAACGCTTGGATGCTCATCACCATCAACCGCTTTCCCTGTACCTCCCTGATTCCTTGGATACCATGATTATGTCGTTGTCTAGGGAGTTGATATACCTTCTGTGAATCTTTGATCATACACTTAGATCTTTCCTAGGATCTGGGAAATCAGACATGATTGATCTCAATTCTGTCCGGGACCAGGGATGGCGCATTGCACTGTCCTTGACGGGAATGGTTCCCTGATCGTCAGTCTTCCCATTGGGGACTGTGATCACCCTGACAGGACTAAACTCAATTACATCACCTTGTTTTGGTCTTACAATATGGGGTACATTTGTTTGTGCGTGATATAAAACACCGTACGTACCTGTGGACACGACCTCACCTGACCCTCCGTTAGGGGGTTTGATTACTGCCTTTACCGATTTGGTCGCGTCCACCTGGATGTCTGGTAGGCTGGCTGCTGGAAGAGGTGCCGATATCGTGCTGGGCTCACTTCCTTGTTTGTATTCCTGAGGGAAGTTTAACATGGGGTGCAACTTGCATAGGTTAATAGTTGTACATTTAACAGTATTACAATTATCATTGTTATGTTTATTACAATTATTCTTATCATCTATAATACAGTTGCTAAGTGCATTTTTATTGTACAACATTGTGCCTTTCTCCGCAACCATAATCCTCTCCATTGCCATGTCTCTCCTCCCAAGATAAGAGTCAGATATGTCAGTTAACTCTCTTTGCAATTCACTTTCCTGTTGCCATAACTGTAAACAATCAAAATGTTTAACTCGTCTCTTTGCTGATTTAATGAGACCTATCCTTCTCCTTAGATTTAGTAACACATCTGGGCTAAAGCTGCCTACTCTTGGGAACTTCTCCCCGTCATGTACAGTCATTCTTTCCCATTCATCACATAAAACCTCTGTGTGTGAACCGTATTTTTCACACATTACGTACCTTGCCGACCCGATTGGTCGGTTTACTAAATCAACCCGAACCGAGGTTGATCGTCCCCTACCCGAACAACTGGCCCCCATAACTTGCAGGTGTTGCTTTCACTACCTCTGACCTTCAATCAGGGTCTTCAGCGAACCCTTACAAAAACCAGAATGTTCAAGATAGGCCAACGGTGGCGATTTACCGAGTACCCAACTCACTCGCCCACGCCGACCAATACGACCTACACACTGCCCTAGTGCTGGCGTACTCGACCCAGGGCCCCTATGAACCTTTGTTTACTGGAACATGTGAGTGTGATCCGCAGAGCATTAACCCTTTCCAGTAACTGTTGGTTGTTGGATAATTCCTGAGTGACCAGCGAACTTCCCTTTAGAAAATAAAAAATTACACAAATCACGTCAGAATGTACAAATAGCGTTTATGATCCCTTTCGTACGCAAATGGTACTGGGTCAAATTACTAACTAATGCACACAATTACGTGCGGTACAATCAGTCTGCACATAAGCAACTAATCTTATGTGCGGAGCGACCAGTGGAATCGAAAATTGCGGCTGCGAATTCCTTCAGCATGAGCTTTACTCGCCTATATGGGTTCTGCACCAACCCCCTGGGTTGTGCTCTTTTCTCTATTTATAGCGGACTTCCTTGTCTGCTGTACCTGGACCTCCTGGTCTGTTCTGGACCTCCTGGTCTGTGCTACAGTATGACCTCCTGGTCTGCTATACTCTAATGCTCAGATTTTATGTTTAACAAGGGATGCCTCCCTAGCCACCATGCACGTCACTTACATGTATGTACCCTGCGAGAACTCGACTTCTTGTGGTTCAACCTCAAAAAATTGTATAAACTTATATATGCAAAACACTCACTAACCACATGTACACTTTTGTTTCTATTTCTATTTCTGCGCAGAAATTTCTTTCCTTTAGACCAGATGAGTTGTAAATTGGAGAAGGATCTATTAGCTTAAATTTCGGACACTAACATCGACTTGCGCTATTTATCGCGTTGCCACCTTTTCGCCTGTTAAAATAACACTATCGTGTGATTTGAGTTACGTGGGCGTACCCGGACGCTCCGTTGCATAATATACGCTGCGTGCGTCGGCCTTTGGGTTGCGTACGCGAGTCTCAGCCTTTTGTTAGAGACACGTGTACGCAAGGCAGATATCCACCGTAACACAATTAACACGTTTATCAATGTAGCTGATCTTTAACTGTGATCATCTACCGAACACCACACAGGTCTTTCCTTGTATCTTTAGGCAAAGCTGTGTGCGTGCTTTACAAATTACCCCTTAATGTATTACTTTTACTCTTTAACTACTAAATAGCAACAAATCTCTCTTAGCACGTTATCAAATTGTGAAATGGCAACCAGGAAAGTGAGATGTGAAGATTACACAAATGAACATGCAATTCTAAATTTAATCTAATAACATACATTGATGTAAGCACACGCATATAGATATTACATATAAGTACCAATCACTATTACTTATGATTGACTATGATATAGATTAAATAAATGCATAAAAAAACTCATTAAATGATGATTTCTTTTTGACAATGGATGGCTGATTATTTCCTGAGTCAACTGAAAATCAGCCGCTTAGGGAAAAAAAATAAAAATGTGACCTTCCCAAAATGGCCGCTGCTCCTCCCCCTTTCACCTCCATGAGGGCCACACAAAATGGTGGACAGACCATGCGGCCTCTTGTCACAAAGAAAGTCATCATTCAAACTCCTAAAGTTATTCTAGGCCTGAGTTTAAAAAAAAAAAACTATATCAAGGCTATGCAGCAACTTTTAAATGTACTTTAAACCTACTTAAACAGATAAACCATCCAATCTGCGTGTGTAGTTGGCACCAAATAGAAATAAAAAAAAACAGATTTTCAAAGACAATAACGTACTGTTCCTACCTTCCAGTTCCCGAATTCCCTCAGCACTCCTTACCAAGTGAAGCAGACAATTAACTGGTCAGCACTGCAGTATCCCCGACCTCCAAACGGTTTAACGAGGGATACTACCTTCCACTCTTTGCTGACCGATAATGTCTGCTGAAGTTACCTAGTGCAGATATGTGAAGACCGGAGGAGCTCTCAATTGACAATGTCTATAATATTTGTCCTATTAAAAACACGTTAAAGGTTAAAGAACACAGTACGCAATTGGCGCAAAAAGTACCGCAAGGGTACGCCCTTAACTATACCTTAAGGAATGTACTTATACTGTAAACATTTGTGCAGTGACAATGTGTAGATGTAATGCAGTGTAACCTTGTTAGCTTAAAAGCTGTATGAGCGACTATGACGCTCTGAGAACCTTTATGCATTTATAATAATCAATTAAATACCGGTCTAAGGTTCTAACGCCTTTAGTGAGAGAATGAACGTTCAAAAAGAATAATACAATACAAGCTATACACTACCAAAATAACATAGAATATCTAACCAAGTTACAACATATAAAATACAATAAAGACACAATTACTTTTAAAAGGGGAAGGAGAGAGAGAATGGCTTATAATTACAATAAAGACAATATGATTGCGGAGAAAACTTACACATGTGAGAGACAATCGCTGCGCAGTTAGTCAATGCTGAATACCGCATGGGATAGAAGCTAGACTCCATTTTGGGAAAACTCCCATGATTCCAAAGACTGCAACACATGGTTGAAAGGGGGAGGGGAAAACACCCAGCAGCAGCCATTTCTTACAAACCAACTAATCTTATTCCACATTCCAATCCAACTTCCTAGAACCATCTTATTCAATTTCACATTCCAAACAAACTCAGTATCTCAATAACCATAGCATATGGTATGATGGCTATGCTATATGAATTATCACAAGACCAGATCACAATGTAACCACACATATCAGCCTGCCATTGCTACAAAACCCATATTCACAAGTAACTGCATGGCGGTATTCATGATTGACAAGATATATTATAACAAACCAGCACAATCTATTTTAAATCACCATAGGCAAACAAATACCACAAATGCTATGCTACAGGTTGTCTAATGTCCCAGCTACCATCACAGATTCCCAGATCTATCACACAAACAAGTTACAATATCCTATTTAAACCAGCACCATTGACCTTAAAGCCATCTGTCTATATATTTCCTTATCTAGCCATGTGAATTCAATACTTAGCCTTTCACTTGGAGGTCAGTCCTGGGGATGAAGCAGCCATGCTGCTGGGTGCCAGGTAGCTGTGTGAGTGAGTGAGCCCTGTGATTTCCAGTGGATAATATCATACCTGCATTCCAGCTGTGGGGGTGTGTCAACCACAGGAAGTGTGTCTTTCACAGTATGTGGGCTGTCTTGTATCAGTGAGCTGAGCATGTGAGCTTGGTTATGCAAAATGTTGGGTGATGACTAACACATTCCTGTCTTGTGGAAAGCTATTGTTTGGCGAATACAAAACAAAACCCTGTCTCTGGGTTTTGTTCGATATTCATGATGTCCACTTTCAGTTGAGACAATGACATCTCAGCAATCATTCTTCTGGAGACAAACCCTAAGCCCATTTGTAAACACAGGTGTTGGCCCTCCTCATTGAGTCTCAAAGCTCAGTGTAATTAAAGGCTATTGTACTCCGTCTGCGGGAAAGATACTGATTTGGAATATAATTAATCTTCAATTACTATTCCTGTGCTTTAACTATGCATAAGAACATGTGAAGCCCTCCCAACATGCAAACTATTGTTTGGGGAATCTCTAAGGTCAAAGAGCCATTTGAGACCCACTGATACCTGCTGGACTCAGGGGAATATTAACTTATAAAATCCATTATTTTGATTAAATATGTAGCGTGCACACGCATGAAGTGCATATATGGCAACGTGCAGCGTGATATTTTTCTGACTTTGACAGTCCACCCTTTGGCAGTCACCAATAACTGCCACTTCCTAAAACAGTTCAAAAAGAGAAAAATATATGTCATATGTAAATACATTTCTATGATTGGGTAAGGGAGGAGAGAAGAAGGTGGGAAAAAGGTATGACCTAGTGAGATAGCAGAAGCATGTGTGTATGAATCCGTGTTTGGGGGGTCATGTATCATCGTGCCGTGCGTGTTTTAAATTAAGCTTCGAGGTATTGCGAAGTATACATTTGAATTCCTTCTTATCCCGTGGTACGGGTCTGTGGATGGGCTGTCAAACTTTACCGAGCTCTCTTTGGCTTTTGATTGTAACAAAATGGGGGAGCACATTTTAGTTGATGATACATGAATGGGGGAATATGTGATTGCTGATATCTGTGCGGGTATTCCCTATCGACTATGTGTGTAATTACCTGAAGGTTGTAGAGATGAAGATAAGACACAATTATGGTAAATGCAGTGGTATTCTATGTCAGGTTAATGAACATTTGTCGGTTGAAGTCTTGTTCGGTGTCTGTTGAATGCAGTCTTCTTTGGGCTTTTGCCAAAAGGTGTGGGCAAAAAGCTTTGTCAATGTCCATAGACTTACAAAAGTGTTGGGCTAGCGTAATTTTAAAATTTCTAGGGAAACTGGGGGTCTATGGCATAGTTCATCAAATATCTGTGTATAAGGTTGTCAAAACTTCTTCTTTAATCCATGAGTTGTCTGTATACAGGGTCATCAAATTCCTCGTCAAAAGTGGGTCTTTTTACCTTGGAAAAACCGTAAAAACAGGTGAAAGAAACGGACCGTATAATCGCATTTTCATCACATCATTGTTTCTACAGTTGGGTCATAAATCAAATCCATTGGAATTACAATTTCCTCACTCCTTAGACTCATTACCCTGGTACTACGTTTGCACTTCGTTAAAGCCTGACCGCATCTAAATATCAAGCCAATCGTTATGACAACACCTAAGATACATAGGAGAAACTTCCCTACATCCATTATGACTCCTTGAGCCCATTCTCCTAAACCAGAGAACCAATTTCGCGGGTTCAACCATGACACCCAACCAGTCAGCTCATTACCCACAGCAGCAAGGGTGAGATTGTGTCTCCTGCGAAATTCCCACTTTAATTGGAGAATATCGTCCATCTTTTGGTCTATGACCTCGACCGGGTCCTCGGTACTATTCGCTATATATGTGCAGCATTTCACGCCGTACTGCGTTGCCAGTGTGACACAATATCCACCTGTTACTGCTGTGAGATAATTAAGAACCATTCTATGCTGAACCAGTTCTGTTTTATAAGCTTGAAGTTCTCTTCCAGTATACCTAAACGTGTCATCATACATTTCTGTGATATTGTCTAACAAATTTGCAAGCGCTGATATGTATTTATAATTCAACACTCCTCTGGCGGTGCGAGTGATGTCTAACGCGAGTAGAACCTGAATCCCGGTGGATTCATGGATCATGTCAGAGGCCGGATGCTCTGTTCTTTCTATCAGGTGCCGTTTAACTATGTGCTCGTAATGAGTGTGAATATAAGGAGCTTGGGCACCACGGTGTATATCTTTCATTTTGGCATGTGATACAGTCATTACTTCAGGCAGTACTTTTCCAATATAACACAATCCTTCAGAGTTTGGGGCAAGCCACTTATACGCCTTCCTCCCGCATATGAAATATGCATCATCGGGGAGAACATATGGGACGGAGTAGGACATAACCATATTACACATCTTCCATGTGAAATCTCCTAACCCTAATTCTCCCATCTGTCTGGTACACGTATCAGTTTGTACGATATGTGCACAGTATCCTGGTGATACCTCTCCAACTCTCGTAATCCTACTTCCTAGGGTATACCTATATCGGAAAGATTTTTCTCTACTGGCTATGTGGCGTATAAGCTCTGTATCTGTTGGCATTCTATCTGCTCTATATGAAAAGGTCATGGTTTGGTTACTCCATGACACTTCCCAATTTCCCGGCTTTCGGGGATTGGAAATGTTAAAACATACTAGGGGTCTATCCACATGATATTGGTGGAGCTTCAAACTAGGAGGACTAGAGATATTAAACCTCCTGTCCACCGGCCTCCCACCACTTAGCTCAAGTACCTCCCCTATCGTTAAAAGGAAATGGTACTAGTCCAGGCTTGCTGTGGCCTTGAGGTACTTGAGAGCATACCCAACAATCTGTCTGATTTAACACTTTACCAACTAAGGAGTGATAGTCACTCAATGGATGCCTGTCCATATGGATATTAAAACTGGATTGGCATCTCTTGATGCATCCATCCTCAACTACATTGTCACAGAGTCTACAGATACAGTTCTCTTTTCAGCTAACAATCCTTCACAATGTTTACAAATAACATGGCTGCTAGATCGTTTCCGGTACTCGCCTTTGCTTGGTGGTTGTGTTGCTATTGGAAATTTACACCTCCGTCTCAGTCATCAGAACCTTTCTGGATCCTTTCTCGACCTCACTGGTACTCTCGCCGGAACAGACTGCTCTGGTCAACATCATGGTCAACAGGAAAATCCGTATCACAGTCTCTTGGGGCAAGTCCATCTTACAGGAGGAGAAAAGGAGAAATTTGTAATGGGGGTACAGAAAAACAGTTTGAGGGGAAGAGAAACTTGTTACGATAATTAGTTCTCTAGTCTTGTTGTTCTTCTTGTTCTGCTGTCATCTCAAAGGAGCTGTCTCTCAGTCTTCCAACTGAACACTCCGGTGATACAATATTTCTTCCGAACCAGCGATCTTTCTGTAAGGAGCAAAAATCTTGCATTACCATTTGTCTAACTGATGTGTGACATACCATCTTTAAAATATGAAAACATGAGAAAGAAGAGGGAGAGGAGAAAAAAACAACAAGAGAGAGAGAGAACCGTTCATATATGTATATATCACATAAATCAACAATAAACAACAGGAAAATAAACATTTTTCAAACATTTTTAAAATATTGTCAGATCATCAGGCTGTCATATCTACATGTCCAATGGTTTCCTTGCGCAGTCCCTCCCACCAGCACCTCCATACTCCACCCTCTGTATCTGGCCAGGATACATTGATGCGGATAGGTCGTGCTGGGGTTTGGTAGACTTCTGCAAAGACCAAGCAGATATGCAATGTTTGAGTCCTATCAATAATCGTCAGAGATGGGGAGAGAAAAGAAACATTTCACAGATACATTTACAACGTTTCACCCGGTCATTCCTGTGTCTTCAGGGAATGACCTCCCAATTTATTAACTGTTACCTCAGGCTTACCATCAGTCCTAATGATCACCTTTCCTGACTACATATCATGAGTGTGGGCCAAAATTCTTCCTATCTGATCCCTGGTTACAATTTGGTGTGTCCTAACTTTTGCTCATTTTCATGTCTAGGGGGTCTGACTTTATGTGGGCTGTTGCAGTTGCTGGCATAATGCCCTTCTCTTTTACAACGATAACAAATCCTTGAGTTCCTCCATGTGCCAATGGCCTGGGGTTTTGGTTGATTTGATGCCTCCTCAAACGCTTGGATGCTCATCACCATCAACCGCTTTCCCTGTACCTCCCTGATTCCTTGGATACCATGATTATGTCGTTGTCTAGGGAGTTGATATACCTTCTGTGAATCTTTGATCATACACTTAGATCTTTCCTAGGATCTGGGAAATCAGACATGATTGATCTCAATTCTGTCCGGGACCAGGGATGGCGCATTGCACTGTCCTTGACGGGAATGGTTCCCTGATCGTCAGTCTTCCCATTGGGGACTGTGATCACCCTGACAGGACTAAACTCAATTACATCACCTTGTTTTGGTCTTACAATATGGGGTACATTTGTTTGTGCGTGATATAAAACACCGTACGTACCTGTGGACACGACCTCACCTGACCCTCCGTTAGGGGGTTTGATTACTGCCTTTACCGATTTGGTCGCGTCCACCTGGATGTCTGGTAGGCTGGCTGCTGGAAGAGGTGCCGATATCGTGCTGGGCTCACTTCCTTGTTTGTATTCCTGAGGGAAGTTTAACATGGGGTGCAACTTGCATAGGTTAATAGTTGTACATTTAACAGTATTACAATTATCATTGTTATGTTTATTACAATTATTCTTATCATCTATAATACAGTTGCTAAGTGCATTTTTATTGTACAACATTGTGCCTTTCTCCGCAACCATAATCCTCTCCATTGCCATGTCTCTCCTCCCAAGATAAGAGTCAGATATGTCAGTTAACTCTCTTTGCAATTCACTTTCCTGTTGCCATAACTGTAAACAATCAAAATGTTTAACTCGTCTCTTTGCTGATTTAATGAGACCTATCCTTCTCCTTAGATTTAGTAACACATCTGGGCTAAAGCTGCCTACTCTTGGGAACTTCTCCCCGTCATGTACAGTCATTCTTTCCCATTCATCACATAAAACCTCTGTGTGTGAACCGTATTTTTCACACATTACGTACCTTGCCGACCCGATTGGTCGGTTTACTAAATCAACCCGAACCGAGGTTGATCGTCCCCTACCCGAACAACTGGCCCCCATAACTTGCAGGTGTTGCTTTCACTACCTCTGACCTTCAATCAGGGTCTTCAGCGAACCCTTACAAAAACCAGAATGTTCAAGATAGGCCAACGGTGGCGATTTACCGAGTACCCAACTCACTCGCCCACGCCGACCAATACGACCTACACACTGCCCTAGTGCTGGCGTACTCGACCCAGGGCCCCTATGAACCTTTGTTTACTGGAACATGTGAGTGTGATCCGCAGAGCATTAACCCTTTCCAGTAACTGTTGGTTGTTGGATAATTCCTGAGTGACCAGCGAACTTCCCTTTAGAAAATAAAAAATTACACAAATCACGTCAGAATGTACAAATAGCGTTTATGATCCCTTTCGTACGCAAATGGTACTGGGTCAAATTACTAACTAATGCACACAATTACGTGCGGTACAATCAGTCTGCACATAAGCAACTAATCTTATGTGCGGAGCGACCAGTGGAATCGAAAATTGCGGCTGCGAATTCCTTCAGCATGAGCTTTACTCACCTATATGGGTTCTGCACCAACCCCCTGGGTTGTGCTCTTTTCTCTATTTATAGCGGACTTCCTTGTCTGCTGTACCTGGACCTCCTGGTCTGTTCTGGACCTCCTGGTCTGTGCTACAGTATGACCTCCTGGTCTGCTATACTCTAATGCTCAGATTTTATGTTTAACAAGGGATGCCTCCCTAGCCACCATGCACGTCACTTACATGTATGTACCCTGCGAGAACTCGACTTCTTGTGGTTCAACCTCAAAAAATTGTATAAACTTATATATGCAAAACACTCACTAACCACATGTACACTTTTGTTTCTATTTCTATTTCTGCGCAGAAATTTCTTTCCTTTAGACCAGATGAGTTGTAAATTGGAGAAGGATCTATTAGCTTAAATTTCGGACACTAACATCGACTTGCGCTATTTATCGCGTTGCCACCTTTTCGCCTGTTAAAATAACACTATCGTGTGATTTGAGTTACGTGGGCGTACCCGGACGCTCCGTTGCATAATATACGCTGCGTGCGTCGGCCTTTGGGTTGCGTACGCGAGTCTCAGCCTTTTGTTAGAGACACGTGTACGCAAGGCAGATATCCACCGTAACACAATTAACACGTTTATCAATGTAGCTGATCTTTAACTGTGATCATCTACCGAACACCACACAGGTCTTTCCTTGTATCTTTAGGCAAAGCTGTGTGCGTGCTTTACAAATTACCCCTTAATGTATTACTTTTACTCTTTAACTACTAAATAGCAACAAATCTCTCTTAGCACGTTATCAAATTGTGAAATGGCAACCAGGAAAGTGAGATGTGAAGATTACACAAATGAACATGCAATTCTAAATTTAATCTAATAACATACATTGATGTAAGCACACGCATATAGATATTACATATAAGTACCAATCACTATTACTTATGATTGACTATGATATAGATTAAATAAATGCATAAAAAAACTCATTAAATGATGATTTCTTTTTGACAATGGATGGCTGATTATTTCCTGAGTCAACTGAAAATCAGCCGCTTAGGGAAAAAAAATAAAAATGTGACCTTCCCAAAATGGCCGCTGCTCCTCCCCCTTTCACCTCCATGAGGGCCACACAAAATGGTGGACAGACCATGCGGCCTCTTGTCACAAAGAAAGTCATCATTCAAACTCCTAAAGTTATTCTAGGCCTGAGTTTAAAAAAAAAAAACTATATCAAGGCTATGCAGCAACTTTTAAATGTGCTTTAAACCTACTTAAACAGATAAACCATCCAATCTGCGTGTGTAGTTGGCACCAAATAGAAATAAAAAAAAACAGATTTTCAAAGACAATAACGTACTGTTCCTACCTTCCAGTTCCCGAATTCCCTCAGCACTCCTTACCAAGTGAAGCAGACAATTAACTGGTCAGCACTGCAGTATCCCCGACCTCCAAACGGTTTAACGAGGGATACTACCTTCCACTCTTTGCTGACCGATAATGTCTGCTGAAGTTACCTAGTGCAGATATGTGAAGACCGGAGGAGCTCTCAATTGACAATGTCTATAATATTTGTCCTATTAAAAACACGTTAAAGGTTAAAGAACACAGTACGCAATTGGCGCAAAAAGTACCGCAAGGGTACGCCCTTAACTATACCTTAAGGAATGTACTTATACTGTAAACATTTGTGCAGTGACAATGTGTAGATGTAATGCAGTGTAACCTTGTTAGCTTAAAAGCTGTATGAGCGACTATGACGCTCTGAGAACCTTTATGCATTTATAATAATCAATTAAATACCGGTCTAAGGTTCTAACGCCTTTAGTGAGAGAATGAACGTTCAAAAAGAATAATACAATACAAGCTATACACTACCAAAATAACATAGAATATCTAACCAAGTTACAACATATAAAATACAATAAAGACACAATTACTTTTAAAAGGGGAAGGAGAGAGAGAATGGCTTATAATTACAATAAAGACAATATGATTGCGGAGAAAACTTACACATGTGAGAGACAATCGCTGCGCAGTTAGTCAATGCTGAATACCGCATGGGATAGAAGCTAGACTCCATTTTGGGAAAACTCCCATGATTCCAAAGACTGCAACACATGGTTGAAAGGGGGAGGGGAAAACACCCAGCAGCAGCCATTTCTTACAAACCAACTAATCTTATTCCACATTCCAATCCAACTTCCTAGAACCATCTTATTCAATTTCACATTCCAAACAAACTCAGTATCTCAATAACCAGAGCATATGGTATGATGGCTATGCTATATGAATTATCACAAGACCAGATCACAATGTAACCACACATATCAGCCTGCCATTGCTACAAAACCCATATTCACAAGTAACTGCATGGCGGTATTCATGATTGACAAGATATATTATAACAAACCAGTACAATCTATTTTAAATCACCATAGGCAAACAAATACCACAAATGCTATGCTACAGGTTGTCTAATGTCCCAGCTACCATCACAGATTCCCAGATCTATCACACAAACAAGTTACAATATCCTATTTAAACCAGCACCATTGACCTTAAAGCCATATGTCTATATTTCCTTATCTAGCCATGTGAATTCAATACTTAGCCTTTCACTTGGAGGTCAGTCCTGGGGATGAAGCAGCCATGCTGCTGGGTGCCAGGTAGCTGTGTGAGTGAGTGAGCCCTGTGATTTCCAGTGGATAATATCATACCTGCATTCCAGCTGTGGGGGGGGGGGTCAACCACAGGAAGTGTGTCTTTCACAGTATGTGGGCTGTCTTGTATCAGTGAGCTGAGCATGTGAGCTTGGTTATGCAAAATGTTGGGTGATGACTAACACATTCCTGTCTTGTGGAAAGCTATTGTTTGGCGAATACAAAACAAAACCCTGTCTCTGGGTTTTGTTCGATATTCATGATGTCCACTTTCAGTTGAGACAATGACATCTCAGCAATCATTCTTCTGGAGACAAACCCTAAGCCCATTTGTAAACACAGGTGTTGGCCCTCCTCATTGAGTCTCAAAGCTCAGTGTAATTAAAGGCTATTGTACTCCGTCTGCGGGAAAGATACTGATTTGGAATATAATTAATCTTCAATTACTATTCCTGTGCTTTAACTATGCATAAGAACATGTGAAGCCCTCCCAACATGCAAACTATTGTTTGGGGAATCTCTAAGGTCAAAGAGCCATTTGAGACCCACTGATACCTGCTGGACTCAGGGGAATATTAACTTATAAAATCCATTATTTTGATTAAATATGTAGCGTGCACACGCATGAAGTGCATATATGGCAACGTGCAGCGTGATATTTTTCTGACTTTGACATCATGTTCCTGAACCCCCGGCTACAGGCAAGGCCAGAATAACATTGGTAGGAAGGGGACGCGGATGGAGCTCCAACTCCAGGTTAAAATAGTGGATATTTGTTTTGCAATTGTAACTCTGTTGTGAATGGGAACAAAGTAAACTGTCCCTTATTTAATAACTTTAGCTTACTAAATATACACCACTTTGCTAAAGGGCCTAGGACAATTTTATGCAGTAAGTCTTCTGGGATTACTTAATCAACATATCTAAAATTGGCATTAATTATATTTACCAGGTTCTGCTTTTTCTCCGTTAGTTAAGCTGCCACCTCAAGCATAAAATAATGATTGTATATTCTGTATAACGACAATTTCTAAAGCTACTACAGTATTATGCCGCAACGTTTATCAAGGAATGTAAAACAGGCGTATTACAAGTGCAATTATCGTGTGATATGATTACTTGCACAGGACAGAACTAGCGCCAATGTAAATTTTAGATATTATCATGGAAAACAATCCAATTAAGTAAAATATAAAATAATACATTGCCGGAGAGCTTGAGAACGTCAATGACAAAGCTGGCTGACTTCATTCACTTAGCTAGGCCTAGGAGCGACCCAAAGCAGAGATATTGCTGCAGCCAGTGGCGTGGGTTTATCCCAGTTGCCCGGAGGCAAGAAAAATATTGGTGCCCCCCCCTCTATATATCATCCGTGTTACCTTATACTGGACTATGGTGTATTTTCTACAGTGCATTGCTGTTATTAATCTGGTACATTATCATGCATGCAGCAGCTGAATTTACTGTATATATTTATGAAGGGGCCCAGACGTTGCACTCTCTAATGGTTAGTCAAACCAATGAGGTGGCAGGCCACACCCCCTCTGAAGACTGGCCACACCCCTAAACATGGGCCCCTACCACTGCATTTCCCCGATGGGCCCTATATGCCCTAGTCCGACACTGAGTATATCTATAATAAAGAGGGTGTGATTTGTAAGGTGCAGTGACTAGTGGGGAAGTCGGCTACTGAAGAGGTACCGGCTGCTGTCAATTAACTTAATTGATTAATGTCGCTGAACACATGGAACAGGAGGAGAGGTGCCCCCCTTTAAAGCAGGAGCCCAGCGGCAGCTGACTCCGTTGCCTCCCAGAGTACTGCCTCTGGCTGCAGCTGAACAATATCTCCCAACATAAACTGCCTGCAAGCAGCAAACATAACCCTGCAATGTTCTTTCACAGATTTAGCTCTACTGTCGCCTTCAGGGTGCTTCACGGTGTACCCAACATGGCTTCCTCTCATGGTACTCTCGTGTGTAGGATGAACAATGCATGGATCTGATGGTTTTGTAAAGATCCTGTATCTCCCTTTAGTATTCTGTAACCCTCCCTCATTATGCGTCATCTCTTCCAGGCATTGCCGATTCTGAACTGTGCAACCTATGTTGTGTAACTAAAATGGCTGCCTCACCTGGGTCCTTTGTGGGTAGGATAAATAATCCTTGGAACTGATTACCAAAATGTCTGACAACTTTTTATTATAGTCATGGTTTGCAAATCTAAACCTCTATACAGGTTGAGTCTCCCTTATCCAAAATGCTTGGGACCAGAGGTATTTTGGATATGGGATTTTTCCGTATTTTGGAATAATTGCATACCATAATGAGATATCAAGGTGATGGGACCTAAATCTAAGCACAGAATGCATTTATGTTACATATACACCTTATACACACAGCCTGAAGGTAACTTTAGCCAATATTTTTTATAACTTTATGCATTAAACAAAGTGTGTGTACATTCACACAATTCATTTATGTTTCATATACACCTTATACACACAGCCTGAAGGTCATTTAATACAATATTTTTAATAACTTTGTGTATTAAACAAAGTTTGTGTACATTGAGCCATCAAAAAACAAAGGTTTCACAATCTCACTATCGCTCAAAAAAGTCCGTATTTCGGAATATTCCGTATTTCGGAATACTTGGATATGGGATACTCAACCTGTATTATGTTCCTGGTAAACGCCTGGAGTCCTTTTGGAGGTAAGGGCTATATAAATCAAATAATAATAATAATAATAATAATTATTATTATTATTTTTATAATAGTTATAATCATCAGGAGAAGAAGAAGAGATAGCAACCCAAATGTTGCTCAGGTTAGACCCCAAGAAACTCAGGCAACGTTCTCATGAAACAAGTACAATATAAGTAAAAATGTAGAACATGGTCAAATCTAATAAATACACTAGGTAGGTACCAGGATTAAATCCTCAAGCGGTGAAGGAACATGTAAAATTATAAATGTGGTGTGTGTATGTGTGTGTGTGTGTGTGTGTGTGTGTGTGTGTGTGTGTGTGTGTGTGTGTGTGTGTGTGTGTGTGTGTCTTTTTAATCACATGTCCAAATCTCTAAGCATTGGCCCTCATTCCGAGTTGTTCGCTCACTAGCTGCTTTTAGCAGCATTGCACACGCTAGGCCGCCGCCCTCTGGGAGTGTATCTTAGCTCAGCAGAAGTGCGAACGAAAGGTTAGCAGAACTGTTCGAAAAAAAATTTCTGCAGTTTCTGAGCAGCTCCAAACCTACTCCTACCTTGCGATCACTGCAGTCTGTTTAGTTCCTGCTTTGACGTCACAAACACGCCCTGCGTTCGTCCAGCCACTCCCCCGTTTCCCCAGGCACGCCTGCGTTTTTACCTGTCACGCCTGCGTTTTTTAGCACACTCCCTGAAAATGGCCAGTTACCTCGCAGAAACACCCACTTCCTGTCAATCACTCACCGATCAACATAGCGACAGAAAAGCGTCGCTAGACCTTGTGTAAAACTGCATAGTTTTGTGTGAAAGTACTTCGCGCGTGCGTACTGCAACCCGTACGCATGCGCAGAAATGCAGATTTTTAGCCTGATTGCTGTGCTGCGAACAACGGCAGCTAGCGATCAACTCGGAATTAGGGCCATTACCTCCATCAACTAACTAATGATTTAAATAGCATTGGAACCACCCCCCTATTCCTGGATAATTAGCGTAGCAAGAGAAACTTTACATCTTACAGCATTGATGATAACATGCTGAATCTCGAGCCGAATTTGGGACCCCAGAGAAAATCTTGGTTGGGCCTCCTTTTTCCCCCCCACCAGTACCCACTCGGCTCTAAGCAGTAGCCTGATGGATAATACAGCTATGGTTGAATTTGATCTTGTCACAGTGCTGACCTCTTAGCTGGACAGGTTACAACATCCAAATGACAACAGTCTTTAGTCCTGATAACGGATTTGTTACTACTATTATGTTCTTTGTAGCGAGGGGATTGTAATATGTGTCCTGAAATAAAACTGATACAATATGTTTGGAAGTTGTGTCACCCAATATCACTGCAAACGGCCTCATCAATGTCCTATGTGGAATTACAACCAAGTACAACATAGAGGGGATACAGAGAGGATAAAGCCACGTGCACGCCACAGACTTTGGGGGAGATGTATCAAACCTTGGTGCGAGATAAAAGGGGGAGAGATAAAGTACCAGGCAAACCGCTCCTGTCATTTTTCAAACATTGCCTAGAGCTGGTTGGCTGCTATTTTATCTCTTTCCACTTTATCTCTCTCCAAAGCTTGATACATATCCCCCTTTATTATACATTGGATGAAACTTGTGTTTCTTACTGTTTATTCCTCCATCACTTGTGGGTTTACTACATATTATCAGTGACACGGCTCATTTGTGGTTTTAATATATTTCTTTTATATCTGCACTTTTTTAAGTTTTGTATTTATAATTATTATTATTATTAATACATTTTATTTATAAGGCGCCACAAGTGTTTCGCGGCGCCGTGCAAAGGACAGTACAGGGAGACAAACTTAGCATTACAGTAAATACATAACAGAAATAGAGTGCAGGTAACAAAGAGCACCACAAGTCTCATACATAATACAGCTTAGATGTAAGTAGCGATGGAGTAATCAGCGTATTATTAGGGGCTGGCGGCCATAGATAGAGGTGATCCTTTACCAGCAGGAGAAAAAGCAGGTAAATATAGTTGCTGAGTAGGAGAGAGCTGCGAGCGAAATGTGTTGAGAAGAGGGCTTTGATAACAAGAGGAAAGAGGGCCCTGCTCTGAAGAGCTAACAATCTAGTGGGGAGGGGCGACAGACAGATGGCATGAGGTGCAAGCAAGTGGGAGGTAGCCTGATGGCAGTATGTAAGCAAAGCAGAGATGTTCACGGCATGAGGCAGGGGGATGGAGGAGCAGCCTCAGGACTAGGTTATGCATTGGGAGGGTACGCTTTGATAAATAGGTGGGTTTTCAGTGCCCGTTTGAAGCTTTGCTAGGTCGGGGAGAGTCTAATGGAGCAGGGGAGCGCGTTCCACTGAAGGGGTGCAGCAAGGGCAAAATCTTGAACTCGAGCATGGGAAGCAGTGACCAGGGCAGACGAGAGGAGACGGTCATTGGCCGACCATAGGGGACGGGAGGGAGTATGAAGTAAGAGGAGGTTGGAGATGTAATTATTTTTAATAGTTTGTCTGTTTCATTTTAGCTGTTTGACTCACCTAATGTAACGTTCTGAATCTGTATTTATTGTTTTCCATTTTATTTTAAACCCATGAGATAAACACGATTGGCCCTAATGCGGAACGCTGCACCGACTGACTTGTGTTACAGTATATACTCGGTACATTTTTCTCTGGCATGGTTACTATGAAGGCTTAGTGACCTGGCATGAACATGCATTAGATTCAATGGGGTAAATTTACTGAGATGGGAGTTCTATTTAAGATGGGATGTTGCTCATGGCAACCAATCAGATTCCAGGTATTATCTTCTAGAAGGTGCTAGATAAATGAGAAGTAGACTCTGATTGGTTGCTATGGGCAACATCGCATTTTAAATAGAACTCCCATCTTAGTAAATGTACCCCAATTTGTCCACAACTACAAGAGCGCGTACAGATCTGGTCTCCCTTTTTGGCGGCATTACCATTTTGTACTCTTTCCAGCCTCTCTGAAAATCCACCGTTCCGTCCTCTCTGTGCTGGATCACCGTCCAGCCGCCCCCCACAGACTCCATGTTGCAATAAACCTGAAGGAAAGAGGAACCAGAGAAAAGTATAAGCTCATTCAAATGCAAAGTGATAAAACCTTGAATATGACGGCTGAACGCAGTGATCATTATAAAACATTGCGTTCTGCGGATCATTTTGTGCAATTGGCTATTTTGCAGAATTTTGCACTTAGATGTGTAATAGACGTGTATTTATTCTTCTGCTATTAATCTGCTATGACTGGCGCAAATTTAATCTGCTATGACTGACGCAGTGATTACTGCTGCGCACGCTGAGTTATTACAGCACAGATAGTAAGAAACTCCCACGGCTCGGAGAACTGTAATGTGTCTGGGTGTTGTGATGTTAGTGTATTAGAATGCTTAATATTTGTAGACACTCCCTTATTAATCTATGTAAGCCTGAATCTTCAGTGATGGTCCCTGGGACCAGGGGGATGCTGGGAAGTGGGTGGTCCAGTGTGCAGTGTGTCTGGAGTTGGTGATGGAATAAACAGCACAGCAGTGAACTCACATGTCTCTGTGTCCTGATGACTGGATTTACAAACGTATGAACAAAACATGGTGTCAGAAGAAGTTTAACTTGGACTGCTAGTGCTCTCAGAGTGTGAAAGAATTTTGCAGAAGTCTGTGGCTGTGATACTCAGTGTCTGCAAAGCCTGCCGTGTGCTCCTATTTTCTAACAGTGAGTAACCATGGATAAACTAGCTCCTCCAACCGGCATGCCGATGTCTGGTAACTTGTCTGAAAACTGGAAAAGATTTAAGCAAAGGTTTAATATATATCTTGCTGCATGTGGAGCTGATTCAATGGCTGACAAAACGAAGGCATCCATTTTCCTCCATGTGATAGGAGAGGATGTGCTGGACATTTATAATAGTTTTCAGTTTGCTGAGGGGCAGAATATGGTGCTATCTTCTATAATGCAAAAGTTTGAAGATTACTTTGTGCTAAGGAAAAATGTGACATATGAAAGATATAAGTTTTTCACATGTGATCAGAAGTCTGGAGATGGATTTGATCAGTATGTTACAGAGCTGCAATCACTCAGTAAAACCTGTGAGTTTGGTGATTTAAAGGATTCACTGATTAGAGATCGTATTGTCTCTGGAATACCTGATAATGGACTCAGAGAGAGACTGCTGAGAGAGCAAGACCTAACACTAGAAAAGGCAGTGACTATGGTGTAGATCTGCAGAAATAACCAGATTTCAAGCCAAAAAGTTACACAAGGACGCTGATGCTGCTGTATATGTAGTGCAGAAAACAGAGCAAAGCAAACCTCCATTCTCAAGAATGAAGCAGTCTAAGCCACAGTCTAATAAGGAAATGTGTAGTAGATGTGGAAATGCTCACAATCCTAAAATGTGCCCTGCTTATGGTAAAACCTGCATGAAATTTGGTAGACTTAATCACTTTGCCAAATGCTGTAAAGTTAAAAGTTAAACAACCAAAGTGCATGCTGTTAAACAAACAGATGAATTCTTTGTGGATTGCATTGAACTTTGCAGTGCAGATAAGAAAGAATGGATTGTCCCTTTAACTGTAAACGAGATTGTCATTCCCTTTAAGCTTGATACTGGCGCGCAGGTGAATTTAATATAATTTCAAGACTATAAAACTTTTAGATTAAAACCTAAAATTCATCCAGCCAAAGTGAAAGTTACAGGGTACACTGGGGAGGAAATTCCTGTGAAAGGTACATGCTTAGTGACACTGAAATATAAGGGACAACAGTTTAAAACATCTCTACTGATTGTGGATAAAAATGTGCAACCGATTCTAGGATTAAGTTCCTGTGAGAAACTAAGCTTGCTAAAGAAAGTTTTTATGGTGACATCACAAGTAGAAGATGACTGCAAATCGATGTTTACAGAATACAGAGACTTGTTTGAAGGTCTAGGTTGTTTGCCTGGAGAGCATAAAATAAATATAGACACGCAAGTTTCTTCAGTGATACATCCCTGTAGAAAAGTGCAGTTTGCGCTGAGATAAAAACTGAAACAAGAGTTAAATCGCATGGAAGCCTTGGGTGTGATACAGAAAGTTGATGAGCCTACTGAATGGGTAAGCTACTTAGTAATTGTTGAAAAGAAAAATGGACAACTCAGAATATGTCTAGACCCCAGAGATTTAAACAAAGCTATTAAACGAGAACATTTCAAACTACCAACCAGAGATGAAATCATGTTGCAATTTGCGGGTGCAAAATGGGTCAGTAAATTGGATGCATCTTCAGGATTCTGGCAAATGAAGCTATATGAGGCCAGCTCAAAGCTTTGTACATTTAATATACCAGAAAGTTGGCGCAGATTTGTTTGATTGTAATGGGAAAACGTACATTGTCGTGGCTGATTATTACTCTAACTACCCTCAGGTGAAGACACTACATACAACTACTAGTAAAGCCGTAATCAATTGCATGAAGTCAATCTTTGCAAGGCATGGTGTTTCTATGGAAGTGTTCACTGACAATGGTCCTCAGTTTTCCAGTGCTGAATTTAGACAATTTGCTGATGAGTGGGAATTTGTCCATACTACGTCAAGTCCCCACTATCCACGCTCAAATGGGTTGGTGGAAAGTTCAGTAAAAACTGTAAAGAGTCTCATAAAAAAAGCTCAAGAAGGTAAAGAAGATTTCTACAAAAGTCTTTTAATCTACCGCAGTACACCTTTACAGAATGGACTTTCTCCTGCACAAATGCTGATGGGAAGGAGGATTAGAGCAAATCTCCCGATACATGATGAACTGCTAAATACACATAACTCAGCATTGGTCAGACTGAGTAAGGAACGTCAACAGGCGAAACAGAAACTGTTCCATGACAGGCGAGCAAAAAGCTTATCTGATCTAAAATCGGGTGACCAAGTCCGTCTCAGAGATCACGAGAAAGGTATTTGGGTGCAGAAAGGTATTGTGCAAGCACGAGTAGCACCAAGATCTTATACTATACGTACAGAGCGTGGAACGGAAGTAAGAAGAAATCGGGTGGATTTAAGATCTCAACCTAACCATAATGAAGACAACATGACTGAAGAATACCCTTCATCTGACATGTATGATGATCCTGATAATGGTGAACAAACCACGATTCTAGAAAGGTCCAATATGGTCGATGTTTTGCTCTTGTGTGCCCGCTGTTATTTCCCAGCAGATCAGGTTATTTTCATTTCTCTGAATGACTAAGAAAATCTAATTGAACATGTTTTCTAATTACACGCTACTGTACTCCGCTGCAGATCCTGCGCTGCTATCTGGTTGTGCTGCGTAATAACAAGTGACGCAGGAGCATTATCACCCGATATATAAACATAATACAGTGGAAGTCTTATAGCAAATAATGCTGGTCCCAATCAGCCACAAAGGGCCTGAGTCATGTTTGTAAGTAAAGCAAAAAAGCAAGTAACTTTGTTTCTGGAACAAACCATGCTGCAATGCAAGGGGAGCAAATATGTTTATATGTTTCTATGCAGGGTAAATACTGGCTGCTTTTGCATGTAGTCCACATATGTGAGACAGCTTTATTTTTACACTGCAATTTAGATTTCAGTTTCAACACACCCCACCCAAATCTAACTCTCTCTCTGCACGTGTTACATCTGCCCCACCTGCAGTGCAGCAAGGATTTGCCCAGATGCTTGCTTTTTTGCTTTACTTACACACATGAATCAGGCACATAGCCAACTGCCCCTCAAATGGGCAATCTCCTCCACATTGCCTAGGTTTGGAAATTACATTTGCCCCTAAGTAGGTTAATAATGCTACTTCAGTACATTGGGCCTAATTCTGAGTTGATCACAGCAGCAAATTTGTTAGCAGTTGGGCAAAACCATGTGCACTGCAGGTGGGGCAGATATAACATATGCAGAGAGAGTTAGATTTGGGTGGGGCGTATTCAAACTGAAATCTAAATTGCAGTGTAAAAATAAAGCAGCCAGTATTTACCCTGCACAGAAACAATATAACCCACCCAAATCTAACTCTCTCTGCACATGTTATATCTGCCTCCCCTGCAGTGCACATGGTTTTGCCCAATTGCGAACAAACTTGCTGCTGCGATCAACTCAGAATTACCCCCTATAGCAGAAGTCAGATGTATCAAACCAGTGGATCTCAATCTCGGTCCTCAAGTACCCCCAACAGTTCATGTTTTCCAGGTCACCTAGCAGTTGAACAGGTGTATTCATTACTCACTGTCACATTTTAAAAGACCCACAGGTGGTGCAAATTATTTCACATGCAATCCTGTGAGGAGACCTGGAAAACATGCCCTGTTGGGGGTACTTGAGGACCGCGGTTGAGAACCACTCTATCAAACCTTCTAAAGAGGAGGTGTCGCCTATAGTAACCAATTAGATTGTAGCTATCATTTTGTAGACTGTGCTGGCTGAATAACAGTTGGAATCTTAGTGGTTGCTACGGGCGACTTCTCTGCTTGCCCACTTTAGGTCATTCAGTGACTAAAATTACCTTTCTCAGCCTGCTGAGTCCCAATGGTGAGGGCCACCATCCATTTAGGACAATGATGCTAGCTCAGTTGTGAAAGCTGTAGGGCCTTAGAGCCCCTTTACCAGACCCCAACACACTCTCCTCATTCATTTCATACCATTACTAATATATACAGTACTAATTTATTTATTAATGTCACTGAGGTGATTATCACCGTAGAGATATGGCGCATGTTTGATTGCATTGTCTAATAAATGGCATGGATGTTGGCTATAGATCATTAGCAGTGACACTACGTACTAATTGAGATTGCCAGGACATGTACAATACATAAGCTCTAGAAGCCTCATTTGTATTCACCGCACATAACGCATTTTACAGCATCCTCTAATTTATGCTGCCCGTCAGCCTCTTTAACATCCCTGTAATGCTAATTTACATATTTGATAATCGTGTCGCCATGGAAGCATTATGTATATAGCAGCGCAGCCGACGTTTAGTTATATAAATATTCATAATGTTCCCGTTCTTATAAAGGAACATGCTTGATAGATAATGAGGGCAATTTATACAGATATAAAACAGTTTCATTAAGCGTGCTGACACTTTAGACTATGGGGGTCATTCCGAGTTGATTGCTTGCTAGCAGTTTTTAGCAGCCGTGCAAACGCTATGCCGCCTCCCACTGGGAGTGTATTTTAGCTTAGCAGAAGTGCGAACGAAAGGATCGCAGAGCGGCCACAATTTTTTTTTGTGCAGTTTCGGAGTAGCTCTAAACCTACTCAGCGCTTGCGATCACTTCAGACTGTTCAGTTCCTGTTTTGACGTCACAAACACGCCCTGCGTTCTCCCAGCCACACTTGCGTTTTTCCTGGCACGCCTGCGTTTTTTTCAACACTCCCTGAAAACGGTCAGTTGACACCCAGAAACGCCCACTTCATGTCAATCACTCTGCGGCCAGCAGTGCGACTGAAAAGCTTCGCTAGACCCTGTGTGAAACTACATTGTTCGTTGTAATAGTACGTCGCGCGTGCGCATTGCACCACATGCGCATGTACCGAAGTGCCGTTTTTTTGCCTCATCGCTGTGCAGCGACCGAATGCAGCTAGCGATCAACTCGGAATGACCACCTATTAGTGAAGTATTTCATCAAAGCTGATATAAAAATGAAGCCGAAATCCATCTTGATGCATCTCTGTCCAGCTATAAGTTGTCGTTTTTATACCACAATCACAACCATATGCTACAGTACTAATGTGGCAATCAGTGTCAATGGTAATCAGTTAGTGGTAAGTGTTTCGTTAAAGCAACGTGGTTTGTGAGTTATATCTGCAGTTAGTTAGGGCTGGAGGTAGCACCTGTAGCAGAAGTAGAGTTATTCTATTCCATTCCATTACAAGTATGCTTGTATTGTAATAGATTATGACACCCCTCTATTACCATGGGTTATACAATTCAAATATATGAACAGAATCCTCACAATTTTATTTACTAGATACAGGCAGATTTGCCATAGTAGTGATAAGCACCAACAACCATTGCCTTCTGTTCTGTATGCATATCAGTGGCGCACACTGGAGGGGGTTTCTGAGTTCCCGTAACCCGCCTCCCCTTGAGTGATTGAGGGTGCAGCCCATGAATACAGACCCACCCCCTTACGGCCTAATACCGAGATTAACTGGTCTATAAGTGTGGGGAAGGGTTAATATGACATAATTCTATGGGAATTGTGCCACTTTGGCCCCATAACACCCTACATAGGTCGCACATACACACAGACCCCCCCCCCCCCCCCCGAAAATCCTCCAACTGCCTATGCGTACATGCCATTAGTATTAGTTACAATATAGTTGGTTGGCCCCAGGTCCAAGACCATTGAGAGCTAACAAGGGCATGGGTTAGAGATGGACATTGAGATCCGGTGTTTGGCAACCATCAATGTTCTTAAATCGATGGAAATACTTTTTCCATCGAATTGAGTGAATCCGATTGTTGCCAGCCATCAGATACAGTTTTCACACGCCCATCCGATGGCTGACTATTCTTTTTTCAGCCACGGACACCTTTAAGTGGTGTGCGTAGCCCAGCTAGTGTGCATGCGCGAAGCTATGACTGCTTCTGTCTAAGCATTGCAATGGTATTTCCATCGCATCACTGGATTTGTTGTCGGAAGCCTGGCAATGATTCGATGCCAGGCTTCCGATGTCCATCCCTAGCCTGGGTAATGGGTGGCCGTGGTCAATCCCAGGAGGTGTGGCACTCCTAGCAGGCCCAAGCCCGGTTAATCAGTACCCGATTTCTTCACCTCTCTGTTCCCCTGCCCAAATCTACTATACTAGCACCCTTTGCCAGAACTTTTGGTGCGCCCCCAATCCAACTATATCCACAACGAATATTTTTATTAGCCAAAAAAACATACACACATTGGCCCTCACAGGAAAAGTAAACACACACATTGGCCCCCAAAGGAAAAATAAAACACATATTCATTGCCCCGGCACTCTACATAAGTCTGACCCCACCTGTCACAGGAGGCGTGCCCGGACTGTGCGGGGGCGGGCTGCGGCAGCTGCGTGATGTCACGCGCAGCTGCTGCGACCCGGACAGCGATGAGCAGTTCCTTGCCAGCGCGCAGGCGTGCCTGGACTGTGCGGGGAGGGGGGGGGGGGGGGCGGCCGTGGCTGCCTGACATGCGGTGCGGACTAGCCCTGTGCTGGGCGCCCCCCGCATGTCTGTGTAACTGATCGTAGATGTGCTAAATTTAGCACATCTATGATCAGGTCTGAATTAGGCCCATTGTGCTTTGAAAGACTACGCATTTTATTCTTTTTTTATATATATATATATATATATTATGTTGGTACATTAGGGCAGAACATGGCTACCTGTTGGCAGTGCAAAATCTTGGAAAACATTCCCAAATGGCCCTTTGTTAAAAGCTAGTCTGGTATTTAAACAAGCGTTTCCTGATTATCTGAGCTACTGTTGAGATAATGGATTACCAAAATAAATCTAGAAGAGTTGACCTGGGAATGTTGACTTGAGCAGCCTCAGAGAAATGACCTGAAGTGTTATTCTAGACCAGCGAGTGTTTTCATCTTGCACATTGAGGATTAAACGTGTCAAGGCTCCACTGTATTTTGTCCTCATTCCTCATTTTACAATTTTGGAATTAGTCCAGGAGGAATTAGGCAGGAGCTGTGTGGCACACAGATATAAGGAGCAGACCTGAGTGATTTAGGTGTTTGGAAGACCATCCTTTGCTGTACTTCCTAGCATCTAAATACATGTACATTGGTTCAGGGGTGATTTACAGTCCAGGCAAGCCTCGCCTAAGACGTCCTACATACGCCTGTAAATCTGACCTGCACAAAACACACTTTGCTGTAATCCTGGTTCCCCCGGACACTTCATCAGATGATATTAAATAAACCAAAATAATTTAATAAAATAAAGATTCAACGGTAGCAGCGTACAAAAATAATCCCGGCTTACTAGCTGTTACTATAAAAATAACCCAGTCTTTGTAATTTGAGATCAGAAAAGCTGACATTTATATGAATGGCACTTTATGTCTGGACCAAATATTAGAGTGATTTGTAGAATATGTATAAAAAGAAAATCAGCAATAACTCAGGTGTCTTGCAAACGAGGCTTCCTGCGGCAATGGTAAGCTGGAAGGGGCCTTTGCTTTTAACGGACAAAGCTTCCCTAGAACTTACTTAGAGTTCCATAGATTGCTAAATGAAAGTCATTATTATACAACACATTAAGAGAATCTTAGTTTTAGAAAATAAACGTCTTTCTTCAGTGGTCATTGTTAGTCTTTTGAGTTGAGTGATGGGGAATTTCCTTGCACTAAACTGCAAACGTACATTCCATGGCCTGCAGGCAAGGATTCAACAATGAGATGGGCAGACGACCTAAGGTGCCCCAGTGGCTCCTGTGCTTGGATTGCAAGTTGTCTACATCCTGACCCCAACAGCAGTTGCAAAGCCACCGGGCGCATCCTTAGGATGATTCTGGAGCTCAGCTTCTTCCTGTACTGATGGACCCGACCTCTCATTGTGATGTCAAGATGTCTTATACAGTATGTGGGGGTGGGGGGGAACATGGCTGGCCCAAGACACATAACTGCCGTGCTATGGCCCTGCTTAAAAGCATCAGTTCATATTTGTTCATGGGTCCTTCAGGATAGTAAGTTCTACTGTTCACTAATCTCTATGCTTCAAACAAGACTGAAATTGAGATTTGAACAGCCCCTGAGTGGTGAGGGTATTTGTTTTCACTGCACTTCAGAGTATTTCAAAAGCAGAGATATTAGGGTAGGTCTTTAACAATTCCCTTTAATAAGAGCTAACCTTGCATTCAGGGGTCGGCTTAAGAGAATAGGTAGCTGGTGTGCATTCTGGGCCCCTCCTCTCTCGTGGGTGGTTCAGGTGAGTAGAATATAGCACTGTGCCAGAGTCTATTGTGCATGCACAAGTCTCCGGGAAGATGGTGCCTGCACCAGGTTTCCTGATTTTTTTTTAGTGTGCGTATGCAAATCTATGGAAAAATGGCTGCTGCACCAGGTGATCCCGGAGATGTACGTATAACAAATGGACACAGGGAGTGCAGTGAGGGCACCTCTAGACCAAGGGCAGCTTGAACCCATTACAGATACTCCACTGATAGCATTAATGATCCTGTACCCTGCCAAAATTGCGCAATAAAACATTGTTATCCGCAGTTATGCTCTCGTGAAGATTACATAATCAGAGGACAAAAGACATCAAAGTGGGAGGACAATGAAAGGAGTAATACTTAATAGCGATGCTTTTTGTCTCCCTTGCAACTTCATCTCATATCCCTTAGCCACAAGACTGGACATTATGCTCCACCTTGTGCTGAAGTAACCTGGTCCCTGACTCCACTCTTCCTTTTCGGAAGGGCCAAGTTTCTACAATATCAACTGAGCAAATGTTCTAGCAATCAAATGACATCACTAGATTAAATTATGCACTTCAATCACATCTGCCTCAATATATGCATGTACCCCCTACAGTCATGAGTTTTGGGGAACAAGAGGAACATAGATTACGGATTTGGGGGCGTGGTCTTTGTAAATGTGGGTGTGGCCAAGTGGTTCAGGGGAACGGTCTTTTCGTAGGTGCTGGCTAAGTATATTTACCTTTTTAGGTTCAGATACATTATTAATATATATCGTATAGACGCCACTTTTGTTAAACCCGGCGTGTAACAGATCTGCGCAGTCTCTGAACGGTTTTTCCTCTTCTCTTTTTGGATTCTTTATGGTAACTGCAAAAACAAAAATAGAAGGAGAAGAATGTTTTACATCTGTGACAAACAAAAAAAAACACTTTTAATGACTGGGCCCAACATACGCTCATCGTTAAATGAGTACAAACTAAAAATTGATTTATGTACTCTTTTTATTATATGGTGAATTGATACTCAGCGCCCTTCGCATAAAAGAACAGATTTAGCTTAGATCTTGGTTCTATAAATACGTTTATAACATTTATTATGGATCTTTAAAATCTGGAATGGAAAATACCAAAAACCTGCTTTTACAAGGAAAACAATTCAGCTTTACAGCTCATTCTATTGACAGATGGTGACACAAACTAACATGTGCATGATCTAGAATGTGTGAAAGGGCCTCTCAGATTTCCAGCCTTCACGAACAACTCATAATACATCTTTATACAGCGTGGAAGATATTCACATTTATTCTACACTTTGTGCTCACGTGCAAAGTCGTATGCAAGCACTACCTGTATTCCTGTCCCCAGTCCCCTTGATGATCCAGGTCTTCCACTAATGAAGGGCCCAGAGGAGGAACTACCATTGGTGCAGCAGGTACATTGCATCGGGACCCCTGAGGACTAAGGGGCCCACTGCTCCTCAGACCAGCAATAGGGACAAAGCAGAGACCGCTGAGCTCCTGCCCCCACCAATGTACATGCCCCCTATTCTCCGCACCGTGCTTGCACCCCTGTCATTCGCTGTCTCTCCCTGTCACCCACTGCCTCACACTGCCTTCTGCGGTCACCCTTTACCTCCAATCGCCTTCTGTTGGCACCCTCTGCCTGTCTATGTCACCCTCTGCCTCCCCCTACTTTACGCTGTTACCCTTTGCCTCTCCCCGTCACCTACTGCTGTGTGGCATATTGTGAACTTGGGTTGGGGTGGAGGAGGGGGGTCCAAATTATATTTTTCCGCCACTATAAGTATGCACTATGAACACTGACTATTGCACTTTTATCACATCAGACCCAGACTGCCCTCCCAAAAAGGTGTCCCCTACTGTCAATCATGGGTTAACAACAGGCGCATCTTATGATCTTTGTGTTCTGTCAGTCACTTTGCTCAAGACGTTTTCCCTTTAATGATGCTCCAAATTTGTATATGGAAGGAAATGAAGAGATAATGGTGTAGTACATCCTAAACAATTTTAATAGTTCCAAGAAACACATATGTACTAGGGTCTGGAGCGAGGTTTTACAGGACCCCAGGGCAAACCTCCAGTCTCTTACCCCCAACAGTAATATCTATGTTTATTGCGGTTTCTATTGGTTTTATTTAGGCTTATGAGTGGAATTTTAAAGAGCTGTTTTATCACCAAAGATTATACAGATAGGAAAGAGTGTAGCGGTGGGGTATGGAGGTGGCCACACGTTATAAGATCACTGAATGAAGGTGGCAGACTCTGCAGTGACCCTTAGGTCTCGGAACCCTAGGCAGTTGCCCAAAGCTGAATAATGGAAGCACCACCCCTGTATGCACTCACAAATATAAAACAAGTGTTGTCGCAATACAATAGGAAGCACAGTGTGGATGATCAATTCACAGGGCCTCATTCTCCCTGAATGGTGTTTGGGATCTAAGGAGGAGATGTACTAAGCCTTGAAAAGTGATACATTTCACGGTGATAAAGTACCAACACACCAGCTCCTAACTACAGGCTGGGTTTTAGAAATAACAGGGACTGATAGGCTGGGACTTTATCATCATAAGGCACCAATATCCTGCATCTGTGCACAAAGGGTTTTAATATTATGTATCGTGAATGTTACCACATGCACCATGTAAGTGAGTACAATTATTTTATACAAGCATGTTCCCTACTGGAGGAGAAGGTGATCCCCTATTGTGTAAACATTGGCTGCTGTATTTTCCTGATCTAGCGCGCTAGAGTCTTTTCCACTTATTGTTATAACATCGGGGTCAGGAAACACCAGTGTCTATTTATTTATCATATTTGGCAACATCTCACATCTGTAGGTCAGGGCAAGAAGAATGTCCACATAATGATTGGAACGCGTTCCGTCAGATTGGGGGATTAGCCACAAAGAGGGCATGGCCCTGTAATTATTTCTAAAAAACAATTCTTTGTAGAACAGCAGTAGGGATGGCCTTCATCAAGATAACCATCGATGCCCTCTGATCGGCCATACCCAGACTACGGCCACGCATTGTCAGATTGTTGCCCCTATCTGACATAAAACCTCTGGTGAACATCCATAAATGGTAAAACTACTATTGGTGTCTGGCAGGGCCGGTGCAAGGTTTCTCGGCACCCTAAGCAAAACTTCTGCCTACTGCCCCTTACCCCTACCCGCCGTTCAGATGAATGGCATGATGCTGGTCTCCCCCACCACCAGTCTGTTGCATGGCTGCTCTCTTCTCCCCATCTTTCCAGTCTGTGTGAGTGCCTGCTACTCACACCCTCCCCCCCATCTCTGTTAGATGTCTGCTGTTCTATTCCCCCCACCATCTGTGTGCATGCCTGCTGCTCATCTCCCCACAACTGCTGCTCTCCCCCACTTTCCTTATCAAATGCAGAAAATGCACTGTGCAGCCACCTTACCTGCGTGCTGCGATGCAGAGTTGGGACTGAGTAGTCTGTGAAAAAGCCTGAAATGAAGAGCAGCACCGCATGTCACCCCCAGACAGGACACCAGGAGCTGTCAAAGTTACTGCCTGTGCCGGGTGGAGGCAGAGCTGGAGGCTGCAATACGGGAGCTTGGCAGTCGCAGCTAGTGTAAGATACGAGCGTCGGGGGATTGCGGCAGCTGTGAAAGGTAGGACCGCACTACCTTTTTCAGGTAGCTGTAGCTGGCCGCCCCCTCAGGTCCTGGTGCCCCTAGGCAGCTGCCTAAAGCTGCCTAGTGGAAGCTCCGGCCCTGGTGTCTGGCCATGGATGGCTGGAACAACTGATGGACTTTTTCAGGTAGCTGTAGCTGGCCGCCCCCTCAGGTCCTGGTGCCCCTAGGCAGCTGCCATGGAGGTCTGGTTTTGGAGTCACACTCAAAATTGAAGTGGAAAAACACACTACAGGCTGATCCAACTTTGATGTAATGTCTTTAAAACAAGTCAAAATGAGGCTCAGTAGTGTGTGTGGCCTCCACGTGCCTGTATGACCTCCCTACAATGCCTGGGCATGCTCCTGATGAGGTGGTGGATGGTCTCCTGAGGGATCTCCTCCCAGACCTGGACTAAAGCATCCGCCAACTCCTGGACAGTCTGTGGTGCAACGTGGTGTTGGTGGATGGAGCGAGACATGATGTCCCAGATGTGTTCAATTGGATTCAGGTGTGGGGAATGGGCGGGCCAGTCCATAGCATCAATGCCTTCGTCTTGCAGGAACTGCTGACACACTCCAGCCACATGAGGTCTAGCATTGTCTTGCATTAGGAGGAACCCAGGGCCAACCGCACCAGCATATGGTCTCACAAGGGGTCTGAGGATCTCATATCGGTACCTAATGGCAGTCAGGCTACCTCTGGCGAGCACATGAAGGGCTGTGCGGCCCCCCAAAGAAATGCCACCCCACACCATTACTAACCCACTGCCAAAGTCAAACCGGTCATGCTGGAGGATGTTGCAGGCAGCAGAACGTTCTCCTTGGCGTCTCCAGACTCTGTCACATCTGTCACATGTGCTCAGTGAGAACCTGCTTTCATTGGTGAAGAGCACAGGGCGCCAGTGGCGAATTTGTCAATCTTGGTGTTCTCTGGCAAATGCCAAACGTCCTGCACGGTATTGGGCTGTAAGCACAACCCCCACCTGTGGATGTCGGGCCTTCATACCGCCCTCACGGAGTCTGTTTCTGATCGTTTGAGTAGACACATGCACATTTGTGGCTTGCTGGAGGTCATTTTGCAGGGCTCTGGCAGTGCTCCTCCTGTTCTTCCTTGCACAAAGGCGGAGGTAGCGGTCCTGCTGCTGGGTTGTTGCCCTCCTACGGCCTCCTCCACGTCTCCTGATGTACTGGCCTGTCTCCTGGTAGCGCCGCCATGCTCTGGACACTACGCTGACAGACACAGCAAACCTTTTTGCCACAGCTCACATTGATGTGCCATCCTGGATGAGCTGCACTACCTGAGCCACTTGTGTGGGTTGTAGACTCTGTCTCATGCTACCACTAGAGTGAAAGCACCGCCAGCTTTCAAAAGTGACCAAAACATCAGCCAGAAAGCATAGGAGCTGAGAAGTGGTCTGTGGTCACCACCTGCAGAACAACTCCTTTATTGGGGGTGTCTTGCTAATTGCCTATAATTTCCACCTGTTGTCTATTCCATTTGCACAACAGCATGTGAAATTGATTGTCAATCAGTGTTGCTTCCTAAGTGGACAGTTTGGTTTTACAGAAGTGTGATTGACTTGGAGTTACATTGTGTTGTTTAAGTGTTCCCTTTATTTTTTTTGAGCAGTGTATATATAGTAAATGCTGATAGCGCATACATACTGTAAAAACAAAATGAACTATCTGAGCTCTCACCAGAATGCAGATCTACAATGCCATCGCAATCACTGGCAGGAACTGTGCTCATTATATGACCATAGCCAACAAGAGGAAAGGACAGGGATGTGATTGGCATGAGGGCATATGAGTACACAGTCTGGAACCTGATCCATAGAGGAAGGCGTGGGCCCAGCGGGGACCACTAGGTATTTCTCCTGTACCGCTGTTATCATTGTCACAAGTGCGCTCTGCGCCCCTGTCTCCTAGCCACCCTGAACTTGACGATATGCCAATTTTTCGGGCACAGGATCACTGATTCCTATTACTCTCCCCTGGTGAGCTTTCATTATTTGCTTTTTCTGGCTCTACCCTTCCCCGCACTTCCCCATTCTCTCCGTCCTGTGTTTGCTAGTATTACATTGTTATTAGTTAGTCTATGTATTGTTGTACGGTTGTTTTACTATCCCTGTACGGCGCTACAGACACCCTGCGGAGCCATATGAATAAAGGATAATAATACTAATACTGATTGGATACAATGTAATGTGTACATCTGAAATCCTTCACAAACTACAAGAGGCCCTCAGTGGCCAAACTGTTATGGAAAATTGAGAACACGTGTTTAGATAAGTCCAGCAAAATGTTTCATGCGAGGAATCTGTAAGACCTAAGGGACACCCCTGTATAAGTCATGCAATATATACAGCAGAGATTTATTTGAAGTTGATACGGTTAGCACACGTGAGTGCAGACGGTTTACGCACAACTGACCAGAGTTATTTGGTGAAGTGAGCAGACCTTGGGCTGAGTGTACATAAATTCATTACATTGGAGCGTGCATTATTTATTATTCCTGTTCAATGGATCGCTGTACGCAGAGCTGAAATTGAGGACTGTTAGTAGCTCAGTGCTGATGCATGGATGTAATTATCACACAGGTGTATCTGTAATGGGTGTAGGGTGTCCATAGACTATACTTACCTTTCTGCCAACGGACGGAGGGAAAAGAGCACCTGAGAAACATGTTCTCTGAGATCTGCAGATGCACAGTAGAGAAATCACTGGGAAACTGGCGCTGCACCATTCTCCTGGAGATCTGTGCAGTATATTCAGTCTACTCGGTGCATGTGCCGGCGACAGAGGGGGGGGGGGGGTGTCACACAGAGAATACACATGAGTCCCTTATTAATCACCTTAGTGAAATCATCCTGGCTCTGCCTATGAGTGGGGGAACCTCCGATCTGCATTCGCCGTCTGTCTGCACTGATACATCTGACGTACAGTATGCTGACACTACAGTATGTCAGTGGCTCTTCTATACAGTGCACACCGGGTATTACAGGGCCGGCAATAGGGGAGATTTGGGACCGGTTCTGTTGGGCATGAAAAGTAATTAAAAAAAAAAAAGAAATAAAAATACTTGAAACATACTGTAAATACTATAGACTCTTTAAGGGTTGAGTACGATTTACTGACGGACGCAATACCGACTGTTATAATCCTGACAGCCATTGACCGACAGTCTAAATACCGACAATCATTATGCCAACATGTTCAAAATGCTGACATAGTCAGAATACCGACATGTCAAAATACCAACATATCAAAATACCAACATGAGTTTTTCAGGATTTTTGGGTCAATGTCGACATAGGTCGACATGGACACCGTCTAAGTGTACCGCTGCGCTCGCTGTGCTTCAGGCATGGCACTATTACATTCCCCCTCCAGGTCCACTGGGATGGTAAAGTATGAACAAGTTTGTTTATGGGCAAAAATTCTTTAAAAATGCATGTCGGCATTTTAACTACGTTGGCATTTCAAATGTCGGCATTTTAACTATGTCAGCATTTCGAACAATAATGAAAGTCAGTATGTTGACCGTGTCGGTATTTTGACCGCCGGTATTGTGTCCGTCAGTAAATCACCTGCTAGCCCTCTTTAAGGCCATCCTACTATATATAACATATGGAGCCTTCCTAAATTTAGGAACACAAGACGACTAATTTCCGGTGATTTCACTAATCGTCAGCCCAAACAAACCCTGCAAACTAAGCAATCCGTATAGGATTCACTAAAGTGTTAATCTCACATTGCAACAATGATAATTTATTTCCATGTATTCTCCAAGTATTTATTTCATGGAAATTGTCTGTTTCCTCAATTAAAAATATAAATCCCTGAATGTGAAAAATAAAATTCACAGGGCTATTTAAGTACATAAATGAGCTGTTTTGCCCCCTAAATATAACTGCCCTTTAATCAGAAGGCCAAGAAAACAAGAATTATGTTGCAATGACTAATAACTATGAATGAAAGTTCTGTTTTTCTTTCAATCTTTTTTTGTTTTCTTTCAACATTTGCAACATTCCCAAACAATACTAAAAGATTATATTAACCACTTAACTGATGATTTTTCCCCAAAAAAATCACTCCGAAATTGTCGGGTAATTTTAAGAGTTAATTATAACATGAATTTAACTTTATCCAAAATCATTTTAGTAAAAAAACAAAAAAATAAAAATGGGGGAAATTGTTCTAATTTCTCTCTCTCACTCAAACATCGAAACATCGATCGGGAACATAGCGACCATTGGAACATCGGGAACATTGCGATCATCGCGACTTTAGTTTTTAGAGCCCAGACAGCTGCCAGGTACACAGGGGGGGGGGGGGGGGCTGGGGGAGCTTGGGGCTGGTTTATACTTCCCCAGCGGCTGCCATTGTCTGCAGCCGCCGGAGGGGGGGGATCCTGCCGTGCTGGCCGATCAGCAGTACAGCAGCACTAGGGGAGAGTGCAGGGAGGCAGAGGGACCTTTCGGTCCCTGTGACAGCAGCAGCAGAGGGAAGTTTCTCTTCTCTGCCACTGCTAACACCGTTTATATGACTGGTCGCATCCTGTGCTCCCAGGTCAGATAAAACACTGCCTGGTGTGGTCGCATCAGATGCCACCGTGCCAGGCAAGTGGTTAATCACTGCTGCTGCTATTTATTTGTTACTTATTAACAGTTTCTTACATAACGCAGCTTATTCCGTTGCGCTTTACAATTGGAACAACAGTAACAGAACAATGGCCCTCATTCCGAGTTGTTCGCTCGCTAGCTGCTTTTAGCAGCATTGCACACGCTAGGCCGCCGCCCTCTGGGAGTGTATCTTAGCTTAGCAGAATAAGGAAAGAAAGATTAGCAGAACTGCTAATAAATATTTCCCTGCAGTTTCTGAGTAGCTCCAGACCTACTCCTAGATTGCGATCACCTCGGTCCTTTTAGTTCCTGGTTTGACGTCACAAACACGCCCTGCATTCGGCCAGCCACTCCCCCGTTTCTCCAACCACTCCTGCGTTTTTACCTGACACGCCTGCGTTTTTTAGCACACTCCCTGAAAACGGCATGTTGCCGCCCAGAAACACCCACTTCCTGTCAATCACACTACGATCACTCGAGCGATGAAAAAACGTCGCTCGAGCTTGTGCAAATCTCCAAAGTTTTGTGTAAAATTAATAAGCGCATGCGCGCTGCGTACCATGCACATGCGCATTTTCCACCTAATCGCTCCGTTGCGAAAAATGGCAACGAGCGAACAACTCGGAATGACCACCCAAACTGGGTAATACCAGACAGACATACGTACAGTAGAGGTAGGAAGGCCCTGCTTGCAAGCTTACACTTTATAGGGAAATAGGCATTGATACATAAGGATATATCATACTTGCCTACTCTCCTGGAAAAGCCGGGAGGCTCCCGAAAATCGTGTGGCACTCCTGCCACCCCCCCCCCCCCCGCGGAAGTAGGCAAGTCTCCCGCATGCCGCTCAGTCCCCACTGCTCCCCGCCACTCCCCACCGCTTACCGCATCCCCCCAGCTAATTTAGGCATCCCGTCACACAGAAGGGGCGGGGCGATGACGCGATTCACGTCACCGTAGCCCCTCCCCCCGCTTTACGATGCTGGTAATGTGGGCATTATAAAGCGGGGGCGGGGCTATGATGACGTTATCACGTCACCACGCCCCGTACCGCCTCCTCCACGCCTCTGTACCACCTCCTCCAGGCCCCTCCTATGTGACCAGGCTCCTGAATGTAGGCAAGTATGGGATAGATGCTACCTACTGCATAATGGTCCAGCCAGATTGCAAAGGTCCTACACATGGATCATTTCTATGCAGATTTGATAATTATGAATTTCATTTAACTGAATTGAAGTCTTATTTAAGCCCTTAAAAAGTAGCAAAGTGAACAGATGCGCAAATAACAAACACAAAAATAATAACAAGTAAAAGCAATAATGGCTACAAATCAACATATACTGTACACACACAGAAACCGTCTCTGTATCCGTAAAACAGGATTTTAAAGGATCATTACACAAATATTTTAAGTGTCCTGCATCCTGCAGGTGCCTGAGTACATATATGAATAATATACATGTATTTAGTCCTGTGTTATTGAACAGCTTCTTTCATTGTGTCCCCCCTGCACTATCAGACAGAAATCTGATCTCCAGGCAGCGCCAACAGTTTACTTTAGCTAACAGGCTGCGCTGACCATTAGTGTCCAGCATCTGCAAACCTAATTAAAGCGGAGGGGCTGAGAGAGCACAGGGAGCTGACCACAAGCCGGAACATGAGAGTAACGCGGTTCTGCTTCATTTCAGCTTAAGTGGACCTTCCAGAGACCTTTGTAGTGGGAGGCGGGCTGTTATACACTGAGGAACAATGTTGGCTGAAGCCGCTGTGCATGATAAATAAAATCCACTCATCAATAGGAATGTCTGTGCTACTGCCAGCATACTACTCAGCTGTCCAAACTGACCGTCTATATCACAGCCTGCTTATCGCTCGCTGCGCACAGCCAAGGGTTCCGTATGATAGTATGACATACATAGATCACACTGATATCTTTATGGATGTGGAAATATTGGGTGATCTCTATTTACTGTACATTGTGTCTCCCAGCAGCACAGAGTATATCAGGAGATGAGTGATGTGTCAGTGAGGACAGGGCTGCATGTGATAGGGACAGTGACATGATGTGAGGAGGGGAATGGAGGCAGCAGGAAGCCACAGACTGATAGTTATATAGTGGGAGGAGCAGGGTCCCCAGTAGCACAGAGTATATCAGGAGATGAGTGATGTGTCAGTGAGGACAGGGCTGCATGTGACAGGGGCAGTGACATGATGTGAGGAGGGGAATGGAGGCAGCAGGAAGCCACAGACTGAGAGTTATATAGTGGGAGGAGCAGGGTCTCCAGCAGCACAGAGTATATCAGGAGATGAGTGATGTGTCAGTGAGGACAGAGCTGCATGTGGCAGGGGCAGTGACATGATGTGAGGAGGGGAATGGAGGCAACAGGAAACCACAGACTGAGAGTTATATAGTGGGAGGAGCAGGGTCCCCAGCAGCACAGAGTATATCAGGAGATGAGTGATGTGTCAGTGAGTACAGGGCTGCATGTGACAGGGGCAGTGATATGATGTGAGGAGGGGAATGGAGGCAGCAGGAAGCCACAGACTGAGAGTTATATAGTGGGAGGAACAGGGTCCTCAGCAGCACAGAGTATATCAGGAGATGAGTGATGTGTCAGCGAGGACAGGGCTGCATGTGACAGGGGCAGTGACGTAATGTGAGGAGGGGAATGGAAGCAGCAGGAAGCCACAGACTGAGAGTTATATAGTGGGAGGAACAGGGTCCTCAGCAGCACAGAGTATATGAGGAGATGAGTGATATGTCAGTGAGGACAGGGCTGCATGTGACAGGGGCAGTGACATGATGTGAGGAGGGGAATGGAGGCAGCAGGAAGCCATAGACTGAGAGTTATATAGTGGGAGGAGCAGGGTCCTCAGCAGCACAGAGTATATCAGGAGATGAGTGATGTGTCAGTGAGTACAGGGCTGCATGTGACAGGGGCAGTGATATGATGTGAGGAGGGGAATGGAGGCAGCAGGAAGCCACAGACTGAGAGTTATATAGTGGGAGGAACAGGGTCCTCAGCAGCACAGAGTATATCAGGAGATGAGTGATGTGTCAGCGAGGACAGGGCTGCATGTGACAGGGGCAGTGACGTAATGTGAGGAGGGGAATGGAAGCAGCAGGAAGCCACAGACTGAGAGTTATATAGTGGGAGGAACAGGGTCCTCAGCAGCACAGAGTATATGAGGAGATGAGTGATATGTCAGTGAGGACAGGGCTGCATGTGACAGGGGCAGTGACATGATGTGAGGAGGGGAATGGAGGCAGCAGGAAGCCACAGACTGAGAGTTATATAGTGGGAGGAGCAGGGTCCACAGCAGCACAGAGTATATCAGGAGATGAGTGATGTGTCAGTGAGGACAGAGCTGCATGTGGCAGGGGCAGTGACATGATGTGAGGAGGGGAATGGAGGCAGCAGGAAACCACAGACTGAGAGTTATATAGTGGGAGGAGCAGGGTCCCCAGCAGCACAGAGTATATCAGGAGATGAGTGATGTGTTAGTGAGGACAGGGCTGCATGTGACAGGGGCAGTGACATGATGTGAGGAGGGGAATGGAGGCAGCAGGAAGCCACAGACTGAGAGTTATATAGTGGGAGGAGCAGGGTCTCCAGCAGCACAGAGTATATCAGGAGATGAGTGATGTGTCAGTGAGGACAGAGCTGCATGTGGCAGGGGCAGTGACATGATGTGAGGAGGGGAATGGAGGCAGCAGGAAACCACAGACTGAGAGTTATATAGTGGGAGGAGCAGGGTCCCCAGCAGCACAGAGTATATCAGGAGATGAGTGATGTGTTAGTGAGGACAGGGCTGCATGTGACAGGGGCAGTGACATGATGTGAGGAGGGGAATGGAGGCAGCAGGAAGCCATAGACTGAGAGTTATATAGTGGGAGGAGCAGGGTCCTCAGCAGCACAGAGTATATATCAGGAGATGAGTGATGTGTCAGTGAGGACAGGGCTGCATGTGACAGGGGCAGTGATATGATGTGAGGAGGGGAATGGAGGCAGCAGGAAGCCACAGACTGAGAGTTATATAGTGGGAGGAACAGGGTCCTCAGCAGCACAGAGTATATCAGGAGATGAGTGATGTGTCAGCGAGGACAGGGCTGCATGTGACAGGGGCAGTGACGTAATGTGAGGAGGGGAATGGAAGCAGCAGGAAGCCACAGACTGAGAGTTATATAGTGGGAGGAACAGGGTCCTCAGCAGCACAGAGTATATCAGGAGATGAGTGATGTGTCAGTGAGGACAGGGCTGCATGTGACAGGGGCAGTGACATGATGTGAGGAGGGGAATGGAGGCAGCAGGAAGCCACAGACTGAGAGTTATATAGTGGAAAGAACTGGATCGCCCAGCAGCACAGAGCGGTGAGAAGATTGTGTAATATGAATCACACCAATAGATGATATTAAGTTTGCGCATCCAACTTGTTTATGTTTCCATTGTATCAATTAGTATTATCGATCGACTGCTTAATTATTATACATATAATATGGAACAAAACAGAGCAAGCCTCACATAAAATAAACTGAATAGTGAAATAATGTGTCTGCTACTTCCCAGACTAATGAAAACAAAGCATTGTACTCTCTGTATGCAGTCATATTCCTTTAGTTACTGTAACTATATTTGTGCATCATATACATACACCATTAGACAGTACTACTGAGGGAAGGGTATTTACTACTGTCAGCTTTATGGCTGTGTGGTGCTGGAATCGCCATTTTCAAATCTACATAATTGTTATGTCCTATTGTACGCTCCTAAATGAATCAATATAATACAGTTTTCCTGTAACCTGTGCCTTAGGGTGATGCATATCCTGTGTTACTGACTAATGTGCACTTTATTCCTGCAATGAGTTATCCCTTCTGGGTCTTCAGTACAGACAGCAGCGCTAATGATAATAAATGACCTCCTTAATATATGCTATAATTGTGCTCCTCCTGGGGACACGGAATCCGTCATTACAGAGTAATATTTACTGCAGTGATACTTTGTACAGCGTTTACTTCTATAACAGAAACCATATTATTATTATTCTTATTATTATTCTTATTATTATTACTTAGCAGTAGAAATTAATGTACAGAAGTGTCCTCACACACTATTGCTCTAGTTGCGGCAAATAGTCCGCTTGGTGTGTCATGTCCCGGGTGTTTCGGATGGCCGAACTGGAAGAGACGAAATTACATGGCACCTTGCAATGATCAATAGGGGTCATTCCGAGCTGATCACCTGCTGCCATTTTTCGCAGCGCAGCGAACAGGTTACTACTGCGCACGTGTATGCACCGCAATGCGCAGGTGCGTCGTATGGGTACAAAGCGAATCGATGCTGGGTGATGGATTTAATGAAGAATCCATTCGCACAGCCGATCGCAAGGGGATTGACAGAGTGAAGGCGTTTGTGGGTGTCAACTGACCGTTTTCTGGGAGTGTTTGGAAAAACGTAGGCGTGTCCTGGCGTTTGCGGGGCGGGTGTCTGACGTCAATTCTGGGACCAAAACGACTGAAGTGATCGCAGCGGATGAGTAAGTCCAGACCTACTCAGAAACTGCAAAAAACGTTTTCGTCCCGCTCGGCTACACATGCGATCGCACACTTGCAAAGCGAAAATACACTCCCCCGTGAGGCCCTTTGTCGGCCCTACAGCCCAGTGCCTCTGGTAAGGGGGGTACTGACGGGAGACATGTGTGCTGAGCGATCTTAACACAGACCGCTTAGCACACATCTCTGCCCTCGCTCAGCACAGCGCGATGTGCTGAGCGAGGAAGGGGGGGGGGGGGGCGATGACGGGTGGCCGCTCACTTCACACAGCGTTGAAGTGAGCGACCCGCTAGATTGAGCCTGCAAGCAGGCTCAATCTAGCACCGGCGATAGCCCGCGCATCGCTATCGCTGGGGGGCAAACACACAACAGATCTAGTCAGATTGCTTTGATTCTAAACACGGATCTCTCCTGTGTACCCCCCTGTAAACTGTCAGTGTTGTCTCGCTGCATCAGCAATGCAAATATTATGCAAAATGAAAAGATAACTAGGGTACGCTACACCTCTCAATGTGGCTCAGTCGCGCCGTGTGTCCCCACCGTATGGCTTATAGACTCTAGGTGTATGGGGACACATCTGTATACCAGGGACGTGCAGTCAGGGGAGCAGGGTCCCCTGTCATTAATGATTAAAAGAATATAAAGAAGATACTTATGACACATATTCTGTGTCATAAGTATCTGCTTTACATTAATCTAATCACATACCCTGCCTATAAGTGTTTGGGAGGCACTGATCGTGGTGCCTCCCGGTGTGAATGGGTAAGGTATGGGAGCGGGGGATGGGCGGGGGCGGGGCCAAGCCATGGGCTTTAAAAGCCCATTGAAAATACATGGGAAAGCGGCACCATTAGAGGTGCCGCTTTCATACAGGGACGTGCTTTCAACTCATGAAAGCACGCCCCTGTCAGTAAGGCCACAGTGATTGGCCAGCGGATCCATCACTGAATCCGCTGTCAATCACTGTTGTAGGCGGCGGCGGAGGTGCGGGCGGGTGGCGGAAGGTGGCGGAGGTGCGGGCGGCGGCGGAGGTGCGGGTGGCGGTAGGTGGCGGAGGTGCGGGCGGCAGTGGAGGTGCAGAGAAGAGCTCCTGAAGGCAGAAGACGCCGTGGAAGTCCTGAATTGGCGGCGGCTATGCAAAAGAGCTTAGCAGCCGCCGCCCACCAGGTGGAGACGCTGGAAGCCCTGGGAAGGCGGCGGCCATGCAAAAGAGCTTAAAGGCCGCCGCCTCCCAGGTGAAGACGCTGGAAGCCTTGGGGAGGTGGCACCCCCCCCAGGTGAAGACGCCGGAAGCCCTGGGGAGGCGGCGGCCATGCAAAAGAGCTTAAAGGCAGCCGCCCCCAGGTGAAGATCCTGTGAAATAAACTTTTTTTTTTTAAAGACAGTGTGGTGTTTTTATTTTAATATTTTCTTTACAGGTGGGCAACAGGTGCCAGCAGGCCATTTATGTCTGGGCATGCTGGCACTTGTGGTTCTCCAAGTGCCAGCATGCTGGGGCAGGCTTGCTGGGACCTGTAGGCCACCTGTAAAGAACAATATTAACAATGAACCCCGCACCCACTGCCACCAGGGGTGCGGGGCATAGCATCGGCCCAGTGCTGGTTGTTGCTCGGAAGAGGGACCCCATTTTTATTTTTTGTGGTCCCACTTCCGAGGAATTTCAGCCCTGGGCTGACTAGTTTGGGGGGCAGATTAATGCTATGGCAGGGGGACCCCACACTGAGTGTCTCCCCTGCTATGGCATTATCCCCCCTGGCGGGCTCTGCCTGGTGCTGGTTTCACCAATGTATGGGGGGGGCAACACTTTTCCCCCCCACTCTATTGCGGGGGGGGGGGGGGGATTGTTAGCTGCTTGTGCCTCCCCAGCCACTGACCTCACCGCACGCCACTGCTGTATACACAATGACATGTTCAAGGCAGGGATATTTCCTATGAGAACAAAAAGTAAAATTATTATTTGTAATATGGCTTTTTCCAAAGAGTCACAATCATCCCTTCCTGTCACATCTGCCGCTGCATACTGCGCTGCAATACCGTATGCTGTCCAGTGTCTTTAAGTGCTGCCCCGTTGGGCCATGTGCTATCCTGTCTCACTCGCCACAAGCGTTGGAAATAAACTCATCCGTCCCATCGCAGCTCAGTAGTTGTATGTAAGAATATACCGTCTTCTGTCTGATAGTAAACAGCTGTCTGTCTGCATTGTAGCACTTGTAAAACATGTGTCGTATCTCATCTGTTTCCTGAGGGGATTCTCGCATCTATCTGCTTCATACATGGAAATGATAACCTGGTGTCAACACATCACCACAAACACACAAACAGCACTTACAGCCACAGAGCGACCTACCACATACACAGGGGTGTTCCTTTACTACAGGAATCTGCTTAAAGCCAAAAAGAAGACACTTTCCGGAATTTCTAAAAATACAGAGCGATAAAAAATGTAGAACTATTCTTATAATAAAGTGGGTGGTAAATGAATATAGAAATAGTTTTTATTTATTTTTGTTTTGTTTGTTCTTTTTGCTGGGTTTTTTTTTGTTTGTTTGTTTTGTTTTAGGTTTTTTATGCTGAAATAAAGAAGAAGCTGCAATTTTGTGATGATTGATTTACCCATAAAGATTAGATACATGTTTAGAACTTTATAGGATTGTTACATTCCCACGTGGTTTATAGGTTCTACTTCTGAGCCGAGACACAGGGGAAATGTTAAAAAGATACTTTGTTCACATAAATTTTTTAAATCTATGAGAGATTAAATTACAAAGCCCTTATATATATCTAGTTTATGTGAACGGCCTCGTTTTGTCACGTTAACTATAAAGGGAAACAATCAAAAGGTTACAGTGTCAAATAGATATATATTACGCTTTTACTTATTTATTGCAAAAAATCACATTATGCCCCATTTACAGGGTTCCACAAGAGACCCGCAGGACCGTTCAAAGGGGCAGATTCATACTGTAGTTCAGCTGCTATTTCAATGTTTAATCTAGAGACAATGATTTTAGATCTGCGCAATGCCTCAAAATCCGCAGATAATTGACAAGCTGCAGGAATTTGGGGGCAATAAACAGTGCTCCGGAAAACGGGGCATGTCGGAAAAGTTTTCTGGGCTCGTTGAAGCGGGTGTCGTACGGTATGCCGGCGCTCGGGCTCCCGGCGACCAGCATACCGGCGCCGGGAGCCTGACCGCCGGCATACCGACAGCGTGGCGAGCGCAAAGGAGCCCCTTGTGGGCTCGCTGCGCTCGCCACGCTGCGGACACTATTTTATTCTCCCTCCAGGGGGGTCGTGGACCCCCACGAGGGAGAATAGTTGTCGGTATGCCGAGTGTTGGGATTCCGGCGCCGGTATACTGTGCACCGGGATCCCGACATTCGGCATACAGAAGACCACCCTGGCACTGTCAACTTGATTTACCCGGATATCCTGAGTAACCTGAGGGTTATCTAGATGTCCAATGATCATGCAGTTAATGCAATGGTCACGCAGTTTATCCGATGGTCACGCAGGTGATCCAATAGTCACGCAGTTGATCCAATGGTCACATAGTTGATCCAATGGTCACACAGTTGATCCAATGGTCACGCAGTTGATCCAATGGTCACGCAGTTGATCTGATGCTGCATCTCTGGAAACAGTAGCAGATCGGGGAAGCTGTCTTGTGTAAAAGAGCTTTGCAGAAAGTTGGAGAGTCTGATAGGAAGGATGAGTGAGTTCAAGTGGTGAGGAGCAGCATGGGGAAGTGCTGGAGAAGCGAGCGGGAAGAGGAGAGTTGTACAGACAGGAGGTGTCATTGGTAGAGCAAAGGTTGGCAGGAGTGTGGAGGCGTATGAAGTCCCAAATGTAGGGAGAATATGATTGGTGAGCATGGAGAAGGATGAATAGGGCTCTGTAGAGGGGAGGGAGCCAGTGTAGGGTTCTGCAAGGATGGGAGGCAGGCCTGGTGTGCTTGCAGAAAAAGATAAGTCAATTAGCAGAGATTAGGATAGACTGGAGCAGGGGCGTTTCTCCAGAGAAGGGGACCCGTGTGCACCTCCGGGTGGGCCCCCTCCTCTGTTCGGCGCTGTAGACTCCGGCATTGTGCCAGAGTCTACTGCGCATGTGCAGGTCTACGGAAACATGGCGCCCGCCATGATCCAGAGACCAATTTGGCTACTGCGCATGCGTGGTGGCCATTTTGGCGGTGATTTCTGCCGCGATTGCAGGTCCCGGTGCTGGACTCCGGAAAGGTAAGTTATAAAATGGGTGCAATGGGTGCGGTGTGGGCCCCCCCTGGCCCGTGTGCACAGCACCCATTGCACCCATTATAGAAACGCCAATGGACTGGAGTGAAGAGATGTGGGAGTAGGGATCGCCAGATAGAAGGAGGTTGCAGTAGTCCAGTGGAGAGATATCCAATACCTGGATGAGGGTTAAACATCTGATCCTGGAGATATTACGAAGATAGAAGTGGTATTAAAGGGAGAGGGCTTGAATATGTGTTTTAACAGAGAAAGAGGACTCGAGGATAACTAAGGCAGCAGACTTGTGGGATAGATATGAGGGTGGGTGTGATAATGAACAGGAGGGAGGTGATGGGACCCAGGGCCGGCTCCAGGCCTACTAGCACCCTGATCGAGAAAATGTAAAAGCGCCCCCCCCCCCCCCCCTATGTGCGCAGCGAAGGTGCGCGCGCTCCTGGAAAAGTGGGCGTGGCCTCGTAACTTCATATTATCAAACTATAAATATATTTTCACACCCCCTCTACGCACACAATTAGCAGCCTTACACATAACAGCCACAGTAGTGTTCCTTACACACAATGTCTCCAGTATAGTGTCAGATACACATAACGTCTACAGTATAGTGCCAGATACACATAATGTCTACAGTATAGTGCCAGATACACATAATGTCTACAGTATAGTGCCAGATACACATAATGTCTACAGTATAGTGCCAGATACACATAATGTCTCCAGTATAGTGTCAGATACACATAATGTCTCCAGTATAGTGCCAGATACACATGTCTCCAATATAGTGCCAGATACACATAACATTCCAGTATAGTGCCAGATACACATAATGTCTACAGTATAGTGCCAGATACACATAATGTCTCCAGTATAGTGTCAGATACACATAATGTCTCCAGTATAGTGCCAGATACACATAATGTCTACAGTATAGTGTCAGATACACATAATGTCTACAGTATAGTGCCAGATACACATAATGTCCCCAGTATAGTGCCAGATACACATAATGTCTCCAGTATAGTGCCAGATACACATAATGTCTACAGTATAGTGCCAGATACACATAATGTCTACAGTATAGTGCCAGATACACATGTCTACAGTATAGTGCCAGATACACATAATGTCTACAGTATAGTGCCAGATACACATAATGTCTCCAGTATAGTGTCAGATACACATAATGTCTCCAGTATAGTGCCAGATACACATAATGTCTACAGTATAGTGCCAGATACACATAATGTCTACAGTATAGTGCCAGATACACATAATGTCTACAGTATAGTGCCAGATACACATAATGTCTACAGTATAGTGCCAGATACACATAATGTCTACAGTATAGTGTCAGATACACATAATGCCTCCAGTATAGTGCCAGATACACATAATGTCTACAGTATAGTGCCAGATACACATAATGTCTCCAGTATAATGTCAGATACATATAATGTCTCCAGTATAGTGCCAGATACACATAATGTCTCCAGTATAGTGCCAGATACACATAATGTCTACAGTATAGTGTCAGATACACATAATGTCTCCAGTATAGTGTCAGATACACATAATGTCTCCAGTAGAGTGCCAGATACACATAATGTCTCCAGTATAGTGCCAGATACACATAATGTCTCCAGTATAGTGTCAGATACACATAATGTCTCCAGTATAGTGCCATATACACATAATGTCTCCAGTATAGTGCCAGATACACATAATGTCTACAGTATAGTGCCAGATACACATAATGTCTACAATATAGTGCCAGATACACACAATGTCTCCAGTATAGTGCCAGATACACATAATGTCTACAGTATAGTACCAGATACACATAATGTCTCCAGTATAGTGCCAGATACACATAATGTCTCCAGTATAGTGCCAGATACACATAATGTCTCCAGTATAGTGTCAGATACACATAATGTCTCCAGTATAGTGTCAGATACACATAATGTCTCCAGTATAGTGCCAGATACACATAATGTCTCCAGTATAGTGCCAGATACACATAATGTCTCCAGTATAGTGCCAGATACACATAATGTCTCCAGTATAGTGCCAGATACACATATCTCCAGTATAGTGCCAGATACACATAATGTCTCCAGTATAGTGCCAGATACACATAATGTCTCCAGTATAGTGCCAGATACAAATAATGTCCCCAGTATAGTGCCAGATACACATAATGTCCCCAGTATAGTGCCAGATACACATAATGTCCCCAGTATAGTGCCAGATACACATAATGCCCCCAGTATAGTGCCAGATACACATGTCTACAGTATAGTGCCAGATACACATAATGTCTACAGTATAGTGCCAGATACACATAATGTCTACAGTATAGTGCCAGATACACATAATGTCTACAGTATAGTGCCAGATACACATAATGTCTCCAGTATAGTGCCAGATATACATAATGTCTACAGTATAGTGCCAGATACACATAATGTCTCCAGTATAGTGCCAGATACACATAATGTCTCCAGTATAGTGCCAGATAGACATAATGTCTACAGTATAGTGCCAGATACACATGTCTCCAGTATAGTGCCAGTTACACATAATGTCTCCAGTATAGTGCCAGATACACATGACATGCCCCCCAGCAGTGCCACATACACGTGACATGCCCCCCTAACAGTGCCAGCTACACATGACATGCCCCCCAGCAGTGCCAGCTACACGTGACATGCCCCCTAGCAGTGCCAGCTACACGTGACATGCCCCCTAGCAGTGCCAGCTACACGTGACATGCCCCCTAGCAGTGCCAGCTACACGTGACATGCCCCCCAGCAGTGCCAGATACACGTGACATGCCCCCCAGCAGTGCCAGATACACGTGACATGCCCCGTCAGCAGTGCCAGATACATAAATGCCCCCACAGTGCCAGATACATAAATGCCCCCACAGTGCCAGATACATAAATGCCCCCACAGTGCCAGATACATAAATGCCCCCACAGTGCCAGATACATAAATTCCCCCACAGTGCCAGATACATAAATGCCCCCACAGTGCCAGATACATAAATGCCCCCACAGTGCAGATATGCCCCCACAGTGCCAGATACATAAGTGCCCCCACAGTGCCAGATACATAAGTGCCCCCACTGTGCCAGATACATAAGTGCCCCCCACAGTGCCAGATACATAAGTGCCCCCACAGTGCCAGATACATTAATGCCCCCACAGTGCAGATATGCCCCCACAGTGCCAGATACATAAGTGCCCCCACAGTGCCAGATACATAAACGCCCCACAGTGCCAGATACATAAGTGCCCCCACAGTGCCAGATACATAAGTGCCCCCACAGTGCCAGATACATAAACGCCCCACAGTGCCAGATACATAAGTGCCCCCACAGTGCCAGATACATAAGTGCCCCCACGGTGCCAGATACATAAGTGTCCCCACAGTGCCAGATACATAAGTGTCCCCACAGTGCCAGATACATAAGTGCCCCCACGGTGCCAGATACATAAATGCCCCCACAGTGTAGATATACCCCCACAGTGCTAGATACATAATACCCCCACAGTGCCAGATATGAGCAACAGTGCCCGATCCATAAATGCAATGCCTGCAGTGCTGGGAGCCGGGAGGGGGAGTCCTGCTGAGGGCGCGGGCGGACTGCTCAAAACTCCTGTGTGCGCCGCATAGCGCGCACACAAGAGGCCGGGACACTGCAGGCTGGCTCCAGGAACAAATATGGCGGCGCCAGCGTGAGGCGCCTATTAAGGGTGGCGCCCTGCGTGGCCGCTCTATTCGAACATGCCTGGAGCCGGCCCTGACGGGACCTGAGAGGGTGGGAAGATAAAAGCTCGCTCAGACATGTTTAGTTTAACAAAGCATTACAGAACACCCAAGAGCAACACGCAGAGTTACAGCTGGAGGGAGGTAGATCTGAGGGTATGTGGATGATAGAGCCACAATGTATTGGTTGATAGTCAATAGGTCAACAACATATGGTCGACATTTACAAAAGTTTGACAGGTACAAAAGATTGGCAGGTTCAAAAGGTTGACATGACAATGGTCGACACAATCTTTATTTTGAGGGGTGGGGTCTAAACCTAACCCCCCCTCCCACAGCCTAATCCTCCCCCCCCCGCAGCCTAAACCTTTCCCTCTACCCCCGCAGCTTACCTCTCCGGCGGCCCGGCAGTCACACATTTGGTATCCCGGCTATCAGGATGTCGGCACCGGGACAGGGATCCCATTTGGGATGCTGGCGCCGGCATTCCAAGCAGTGTTGGGATTCCTGCGTCGAAGCTGCTAAGGTAGAATAACAGGAGTGTGTTTCTGAGACTTTAACAGGATATTTGAGGCAGAAGAGCTGTGTAAACTTATAAAACACAGCTCAAGATTTTTAATTAAACAAAATACTTTTTTGAGTGCAGTTACACTTTAATAGATACACTGAGATAATGATTTAAATCTACTTTTATGACACTGTTTTGGCAAAAGTAATTTTCCATGACTATCTAAGGTAGAATAGGGATATTTTGAAGTGACATGAAACACCATCTGGAGTGTAAATAATTGTAAGCTATCGTTAGGTCAGTCAAAAGCTAACTCCTAATTGAGCCTGTGTTCTTCATATAATGTTCTGCATATACAGTTGGGCATCACAGTTGGTGTAAGTGTCAGCATTACTGTCTCACATCACTGAAGTCTTGGGTTCGGTTCCCACCACGTCCCTAACTGTGTGGAGTTTACATGTTCTCTTCATGCTTCAGTGGGTGTTCTCTAGGCACTCTGGTTTCTTCCCACACTTCAAAAATATTCTAGTAGGCTAATTGAAAAATGAACTCTAGTGTGCATGTGTGTACATGAGGTAGGGAATATAGATTGTAAGCTCCACTGGGCCAGGGACTGATGTGACTGATACACTTTCTGTATTGCGTGCATGTGTGTGCATGAGGTGGGGAATATTGAAGTCTATGTACTAATACTTGGAGCTAAGGCACCAACCAATCAGCTCACAACTGTAAATTTTTCAAACACAGCCTGTAACTTGGCAGTTAGGAGCTGATTAGCGTCTACTTTATCTCTCTCCAATGCTTAGTGAATAGACCCCATAGATTGTAAGCTCCACTGGGCAGGGACGACTGTGAATGGCTGATATGATCACAACAAACTGCCATCTTCATGTAAAATTAGTGTTTCGCGTAATTCTAATTTGCGTATACGCTTCATGCTGTTCCAGCGTTATTCTACATTGGAAGTACAATAGGAAAATGTTTGCCAACCTGGCTCATTGTTATACATGTCACTTAGCTTTTTAGTAACTGAACTTGTAAATTCTTATAATTACATTTTTTTGTGCTGTGCTAGCATGCCCGAATGGTAATAATTAGCTATGGATGACAAATTATATCCAGAGAAAATCAGATATTATAAGGATGCTGGGTTCCTGATGTGGTAATTTCCAGGGAAAAATGTTTTCTGCATAACAGGACAGGATGTTTATTCCGACGTCTTTGTGACCAGATAAATGACCAAGAATACAGTTTGTTTAATACAGGACACATGGCACAAACATTCTGTATATGTGTTTTAAATGACTGAAATAATGAGACAAAAATATACATTGTGAGGGGTGGAATTACTATATACAGTAGCAAAAAGTAACAATAAATAATAATAATAATAATAAATAGCAGGGAATCAAGGTGCAGAAGACACAAGAAATTTGTGACAGGTGGGCAGATGTAATAACCTGGAGAAGGCATAAAGAAGTGATAAACCAGTGATAAGTGCAAGATGATAAAGGCACCAGCCAATCAGCTCCAATATGTAATAATAATAATAATAATAATAATAAATAGCAGGGAATCAAGGTGCAGAAGACACAAGAAATTTGGGACAGGTGGGCAGATGTAATAACCTGGAGAAGGCATAAAGAAGTGATAAACCAGTGATAAGTGCAAGATGATAAAGGCACCAGCCAATCAGCTCCAATATGTAAATTAACAGTTAGGAGTTGATTGGCTGGTGCGTTTATCACCTTGCACTTATCACTGGTTCATCGCTTTCTTATGACTTGGCCATTGCATAACATTGCACTTATTTGCCTTAAAAAACTCTTTGGTTGCTTTCGCAGTATGCTTCAGGTCATTGTCCATCTGCACTGTGAAGCGACGTCCGATGAGTTCTGAAGCATTTGACTGAATATGAGCAGACAATATTGCCCGAAACACTTCAGAATTCATCCTGCTGCTTTTGTCAGCAGTCACATTATCAAAAAATACAAGGGTACCAGTTCCATTGGCAGCCATACATGCCCACGCCATGACACTACCACCACCATGCTTCACTGATGAGGTGGTATGTTTTGGATCATGAGCAGTTCCTTTCCTTCTCCATATTATTCTCTTCCCATCACTCTGGTTATATTTTAGAATTTTATTTGTAATAATGCTAAAAATGGGATACTTTTCCAATAGGTATAAAAACTAATTTGTCTGACAACGTGAAATATGCTCAGAAATAAAAGTGTCCAAGAATAGCATATACGGGTATAAATCCCATACATATACATCCACTAAGGTATGTCCATGACCTTCATCCATCTCAAACCCAATTCCTTTACCTCCGTCTGTATTTTGGAAAGTCCATTCCTAACAATGTTCCAATTTATATGTGTTTATATTTGTTCTGTATATTTGTGTAGCCTGTGCTAAAAAACTGTGTAAATGATTATATTCTGACATTATATATATGCCCCTGATGAAGTCTCTATATGACGATACGCGTTGGGTACTCTATCTTGTTCTGAAGTGACCTCCAATCTACAATATTGGAAGGAGGATATCACAAAAGAAGCTTTTATGTATCATTACGCTATTTTACCTAATTATTATATTGAACTTAAAGCGCAACAGGGGAGTTGCCCATCTGCTCTCCTGCCCGCCTACCAGCTCTCCAGCCCGCCTACCCCGTCCGACAGCTCCGTGCTGAGCGAGAAACCTGAGGTTGGGGCCAGTGTATTTTATTTATTTAATTGATTGCTGTGGAATTACTGGGGGGGGGTGGGGACGACGACACAATGTGTGACATAACTAGGGGGACGACGACAGTGTGGTGGAATTACTGGAGGACGACACACACAATGTGTGACATTACTGGGGAGGTGAATGAATGTGTTTTATTACAGTGGGGGCCAATGTGTTTTATTATTGCATGGGCCAATGTGTCTGTTTTATTACTGACGGAAATATTAGTATATTAGTTGATTAAAAAAAACTGACAGTGCGCCTTGGCAATTTTAAAAATCTTGTTTAGTGTACCACGAGTTTAAAAATGTTGAAAATCACTGATATACACTGCTCAAAAGAATAAAGGGAACACTAAAATAACACATCCTAGATCTGAATGGATGAAATATTCTTAGGAAATACTTTGTTCTTTACATAGTTGAATGTGCTGACAACAAAATCACACAAAAATTATCAATGGAAATCAAATTTATTAACCCATGGAGGTCTGGATTTGGAGTCACCCTCAAAACTAAAGTGGAAAAACACACTACAGGCTGATCCAACTTTGATGTAATGTCCTTAAAACAAGTCAAAATGAGGCTCAGTAGTGTGTGTGGCCTCCACGTGCCTGTATGACCTCCCTACAACCCACACAAGTGGCTCAGGTAGTGCAGCTCATCCAGGATGGCACATCAATGCGAGCTGTGGCAAGAAGGTTTGCTGTGTCTGTCAGCGTAGTGTCCAGAACATGGAGGCGCTACCAGGAGACAGGCCAGTACATCAGGAGACGTGGAGGAGGCCGTAGGAGGGCAACAACCCAGCAGCAGGACCGCTACCTCTGCCTTTGTGCAAGGAGGAACAGGAGGAGTACTGCCAGAGCCCTGCAAAACGACCTCCAGCAAGCCACAAATGTGCATGTGTCTACTCAAACGATCAGAAACAGACTCCATGAGGGTGGTATGAGGGCCCGACACCCACAGGTGGGGGTTGTTCTTTCAGCCCAACACTGTGCAGGACATTTGGCATTTGCCAGAGAACACCAAGATTGGCTAATTCGCCACTGGCGCCCTGTGCTCTTCACAGATGAAAGCAGGTTCTCACTGAGCATGTGACAGACGTGACAGAGTCTGGAGACGCCAAGGAGAACGTTCTGCTGCCTGCAACATCCTCCAGCATGACTGGTTTGGCAGTGGGTCAGTAATGGTGTGGGGTGGCATTTCTTTGGCGGGCCACACAGCCCTCCATGTGCTCGCCAGAGGTGGCCTGACTGCCATTAGGTACCGAGATGAGATCCTCAGACCCCTTGTGAGACCATATGCTGGTGCGGTTGGCCCTGGGTTCCTCCTAATGCAAGACAATGCTAGACCTCATTTGGCTGGAATGTGTCAGCAGTTCCTGCAAGACGAAGGCATTGATGCTATAGACTGGCCCGCCCGTTCCCCAGACCTGAATCCAATTGAGCACATCTGGGACATCATGTCTCGCTCCATCCACCAATGCCACGTTGCACCACAGACTGTCCAGGAGTTGGCGGATGCTTTAGTCCAGGTCTGGGAGGAGATCCCTCAGGAGACCATCCGCCACCTCATCAGGAGCATGCCCAGGCACTGTAGGGAGGTCATACAGGCACGAGGAGGCCACACACACTACTGAGCCTCATTTTGACTTGTTTTAAAGACATTACATCAAAGTTGGATCAGCCTGTAGTGTGTTTTTCCACTTTTAATTTTGAGGGTGACTCCAAATCCAGACCTCCATGGGTTAATAAATTTGATTTCCATTGATAATTTTTGTGTGATTTTGTTGTCAGCACATTCAACTATGTAAAGAACAAAGTGTTTAATAAGAATATTTCATTCACTCAGATCTAGGATGTGTTATTTTAGTGTTCCCTTTATTTTTTTGAGCAGTGTATATGAACCTATATGGGAACCCTTATTCATTACGTATAAGACCCTTGTTTATGTAATGTATAATTTTCCCTTACAAGTCCTAGCTGGACCTTCTGTCTGAGCCCTGAACGCTTCTCCTCTCATATAGTGCGATTTATGACTGCTATGGGTAAAATGTATTGGGCACAGATCCACTATTGTAGATAAAGAAACTGGAATGCTTAAAAAGTACTTTGTGGTTTGCTGAAAAAATAATAATAATAAAATGATAAAAAACACAATGCTCAGTTGGGTTCTACTACTGACGTGTAAGAAGCCTCAGACATTTGTTTCAGGCTGCAACACAAACAGTCAATCACTGACTCATCATTACAGCGTCTACCGTGTTATCCTGCCAGGAGAATTGCAGAGAAAATTGCGCTTGGCTTCGGACCAAAGTTGTTATGTTATTCACATTTAATTTGGTTTCCATCCTTGTTAGCCTGTGAAAAGATACTAACGACACAGCCTATGACCTATAATTTAAGGCCGGAGATTCTTTGTACCATTTACCTGTTACTGGTTTGTAAATAGAGTAGATGAAATCATACATGCCTATGGAAAACAATGATATCACCGCACTCTTTCCACTCATCACCCCTCCCTTTCCCTATTCTCTCCCTTTATCTGAACAAGTTATTTGGGGGGAATCTACCAATTCCCTGTGTTATACATCTTTTATACTTATTATCAGAAAGTAGAGATGTGCGGGGGGCACTTTTCATGTTTTGTGTTTTGGTTCTGGTTCCATGCTCGTGTTTTGGATCTGGATTGGTTTTGCCAAAACCACCCTTTAGTGTTTTGGTTTTGGATCTGGATGATTTTTGAAAAAAACATAAAAACAGCTAAAATCACAGAATATGGGGGTAATTTTGATCCAACGGTATTATTAACCTCAATAACATTCATTTCCACTCATTTCCAGTCTATTCTGAACACCTCACACCTCACAATATTGTTTTTAGGCCAAAAGGTTGCACCGAGGTGGCTGTATGACTAAGCTAAGCGACACAAGTGTGCGGCACAAACACCTGGCCCATCTAGGAGTGGCACTGCAGTGGCAGACAGGATGGCACTTAAAAAAAATAGTCCCCAAACAGCATATGATGCAAAGAAGTAAAAGAGGTGCAATGAGGTAGCTGGATGGCTAAGCTAAGCGACACAAGTGTGTGGCAGAAACACCTGGCCCATCTAGGAGTGGCACTGCAGTGGCAGACAGGATGGCACTTAAAAAAAATAGTCCCCAAACAGCATATGATGCAAAGAAGTAAAAGAGGTGCAATGAGGTAGCTGTATGACTAAGCTAAGCGGCACAAACACCTGGCCCATCTAGGGTTGGCACTGCAGTCCCACTGCACTAATGGCAGATACCGGATGCACGTCTAACACCAGCATAGTTGTTATGGCCTCAGTAATCCGCTTTGCAACAGGGTATATATATACGGTATATACAGAAGTATCATTGGACATATATGGCAGTATCACTGGACTGGATTTATACGACAGTACCACTGGATTTATACGGCAGTACCACTGGACATATACAGCAGTACCACTGGAATTATATGGCAGTACCACTGGAATTATATGGCAGTACCACTGGAATTATATGGCAGTACCACTGGACATACACGGCAGTATCACTGGACTGGATTTATACGCCAGTACCACTAGATTTATACAGCAGTATCACTGGACTTATACGGCAGCATAGGGACACCACCACTGGACTGATGCAGCACAACACAGCACCTCTGGACTGGACTTATACAGTTACACTGGACGTATGGCAGCAGATCACACAACCACTGCGATGGGACTGATGCAACATAATACACTACACTGGACTGAGCAGCACAAGACAGCACTGGAATCGCCACCCCACTTTCCCTCCCGCACAGACACTGAGGACGGAGACACTTCCGCTCGCTACACTCACCAATTCCGGAGTGAAAATGGCAGCGACGCGCGGCTCCTTATATGGAATCCAAAATCCGATTCATGATACATGCCGCTGGTATAAATGCATATTGAATTGCGATTCTGGGTATTAATATCAAATGCGATTTTTGACAAAGGGGCCCCTATGTGAGAACTAGCTTCATAAAATCTGTTTTATTTGTTTTTATTTTTGCTTTAGCACATAGTGGCTGATTCTGAGTCGGATGCCGGCACGGCCGTCCTTAAGTCTTTAGCAGTGGCATCTGTGACTTTATGCTAATGCCGCTACAAAGCCCTTCCCTGGTGTATATCCGTGCATCCAAGGACTGTGATTCTCACCGTCAGTTTCCGTAGACGCTGAAATATTGCTTTGTGCGTCTTTAGATGCCACCATTGGTCACAGCACCGGCATCATGCTAGGAGCAAAGTCTCCATCGGCCTCCAATGTGAGCGGATGAACTCACGCGTCTGTGTAACCATCCCCTTATTACCTCCCAGTGCCTGTGCGAACACCATCGGGACGCATGCACAGTGTGACTGTGACGCATGTGCATAGGGGTGTCTGGTGGTGGCTCCAGAGGAGGGGCTACAGCGCAGTCCAGAGTTCAAATAGGGGAGCCACACCTGCTGCCAACAATGGTTATCCCAAACTGACTCACTGGCAGTTGGTGTGACTCGCTGGCAGCTGGCATGACTCACTGGCAGTTGGTGTGGCTCGCGGGTAGTTGGTGTGGCTCGCTGGCAGCTGGTGTGACTCACTGGCAGAAGGTGCGGCTAGATGACAGTAGGTGTGGCTCGCTGGCAGTTGGTGTGACTCGCTGGCAGTAGGTGTGGCTCGCTGGTAGTTGGTGTGACTCGCTGGCAGTTGGTGTGGCTCGCTGGCAGTTGGTGTGTCTTGCTGGCAGTTGGTGTGACTCGCTGGCAGCTGGCATGACTCACTGGCAGTTGGTGTGGCTCGCTGGTAGTTGGTGTGGCTCGCTGGCAGTTGGTGTGACTCACTGGCAGAAGGTGCGGCTCGCTGACAGTAGGTGTGGCTCGCTGGCAGTTGGTGTGACTCGCTGACAGTAGGTGTGGCTCGCTGACAGTTGGTGTGACTCGCTGGCAGTAGGTATGGCTCACTGGTAGTTGGTGTGACTCGCTGGCAGTTGGTGTGGCTCGCTGGCAGTTGGTGTGTCTTGCTGGCAGTTGGTGTGACTCGCTGGCAGCTGGCATGACTTGCTGGCAGTTGGTGTGGCTCACTGGCAGTTGGTGTGTCTTGCTGGCAGTTGGTGTGACTCGCTGTCAGTAGGTGTGACTCGCTGGCAGTTGGTGTGGCTTGCTGACAGTTGGTGTTACTCACTGGCAGTTGGTGTGGCTCGCTGGCAGTTGGTGTGTCTTGCTGGCAGTTGGTGTGACTCGCTGTCAGTAGGTGTGACTCGCTGGCAGTTGGTGTGGCTTGCTGACAGTTGGTGTTACTCACTGGCAGTTGGTGTGGCTCGCTGGCAGTTGGTGTGGCTTGCTGACAGTTTGTGTGACTCGCTGGCAGTAGGTGTGACTCACTGGCAGTTGGTGTGGCTCGCTGGCAGTTGGTGTAACTCGCTGGCAGTTGGTGTAACTCGCTGGCAGTTGGTGTGACTCACTGGCAGTTGGTGTGGCTCGCTGGCAGTTGGTGTGACTCACTGGCAGTTGGTGTGGCTCGCTGGCAGTTGGTGTGGCTCGCTGGCAGTTGGTGTGACTCACTGGCAGTTGGGATGGCTCATTGGCAGTAGGGGTGACTCCATTGTTTGAACTTTGGACTGCTCTTCAGCCCCACCTTTAGAGCCACCATTGGGGGTATCTATGATATTTACCTCTCCACCAGCGGCACAGAAACCACTGGGTAAATAGAGCACGCACAGTGCTGAAAATCACAAGGAAAGTGGCGCCCACTCCATTTTTGCGGAGATCGGCCCATGTACAGGGCCAGAGTCTGCTGGTAACAGGGGACCCACACAGTGATTGCACATGGGGAGGCCCCCTCTGTTAAACCAGTGACACATAAAAGCATAAAGCTCCCCTCGGGCGGGGACTGAAGGGAATGATTGAATATTCTCTGTAAAGCGCAGAGTAATATTGTATGCAGACCCACTATAAATTATACCCCTTTTACACTCGCAGAAAAATCCCGGGATATTGCACGTGAACGCGCATCATCCCGGGATTCTTCTCAGTGTAAATGGGTACAGGGACAATTTCCCGGGACGAGCATCCCGGGATTTCATCCCAGGTCAAAAGCAGGGTTGAACCCGGGACCGTCCCGGGAAGCTGCCAGTGTAAACGGGTATACCGGGTCAAGGCGACCCGGCACCCGTTCTCTTCATAGGAGGAAGCGGTGCTTGGAGAAGATTATCTCCAAGCACCGCCTCTGGGAGACTCGGCGGTGACGTCACTGACCCGGCAATATGCCGGGTCAGCCCGCTAATGTGAAAGGGTCATTCCCGGGAATGTGTCCCGGCAAATATACCGGGACACATTCCCGGGAATGAACTTTCCTGCGAGTGTAAAAGTGGTATAACTGTCACTAATAATAATGATAATAATATCTGCTTTCTGTGTGTCAGAGCAATGAACATTTTTGGAGGCTGACATCAGCGCTCCGTCTTCCTGTACAGTAGTAGGGTTCACGTTGTCTGTTTACACAGAGTGTTCCCGAACACAAGCGCAGGCTTCGCTGCTGATGTAAATTTCGGACCGTTACTGCTATATAAGTAATACCCTATAAACATTTGTGGCGTGTTTCATCTCGGATTCGATTGAACGAATCTATCACTATGACAGAACAGAACGAGCAATTTGCCTCTATCAAATGCAATATAAAACACATGGTAATACTTTCGTCCGCTACTTGGATTTGTTCCTGGAGCAGAAGACATTAAAGAAATGGCTACTTGCATTTGCTGAGTTATTGTTTTTTAGGCGGTGACCTGGAGATATTATTTTTATTGCGCTATACAGTATATCTTATTCAGAATTCTATATTCCGTAAGATAAGGCGGCAGATGAATTTATGCAGTTGACCTGAGGTTAGTCCACATAAATTATACAGCTCAGGCATGTTCTCTCAAATGAAATAAGTGCAATGCCTTCAGATATATTACTCATAAACGGCATGTGAAATGTAGATGACGTGATAGGGCTATATAAGATGGTGTCTGGCAGGTCAGGTATGGAGGAGCAGCTGCTGATGATCACGGTTGGGCGCCCATGCAGTGACCAGAGAAGCTAAGCAGAACACATTTATGGCTGTCTACTATAAGGTAAGTAAGGAACCCAATACCTGGTGGCTAGTGTACATTGGGGAGCACGTTCTACGGTAAATAAGGAACAATACAGTCTCCAGATTCTTAGAATTAGAATCAGCTTTATTGGCCAGGTATACTTGTGTATACTAGGAATTTGTCTTTGGTTTGCTATACAACAGCCAAGTAGGTAACAGATAAGCAGGTGATGGGGGAACAAGTCATACAGATACGCATACCGTAGGGACACAAGTGAGTTACATGTACGTCTAGTCAGTCAATGTTCAGGAGTTCAGCAGGCGGACCGCTTGGGTAAAGAAACTTTTGAGGCTTCTGGTGGACCCGGCGGGGACAGCCCTGTAACGCCTGCCTGAAGGAAGCAAGTTAAACATGCTGTGGCCGGGGTGTAGCTGGTCTTTTAGTATCTTTGTTGCTCGCTTTTTAGCTCTGGACAGGTACAGGTCCTGGACTGAGGGAAGGTCGGCCCCGATGATCTTCTCTACGGTTCTGACCACCTTTTGGAACCTGCATCTGTTCCTCGCGCTGGCGGATCTGTACCATACCAGTATCAAGGAGCACAGTACCGACTCCACAATCGCGCGGAGTAGAAGAGGAGCAGAAGCTTCTGTGGGATGTTGAACTTCCTTAGTTGCCTGAGGAAGAACAACCTCTGCTGCGCTTTCCAGACAGTGGCGTCAGCGTTGGACCCCCATTTAAGGTCCCGGGAGATTGTGGTCCCTAGAAACTTGAAGGAGTTCACTAGCGATACCACACTGTCAGCAATCGTTAGCAGAGGTGCACTAGCTGACTTCTTCCTGAAGTCCACTATCATCTCGACAGTTTTAAGGGGGTTGAGCGCAAGGTTGTTGTGGGTGCACCACTGGGCCAACCGGTCTACTTCCTGTCTACTTCCTGTCTTCTGTTGGCTAGAATACAATACTAAGCCAATCTCAGATCTTGGATATAAAAACACAATCTAGATTGCATGTAAGTACATCACTTGTGATTTCAGGTGCCATAGCCAGTGGAAATTAATGTTACTGATGTTAATAATACTGTAGGAACACAAACACGTCCAATTTATACATCATTTTAGATGTCCAAAACTGTGCTGATTTAGAACCAAAACCAAAATCCAGTGGCAGTAAATAGTCTATATTTTGTATTGGCTAGTATACAATACCATGCCCATTCCCTGGTGACTAGTGTACAATAGAGGACCTATTCTCTGGTAAGTAGTGAACGCACAGTCTCCATTTTATGTTCACTAGTATATAAAACTAAGCCCATTCACTGGTGACTAGTGTACAATAGAGGACCTTTTCTCTGGTAAGTAATGAACCCATAGTCTCCATTTTATGTTCACTAGTATATAAAACTAAGCCCATTGCCTGGTGACTAGTGTACAACGGGGAACCTATTCTCTGGTAGGTGGTGAACGCACAGTTTCCATTTTATGTTCACTAGTATATAAAACTAAGCCCATTGCCTGGTGACTAGTGTACAATGGGGAACCTTGACTCTGGTAAGTAGTGTACAATACAGCCTCCATTTTCTGTTGGCTAGTATACAATACTAAGTGCATTGCCTGGTGACTAGTGTACAATATAGACCCAATCCATGATAACTAGTGCACAATACAGCCTCTATTTCTTCTTGGCTACTATACAGTACATAGATCATTGCTTGGGGGCTAGTGTTCTCTGTAGAACAATAAAGAGCCCATTCTATGGCTGCCAGTGTTTGCTACAGATTGCATTGCATGGTGGCTAGTATACAACACATGAACAGTGTCTGGTGGTCATTGTACAATACTGGGCCCAGTCACTGGTGATCAAGAGCACGTTCCACTGCCCATTGTCTGGAGACTCGTATGTAGGGGGTCATTCCGAGTTGTTCGCTCGTTGCCGATTTTCGCTATGCTGCGATTTGTTGCAAACTGCGCATGCGCAAGGTACACAGGGTGCATGTGCTTAGTTATTTAACTAAAAACTTAGCAGATTTGCTGTGGATTCTACGGCACTTTTCAGTCGCACTGCTGTTCTTTAAATGATTGACAGGAAAGAGGCGTTTCTGGGTGGTAACTCAGCGCTTTCCCGGCGTTTGCAAAAAACGCAGGCGTGTCAGGGAAAAACGCGGGAGTGTCCGGAGAAACGGGGGAGTGGCTGGCCGAACGCAGGGCGTGTTTGTGACGTCAAACCAGGAACTAAATGGACTGAGCTGATCGCAATCTGTGAGTAGGTCTGGAGCTACTCAGAAACTGCAAATAATTATTTAGTAACAGTTCTGCTAATCTTTCGTTAACTATTCTGCTAAGCTAAGATACACTCCCAGAGGGCGGCGGCCTAGCGTGTGCAATGCTGCTAAAGCAGCCAGCGAGCGAACAACTCGGAATGAGGGCCGTAATACATAAGCCATTCCCTTGTGACCAGTGTACAATACAAAACGCCATACCCTAGTTTTCAGTAAAAAAAATAGAGAGTCCAGCTCCAGGTTAGTAAGTGTACAAAATGGAGCCTATTCTATGAGCCTAAGTAAACAAAATGGAGGCTAGTCTCTGGTGGTCTATTGTTGAAAAACTGATATCGAATTGGAAAAATAGAGCATAATCTCCTTTTCTCAAGTGTACAACTAAGATTTCCAGTTGGTTATTGGATACTTACCCCCATTGCTTCTACCAAGTCCCCACACAACTAAAAGCTTCTGTTGTATTGACTGATAGACGCCTGAATTCTCCTATATAGCAGAGGCTGCTGTGAGTGATGCAGCAGAGGATGACCCAATGGGAAAACACAGTCAGTCAGCAATATGGAGGACGTACTACAGACTGTGGTGGGACAATGGGAGCTACTTAGGCCGTACGCCCTGCCCCTGTGTGTCAGAGGAAGTGGCTGTGCCTTAGGCCACTGTCTACTGTACCCCTGCATTGCTCAGCCCCTGCACCTATATACTGGATGTCTCCCTGGGTTTTTTATGATAGTTGGGGTTTTGTCCATGGAAATATTTTACAACAAATATTCCATACACACACATGAACAAGATACTGTGGGTCACAGTAAGCAGCTGGACCGTTAAATATAATTTAGCAACCAATAGAAAGCAAGGGGTAGCCATTGAAGACTGATTTATACCAGATGTGTGGTTCAGGTTTTATTTTAGCACATACTGTAGTAGTTGTTGATAGCTAAGGAGATGCCCATTCAATGAGTAAGGTCTAATTTCTGTGACCCGAATGGATCTATCTTCTGCCATTGCTGGTCAAATAACTCCAAATATCACCACTGCCAGACACGCAGTAAGGTTATGTGAAACCAGCGCTCATATATCATGTTTCCTCCTACCACCTACTTTCACTGTGGTCACCCAGCTCAGTGCTACCAGTAACCCACATAGCTGACGTGTTGTACATGGCTCCTCTCCTCCAGCTGCCGGGGAGCATATCTCTGAGGTCAGCTCCAGCAATAGGGGAGTGGGGAGGGAAGAGGGGATAATGGAATGCACAAGGGATGGTCTATGCATGCAAAATGTTTCTTGTTAACCTGGGCTGGAAATGAGCACATTAGGCTGGACCACGTACAGTCGTAGTTGTGGCAAAGAACAATCTGTGTCTGAAATCTGGCCACTGCAAGAGGTTCAGCTAAAAGAAAACTTGAATGCTCATGAGACATCCAACCACCTCTCTCAGTGATGACCATCTGACAGTGGCATAGAACCTCTCAGCTTTCTGGTCCTGGTCCCTTCTTCTGTGACAAGATGTCATCACGTGTGGTGGCAGGGTGGCCCTAGGTGCATTGATGGCCTCCTACGGCACTGTTTGGACCCTGCAGCCCTGTCAACTACTTATTTACATTTATATATATTTTATCTACATTTTCTTCCATCTGCATTGCTGATCATTTATAAAGTGAGAGAGCGCAATATACTGTAGATAATAACAGCACATCAAGGTTACAATGAATTTCAGTCCTATAGACAGTAATTGTTCATAGATTTAGGCTTATAATGCAAAGTGCCATCCCCTGGTATTGTCAGTATGTCTCCTACTACACCCCTAGATCCTGTGGAAATTACACTGCCGATTAGTGGACACTTTGAGTCGGACGCAGCGTAATGTTGGACGCAGTGGAGCCCTGATTTTTGTACATACAGAGACGGAGTACAGAAATGCATTGGAAATGTGTGTAGACATCCAATCAGTGTTCTCAGCACAAGAGGTGCCATCGCTGAAGTGTCCAGCGGTAAGTGGCAGGTGAGTAATCCAATATAGATAGTGACAGAGGGTGAGAATGTCTAACATGGCACAGGACCCCATACTGGTTTTCTACCCTTGTAAACTGATGAGCGTCGAATTATGATTAAATATGTACTGAGTGTCGGAATGACCTATGGGGAAAACCACCAGTAGGCCCCACTGCCTGAGGGCACACCTCCTCCTCTAGGGGTCAGGTCTAGACTGTGCACTCAAATTATACTGTATATTGTTACTTTAATAAAGGGTCAGTAACTTGGTGGAGCAGGACCACGGATGAACTTGAGAACTTGGTTTGTTTCTATGGAAACTACACTAAGATTAGCCCTCTTGTCAATCAATGCGTGTGGTCCTCCTGACATACCGAACCACTCTCCACTACCTTATACCGGGGTGCTGTTTTTTTTAAGCTGGCTAGATCCTCCCTTATGGTTAGCCACACCTCCTCTGGTGGCAGGCCACACCCATTACCACTGCATTCCCCCGGTGGGCCCTACAGGCTCCAGTCCAACACTGTATGTACTGTAGTATGGGTGGGAATGCATTCTCATGCGGGCAGTAATATTGGACAAGTTCATGTATAATTTATACAGTACATGTAAACAAGGGTGCACGAAAACAAAGGCGCCGCACAGTTCTAGATGCGTTCTTGCACTGCTGCGGCGCACGGGAATTTTTATTTTATGAGCCTTATATTTGTACAGAATAGGGAATACAGGGCACCATGACATCTAAACCAAGCCGCCGCCAGGGCGCAGAACGGCTGCACAGTCGTGAGATGTGTGTATCTAGGTTTTTATGAAAATAAACTTTATAACGTCCCACTTATTAAGTACACACCAGGCGGATAAAGATAATAAATCTCCATTACCTCCTTCCTTTGAGCAGAGTTTCACCAGGTTGTGGACTGTGTCCATCAGCTCCAGCTGCTGCTTCTGCAGGATGCTGTTATTGTTGGTGGCCTTCGTCAGCTGTTTCTCCAGCTCTTGTATGATGTAGTTCTGCCGGGACACAAGCCCTTGTAGCGTTTCCTTCTCCGTCTTCAGGGTGTCCAGTTCCACTTTATGTCTAACTTCCATTTCCAGGATTTTCTTGTCCAGCAGACTGTACAACAGGGCGAAGAGCAATAACGGGGTGTTATAACGTAGGATAAAGAGAAATACAGTATTGCAGTGTTATATACTATGGGTTATATACTGCCTACAGCAGTCGTAGGCCTTATGCAACTATCCGACTGTAGTCTGTGTCGCATCTTCTGCACAAAGTATCGGACAGCGCATGAAGGGCCCACCGGAGGGGAATGATGGGCCCACCGGGGCATGAAGGCCACCGGGGGGGGGGGGGGGGGGGGCATGAAGAGCCCACCGGGGGGATGCTTAAGCACATGCTTAAGGGTGTGGCCAGGCTCCAGTGGGGCGTGGCCAGCTACCACAGAGGTTTGCCTAATCATTACAGTTCCATACCTCCCAACTTTGCATCTTCATAAAGTGGGACACACGCGCGGCGAATCCGCGCGCTCCCGGAAAAGGGGTGTGGCCTAAGAAAAGGGGCATGGCTTTGTGGGAGGACCCGCAATTGCGAGTCACGCCCCCGTTTTCGTCACTGAGGGGGCATGCCCAGCACTCTGTGAGCCGCTGGCATGCCCCCTCTCCCTCTGACTCCAGTGAATAGACGCTGTGCGCATGCGCACAGCGTCTATTCACCGCTGCTCTGCTAAGCAGGGCAGCGAGAGACAGAGCCTCCCAACTGCCCCCCCACCGCGGGACACTGCGGTCCGCAGGTGGGACAGCGGGACAGTCCCGCGAAAATCGGGACAGTTGGGAGGTATGATGTTCTTCTGTACCCCTTGATTATAATAAACCATATTTTTATGAACTATAATGTAATGTAACATATGTATAACGCATAATTCAAGTGCACTAGGATACAGTCTGAAACCTGATCCCTAGACGAGGAGGAGGGCCAACAGGCAGTGGGGCCTACCCTGGTATTTCCTTGTTCCCCTGTGGGCCAGTCCGACCCCGTCTGCACATAGCATAGGATAGGTGTAAGTGGCATTACTGGTGATGACAACTTCATTTCCGGGGGCTGTGGGATCACACAGAAAATTTTTATAGCACGGGGTGAAAATGACAGTTAGGTGCTGATTGGTTGGTTCTCTATCTCTCTCCAAGCTATGATAAATCTCCCCCAAATTCTGCTAATGAACTAAATCATTGAAACAGGACGCAAGGTTGGGGAAGATTCCCCTATACCCAGACTCCATGATTTTTCTGTAGTGCAGCAGTTTTTTCCTTGTTATCACACTGATTACCAGGCAATAACCATCTTTCTAGCATGGTGCTGGAGATTTAGAGCTTCCGCCCCCATTATTCTCTATTTGTTTTGTTTTTTATAACTCAGTGACGTCCTACATATATTATGTGCAACATAAGTTTTGATTATCCCCAGATCATAGCCCGCACTTCCTAGCGGTCATCAGTGGGGAGAAGGCAATTTTGTGTGGAAATGGGCCTTGTCCTCTGCAGTCAAAAGATATATGTGGAGGACAAGTCCCACTTGTCCTCGGCAGTGAAAGGATTAAAATTTTGAAAGTGTCAAAACATTTTTTTTTTATTTAGTAGTGTTTGTAGACCCCCACAAAAAATAATAATAATTAAAAAAAAATCTGGTATTAATATACAAAAGTTAGGTGTTTCTTATAGATAAATGGCTCAATTCAGAAAGGGACCGACTTAACTATAATTAAAAAAGGTGGCAACGATCACTGATGGAATGTACAGTAAATACTTAGGGCGGGATGCACCAATGCTAAATATGCGGCCAAACCTCGGAAAATGCGTTTTCAGACGTTTGCCCGCTTACTGCATATGCACCAAGCTCCGGAATGTGATATTTCTGGGACTTGGATGCAATGGGCAAAACAATCTTCAGATGGCGGTACCCTATAGTAGCCTATGGCCTTCTTTCTTTTCTTATTGGGAGAGCTGTCCTTTGTGATTTTTTTAAAGCATACAATATGGCGTTAAGAGTCGTCCTTATGCTTGTGAAGCGCGTCAGGATGCATCGCGTTCAGAATGTGATGTGTCTCATATCCCGTCCATGGCATGCTTAAATCTATTCTTTGTCTATGTAAAAATATTATAATTATCTTTTATTTATACGGTGTGACAAGGGTTCTGTAGCACTGTATATAATGGGAAGTACATACAGCAACATCACATTGTACAATGGATACCAGACAGGACGGTAACAGACAAGCTCATTCCTTTACAAATTACATCCTAATTATTTGCAGACTGCGTCATTTTGTAAAGCCCAGAGAGGGCCCTGCTCACAAGAACTTACATTCTAGAGGGACAATGGGGGTCATTCCGACCCGATCGCTCGCCGCAGTTTATCGCAGCGCAGCGATCAGGTTGGAACTGCGCATGCGCCGTTGCCTAGCGATCGCCTCTGAGGCAGAGGCGGTCGCTGGGTGGGAGGGGGCTGGACGGCGGCGTTAAGCCGCCGTCTAGGGGGAGCGGTCCGGCCAACGCAGGCGTGGCCGGACCGTTGGGGGGGCGGGCTGCGGCGGATGCGTGTGACGCAGCTCCCGGCCAGCACGCTAAAGCTGCGCTAGTCGGGAGCTGCTCTTGAAGTGCAAAGGCATCGCCGCTGTGCGATGCCTTTGCACTTCTACGGAGGGGGGGGGGGGGGCGGCGCTGACATGAAAGACCCTCCATGAGCCTGATTGTGATTTGTACGCATTATCAATGTTTTTGTAAATGGACCATGTTTTGCTACTGCGCATTTGTGAATATAATCAGAATCCCTTACTGCGCACACACAAACCGTGTTTGCGAATTATGCACGCAGTTACGTACAAGGTCACAATTACATGAGAAGACCATTGCGAGTCATTTGCAAATATGGGTGGAGAGTGGAGACTGGACGATAACCAAAACTAAACACAAAAAGATGCTATGGTGCGGACCAGGGGCGCTTCTTGAGAGAGGAGGAGGCCCGTGTGCTGCATCCTGCGTTCGGGCCCCCTCCACTTTTTGCCAGGAGTGCTGTAGAGTCTGAGCTCTAGACGGCTCAGACTCTACTGTGCTTGCGTAAATCTACGCAAAAAATGGCAGCTGCGCCATTTTCAATGAGTTTTAACAGTACCGGTGATGTCCGCGTGGGACTCCGGAGGGATGAGTATTAAAAAAATGGGTGCAGCGTGTGGGCAGGATTCTGCGCGTGGACGAGCTCTCTCACGCAGTACCGCCGATACAGTTGCCGTATTTGTTTGAAGAGTTCCCAGGACCTACATGAGCCACCGATGTTTTGCCGATGTTGCTGCTTAAAATAGCATTAGTATAATTTAGCACTTTAGCCGTGTCCGCGATGGCATTTGCGGAAGAATTAGCATACAAATTGTAATCAGGTCCTATGGGTGGGCACATTAAAGGAGAGGAGAGCAGTGGTAGGTATTGCAGAGGCCATAGAGTTATGAGAAGGGGTGTTAGACAGGGGGGAATAGATGAGTTTTGCGGCACAACCCATCCTGCGACCTGTAGACGTCCAGTTGGTGACTTTTTGCCTCCTGAATTCTGTAATCTCAGCAGCCAGACATCTTTTCAAAATGCAATCAGATAAAATTATAAAAAAAAAAAAAAAAAAGGAGTTCATCAAACTGATGTAGCGGAATAGAATTGTGCTAAGTAATTACAAGTGGCTGCGTTTCAACCATGGCGATCTAATGCAACATAATTTAGCAGAAGCCACATCAAATCTCCCCATATTTTTATTATACAGTGATTTCCTCTATAAAAACACATTTGAGTCTTTTATCTTTTTCTGGTTTATATTTGTAAATAATAAATTACGGGATGAACAAGATATTTATTATTGGAATGTTAGTGACCCTGAACTTACTCCTGGAATTGGAAGCTGCTTTTCCTCTGTTAAGATAAATGCCTGCAGTTACCCCAGAGCCCTATTAGGTTTCCATCTTGCTATTATCTCTTGCTATCTTCTCTAGAGTATAACAAACTGCAGCACAATCCATAATACCTTCCCTCTCCCTGGACGCACGCAGGCCGCGGTTAAACCCACTGACTGCTACTCATTGAAGTGGAATTGCAGCCAATTCCAATGGCATCAGTCAGAGGACGGTGACAAGTGATGACGCTCTCGCCCCTCTCATGTCTTTCCCCTCTTACTGCTCCCATATCAAAACCAGCTGCCGTGTTCCTGGGTCTGCAGCAATGGATCATAGGCCGTTCAGTCTGTTTGCAAAAGCCATAATGGCTCCTCTTATTCCCAGGCCGCAACAGGGGTTTATCTGACTCGCTCAACATGTACCTTTCAATAATATAAACCTTTAACTATTAGCACGTAGAACGGAACATTAGAAGGGAAATGATCATCAGTGATCCAGCTTTTATCATTAGCATACTGATCTTCAAGCTGAGAGTACTTGGAAAATAGTGTAAGTCAGTGGCAGGAAGATTACAGCAGCTACATAAAGAAAGGGGGCTCTAGACTGCACACCGTAACGGTACACAATGAGAGGTGCTACCATGCTGAGACTGACTTGTAGTGCCACACACAGACAAAAAGGAATGCAGGTGCACTCTCAAAACATACATCCCCTAGACCCCTACACGCTGAACTACATCACTACACTACATGCCCCTATGCACTGCACTACATACCCTATATGCTACACTACATCACTACACTACATCCCATTATATGCTACACCACATCAGTGCACTACATGCCCCTATACCCTGCAATACATTACTACACTACATACCCTATATGGTACACTACATCACTACACTACATCCCCCTATAAGCTACACCAAATCCCCCCATCTGGGAGGCAAAGTGGAGCTTGATACTGCTAACTGGGAGCACAGTGCACTTCTATAGCTTGTACAGTGCACTGCACTCTAGTCGCAGCACTGCATGGCAAAGAAGAGAGTTTAAGACAGTAGACGGCATAGGAGAGATCCCAGGTACTGGAGCTCACCCGCACAGCGTTGGAGCCAGCTGTGGGCAGACAGGTGGGTCAGAGACATTGCCAAGGGTGCTGTCTGCTGTCTCACTGCCGGTAAAAAAAACAAAACCCTGTTTCTCTGTAACTCCTTGGCGCCCCCTCAATTCCTGCACCCGGGGCGCATGCCCCCTTAGCCCCTCCCTAGTTACGGCCCTGATAGCAGGAAGTAATATTGAGCCCCCAACTGACGCAGGTGGGGCGCCTGATCTTCCTACTTGCCCAAGAAGCAGCCAACAGAATCCCAGCTTAGCAGCTCCTCCATTGGCCAAGTCTTACTAGTCTTACAAGTACAAGAGGAGAGGAGGAGTAGTATCAGGAGGTACTAAGAGAATATGGGAGATGGGGAGGAGGGATGTCAGCTGCTGCTGTCCTGGTGGGTCACGTAGGCATGGAGCCCCTATAATTAACAAGTACCCACTCAGTCTCTGAGCTGCTGCTTTAATGACACTTTGCACAATACTGTCTTGACGTAGTCCTACAATCGCCATGTCACATTTAATTATGGCATACTTACTGTATTTACTTTTCAAATACGCGCACTTGGGGGGTCTTTCCGAGTTGTCCGCTCGCTAGCTGTTATTAGCAGCCGTGCAAACGCTATGCCGCCGCCCACTGGGAGTGTACTTTAGCTTAGCAGAAGTGCGAACGAAATGATCGCAGAGCGGCTACAACGTTTTTTCCTGCAGTTTTAGACTAGCTCAATACCTACTCAGCGCTTGCGAGACTTCAGACTATTCAGTTCCTGTTTTGACGTCACGAACACGCCCTGCGTTCGCCCAGCCACGCCTGCGTTTTTTCTGGCACGCCTGCGTTTTTACGAACACTCCCTGAAAACGGCCAGTTGACACCCAGAAACGCCCTCTTCCTGTCAATCACTCTGCGGTCAGCAGTGCGACTGAAAAGCTTCATTAGACCTTGTGTGAAACTACATCGTTCATTGCTATTGTACGACGCACGTGCGCATTGCGCTGCATCCGCATCCGCAGAAGTGCCGTTTTTTTCCCTCATCGCAGCACAGCGAACGAATGCAGCTAGCGATCAACTCGGAATGACCCCCTTAAGACATATCAATGTACGCAGCCCAGATAATATGAAATGTATGATTGATAATCACATCAAACATTAAAAATAATAACTACAGAGGATTTGGTCAATATTGGAAAAAAGGGATATTTCCAGGGACAAAATATCAGGCGCCATTGAGAGATGCATATAAAGTTGGGAATAAAACTTTATAAATGGTTTTTGTTTTTCCTATGTCTGCTGTGGGGTTTGGAACCATTCATCGTATGGACATGCATCTACATGTCACTAAAAAATTGCGCAGTGCATGATTCCACGGTGTGGGCGCACAGAGTCGCAGGACTGATTGCGGTGCGCGGTATCAGAAATGTAGTGTTCCGGAGTGGTGACTGTGAGGTCTAACACACAGAGATGCACCGGCTGATGAGCATCTTATAAAAGTAAAAACGGGGTTTCGCTGAACTGGTTGCATACTGAGACGGTTAGGGGTCTATTTATGAAGCAACGAAAAAGTGTGGAGAAGAAAGCCAGTGGAGAAGTTGCCCATGACAACCAATCAGCATTGAAGTAACATTTATAATTTGCATACTATACAATTGAACGGAACAGCTGATTGGTTGCCGTGGGCAACTTCTCCACTGGCTCACTTCTCCACTCTTATCACTGCTTCATGAATACACCCTTTAATCACTTACATTGGAGGCCATAATCTGACTTCGCACCACAAAGTGGGCCCCCCTCCCCCAGTACTTGCACATTCTGACGCACGCTTGAACACCGGGGCAAGGGCTGATACTGACATTACCATAAAGTCGCATACACGGCTACAGCAAAAGACGCAACATTGGTTGCAGCAGCGTGCGGCTCTGACTCGCACTCAACGTGTCACTGAAGTCATGGATAAACCCAGCACTGCAGCCTGGGAGGAGAACTAGGAATTTGTTATACTACATGTATGTACAGTAATTACCGTCAGGTCAGCGGTGATTCATTACTTTGTGCTTCGTAAAACGAATGAAACTCAGACAATGACCCATTAGGAAGAAGATGATGGAAGACCTACAGTATGTGTTTCATGGTCTAAGGGTGGTTTATTATACTCAGAACGAAAACATTCATTTCATTCTTTTTATTTTACACTCCCAGCAGGAGACTGACTTCAGTACAGAAACTTACCCACAGGTTTAATGTACTTGCATAACAAAACCAAGGTGTGTGCCGCATTACACAGCTGCACCTGTTCCCCAGAGTAGCTCTATAGCGTTGAAGACTACAAGTGGGCCGTTATACAGTACAATGAGACCGCAAGCCCCCTGTTGTGAGGATTTCCTATCCACTTCATAGCAATGACTTAGGAAGCCATAAAACTTCTTCCAGGAGAAGATAAAAAATACATATGGTTACTGTGCAAATATAAATTCTGTATGCAGTCAAATTTAAAAGCAAATCAATTTAATTGTTCAGTAATTCTGGTGGCATGTTAGAAGAATAATTACCCCTTAGTGTATTTGAACATTGCAAGTAGAATATTATACCTGCTACTTCCAGATGCTCATTCAGGGGCACTTAAGACAGGGGGGCTCGGAGAAAGAGTCGGGGTGTATATTAGATTGTGCATACCTCCCAACATCACCCATTCCAGGAGGGACAAAATGCTCTGCTTCTGGACCTACATGGTATTTCAACACAAAAGACTAGGCGACACTGGGTTTTCTGGGTCACTTACAGCTCTCTTCCCCCTGTTTCTCCTCTTGTCAGGAAGCTCTGTCGGAAGTCATGAAACCTGATATTCCTGTGTCTCTGCCTGCACTGCATACTGTCCTCACATTCTGGCTGCCTGGTCTTGCTGCTGCACAAGAGGGAGAGCTAATGATGTCAGTGGGTGCTGGCCTGAGAGAGGGGGGTCCAGGGTACAATATCCCCCCCACATACACTTAATTTGGCTATGTACTCCCCCATAATATGTTCTGTTGTCCTAGTTCTTCCTTAAATCTCTTGAGCTCTGTTTTATTGTGAAATATAACTAGGAACTCCAAATACATATATGAGGCTAAGCAGGTTCACTTAATGAAGCTGGAAATATACTTTTTCCACATTGGGATCTGGTTTTCTATAAACATTTAAAATTTACCAGACACATTTGGAGGTTTAGGTAAACAGAAGGCTGCTATAAGCCTGGGTGAATCCCTCTCAGGGGGAAAAGCGAATAGAAGTGCATAGGCTTCTATATGGGTACGCCATCTGAAGATGGTGTTGCTCATCGTACCAAAGCTCCAGAATGTATCTCATTCCAGAGCTTGGTGCATACACGGTGAGCAGACGAACCTCCGAAAATTAAATTTTTGGAGTTTTGACCGCAAAATACTGAATGTCATGCTGCATCCCGCTTATAAGCGTTAGCAGGAGCCTTTCCGGTCGATTCCTCTTTCCCGCGTCTATGGTAACATTGTTCAGGGTACAGCAGATTTTATTGTAGGTTTTATATTATTGAATTTTTTTTTAAGTTTAACCTTTCAGAGCAATCAACTTACTAACTTATTCCACTGAAACCATACAGGGGATTTGTGAACTGTTGTAAAGAACACGTGCCCTTTAATGCTGTAGAAGATTGATTGATTTAGTATGTGTTAGGTACCGTAGATCATACCAGAGAACGCATCTTTCATGTTTCTGTTCCCTTCTGGATTAACATTTCTCCATCTATTTAACCATGAAGACAATGTGCAGTGTTCCTATTAAGATTTACTTTCCTGTGCTGTGTGCTGATTTCCATGAAGGATAACCTATTTTACGCTGTTCATGTTGATTTACAGTACGTCCCTCAATGGGCGCTGACATCTGTAAGGGTTTCTTGTATACAGATGGGGAATGATCTCTGCACATTCACCTACTACTGAGAACACATAACACCTAGGGGTATTGTGCTAAGACTTGGACCGAGATAAAGTACCAGCCAATCAGCTCCTGTCATTTTCCAAACACAGCCTGTAACATGGCAGTTAGGAGCTGATTGGTTGGTACTTTGAGGCAGATGTATTAGCCTGGAGAAGGCATATGGAAGTGATAAACCAGTGATATGTGCAAGGTGATAAAGGCACCAGTCAATCAGATCCTAACTGTTAATTTACATATTTGAGCTGATTGGCTGGTGCCTTTATCACCTTGCACATATCACTGGTTTATCACTTCCTTATGCCTTCTCCAGGTTAATACATCTGCCCCTTTATCTCTTTCCACTTTATCTCTCTCCAGGGCTTAAGGGTGTATTCAATAAGAGTCGGAAGCTGCCGTCTTGTCGGAAAGACGGCAGCTTCCGACTGATTGAGGTCGTTAAGGGTTCCGACCTATTCATTACCGGCAGCTTTTTTCCGACAAGTCGGGAAATCCGACTTGTCGAAAGAATTGTCGGAATACACGCGGATCGGTGGCTTCAGCCGCCGATCCACATGTATTGTCGGAAGCGGGGACAAACCCGACAGGCAGGCAGCCATCAGGGGGGGGACTGTGGGGACTGGTGTCCTGGGCCCTTACAGAGAGAGGGGCCCACCCCTGGCTCCTACTGCCAATACGAAGCCGCCAATCCGCGTGTATTGTCGGAAGCGGGGCCAAACCCAACAAGCAGGGAAGCCATCAGGGGGGGGGGGGGATTGTGGAGACTGGTGTCCTATGCCCTTACAGAGAGAGGGGCCCTCCCCTGGCTTCTACTGCCAATACAAAGCTGCCAATCTGCGTGTATTGTCAGAAGCGGGGCCAAATCCAACAAGCAGGGAAGCCATCAGGGGGGGACTGTGGGGACTGGTGTCCAGGGCCTTTACAGAGAGCTGGGCCCACCCCTGGATTCTACTGACAATACCTGTAGAGCATAGGGGTGGAGCAGTGCATCAGAATCTTTTTTTTGGGAGGGAGGGGCCCTGTTTATTTTGTCAGTCCCGAGCCCCACAGTTTCTGATGGCAGCCCTGCCAACAGGTTTTAGCCCCGTTTCCGACAATGTCAATCCTCGGTCCACTTTATCTCTCTCCAAGTCTTAGCACAAGACCCCTATTGTCAATCTTACCCCCAGCCAGAGCAACCCTCCCTACAAATATCTCTATCACTGTTGACAACACTATCATCTCCCCCGTTCTCTAACTCCGCTGCTTGGGCGTCACTCTTGACTCCTCCATCTCCTTTGCACCCCACATCCAAGCTCTGGCGCAATCTTGTCGGTTCCAGCTACGCAACATTGCTCGCATCAGGCCATTTCTCTCCCAGAGTGCAACTAAACTTATCATCCACTCACTGGTCATCTCACGACTGGACTACTGCAATGTTCTCCTCACTGGCCTCACTTGCTCCCACCTCGCTCCCCTCCAATATGTCCTCAACTCCACAGCTAGGCTCATCTTCCTCTCCCGCCGCTCCACATCTGCCACTCCCCTTCACCAAAATCTACACTGGCTCCCATTCCCCTACAGAATCCTCTTCACACCCCTCACCCTCACATACAAGGCCATCTCTAATTCCACAGCTCCCTACATCTCCAACCTCCTCTCCCTTCATACTCCCTCCCGTCCCCTACGGTCGGCCAATGACCATCGCCTCTCCTCTACCCTGGTCACTGCTTCCCATGCTCGAGTTCAAGATTTTGCCCGTGCTGCACTCCTTCAGTGAAACGCGCTCCCCCACTCCATTAGTGTTAGGCGCCGGGGTCCGCTCGTCGGTGCGGCCTGGCGCCTAGCAACCAGGGACGCCGTACGCGAACAGCCGCCGGCTCCCTGGCAACGCTGGACGCCGGGCGCGCTGAGCCGCACGGACCCTAGCAACGGGGACGCCACTGGCGGACCGTGTTCCCCGTTGCTAGGCTTTAAGGGTTAATGTTTTCTCCTGCTCTCTGGCCAGGCAGCAAGGCAGCTGCACGGCATTTATTCTAATCAGCCTTTTGGCAGCTGATTGGAGGACTCCTTGTTAAATACACTCCCAGGGCTTCTCACAGACGCCGGTAATAGCTTCCTGCATGCTGTCTTTGTTTGCTGAGAGTCTGTTCCAGTCTTGCTGTATCCGGTCATTCCAGTATTGGAAGCTCTGAACTCGGAAGTTTGTCATCTAATTCCTGGAGTCCTGACTAATCACCTTATAACATCCAGTGGTGTTCGTGAGTCACGGCCTTGCCGTGTGTTGCGGCTTGTCCGCTTTATTATTTATTATTTATGTTTTGGTGCATTTTGCGGAGAGTTCCGCTTCCACAGGTCCACTCTGGTATCCGGCGGTGCCGGGTAGGAGTATTGGACAGGTGGATTTTGGTTGTCCTTTTCCCTGGCGGGTTTCCGCACATACTTTAGGTTTTGTCAGTTAGCTTGTAGCCCCTGGCCTGGTTGTTTAGTCAGAGGGCCCCTTGTTATCACCCTGTCTCGGATTTCCCTTTGTCTCCCATTAAGACCTGAGGGGGCATCGGAGTTGGGCAGACTTAATCCGCCCTTCAAACGCGGCTGCCATGGGCTCAAGCAACCATAGTCTCGCAGGGGATTTCTGACAGCACGGGCGAGACAACGGAGTTAGGGCGCCAGGGGCTATTTTCCATTCCCGCTCCCATAACCAGCATTCCCTTCCAGTACTCTGACCATTGCCATGAGATCTCCTCCGGTCAGGAGTACTGGAATCATAACATTATTACCGGCCATACCGAAACCTAAAATTAAACTGGGTTTAATTTTTTCCTTATTCAGTTTTGTAAGAGTTATCGGCCTCATGAATCCCACAGGTTTAGGGCCAAATCCTGGTCAGCTCCTAGTCAGCCAGATTCAAGAACTTACTCAGATGTTTCAGGATCTTTCCCTTCGGGTGAAGTCGCAGGAAGATCTTTTACGAACTTCCCCGAGGGTAGTCCCTGAACCAAAAATGCACTTGCCTGACCGTTTTTCTGGTGATAGGAAGGAGTTTTTTAATTTTAAAGAATCCTGTAAACGTTATTTTCGTTTAAGACCGATCTCCTCAGGTACTGAATCTCAGCGGGTCGGAATTATTATTTCTTTGCTCCAGCGAGATCCTCAGACCTGGGCATTCGGTTTAAAAGTAGAGGATCCGGCGTTGTCATCAGTAGACGCCTTTTTGGGGTCTTTAGGGCTTTTGTATGATGACCCTGATAGAGAGGCATCCGCTGAGAGTCAGTTACGCACTCTCAGACAGGGTAGAAATCCTGCAGAAGTTTTTTGTACAGAGTTTCGTCGTTGGTCGAACGACTGTGGCTGGAATGACCCAGCCCTGCGCAGTCAGTTTCGCCTCGGCTTATCAGAGTCTATAAAAGACAGTCTCCTTCAGTATCCCGCTCCTGAGACTCTCGATAAACTCATGGAGCTTTCTATTAAGATTGATCGTCGTCTCAGAGAGCGGAGGGCTGAAAAAGGAGCACCTGTCAGGTCTACTCCATGTGTATTTTCCATTCCTGAGGACGTAGAGAAGCCCATGCAGATGGGTCTCTCCCGGCTGTCTCCAGAAGAAAGAGCCAGAAGGCAAAACACTGGTCTTTGTTTGTACTGTGGGGGTAAGGGACATTTTGCCCCTAATTGTCCGATCAAGTCAGGAAAACGCCTCGACCAAGTGAATTGTGAGGGGGTTCACTTTGGTCTGCAGCTTATCTCCTCGAAGAACTCCCATTTAGTCCCAGCTAAAGTTTCCTTTGGCAGCCTCTGTTCCTCGGTGTCGGCTTTTGTTGACAGTGGAGCTGCAGGGAACTTTATGGACTTAACGTGGGCCAAGGCCTTAGGTATTCCTCAGTTAGCCTTGGGTAGGTGCATGGTTTAGATGGGAGTCCCTTGTCCAATGGGGTTATTTCCCTCTGTACACCCCCTGTACTACTTACGGTAGGAGCTCTTCATTCCGAAAAAATCGAGTTTTTCCTTACCCATTGCCCAGCAGATCCAGTGGTTCTGGGTCACCCTTGGCTGGCCTTTCATAATCCCACCATTGATTGGCAGTCGGGGGAGATTTCACAATGGGGTACCATCTGTAATAAGGAATGTATTACGTTTCCCGTCAGAATAGCTGCTGCCATTCCCGAACTCATTCCCGTGGAATACCAGGACTTTGTTGATGTGTTTTCCAAGGGCAATGCAGACATTCTGCCTCCCCATCGGCCTTATGATTGTGCTATTGAGCTAATTCCTGGTGCCACATTGCCAAAGGGAAGGTTATATGCATTATCCGGGCCAGAAACTGCGGCCATGAATGAGTATGTTAAGGAGAGCCTAGGGAAAGGATTTATCAGGCCATCTAAATCCCCTTTAAGTGCAGGCTTCTTCTTTGTGGAGAAAAAAGACGGATCACTCAGACCTTGCATTGACTTTAGAGCCCTGAATAAGATCTCAGTTAAAAATACTTACCCTCTGCCGCTGATTTCTGTCCTCTTTGATCAGCTGCGTTCGGCTGTGATTTTTTCTAAAATTGACCTGAGGGGAGCGTATAACCTCATCCGAATCAAGTCGGGAGATGAGTGGAAGACGGCTTTCAGTACTCAGTCGGGTCACTACGAGTATCTGGTGATGCCGTTCGGCTTGTCTAACGCTCCGGCAGTATTCCAGGATCTCATTAACGATGTGCTCCGTGATTTTCTAGGAAGATTCGTGGTCGTTTACTTAGACGACATCCTGATCTATTCTGAATCAATTGAACAACATGTTACCCAGGTGCGTCAGGTTCTTCAAAAATTACGTGAAAATCATCTATATGCCAAGCTGGAGAAGTGCGAGTTTCATGTCACGGAGGTATCCTTTTTAGGGTACATTATTTCCCCTCGGGGATTCTGCATGGAACCTAAGAAGCTCCAAGCCATCCTTAGCTGGGCGCAACCCACCAACTTAAAAGCAATTCAGCGCTTTTTAGGGTTTGCGAATTATTATAGAAAATGTATTCATTCTTTTTCCGACCTGGTTGCTCCCATTGTTGCACTGACTAAGAAGGGAGCGGATCCTACCAACTGGTCACATGAAGCCGAGTTATCCTTTCAGGCCTTGAACAAGCTTTTGTCTCAGCTCCAGTCCTCAGACATCCCAACCCAGAATTGCCCTTCATTGTTGAGGTTGATGCCTCGGAGGTTGGAGTGGGGGCTATCCTATCTCAGAAGGATCCGGACACTCTGGAACTACATCCTTGTGCCTTTATGTCCAGGAAATTCTCATCCGCTGAATCCAACTACGATGTTGGTAACCGGGAGTTACTGGCTATTAAATGGGCTTTCGAGGAGTGGAGGCATTGGCTTGAGGGAGCAACACATACCATTTCAGTATTGACTGACCATAAGAATCTGCAATACATCGAATCAGCTAAGCGGCTGAATGCCCGGCAGGCTCGTTGGGCTTTGTTCTTTACTCGTTTCAAATTTATTATAACTTTCAGGCCAGGTTCCAAGAATACCAAGGCAGATGCTCTGTCACGCAGTTTTCTTCCGGTTCATGATAACAGTCCTGTTACTCCCATACTTCCATCTTCAGTCATTTGGGCAGGCCTCACACAAGATTTATTTACCCAGTTAAAACAGCTTCAACACCAAGCTCCTGGAAATACTCCTGCTGGTCGTCTTTACGTCCCTGAGTTCTTGAGAGCAACTGTTTTGACTGAGTTCCATGATAACAAAGTTTCCGGGCATCCGGGGATCTCTAAGACATTGGAGTTAGTCTCCCGCTCAGTATGGTGGCCTGGTCTTTCTAAAGACGTTAAGGAGTTTGTTTCTTCATGTCAGGTTTGTGCACAGCATAAGGTTCCCCGTTCCTTGCCTATCGGGCAACTTATGCCCTTAAATGTCCCTCTCAGGCCATGGTCTCATATTTCCATGGATTTTGTGGTGGACCTTCCCCTTTCAGCTGGGTGCAGAGTCATTTGGGTGGTAGTAGACCGTTTTAGCAAGATGGCTCATTTCATTGCCCTTCCCCGACTGCCATCTGCCCAAGGATTGGCAGTGTTGTTTCTCCGCCATGTTTTCAGACTTCATGGGTTGCCCACTGATATTGTTTCTGATCGGGGTCCACAATTCATTGCACAATTCTGGAAGTGTTTCTGTGCTTCATTAAAGATGAGATTATCATTAACATCTGGTTACCACCCACAGTCCAACGGGCAAACCGAGCGAGTTAACCAATCATTGAAACAGTATTTGCGTTTGTATTCAGCTAAACTCCAGAATGATTGGTCCGAGTTTCTTCCATTGGCGGAGTTTGCTTACAATAATTCTTGTCATTCCTCCACCAACGTGTCTCCATTCTTTTCAGTTTTTGGTTTTCACCCCAGAGCTAATTCTTTTTTTCAACATTCCTCAGTTTCCTCGCTAACCTTAACCTCCCATCTCAGAGCCATTTGGAAAAAAGTGCACCTTGCTCTCAGAAAAGCGGCCTTTCGAGAGAAAAATTTTTCTGACCGGCTCCGACGTCCTTGCAGTTTTAAGGTGGAAGATAGGGTATGGTTGTCGACTCGTAACATTAGACTTCGACAATCTTCAGCTAGGTTGGGACCCAAATTTATTGGACCATTTCATATCATTAAAAAAGTTAACCCAGTTGCTTTCCGGTTACGTTTTCCAAAATCTCTTCGGATTGGTAATACGTTTCATTGCTCCCTGTTGAAGCCATACATTTCTTCCAATAAATTTCCTCGGAAGATCTCTCAGGGAAGATCTCCAGTGGATGTACAGGGGCAACAGGAGTTCCTGGTGGAGAAGGTTCTCGATTCCAAGTTGTCCAGGGGCCGGCTCTATTTTCTGGTTCACTGGAGAGGTTATGGTCCAGAGGAAAGGTCCTGGGTCCTGGATAAGGATCTTCATGCCCCAAGGCTCAAGAGGGCATTTTTTCGGGAGTTTCCTTGGAAGCCTGGCTTTAGGGGTTCCTTGACCCCTCCTCAAGGGGGGGGTACTGTTAGGCGCCGGGGTCCGCTCGTCGGTGCGGCCCGGCGCCTAGCAACCAGGGACGCCGTACGCGAACAGCCGCCGGCTCCCTGGCAACGCTGGACGCCGGGCGCGCTGAGCCGCACGGACCCTAGCAACGGGGACGCCACTGGCGGACCGTGTTCCCCGTTGCTAGGCTTTAAGGGTTAATGTTTTCTCCTGCTCTCTCGCCGGGCAGCAAGGCAGCTGCACAGCATTTATTCTAATCAGCCTTTTGGCAGCTGATTGGAGGACTCCTTGTTAAATACACTCCCAGGGCTTCTCACAGACGCCGGTAATAGCTTCCTGCATGCTGTCTTTGTTTGCTGAGAGTCTGTTCCAGTCTTCCTGTATCCGGTCATTCCAGTATTGGAAGCTCTGAACTCGGAAGTTTGTCATCTAATTCCTGGAGTCGTGACTAATCACCTTATAACATCCAGTGGTGTTCGTGAGTCACGGCCTTGCCGTGTGTTGCGGCTTGTCCGCTTTATTATTTATTATTTATGTTTTGGTGCATTTTGCGGAGAGTTCCGCTTCCACAGGTCCACTCTGGTATCCGGCGGTGCCGGGTAGGAGTATTGGACAGGTGGATTTTGGTTGTCCTTTTCCCTGGCGGGTTTCCGCACATACTTTAGGTTTTGTCAGTTAGCTTGTAGCCCCTGGCCTGGTTGTTTAGTCAGAGGGCCCCTTGTTATCACCCTGTCTCGGATTTCCCTTTGTCTCCCATTAAGACCTGAGGGGGCATCGGAGTTGGGCAGACTTAATCTGCCCTTCAAACGCGGCTGCCATGGGCTCAAGCAACCATAGTCTCGCAGGGGATTTCTGACAGCACGGGCGAGACAACGGAGTTAGGGCGCCAGGGGCTATTTTCCATTCCCGCTCCCATAACCAGCATTCCCTTCCTGTACTCTGACCATTGCCATGAGATCTCCTCCGGTCAGGAGTACTGGAATCATAACAATTAGACTCTCCCCGACCTTGCAAAGTTTCAAACGGGCACTGAAAACCCACCTATTTATCAAAGCGTACCCTCCGATGCATAACCTAGTCCTGAGGCTGCTCCTCCATCCCGCTGCCTCATGCCTTGACCATCTCTGCTTTGCTTGCATACTGCCATCAGGCTTCCTCCTGCTTGCTTGCACCTCATGTCATCTGTCTGTCACCCCTCCCCACTAGATTGTTAGCTCTTCAGAGCAGGGCCCTCTTTCCTCTTGTTGTCTAAGCCCTCTTCTCAACTCATTTCACTCAGTGACCATCTTTACCTGCTTTTTCTCCTAGTGGTAAAGGCTCCTCTCTATCTAAGGCCGCCAGCCCCAAGTAGTACAATGATCACTCCCTCACTACTTACATCTTAGCTGTATTATGTATGAGACTTGTGGTGTTCTTTGTTACCTGCACTCCATTTTTGTTATTTATTTACTGTTATGCTAAGTTTTGTCTCCTGTACTGCCCTTTGTACGGCGCTGCGAAACACTTGTGGCGCCTTATAAATAAAATGTAATAATAATAATCCGACTTTTAAAAAAAGTCGGATTAACACTATCGGTACCGGGCCAAAATTGAATAGAGTGCTGTCGGGTCCTTTCCGTCGGAAAGGACCCGACAGCTATTGAATAGCTTAGTACATAGAGCCCTTATACACAGCTTCAATGTCTATTGTGATACTTGTGGTATGTTAGATGTAGGGTATATTATAGTTGTGCCGCTCTCAGTGGTTACTTGATGTTTTCTGTATTAATCTGCGTAAGAGGATTCAGATTCTCAGAACACACAGGTTGCTATGTGTGCAGAGCGTTCTACGGAACGTGTTGTATGTAATGCAGAGTTACAGCTGCTGTACTTACAGTAAAACCTGGTGTCAGACAAGAAACATTACATACGATGTGACCTTACTCCCCTATACTCCAATTGTGCCAAATAGCTCCATTTGGCGCATCACGAAAAATGCAACTAAGCAGCAACGTGCGTCCCGTCCCTCTGTATTTATACTGATTCTGCGCCTTTTTGGCACTGCTAATGCGATAAAAGTGCGAAGTACCTGCACCCTGTACTCAGATAGTGGATTTGTGTGCTGGAGCAGTGCAAAACAACCGGTAATGTTAAAAAAAAAAGGCAAGACTGACTGAGTGTCGCCATGCATCCCGCCACGCAACATTGGCCCTCATTCCGAGTTGTTCGCTCGCAAGCTGCTTTTAGCAGCTTTGCACACGCTAAGCCGTCGCCTACTGGGAGTGAATCTTAGCTTATCAAAATTGCGAACGAAAGATTAGCAAAATTGCGAATAGACACCTCTTACAGCAGTTTCTGAGTAGCTCCAGACTTACTCGGCATCTGCGATCAGTTCAGTCAGTTTCGTTCCTGGTTTGACGTCACAAACACACCCAGCGTTCGCCCAGACACTCCTCCGTTTCTCCAGCCACTCCCGCGTTTTTCCCAGAAACGGTAGCGTTTTTTCGCACGCACCCATAAAACGGCCAGTTTCCGCCCAGAAACACCCACTTCCTCTCAATCACATTACGATCACCAGAACGAAGAAAAAACCTCGTAATGCCGTGAGTAAAATACCTAACTGCATAGCAAATTTACTTGGCGCAGTCGCACTGCGGACATTGCGCATGCGCATTAGCGACTAATTGCTCCGTTGCGAGAAAAAAAGAACGAGCGAACAACTCGGAATGACCCCCATTGTGCCAATACACACTGCCATGATTGTGAGAACAGTACAAATCTGTGTATGTGTATGGCTGCGAAGCGCAACGTGTGGTGCAGAAAAGATGCTGAAGTCCGAAATTAGCTATTTGCAATGCAGCGTCTAAGTCACACCAGGCGTCCTGTGCCATATAGAACACTAAAGTATAAGAATAAGGACACATCTGTATTATTGTCAGATGCCTACTGGTTGGTAGGTGCATAGCGCATTTGAGCACGGAGGTTAGTGCACACGTTGATTCCAATACCAGAGTAGGTTTTATTGAAAATAAGAGGATACAAGTGATAGAAGATAAACAGCGTCAATATGATAAGCTACTGATTTGATACTCTCCACGGTTTGCTATATCTCCCCCGTAGGCAGGCGATTACTAGAGATGAGCGGGTTCGGTTCCTCGGGATCCGAAACCCCCCAAACTTCACCCATTTTACACGGTTCCGAGGCAGACTCGAATCTTTCCGCCTTGCTCGGTTAACCCGAGCGCGCCCGAACGTCATCATCCCGCTGTCGGATTCTCGCGAGATTCGTATTCTATATAAGGAGCCGTGCGTCGCCGCAATTTTCACTCGTGCATTGGAGATGATAGCGAGAGCACGTGGCTGCGTTCTCTCAGTTTCTGTGTTCAGTGTGCTGCAAATATCTGTGCTCAGTGTGCTGCAAACATCTGTGCTCAGTGTGCTGCAAATATCTCTGCTCAGTGTGCTGCAAATATCTACGTTCTCTGCCTGAAAAACGCTCCATATCTGTGCTGCATTGTAGTATATAGTAGGAGGACAGTGCAGAATTTTGCTGACAACCAGTATATATATAGCAGTACGGTACAGTAGTCCATTGCTCTACCTCTGTGTCGTCAAGTATACTATCCATCCATACCTGTGCTGCATTTTAGTTGTGCGCAGTATATAGTAGGAGGACAGTGCAGAATTTTGCTGACCACCAGTATATATATAGCAGTACGGTACAGTAGTCCATTGCTCTACCTCTGTGTCATCAAGTATACAATCCATATGTGTGCTGCATTGTAGTTGTGCGCAGTATATAGTAGGAGGACAGTGCAGAATTTTGCTGACCACCAGTATATATATATAGCAGTACGGTACAGTAGTCCATTGCTCTACCTCTGTGTCGTCAAGTATACTATCCATCCATACCTGTGCTGCATTTTAGTTGTGCGCAGTATATAGTAGGAAGACAGTGCAGAATTTTGCTGACCACCAGTATATATATAGCAGTACGGTACAGTAGTCCATTGCTCTACCTCTGTGTCGTCAAGTATACAATCCATATGTGTGCTGCATTGTACTTGTGCGCAGTATATAGTAGGAGGACAGTGCAGAATTTTGCTGACCACCAGTATATATATAGCAGTACGGTACAGTAGTCCATTGCTCTACCTCTGTGTCGTCAAGTATACTATCCATATGTGTGCTGCACGTGCTGTTTGGGGACTATTTTTTAAATCTGCCATCCTGTCTGACACTGCAGTGCCACTCCTAGATGGGCCAGGTGTTTGTGTCGGCCACTTGGGTCGCTTAGCTTAGCCATCCAGCGACCTTGGTGCACCTCTTTTTTTCTTTGCATCATGTGCTTTTTGGGGACTACTTTTTAAATCTGCCATCCTGTCTGACACTGCAGTGCCACTCCTAGATGGGCCAGGTGTTTGTGTCGGCCACTTGGGCCACTTAGCTTAGCCATCCAGCGACCTTGGTGCACCTCTTTTTTTCTTTGCATCATGTGCTGTTTGGGGACTATTTTTTTAAGTGCCATCCTGTCTGACACTGCAGTGCCACTCCTAGATGGGCCAGGTGTTTGTGTCGGCCACTTGGGTCGCTTAGCTAAGTCATACAGCGACCTCGGTGCAAATTTTAGGACTAAAAATAATATTGTGAGGTGTTCAGAATAGACTGGAAATGAGTGGAAATTATGGTTATTGAGGTTAATAATACTATGGGATCAAAATGATCCCCAAATTCTATGATTTAAGCTGTTTTTGAGGGGTTTTTGAAAAAAAACACCCGAATCCGACAAAAAATTTTCAGGGAGGTTTTGCCAAAACGCGTCCGAATCCAAAACACGGCCGCGGAACTGAATCCAAAACCAAAACCCGAAAAATTTCCGGTGCACATCACTAGCGATTACTATGCAATCTTTTGTTTAAGTGCCTGAAAACCAAACGTTGGGATCAGACTAGCAATCATCTGCTTTTTCGCTTCCATCTAATTTGCTTTATACAAATTTCCATGATGAATTTTAAGTTCCCTTTTACAACCCCCCCATTTTATTAACTGCTATATTGTATGTTCTTGTTTAGCATTGGTTGCCTTTTATTCCCAGAGGTGCTGTTGCCATATTGTATGAAATTGCTAGAGTATGTACAGTATTTAGAATATATTTTTACATCTCCCATTTGGTCTGTATTTATGTGAGAATGCACTTTCCCAGTGTACAGAACAGGCTCTGATCTCTCACATGATTAAACTTTACCCTTTTAAAACTTCTTTCACTCCCAGGCCAGCCCGGTCTTGTGTTCGGAGTATTATATCTACTACACAGTATTATTAGCTGGAGTGAAATCTTTAACCGTGGCTTGAATAAACAGCCTACAGATTACCACGCAATTTAATTGTAAAACGTGGTCCCACTTTAATTTCCTATGATATTAGCTGCGTTAAGGATGGGGAATTTGGGGATTGGCAATGAAGCAGAGGCATTGAATCCCTGCGATGCGATCGCAGGACTAGCCTGCATATTGTATGCACAGAACAGGTCCGACCATTGGGAAACAGCTGTAAGAATCGCATAAGCATAAGCGTTCCTTACTAAATCAGGCCCTGTACCTCCACAGAGTACAAACTAATACCCCTTTTCCACTAGCTCTTAGAAACACGGTAAATGTGCGGGGGCGCGCATTTACCTGTGTTTTTCCCTAGTGTGAAAAGGGTCCCCCGGCAAATTCCCGGATCAAGTGATCCGGGAATCCTACCCGGGTAGCTAGCCAGGTTAAACACGTGTTCAACCCGGCTAGCTGTCTAGTGTGAACGGGAGCCGTGTCGAGGCGACACGGCTCCCGTTCACAGTGTATAGGGAGGGCGGCGCTGGGAGATCATGTGATCTCCCAGCGCCGCCCCTGCCGCATCAGTAGCAGCGTCACCAACCCGGCAATATGCCGGATTGGTGAGCGCTGTTCAAAAGGGGGCTGTAGCATGTGTCACAGCCGTGTCAGGCGACACGGCTGCGACCCGTGCTTTAGTGGAAAAGGGGTATAACACTGCATAACAGTATAGAATATCTTAATGGCCAAAAGCAAAGCAATTGGCTGATTTTGCATTTTTTAATAACCTGTCCCACATGAATCAACCCATTATACTGCACTTTGCAGAATATCAGCCCAAAAATGACTTGTTATTATTAGCCAAATTAAACTAATTACAGACGTTCAAGTGCCTATTAAATTATCACTAGAGGGTGTTTCCCAGGGCTTCTGAACCAAGTTCCAACATTTTTACCGTAATATAGGGATTTTTATCAAACTTTCCACCTGCCCTGGAACTGCGAGAAAAAAGCTGCATTAAATCCTACGGGAAGTTATTGAGGCTAAATATGCGCAGCTAACTGAATAGGAAAAACTGTATAAAATTGCATTTACCCACATTAACCCACCCTGAAATTGGGTTATGCGGCTAATTGACTATGCCCAAGTATGCATTATTCTGGCCCTCCTAAAAACTAGAGATGAGCGGGTTCGGATTTACTCGGATTTACTCGGATCTCAAGACGGCATCTTATTGGCACACGGATGTCAGTGGCAAACGCAGGATTTCTAGAGGGGGGGGGGGGGGTATTCCAAATGCAATCCACAATCTCCCACTCTGCGGAACATGGAATACAGTATTAACATTTAACACTATAGATTGCCTATAGTATAGGCTGTATCAAACATACTTAAATAATATAATAAATGGTCAGGAAAAGGTTAAACATCCCATAATAAATAAATAAATAAATACACAAACATAATAGAACCGGTACTGCACTTTCTAAGCCCACATTCTCCCACCTCAGGGTAAGGCTCCTGTCTCTTCTTCCTGGTAACAAATCTCCGGTCCATTACATTGATTGAGGACTGAGAACAACATACACAGACTGGGCACGTGCAGCAGCTCCGCTCTGTCCCTTACACTGCATGATTTGGCAGCAGCTCTAGTAATCGTATTATATACCATTGCTATTGTCCTAATTTGAGCCACTTGCCAAGAGGAGGGGGTTTCCGGGCAACCAGAACCCCCCCCCCCCCCCCCCCACTACGTTTGCCTATGGATGTCACGTGTTTTGGATAGCCAATAAGAAAAATCCGAATAAAACCGAACTGGCGTTATTTTCGGCGTTAAATCCGAACCCGCTCATCTCTACTTAAAACTTAGACCACTTACTTCCCAATAAGTTGAGCTTCAACAAGAATATCACGTTATAAAATATTACTACAGAAGAACAGTTTAAATAATATGAACTCACTACCAGTTCTAACACCAGGAAATGGTGAGATGGGGTCTCATGTGCTGCGTTCTCCCCCTGTAGTGTGGGTTACACCAGCCTGCAGTGGGCCCCTGGTACCTGCCCCAGATGGGACCATCACGATCCTTGCATACAGTGGCACTATCTTTACACTGCAACTGAGCAGCTGCACTTACAGATACATGCCCCTTGCAATTACTTACACTGCATCTGAGTAGATGTACAAACAAAGGAGGCATCCGCAGACAGTCCTTGCCCTGCAATTGTCGGGGCCAACGGCCGTTGCGGCCGGCGTGATGTGGTGTCCCTGTTGCCTAGCAACAAGTGGGACCTGTTGTATCTGTGAGCTGCTGCGGCTTCTCCTGGGCTAGATGCGTCATTGCTTGGAGAGTGATAAAGTGGAGAGAAAGTACCAGCCAACCAGCTCCTAACTGCCGTGTCACTGGCTGTGCTTGAAAAATGACAGTAAGGAGCTGATTGACTGGTACTTTATCTCTTTCAGTTTTATCACTCTCCAAGCGATGACCCATCTAGCCCATGTAAGTGCAGCTACTCATTTGCAATGTAACTAATTGCAAGGGGCATGTCCTAGTGATGTGCGCAGGATGGGGAGAAAATCTGTGGAATCGTGACGCTGCTGTGGATGGGGTGGGCTAAATTATGCAAATTGCATCAATTAGCCCCGCCCCCTCACCATGGACCTGGAAATAGCAGGCATTTTTTGAGTCTTGAAGGCAGGACTTAACGACAGACCTGCCCCCCAAAGTGGCCTGCAGCGTCTTGTCTCTGGGCTTTTCCCAGATAAAAGACGAAAAAAGTAGGTAATTATGAACTGAGCCCACTCCCCTAAAACCTCCCCCACATTGCTGTGCACACTGGTTCAATGTCACTCTGCTCGTCTTCCAATAGTCACCAGGGTAATGGTGACTGTCCCGCCTACACCATGACAGCTCGCAGGTATGCTAAAGCTAAATATGAAAGTTCCTCCAAAGTCAATAGTTCCATGAACACAAGTTATTTTCTGATTGTTTGCCAATATAATTACGCAGAGTGTATTTTAACAATAAGTAGATCTAGTTGTAACACAATCATTTTTCATGAACACAAATATATTGGACAATTACACTTTCAAAGCCACTGATCGCGTTTCTACGCCAAGCATCCATCTGCGCGTCTCAGGGTGATCTGGACGGAGATAAAAGCGCTTTTCCCGAGTTATCACTGATAACAGAGATCATTTTTATTCAAAGTCTAAGAACTATATTTTTATTGGCTCCAAATGTTTGCACTCCCCGAAAGTTCCAGATCTTTATGTTATTCGACTATAGAAGTTAAGAGTTTACATATTCAACAAAGAATAGTCAGGAAACAATTTGAAATCTGTTATTAATTTATTGGAATTTAAGAAGAGAATTTTTTTTTTTTTTTAGAAATTAAAAAGATAAATAGACACCGATCAACACTGGCTGATTATAACAAATGATATACTACTGTCTATTTCCTTTATAACTATTACGTTTTTGATGTTCTTTCATGACTGTATTGTAATTATCACTAACAATATGGTAAGACTTATTTTATTATTATTATTCCATTACAATATACAAATAAACAAAGGTCAACATGGTCCATAGGTTGACATGTAAAATGTCGACTGTGCTTATGGTCGACAAGTTCAAATGGTCGACACATAATGGGGATCCACACGCATCCATGAGGGGACATGGTACATTAATTGGGGATCCACACGCATTTAAAGCAAAAATGACACATTTTTTTTACAATGGTGTGTCGACCTTTTGTCATGTTGGCCTTTTCACGTGTCGACCTTTTGACCCTGCTGACCTTTACTACGGTCTACTTTTTTTCATGTCGACCTAATCGCCCTGTCGACCTAATGCCTATCAACCATTAATAGTTGACCTAATGACGGTAGACCTTTTGCTTGTAGATCTAATGATCATTATGTATGAATTTTATGCATTTATATTATGGTTTTTATTACACATATTCATATAAGTTTCAAATTATTATTGCTCATTAATAAATGGTGATATCATTTCAGAAGATTTGCGGTCTTCTTGCATTTTTTCACCTGCACGGACACCAGAAGACATCTTCGCCCTGGACAGCTGGTTTCGGAAGAGGTGCTTCGATGGAAAGACATTTAGAAATACAGCATATTCCTATGTTTTTTGGGATGCGTATAGCGACGGTACTGTATGTGCAGTTAATTTTCAGAGGATTACGATAAACGATAAACAAGCCCCTCAATGTGATGTGTATAGAATTATGCTTTAATAAAGTGTATAACAATCCTGTCATAAATCTGTCTGCTAATATTTAAAACATAATTGGTTTAGAGGTTATAATAGAGATACATCTTGAATTGCTTCACTGAGATATCCGTCCGGGCATGGAACAGCTCATTAACAGATTATCTTAAAGTAATTTACAGCAAGTGACAAGTTACAGAGAGATGGGTGGTGGAAGGAACTGCTGACATGTTCAGCAAGACTGCTTTCTAGGCTTTGATCTCCTCCTGTGTCGCTCTCAGCCTGAGTACACATTGCTGGGACAAAGCACCTAGTGTTTCTGCCTGGCAATCCTTTGTCTCCTGTGCTTTGCTCCCATTGCACGATGTATAGGATCGGTCTGACAGCCGCACCTCTCTCTCTGTATGAGTGCTGGGGGGATACACTGCAAAATCCACTGGTCAAAAGTGGCTGACATACTGCAGACTTACAGTTTATAGAACTGTGTAAAGTCTCAATGAATGATTCTGTTATAGAGCTGTCACAGTTATAGAGCTGTAGCTGTCACAGTTATAGAGCTGTAGCTGTCACAGTTATAGAGCTGTAACAGTCACAGATATAGAGCTGTAGCTGTCACAGTTACAGTGCTGTAACAGTCACAGTTATAGAGCTGTAGCAGTCACAGTTATAGAGCTGTAACAGTCAGTTATAGAGCTGTAGCTGTCACATTTATAGAGCTGTAACAGTCACAGATATAGAGCTGTAGCAGTCACAGTTATAGAGCTGTAACAGTCAGTTATAGAGCTGTAGCAGTCACAGTTATAGAGCTGTGACAGTCAGTTATAGAGCTGTAGCAGTCACAGTTATAGAGCTGTAGCAGTCACAGTTATAGAGCGGTAGCAGTCACAGTTATAGAGCTGTAGCAGTGACAGTTATAGAGCTGTAACAGTCAGTTATAGAGCTGTAACAGTCACAGATATAGAGCTGTAGCAGTCACAGTTATAGAGCTGTGACAGTCAGTTATAGAGCTGTAGCAGTCACAGTTATAGAGCTGTGACAGTCAGTTATAGAGCTGTAGCAGTCACAGTTATAGAGCTGTAGCAGTCACAGTTATAGAGCTGTAACAGTCAGTTATAGAGCTGTAACAGTCACAGTTATAGAGCTGTAACAGTCACAGTTATAGAGCTGCAGCAGTCACAGTTGTAGAGCTGCAGCAGTCACAGATATAGAGCTGCAGCAGTCACAGATATAGAGCTGCAGCAGTCACAGATATAGAGCTGCAGCAGTCACAGATATAGAGCTGCAGCAATCACAGTTAAAGAGCTGTAGCAGTCACAGTTATAGAGCTGTAGCAGTCACAGTTATAGAGCTGTAGCAGTCACAGTTATAGAGCTGTAGCAGTCACAGTTATAGAGCTGCAGCAGTAACAGTTATAGAGCTGTAACAGTGACAGTTATAGAGCTGTAGCAGTCACAGTTATAGAGCTGCAGCAGTCACAGATATAGAGCTGTAGCAGTCACAGTTATAGAGCTGCAGCAGTCACAGATATAGAGCTGTAGCAGTCACAGTTATAGAGCTGCAGCAGTAACAGTTATAGAGCTGTAACAGTGACAGTTATAGAGCTGTAGCAGTCACAGTTATAGAGCTGCAGCAGTCACAGATATAGAGCTGTAACAGTCACAGTTATAGAGCTGCAGCAGTCACAGATATAGAGCTGTAGCAGTCACAGTTATAGAGCTGCAGCAGTGACAGTTATAGAGCTGTAACAGTGACAGTTAAGAGCTGTGACAGTTATAGAGCTGTAGCAGTCACAGTTATAGAGCTGTAGCAGTCACAGTTATAGAGCTGTAGCAGTCACAGTTATAAAGCTGTAGCAGTCACAGTTATAGAGCTGTAGCAGTCACAGTTATAGAGCTGTAGCAGTCACAGTTATAGAGCTGTAGCAATCACAGTTATAGAGCTGTAGCAGTCACAGTTATAGAGCTGTAGCAGTCACAGTTATAGAGCTGTAGCAGTCACAGTTATAGAGCTGTAGCAGTCACAGTTATAGAGCTGTAGCAGTCACAGTTATAGAGCTGCAGCAGTCACAGATATAGAGCTGCAGCAGTCACAGATATAGAGCTGCAGCAGTCACAGATATAGAGCTGTAGCAGTCACAGTTATAGAGCTGTAGCAGTCACAGATATAGAGCTGCAGCAGTCACAGATATAGAGCTGTAGCAGTCACAGTTATAGAGCTGTAGCAGTCACAGTTATAGAGCTGTAGCAGTCACAGTTATAGAGCTGTAGCAGTCACAGTTATAGAGCTGTAGCAGTCACAGATATAGAGCTGCAGCAGTCACAGATATAGAGCTGTAGCAGTCACAGTTATAGAGCTGTAGCAGTCACAGTTATAGAGCTGTAGCAGTCACAGTTATAGAGCTGTAGCAGTCACAGTTATAGAGCTGCAGCAGTAACAGTTATAGAGCAGTAACAGTGACAGTTATAGAGCTGTAGCAGTCACAGTTATAGAGCTGCAGCAGTCACAGATATAGAGCTGTAGCAGTCACAGTTATAGAGCTGCAGCAGTCACAGATATAGAGCTGTAGCAGTCACAGTTATAGAGCTGCAGCAGTAACAGTTATAGAGCTGTAACAGTGACAGTTATAGAGCTGTAGCAGTCACAGTTATAGAGCTGCAGCAGTCACAGATATAGAGCTGTAACAGTCACAGTTATAGAGCTGCAGCAGTCACAGATATAGAGCTGTAGCAGTCACAGTTATAGAGCTGCAGCAGTGACAGTTATAGAGCTGTAACAGTGACAGTTAAGAGCTGTGACAGTTATAGAGCTGTAGCAGTCACAGTTATAGAGCTGTAGCAGTCACAGTTATAGAGCTGTAGCAGTCACAGTTATAGAGCTGTAGCAGTCACAGTTATAGAGCTGTAGCAGTCACAGTTATAGAGCTGTAGCAGTCACAGTTATAGAGCTGTAGCAGTCACAGTTATAGAGCTGTAGCAGTCACAGTTATAGAGCTGCAGCAGTCACAGATATAGAGCTGCAGCAGTCACAGATATAGAGCTGCAGCAGTCACAGATATAGAGCTGTAGCAGTCACAGTTATAGAGCTGTAGCAGTCACAGTTATAGAGCTGTAGCAGTCACAGTTATAGAGCTGCAGCAGTAACAGTTATAGAGCTGTAACAGTGACAGTTATAGAGCTGTAGCAGTCACAGTTATAGAGCTGCAGCAGTCACAGATATAGAGCTGTAGCAGTCACAGTTATAGAGCTGCAGCAGTCACAGATATAGAGCTGTAGCAGTCACAGTTATAGAGCTGCAGCAGTAACAGTTATAGAGCTGTAACAGTGACAGTTATAGAGCTGTAGCAGTCACAGTTATAGAGCTGCAGCAGTCACAGATATAGAGCTGTAACAGTCACAGTTATAGAGCTGCAGCAGTCACAGATATAGAGCTGTAGCAGTCACAGTTATAGAGCTGCAGCAGTGACAGTTATAGAGCTGTAACAGTGACAGTTAAGAGCTGTGACAGTTATAGAGCTGTAGCAGTCACAGTTATAGAGCTGTAGCAGTCACAGTTATAGAGCTGTAGCAGTCACAGTTATAGAGCTGTAGCAGTCACAGTTATAGAGCTGTAGCAGTCACAGTTATAGAGCTGTAGCAGTCACAGTTATAGAGCTGTAGCAGTCACAGTTATAGAGCTGTAGCAGTCACAGTTATAGAGCTGTAGCAGTCACAGATATAGAGCTGCAGCAGTCACAGATATAGAGCTGCAGCAGTCACAGTTATAGAGCTGTAGCAGTCACAGTTATAGAGCTGTAGCAGTCACAGTTATAGAGCTGTAGCAGTCACAGTTATAGAGCTGCAGCAGTCACAGTTATAGAGCTGTAGCAGTCACAGTTATAGAGCTGTAGCAGTCACAGTTATAGAGCTGTAGCAGTCACAGTTATAGAGCTGTAGCAGTCACAGTTATAGAGCTGTAGCAGTCACAGTTATAGAGCTGTAGCAGTCACAGTTATAGAGCTGTAGCAGTCACAGTTATAGAGCTGCAGCAGTCACAGATATAGAGCTGCAGCAGTCACAGATATAGAGCTGCAGCAGTCACAGATATAGAGCTGTAGCAGTCACAGTTATAGAGCTGTAGCAGTCACAGAGCTGTAGCAGTCACAGTTATAGAGCTGTAGCAATCACAGTTATAGAGCTGTAGCAGTCACAGTTATAGAGCTGTAGCAGTCACAGTTATAGAGCTGTAGCAGTCACAGTTATAGAGCTGTAGCAGTCACAGTTATAGAGCTGCAGCAGTCACAGATATAGAGCTGCAGCAGTCACAGATATAGAGCTGCAGCAGTCACAGATATAGAGCTGTAGCAATCATAGTTATAGAGCTGTAGCAGTCACAGTTATAGAGCTGCAGCAGTAACAGTTATAGAGCTGTAGCAGTCACAGTTATAGAGCTGTAGCAGTCACAGTTATAGAGCTGTAGCAGTCACAGATATAGAGCTGTAGCAGTCACAGTTATAGAGCTGTAGCAGTCACAGTTATAGAGCTGTAGCAGTCACAGTTATAGAGCTGTAGCAGTCACAGTTATAGAGCTGTAGCAGTCACAGATATAGAGCTGCAGCAGTAACAGTTATAGAGCTGTAACAGTCACAGTTATAGAGCTGTAGCAGTCACAGTTATAGAGCTGTAGCAGTCACAGTTATAGAGCTGTAGCAGTCACAGTTATAGAGCTGCAGCAGTCACAGATATAGAGCTGCAGCAGTCACAGATATAGAGCTGCAGCAGTCACAGATATAGAGCTGTAGCAATCACAGTTATAGAGCTGTAGCAGTCACAGTTATAGAGCTGCAGCAGTAACAGTTATAGAGCTGTAGCAGTCACAGTTATAGAGCTGTAGCAGTCACAGTTATAGAGCTGTAGCAGTCACAGTTATAGAGCTGCAGCAGTCACAGATATAGAGCTGCAGCAGTCACAGATATAGAGCTGCAGCAGTCACAGATATAGAGCTGTAGCAGTCACAGTTATAGAGCTGTAGCAGTCACAGTTATAGAGCTGTAGCAATCACAGTTATAGAGCTGTAGCAGTCACAGTTATAGAGCTGTAGCAGTCACAGTTATAGAGCTGTAGCAGTCACAGTTATAGAGCTGTAGCAATCACAGTTATAGAGCTGTAGCAGTCACAGATATAGAGCTGCAGCAGTCACAGATATAGAGCTGCAGCAGTCACAGATATAGAGCTGTAGCAGTCACAGTTATAGAGCTGTAGCAGTCACAGTTATAGAGCTGTAGCAATCACAGTTATAGAGCTGTAGCAGTCACAGTTATAGAGCTGTAGCAGTCACAGTTATAGAGCTGTAGCAGTCATAGTTATAGAGCTGCAGCAGTCACAGATATAGAGCTGCAGCAGTCACAGATATAGAGCTGCAGCAGTCACAGATATAGAGCTGTAGCAGTCACAGTTATAGAGCTGTAGCAGTCACAGTTATAGAGCTGTAGCAGTCACAGTTATAGAGCTGTAGCAGTCACAGTTATAGAGCTGTAGCAGTCACAGTTATAGAGCTGCAGCAGTCACAGTTATAGAGCTGCAGCAGTCACAGATATAGAGCTGTAGCAGTCACAGTTATAGAGCTGTAGCAGTCACAGTTATAGAGCTGTAGCAGTCACAGTTATAGAGCTGTAGCAGTCACAGTTATAGAGCTGTAGCAGTCACAGTTATAGAGCTGTAGCAGTCACAGTTATAGAGCTGCAGCAGTCACAGTTATAGAGCTGCAGCAGTCACAGTTATAGAGCTGTAGCAGTCACAGATATAGAGCTGCAGCAGTCACAGATATAGAGCTGCAGCAGTCACAGATATAGAGCTGTAGCAGTCACAGTTATAGAGCTGTAGAGCTGTAGCAGTCACAGTTATAGAGCTGTAGCAGTCACAGATATAGAGCTGCAGCAGTCACAGATATAGAGCTGCAGCAGTCACAGTTATAGAGCTGTAGCAGTCACAGTTATAGAGCTGTAGCAGTCACAGTTATAGAGCTGTAGCAGTCACAGTTATAGAGCTGCAGCAGTCACAGTTATAGAGCTGCAGCAGTCACAGATATAGAGCTGTAGCAGTCACAGTTATAGAGCTGTAGCAGTCACAGTTATAGAGCTGTAGCAGTCACAGTTATAGAGCTGTAGCAGTCACAGTTATAGAGCTGTAGCAGTCACAGATATAGAGCTGTAGCAGTCACAGTTATAGAGCTGTAGCAGTCACAGTTATAGAGCTGCAGCAGTCACAGTTATAGAGCTGTAGCAGTCACAGATATAGAGCTGCAGCAGTCACAGATATAGAGCTGCAGCAGTCACAGATATAGAGCTGTAGCAGTCACAGTTATAGAGCTGTAGCAGTCACAGTTATAGAGCTGTAGCAGTCACAGTTATAGAGCTGTAGCAGTCACAGATATAGAGCTGCAGCAGTCACAGATATAGAGCTGCAGCAGTCACAGATATAGAGCTGTAGCAGTCACAGTTATAGAGCTGTAGCAGTCACAGTTATAGAGCTGTAGCAGTCACAGTTATAGAGCTGTAGCAGTCACAGTTACAGAGCTGCAGCAGTCACAGTTATAGAGCTGCAGCAGTCACAGTTATAGAGCTGTAGCAGTGACAGTTACAGAGCTGTAGCAGTCACAGTTATAGAGCTGTAGCAGTCACAGTTATAGAGCTGTAGCAGTCACAGTTATAGAGCTGCAGCAGTCACAGTTATAGAGCTGTAGCAGTCACAGATATAGAGCTGCAGCAGTCACAGATATAGAGCTGCAGCAGTCACAGATATAGAGCTGTAGCAGTCACAGTTATAGAGCTGTAGCAGTCACAGTTATAGAGCTGTAGCAGTCACAGTTATAGAGCTGTAGCAGTCACAGATATAGAGCTGCAGCGGTCACAGATATAGAGCTGCAGCAGTCACAGATATAGAGCTGTAGCAGTCACAGTTATAGAGCTGTAGCAGTCACAGATATAGAGCTGCAGCAGTCACAGATATAGAGCTGCAGCAGTCACAGATATAGAGCTGTAGCAGTCACAGTTATAGAGCTGTAGAGCTGTAGCAGTCACAGTTATAGAGCTGTAGCAGTCACAGTTATAGAGCTGCAGCAGTCACAGATATAGAGCTGCAGCAGTCACAGATATAGAGCTGCAGCAGTCACAGATATAGAGCTGTAGCAGTCACAGTTATAGAGCTGTAGAGCTGTAGCAGTCACAGTTATAGAGCTGTAGCAGTCACAGATATAGAGCTGCAGCAGTCACAGATATAGAGCTGCAGCAGTCACAGTTATAGAGCTGTAGAGCTGTAGCAGTCACAGTTATAGAGCTGTAGAGCTGTAGCAGTCACAGTTATAGAGCTGTAGCAGTCACAGATATAGAGCTGCAGCAGTCACAGATATAGAGCTGCAGCAGTCACAGATATAGAGCTGTAGCAGTCACAGTTATAGAGCTGTAGAGCTGTAGCAGTCACAGTTATAGAGCTGTAGAGCTGTAGCAGTCACAGATATAGAGCTGTAGCAGTCACAGTTATAGAGCTGTAGAGCTGTAGCAGTCACAGATATAGAGCTGTAGCAGTCACAGTTATAGAGCTGTAGCAGTCACAGATATAGAGCTGCAGCAGTCACAGATATAGAGCTGCAGCAGTCACAGATATAGAGCTGTAGCAGTCACAGTTATAGAGCTGTAGAGCTGTAGCAGTCACAGATATAGAGCTGTAGCAGTCACAGTTATAGAGCTGTAGAGCTGTAGCAGTCACAGTTATAGAGCTGTAGCAGTCACAGATATAGAGCTGCAGCAGTCACAGATATAGAGCTGCAGCAGTCACAGTTATAGAGCTGTAGAGCTGTAGCAGTCACAGTTATAGAGCTGTAGAGCTGTAGCAGTCACAGTTATAGAGCTGTAGCAGTCACAGATATAGAGCTGCAGCAGTCACAGATATAGAGCTGCAGCAGTCACAGATATAGAGCTGTAGCAGTCACAGTTATAGAGCTGTAGAGCTGTAGCAGTCACAGATATAGAGCTGTAGCAGTCACAGTTATAGAGCTGTAGCAGTCACAGTTATAGAGCTGTAGAGCTGTAGCAGTCACAGTTATAGAGCTGTAGCAGTCACAGTTATAGAGCTGTAGAGCTGTAGCAGTCACAGTTATAGAGCTGTAGCAGTCACAGTTATAGAGCTGTAGAGCTGTAGCAGTCACAGTTATAGAGCTGTAGCAGTCACAGTTATAGAGCTGTAGAGCTGTAGCAGTCACAGATATAGAGCTGTAGCAGTCACAGTTATAGAGCTGTAGAGCTGTAGCAGTCACAGATATAGAGCTGTAGCAGTCACAGTTATAGAGCTGTAGAGCTGTAGCAGTCACAGATATAGAGCTGTAGCAGTCACAGTTATAGAGCTGTAGAGCTGTAGCAGTCACAGTTATAGAGCTGTAGCAGTCACAGTTATAGAGCTGCAGCAGTCACAGTTATAGAGCTGCAGCAGTCACAGATATAGAGCTGTAGCAGTCACAGTTATAGAGCTGTAGAGCTGTAGCAGTCACAGATATAGAGCTGTAGCAGTCACAGTTATAGAGCTGTAGAGCTGTAGCAGTCACAGTTATAGAGCTGTAGCAGTCACAGATATAGAGCTGCAGCAGTCACAGATATAGAGCTGCAGCAGTCACAGTTATAGAGCTGTAGAGCTGTAGCAGTCACAGTTATAGAGCTGTAGAGCTGTAGCAGTCACAGTTATAGAGCTGTAGCAGTCACAGATATAGAGCTGCAGCAGTCACAGATATAGAGCTGCAGCAGTCACAGATATAGAGCTGTAGCAGTCACAGTTATAGAGCTGTAGAGCTGTAGCAGTCACAGATATAGAGCTGTAGCAGTCACAGTTATAGAGCTGTAGCAGTCACAGTTATAGAGCTGTAGAGCTGTAGCAGTCACAGTTATAGAGCTGTAGCAGTCACAGTTATAGAGCTGTAGAGCTGTAGCAGTCACAGTTATAGAGCTGTAGCAGTCACAGTTATAGAGCTGTAGAGCTGTAGCAGTCACAGTTATAGAGCTGTAGCAGTCACAGTTATAGAGCTGTAGAGCTGTAGCAGTCACAGATATAGAGCTGTAGCAGTCACAGTTATAGAGCTGTAGAGCTGTAGCAGTCACAGATATAGAGCTGTAGCAGTCACAGTTATAGAGCTGTAGAGCTGTAGCAGTCACAGATATAGAGCTGTAGCAGTCACAGTTATAGAGCTGTAGAGCTGTAGCAGTCACAGTTATAGAGCTGTAGCAGTCACAGTTATAGAGCTGCAGCAGTCACAGTTATAGAGCTGTAGCAGTCACAGTTATAGAGCTGCAGCAGTCACAGTTATAGAGCTGCAGCAGTCACAGTTATAGAGCTGTAGCAGTCACAGTTATAGAGCTGCAGCAGTCACAGTTATAGAGCTGCAGCAGTCAGCTTGACATGTTAGAAGAATTGCTGGATACATGAGAGAAAAATGTAGCATTAATTGTTATAAATGTGAAATATAGAAATGTATCACTACAGGGAGACAAAATAGCTAAAAGATGAAATAATAGTGAATACACAAAGGTAAACACGATGGATAATAAAATGGGCAGAACAAGCCTTGGCCAAGTCATGTATTACCTTGTGCTAATATTTCCTCTTGTGTTACCCGCCCTGTCATTCCGTGTAAGGCTGTTTCCTCATGAGATACTAATTAGGAACATATTACTCCTGCCAATAATGACCAGAACAATATCACTTCATCACGCTTTTATTATATTAATCCAGCACTGTCCTCACATTTGTCAGTCAGTCGTACAAATCTCAATAATAGAGACTTTACTTTGGGAATTTCATGCAAAATAGTTCAAAGCGTGTAATGGATTCTTATGGGAAAAACTCCAAATTACACAGCGCGCTGCAATAATGTAATAAGGGAAAAATAACATGCTTTCAATTTTTACTTTTGCTGTGATCGACGTTTAGGATCAAGCAATCGTTTTACTAAACATTTTACTAGACCAGGACATAGGCAGCGAGACAGAAAGTGAAATAGAGAATTTAAGTCTCATTTTATTTTAAAAAGTCAATAGTATATTATGTTATTTTCCTTTGGCCAAATGGGTGTATGCTCACGGAGCACGGCTCTCATGCTGACACTTGTAGTGAGTAATACTTGGCGCATTATACAATTACACAGTCCAATCCCAGTTTACCCTATATGTATTTGCAGCCCCACGTCAATGTAATAAAATGCCCTTGCAATGATTAAACAAAGCAGATCTCATTCTGGCGGCTATGATAATAATACAGACACAGATCTCAGTGGTTAGTACTCAACGCATAGCTCATTAACCGGCGAGTAGTAAACCAGGCACATAAAATGGCAGATGTGATGGTGGACACGCCCCAAAATAGCAGTATACATATGATTGCGGCTTTGATACAGTAAGTGATGTGGTCAGTGTCCCTGTAACTAAAGGCCGCTGGTCTCTTCTTTTGGGTCTACCAGTTGCAACATTGGATGCAACCACCGGCAAATTGTATAGGGTGTGGTTCGTTTTATCGACAATGTTTAGGTCGACCACTATAGGTCGACTGTCACTAGGTCGACATGGATGGAAGGTCGACAGGGTTTCTAGGTCGACATGTGCTAGGTCGACAGGTCTAAAGGTCGACATGAGGATTTTTTTTTTTGGGTGTCGTTTTCTTCGTAAAGTGACCGGGATCCCAAATTAGTGCACCGCGTTCACTCGCCATGCTTCGGGCATGGTGCCTTCGCTCCACTACGGCTTCGCTCGGCACACTTTACCGTTCCAATCGTAGTCCACGTGGATCGTTAAGTATGAAAAATTTTTTTTTTTTAAAACTCATGTCGACCTTTAGACCTCTCGACCTAGCACATGTCGACCTAGAAACCCTGTCGACCTTCCATCCATGTCGACCTAGTGACTGTCGACCTATAGTGGTCGACCTAAACATTGTCGACCTAGACACTGTCGATCTTCAGACCGGATCCCAATTGTATATATATACTGAATGCAGCCAGATGCCTAATTGCACTACACTGGAAATGCTTAGAGTCCACTTCTCTCCACCTAGTTATTGATAAATTTGGTACCTAGCGAGTATGGAAAAGATTACCGCCTACCTTAACAACAGATCCTATAGATTCCTACAGATCTGGCATCCGTGGTATCGCTTTCAAACTCCCACACATTTATTTTGTGTTTTCTTGTACTTTAATGCACTTTCTCTAACTTATATATGCACCATATATAAATAGCCCTCCCCTATTATTTCTATTATTGTAGCAGAAGTACTATAGGTTGGGGGCCTACGTAACGCCCCACACTCTTTAGGGCGCTGTACCAGTGATACCCCCACCCCCCATACTCACTTGCCCATTACTTCTCTTTATTTTTTTCTCTTCCTCCACTATTCTTCTACAGTAGCTACAAGTAGTACTTGTTATATAGTTGCAAGAAAAAGTATATGAACTCTTTGGAATTTCCTGGATTTGTGCATAAATTGGTCATAAAATGTGTTCTGATCTTCATCTAAGTCACAACAATAGACAAACAAAGTCTGCTGAAACTAATACCACACAAACAATTATATGTTCTCATGTTTTTATTGAACACACCATGTAAACATTCACAGTGCAGGGTGGACAAAGTATGTGAACCCTTGGATTTAATAACTGGTTGACCCTCCTTTGGTAGCAATAACCTCAACCAAACGTTTCCTATAGTTGCATATTAGACCTGCACAATGGTCAGGTGGAATTTTAGACCATTCCTCTTTACAAAACTGTTTGAGTTCAGCAATATTCTTGGGTTGTCTGGTGTGACTCGCTCTCTGGAGATCATGCCATAGCATCTCAATCGGGTTGAAGCCATTCTGTTGTTGATCTACTTTTGTGCTTTGGGTAGTTGTCCTGTTGCATCACCCATCTTCTGTTGAGCTTCAATTGGTGGACAGATGGCCTTAAGTTCTCCTGCAAAATGTATTGATAAACTTGGGAATTAATTTTTCCGTCATTGATAGCAATCTGTCCAGGCCCTGAGGCAGCAAAGCAGCCCCAAAGCATGATGCCCCTTCCACTATACTTCACAGTTGAGATGAGGTTTTGATGTTGGTGTGCTGTGACTTTTTTTCTCCACGCATAGTGTTGTGTGTTCCTTCCAAACAACTCAACTTTGGTTTAATCTGTCCACAGAATATTTTGCCAGTAGTGCTGTGGAACATTCAGGTGCTTTTGCAAACTTCAAACGTGCAGCAATGTTTTTTTTGGACAGCAGTGGCTTCCTCCGTGATATCCTCCCATGAACTCTTGTTCAGTGTTTTACGTATGGTAGATTCGTCAACAGAGATGTTAGCATATGCCAGAGATGTCTGTAAGTCTTTAGCTGACACTCTAGGATTCTTCTTCACCTCACTGAGCATTCTGCACTGTGCTCTTGCAGTCATCTTTACAGTATGCCCATTCCTAGGGAGAGTAGCAACAGTGCTGAACTTTCTCGATTTATAGACAATTTGTCTTACCGTGCAATGATGAACATCAAGGCTTTTAGAGATACTTTTGTAACCCTTTCCAGCTTTATGCAAGTCAACAATTCGTAATCGTAGGTCTTCTGAGAGCTCTTTTCTGCGAGGCATGGTTCACATCTGGCAATGCTTCTTGAGAATTGCAAACTCAAAACTGGTGTGTGTTTTTTATAGGGCAGGGCAGCTTTAACCAACACCTCCAATCTCGTCTCATTGATTGGACTCCAGGTTGGCTGACTCCTGACTCAAATTAGCTCTTGGAGAAGCTTAGGGGTTCACATACTTTGTCCAGCCTTCACTGTGAATGTTTACATGGTGTGCAGGGCCGGCTCAGGGTATTTTTGCGGCCCGGGCGGCCATAGGGGTGTGGCTTCATACAGGGGGCGTGGTCAGTTACGCCCCCTGTACAGTAGTAGCGTCGCTGAAATGATGTGTGGTGCGCAATGACGTCAACGCGCATCGCACATCATTACAGAAAAGGTCCTCTCCACAAAGGGAAACTAGACGCGTCCCTTCACAGCGGGCAGCCCACAAAGGGAAACTAGACTTCACAGCGGGCAGCGGGACAGCGGGGGGCACAGCAGCAGCGGATCTTGCCGTGGTGCGGCGCCCTCCGGATGGCAAGCCCTGCTTGCCCATGGCAAGATCCGCTACCGATGGTGTGTTCAATAAAAACATGAGAACATATAATTGTTTGTGCGGTATTAGTTTCAGCAGACTGTGTTTGTCTATTGTTGTGACTTAGATGAAGATCTGATTTTATGACCAATTTATGCACAAATCCAGGAAATCCCAAAGGATTCACATACTTTTTCTTGCAACTGTATGTATTGTGTTTTCGCAATGTAAATTACAGTATATGATTGCTTATAGCTGATAACGATACTGTTTTTGATGCTGTTAATATTGTACACTCCAGATATACATCTGATTCTACAATGTGTACCCATTTTCATCTGGAAGCTTGTGATTTTATGGTTTTCTATACTTCAAATTACAAATAAACCATTAAAAAAAATAAATTGCAGATGTGTCCATTGTCATTGCATCTGTGACTAGTTTCCCGCGATACAATATGCCCGTTCTCAGGCACATGCGAATTGTCACACCCGTGATCCATAGGAAATGCACTGTGCGATCACTGGTGCGACTATTTGCACCCGGGCGCATGTAGTCGCTACTGTGATGCACACGCACATGCGTACGCATCACAGCAATGATGACAATGGACACATCTGTACTGATGAATACTTTGCAATGTAAAGTCCATTCTCTGGTGGCTAGTATACTATATGGAGTCCATTCCCTGGTTAGTATTATAGAATACATTCTCGGGTGGCTAGTATACTATGCAGAGCCCATTCCCTGATTGGCAATATAGAGTTCATTTTCGGGTGGCTAGTATACAATACAGAACACATTTCCTGGTTAGTATTATTGTCCATTGTCTGGATACTGTGCCCATTCCCTGATAGTATTATACAGTCAATTCTCTTGTGGCTAGTATACATAAAGAGCCCATTCTATGATTAGTATAATAGAGTCCATTCTCAGGTGGCTAGTGTACAATATAGAGCGCATTCCCTGGTTAGCATTATAGAGTTCATTCATTGGTGGCTAGTATACGTACTGAGCACATTCCATGTTTAGTGTTCTAGAATTTTTTCTCTGGTGGCTAGTATACATACTGAGCAAATTCCATGTTTAGTATTATAGAGTTCATTCTCTGGTGGCTAGTATACATACTGAGCACATTCCATGTTTAGTATTATAGAGTCCATTCTCTGATGGCTAGTATACATAAAGAGCCCATGAAGAGTTAGTATTATAAAGTCCATACTCCGGTGGCTAGTATACAATATAGAGTCCATTCCCTGGTTAGCATATTGTCCATTTTCTAGTGGCTTGTAGACAATACAGGTGTGGTATGTTAGTCCCAATTGTAGTCCATGTGGATTGTAAAGTATGAAAAAGTTCTAAAAATGAAAAAAAAAGTGAAAATCTCATGTCAACCTTTTGTAATGTCGACCTAGAGTCCATGTCGACCTAGAAACCATATCGACCTACTTACTGTTGGCCAATAGTGGTCGACCTAGACAGTGTCGACCTAAAGACCGAATCCCAGACAATACCAATACCATTCCCCAGTTAGTACTGTAGAGTTCAATCTCTGGTGACCAGTATAAAATACAGAATCCATTCAATGGTTAGTATTATACAGTCCATTCTCTGGTGGCTAATATACAATACAGAGCCATGCCCTGGTTAGTATTATACAGTCCATTCTCTGGTGGCTAATATACAATACAGAGCCATGCCCTGGTTAGTATTATACAGTGCATTCTCTGGTGGCTAATATACAATACAGAGCCATGCCCTGGTTAGTATTATACAGTCCATTCTCTGGTGGCTAATATACAATACAGAGCCATGCCCTGTTTAATATTATACAGTCCATTCTCTGGTGGCTAATATACAATACAGAGCCATGCCCTGGTTAGTATTATACAGTCCATTCTCTGGGGGCTAATATACAATACAGAGCCATGCCCTGGTTAGTATTATACAGTCCATTCTCTGGTGGCTAATATACAATACAGAGCCATGCCCTGGTTAGTATTATACAGTCCATTCTCTGGTGGCTAATATACAATACAGAGCCATGCCCTGGTTAGTATTATAAGGACCATTCTCTGGTGGCTAATATACAATATAGAGCCATGCCCTGGTTAGTATTATACAGTCCATTCTCTGGTGGCTAATATACAATACAGAGCCATGCCCTGGTTAGTATTATAAGGACCATTCTCTGGTGGCTAGTATACAATACTGAGCCCATCCCCTGATTAGTATTGTACATATCATACCATTTCCTGATGCTCGTGTGCAGTCAGACCCCAATACTGGGGGTCATTCCGAGTTGATCACTCGCTGGCTAGTTGTAGCAGCCGTGCAAACGCTATGCCGCCGCCCACTGGGAAGTGTATTTTAGCTTAGCAGAAGTGCGAACGCATGTGCAGCCGAGCTCTGCAAAAACAGTTTGTGCAGTTTCTGAGTAGCTCTGAACCTACTCAGCGCTTGCGATCACTTCAGCCCATTCATGTCCGGATTTGACGTCATACACCCGCCCAGCGAACGCCCAGCCACGCCTGCGTTTTTTCAGACACGCCTGCGTTTTTGCAAACACTCCCTGAAAATGGTCAGTTGAAACCCAGAAACGCCCCCTTCCTGTAAAACTTCTTGCGGCCGTCAGTGCGACTGAAAACCTTGCTAGAACCTGTGCACAACCACAACGGGCTTTGTACCCGTACGTCGCGCGTGCGCATTGCGGTGCATACGCAGAAATGTAAATTTTTAGCCTGATCGATGCGCTGCGAACAACGGCAGCTAGCGATCAACTCGGAATGACCCCCACTGACCGCATTGTATCCCTTCTCCACATCCTTTACTACAGGGTCAGATTACAAAAGGAGGTGGGTTTGTAGGATTATTTAACACTGGACAGAATGTATCTACGGGATGTAAATGCGGCAGGTTCTTTGAATAAATAAGCAGTTTTCTCTGTTTTATTTCTCACGTCGTAGTAGGACAGAATCAGTTTTTTTCCCCGTGTCGACCTGTTTTCATAAACAGCTTAATGTCTAAATTTTCTAAGTTTAAAAAAACTGCGCTATGTTTTCTGGTCCGGAGAGCATGCACTTAAAACCATAACCGGCAAACTGTGCAAAGTTAATTGAGTCAGCTTGCCGTCTGTATCTCCTGCTGTGCTAAAGCTTAACCTTAGAATTAGCAGTCAAACGAAAAGTCAGCACCTTTTCTTAACACCATTAAAATTATTTTCCTAACACCCGTGAGATTAAAGCGGAATTGTTTTATTTTTCTGCTAAAAAAGAAATTTCTTTCTTCCCACCATGCAAGGCAAATATTTAGCCATGCCTTTCATGTCTCTTGTTATATTAGGTGCAAACATCACCACGTTTTACTTTGTTTGTTTTAAAACAACGTTGCGCAGATTCCAAACTCCCCAGTACCTGTTTTTTTCGTGGATTTTTATGATTTCGTGGGTCTGCTGAATGAGCTGCTTTTCCAGCTTGTAAGTCGACAACGAGTTCTCCAACAGCTGAATCTCAAGGCGGGACGTCTGATTGAGGACCTTTAAACGAAGAAGGGGGAAGAGAAATGGTGCAATGTTTCAAACTGTCATATTAAATTAGTAGTGGAACATAAAAATATAACCTACAGTAAAAAAACAAATAATAACTAGGTGAGAGAAAGCAAACAAGCTCAACGTGATAATGTCAGGGTGTATTATGACAGTGCTGGGCAATGAATGTCCGTCATGGAACCATAAGTAAATGTTATTGCAAACCTGCAGCTCAATATCTCCCTCGATATTTGCACGGTGGTCCGGCAGACCGATTTGATGACATTGTGAGTTCTCATTTGCCCGTGGGACGCATGTGAGGTTTGACAGCCATTTTTATTATGCCTACAGGTTCAGCAATGAAAACTCAACAAAATCATAGCAGCTAAGGGATTGCGGGAGCTAAAGACAACTGGATCAGCTTCTGTTTAAATGATTACATTCAAGGCTGTGATTTCTGATTTAACTATATGCCGGATGAACCACAAACGCCTGTGTACGCTAGGAATAGGATAGTTTGTCTTGGCGTTGTGCTCCCTTCTGTGCTCTATAAATAGTTTAATTGGTTAAACAACGCTTATCTATTTTATTTGGAAACCGCCGAAATTGGTAAACTGAAAAACAGTAATTTAGGAACCGAAGATAGTTTTCTTGGTCTTCTTTGAATTTTTGGCAGTACGAGAAAGAGCACGATTACAGATCTGTGTAGAAAATAGATGTACTTTATAGCAAATGTATGTTCTGAATAAAGGATAATTAAATCCATTGGTGCCTTTTGCAGGGTCATGCCAGGTTGGCAGACTGGAACGCTTAAGGTTTCTACACAGTTATGTTCCACTGCCAGGTGATGAGTTACGCGGGCACAAGCAAAGCATGAGAGCCGATCATAGATCACTGTAGGCGGAATGCAGTGACAATACCTACCTGGCACCTACTGGAACTGCCAGCTTTCAGGATCTGTCAAGGATTTTCTAAAACCACTATTAATGTTAGATACACAATTGTTGCCCCTCCCCCGAAAAATGGGAAAACAATAGTGTTGTATGTGTATGTGTGTGTGTGTGTGTGTATATATATATATATGTATATATATATATATACAGGTTGAGTATCCCATATCCAAATATTCCGAAATACGGAATATTCCGAAATACGGACTTTTTTGAGTGAGAGTGAGATAGTGAAACCTTTGTTTTTTTGATGGCTCAATGTACACAAACTTTGTTTAATACACAAAGATATTAAAAGTATTGTATTAAATGACCTTCAGGCTGTGTGTATAAGGTGTATATGAAACATAACTTAATTGTGTAAATGTAGACACACTTTGTTTAATGCACAAAGTTATAAAAAATATTGGCTAAAATTACCTTCAGGCTGTGTGTATAAGGTGTATATGTAACATAAATGAATTCTGTGCTTAGATTTAGGTCCCATCACCATAATATCTCGTTATGGAATGCAATTATTCCAAAATACGGAAAAATCCGATATCCAAAATACCTCTGGTCCCAAGCATTTAGGATAAGGGATACTCAACCTGTATATATATATATACAGTATACTGATATACTGTGACAAAGAATCTCTGTAGTGGAAGCACATTGCCCAATATGGTTTATTTTGTCAGGATGACCGCAGACCAGTAACCATCATACAGTGAATGTTCATTAACAGAGACCTACCCCCTAGTCACCGGACAGATTTCCTGTGTCGGTCACACAGATAAACGTCCCAAACTTTTTTTTTTTATACCTTAGACTCCTCCTCCCCCTCCCTGACTGACAGTCAAGCGACACACCCACCCTGCTTCCTTAAGGGAGTTCCTTGCAGGTGCTCTGGTTGATCAGTTACATGCTCTCAGCTGCAGCAGGTTGCAGGGAAGAAATGCACTGCAGGTAAGACACACATTTTCAGTCCCTCCAATACATGAGTTTTCCTCGGTTTATCAGCTAAATAACTCTTGTAAACTTGGCAAGGCTCCAGCTACGCTGTGTGACAAAGTGCAGTGGGTCAGGGGCCCGACATACTCTCCAAGATCCAGCCGACTCGCGAGCAGCAGATGCGGGTAAAATGCTGTTTGCTGTGATGCAGAATCAGCGGTCACTGGTGGGGACCACTGATTCTGCATCAGACAGGTGTCGCAGGTCCTAGCTCACAGTCCGGTAGGAGTGGCGGGTGAACCGTTGCTGACTGCAGTGCAGGCGTAGCGTTACCAGGTGGGAGCAGTCCGGTCCCCTATTGCAGGTTTTAGCAGCACTCCCGGGACAGAGCCAATCAACGGTGCAGCAGGAGCCAAGTGGCAGTGGAAAATCTGCTGTTGATAGAGGACCTTCTCGCAGCTGGCACTTGTGATTCAGGGTTAGCTTTGCTTTTCTAAGACTGGGCTCTGGCAGAAGGCAGATAAGTGTCAGCTATCATGAAGTGTGACACATTGAAGGACACTGTCTGGAGGAGCACCTTCAGGGCTTGGTGCCCCGAGGCAAGCATCTCCATTGTCTTCGGGAGTTCTGCCCCTGGTTCAAATCACCAAACTGTATAGATAATTTCTTTTACATAGTAGCCTGCAAGCAAAACTACTCTAAACTTCCTATCGGCTGATAACAGCCTACATTTCTAAATTAGGTGAATAGAAGGAAAAATCTGCAACTGCCAGCCCATCACCAACAACGCATGTCCTAGATGGGGCCAATTGCCAGCCCATCACCAACAACTCATGTCCTAGATGGGGCCAACTGACAGCCCATCACCAACAACTCATGTCCTAGATGGGGCCAACTGCCAGCACATCACCAACAACTCAAGGATTAGGTGGGGGCCAACTGTCAGCCCATTGCCAACAATTAATGTCCTAGACTGGGGCTAGCTGCCAGAACATCACCAACAACTCATGTTCTAGATTGGGGCCAACTGCCAGCCCATCACCAACAACTCATGTCCTAGATGGGGCCAACTGACAGCCCATCATAAACAATTAATGTCCTAGACTGGGGCTAGCTGCCAGAACATCACCAACAGCTCATGTCCTAGATTGGGGCCAACTGCCAGCCCATCACCAACAACTCATGTCCTAGATGGGGCCAACTGCCAGCCCATCATAAACAACTCATGTCCCAGTTGGGGCCAACTGACAGCCCATTGCCAACAAGTCAAAGATCAGGTAGGGGCCAAATGTCAGCCCTTCACCAACAACTCATGTCCTAGATGGGGCCAACTGCCAGCCCATCACCACCAACTGCCAGCCCATCTCCAACAACTCATGTCCTAGATGGGAGCAAACTACCAGCACATCACCAACAACCCATGTCCTAGATGGGGCCAACTGCCAGCCCATCACCAACAACTCATGTCCTAGATGGGCCAACTGCCAGCCCATTGCCAACAACTCAAGGATTATGTGGTGGATAACTGCCAGCCCATTGCCAACAACTCAAGGATTAAATGGCGGCCAACTGCCAGCCCATTGCCAACAACTCAAGGATTAGATGGCGGCCAACTGCCAGCCCATTGCCAACAACTCAAGGATTAGATCGGGGCCAACTGCCAGCCCATCACCAACAACTCAAGGAGTAGGTGGCGGCCAACTGCCAACCCATTGCAAACAACTCAAGGATTTGGTGGGGGCCAACTGTCAGCCCATTGCCAACAACTCATGTCCTAGATTGGGGCCAGCTGCCAGCCCATCACCAACAACTCATGTTCTAGATTGGGGCCAGCTGCCAACCCATCATGAACAACTCAAGGATTAGCTGGCGGACAACTGCCAACCCATAGTCAACATCTCAAGGATTAGATGGCGGCCAACTGCCAGCCCATTGCCAACAACTCAAGGATTAGGTGGGGGCCAACTGTCAGACCATTGCTAACAACTCAAGGATTAGGTGGGGACCAACTGTCAGACCATTGCTAACAACTCAAGGACTGGATGGAGGCCAACTGCCAGCCCATCCCCAACATCTCAAAGTATCCAAATGCCCCTGCCAATGACACACAAAAGGCCCAATGAGACTGGTGGTGCCACTGACACCCCATACAGTACAATTAGCCTATACCCATGTATTGGTGGGAAGAGCACCTCAAAACTTATAACAAGGCAACCACTGTTACCATTATTTCCCGCAAAACAATAAAGCTGACAATCAAAATAAGCGGGTGAAGGATGGGAACTTCGGAACTTCTAAAGAGGTGAGAAACCTTCCAACCAGGATATCACAAACCAGCAACTTTACCCCCAAAACTCCACCCCCTAACTGTAATAGAACTGCACCAACCATACCATAAAAACAGGTCACCTCTTACATAACACTCCTACAGTAAATATAGTCTGACACAGCCGAGTATTTTAAATTCTATCAGGCATTTAAAATGCATTTTGTATACACCTCAGGAGACCTTACGGGATGGAGCACTATTGCTTTGTTAGTAAATAGGCGGGAGGAAATTAGAGATGAGCGGGTTCAGTTCTCAGAGAACCGAACCCTACCGAACTTCACGTCTCGAGCCTAGATCCAAATCAGGCTCGGATTTTCCCGTCTGACTCGGAAACTCAAACGCGGCAAAACGTTATCATCCCGCTGTCGGATTCTCGCGGGATCTGGATTCCATATAAGGAGCCGCGTGTCCCCGCCATTTTCACTCCAGTCTCGGAGAGTGTATAGAGAGGACGTGTCCTCAGTGTTCAGTGTCTGCGTGTTGGGGCGGGAAAGTGGGGTGGCAAGTGTTGTACTGCTCAGTCCAGTCTAGTGTAGTCACTCAGTGTATTGTGCTGCATCAGTCCAGGCAGTCACAGTGTTGGTGTTCTCTGCTGCCATATATCCAGTGTAGCTGCAAAGTGGTGCTGTGTTGTGCAGACCAGTGGTAGTGTCCTGTGTCATCAGTAAATTCCAGTGACGATATACACTGCTGCTATATGCCCACTGCTGCAGTATAACAATTATAACAACTTTTTGGGCTGCATCAGACCAGTGGTAGTGTCCTGTGTCATCAGTAACTCCAGTGACGATATACCCTGCTGCTATATGTCCACTGCTGCTATATAATAATTATAACAACAAAGTGTTGTGCTGCATCAAACCAGTGGTAGTGTCCTGTGTCATCAGTCATTCCAGTCATTCCTGTGCCGCATATTGTCTCATATAACTCCCAAAAAATAATGGAGAACAAAAATTTTGAGGATAAAATAGGGAAAGACCAAGAACAACCACTTCCTCCTAGTGCTGAAGCTGCTGCCACTAGCCATGACATAGACGATGAAATGCCATCAACGTCGTCTGCCAAGGCCGATGCCCAATGTGATAGTAGAGGGCATGTAAAATCCAAAAAGCCAAAGTTCAGTAAAAAGAACCAAAAAAAGAAATTTAAATGGTCTGAGGAGAAACGTAAACTCGCCAATATGCCATTTACGACACGGAGTGGCAAGGAACGGCTGAGGCCCTGGCCTATGTTAATGACTAGTGGTTCAGCTTCACATGACGATGGAAGCCCTCATAACTGAGGCCTTGACACTTATGTTGGTGTTAGACGTGCGTCCAGTATCCGCCATTAGTGCAGTGGGATTTAGACAATTGATGGAGGTATTGTGTCCCCGGTAACAAATCCCATCTAGATTCCACTTCACTAGGCAGGCGATAGCGAGATTTTGCCATTTAATTCCAGTGATTTGGACGTATAATTAGTGATGAGCGGGTTCGGTATCTCGGAAACCGAACCCCCCCGAACTTCAGCCTTTTTACACGGGTCCGAGGCAGGTTCGAACCTTCCCGCCTTGCTCGGCTAACCAGAGCGTCATCATCCCGCTGTCAGATTCTCGCGAGGCTCGGATTCTATCGCGAGACTCGGATTCTATATAAGGAGCCGCACGTCGCCGCCATTTTCACACGTGCATTGAGATTGATAGGGAGAGGACGTGGCTGGCGTCCTCTCCGTTTAGATAGAGAGTGAGACACTTGATTTACTGGAGCATTAGGAGTACTCAGAGAGTGCAGAGTTTTGCTGATAGTTATACTAGTGACCACCAGTTTTATTTATTATTTTATATAATCCGTTCTCTGCCTGAAAAAAAACGATACACAGTCACATACCATATCTGTGCTCAGCCTCAGTGTGCTGCATGATAATATCATCTATGTATATCTGACTGTGCTGAGTGCTCACTGCTCACACAGCTTAATTGTGGGGGAGACTGGGGAGCAGTTATAGCAGGAGTACATATTTAACAGTGCACACTTTTGCTGCCAGTGTGACTGACCAGTGACCACCAGTATATGTCTGCCTGAAAAAGTTAAACACTCGTGTGGTGTTTTTTTTATTTATTCTATAAACGCATTCTGCTGACAGTGTCCAGCAGGTCCGTCATTCATTATATTATAATATATACCTGCAGTAGTGATATATATATATTTTTTATATCTTTATCATCCAGTCTATACTAGCAGACGCAGTACGGTAGTCCACGGCTGTAGCTACCTCTGTGTCGGCAGTCGCTCGTCCATAATTGTATACCTACCTGTGGTGGGTTTTTTTTTTCTATCTTCTTCATACTAGTAGTTTAGGAGTCTGCAGTGCTGACAGTGTCCAGCAGGTCCGTCATTATATAATATATACCTGTCCTGCAGTAGTGATATATATATATTTTTTTATATCATTATCATCCAGTCTATACTAGCAGACGCAGTACGGTAGTCCACGGCTGTAGCTACCTCTGTGTCGGCAGTCGCTCGTCCATAATTGTATACCTACCTGTGGTGGGTTTTTTTTTTCTATCTTCTTCATACTAGTAGTTTAGGAGTCTGCAGTGCTGACAGTGTCCAGCAGGTCCGTCATTATATAATATATACCTGTCCTGCAGTAGTGATATATATATATATTTTATATCATTATCATCCAGTCTATACTAGCAGACGCAGTACGGTAGTCCACGGCTGTAGCTACCTCTGTGTCGGCAGTCGCTCGTCCATAATTGTATACCTACCTGTGGTGGGGTTTTTTTTTCTATCTTCTTCATACTAGTAGTTTAGGAGTCTGCAGTGCTGACAGTGTCCAGCAGGTCCGTCATTATAGAATATATACCTGTCCTGCAGTAGTGATATATATATATATTTTATATCATTATCATCCAGTCTATACTAGCAGACGCAGTACGGTAGTCCACGGCTGTAGCTACCTCTGTGTCGGCAGTCACTCGTCATCCATAAGTATACTAGTATCCATCCATCTCCATTGTTTACCTGAGGTGCCTTTTAGTTGTGCCTATTAAAATATGGAGAACAAAAATGATGAGGTTCCAAAAATAGGGAAAGATCAAGATCGACTTCCACCTCGTGCTGAAGCTGCTGCCACTAGTCATGGCCGAGACGATGAAATGCCATCAACGTCGTCTGCCAAGGCCGATGCCCAATGTCATAGTACAGAGCATGTAAAATCCAAAACACCAAATATCAGTAAAAAAAGGACTCAAAAATCTAAAATAAAATCGTCGGAGGAGAAGCGTAAACTTGCCAATATGCCATTTACCACACGGAGTGGCAAGGAACGGCTGAGGCCCTGGCCTATGTTCATGGCTAGTGGTTCAGCTTCACATGAGGATGGAAGCACTCAGCCTCTCGCTAGAAAAATGAAAAGACTTAAGCTGGCAAAAGCACAGCAAAGAACTGTGCGTTCTTCGAAATCACAAATCCACAAGGAGAGTCCAATTGTGTCGTTTGCGATGCCTGACCTTCCCAACACTGGACGTGAAGAGCATGCGCCTTCCACCATTTGCACGCCCCCTGCAAGTGCTGGAAGGAGCACCTGCAGTCCAGTTCCTGATAGTCAGATTGAAGATGTCAGTGTTGAAGTACACCAGGATGAGGAGGATATGGGTGTTGCTTGCGCTGGGGAGGAAATTGACCAGGAGGATTCTGATGGTGAGGTGGTTTGTTTAAGTCAGGCACCCGGGGAGACACCTGTTGTCCGTGGGAGGAATATGGCCATTGACATGCCTGGTAAAAATACCAAAAAAATCAGCTCTTCAGTGTGGAAGTATTTCAACAGAAATGCGGACAACATTTGTCAAGCCGTGTGTTGCCTTTGTCAAGCTGTAATAAGTAGGGGTAAGGACGTTAACCACCTCGGAACATCCTCCCTTATACGTCACCTGCAGCGCATTCATCATAAGTCAGTGACAAGTTCAAAAACTTTGGGCGACAGCGGAAGCAGTCCACTGACCAGTAAATCCCTTCCTCTTGTAACCAAGCTCACGCAAACCACCCCACCAACTCCCTCAGTGTCAATTTCCTCCTTCCCCAGGAATGCCAATAGTCCTGCAGGACATGTCACTGGCAATTCTGACGAGTCCTCTCCTGCCTGGGATTCCTCCGATGCATCCTTGCGTGTAACGCCTACTGCTGCTGGCGCTGCTGTTGTTGCTGCTGGGAGTCAATGGTCATCCCAGAGGGGAAGTCGTAAGACCACTTTTACTACTTCCACCAAGCAATTGACTGTCCAACAGTCCTTTGCGAGGAAGATGAAATATCACAGCAGTCATCCTGCTGCAAAGCGGATAACTGAGGCCTTGGCATCCTGGGCGGTGAGAAACGTGGTTCCGGTATCCATCATTACTGCAGAGCCAACTATAGACTTGTTGGAGGTACTGTGTCCCCGGTACCAAATACCATCTAGGTTCCATTTCTCTAGGCAGGTGATACCGAAAATGTACACAGACCTCAGAAAAAGACTCACCAGTGTCCTAAAAAATGCAGTTGTACCCAATGTCCACTTAACCACGGACATGTGGACAAGTGGAGCAGGGCAGACTCAGGACTATATGACTGTGACAGCCCACTGGGTAGATGTATGGACTCCCGCCGCAAGAACAGCAGCGGCGGCACCAGTAGCAGCATCTCGCAAACGCCAACTCTTTCCTAGGCAGGCTACGCTTTGTATCACCGCTTTCCAGAATACGCACATAGCTGAAAACCTCTTACGGCAACTGAGGAAGATCATCGCAGAATGGCTTACCCCAATTGGACTCTCCTGTGGATTTGTGGCATCGGACAACGCCAGCAATATTGTGTGTGCATTAAATCTGGGCAAATTCCAGCACGTCCCATGTTTTGCACATACCTTGAATTTGGTGGTGCAGAATTATTTAAAAAACGACAGGGGCGTGCAAGAGATGCTGTCGGTGGCCAGAAGAATTGCGGCACACTTTCGGCGTACAGGCACCACGTACAGAAGACTGGAGCACCCCCAAAAACGCCTGAACCTGCCCTGCCATCATCTGAAGCAAGAAGTGGTAACGAGGTGGAATTCAACCCTCTATATGCTTCAGAGGTTGGAGGAGCAGCAAAAGGCCATTCAAGCCTATACAACTGAGCACGATATAGGAGGTGGAATGTACCTGTCTCAAGCGCAGTGGAGAATGATTTCAACGTTGTGCAAGGTTCTGCAACCTATTGAACTTGCCACACGTGAAGTCAGTTCAGACACTGCCAGCCTGAGTCAGGTCATTCCCCTCAACAGGCTTTTGCAGAAGAAAGCTGGAGACATTGAAGGAGGAGCTAACACAGAGCGATTCCGCTAGGCATGTGGGACTTGTGGATGGAGCCCTTAATTCGCTTAACAAGGATTCACGGGTGGTCAATCTGTTGAAATCAGAGCACTACATTTTGGCCACCGTGCTCGATCCTAGATTTAAAACCTACCTTGGATCTCTCTTTCCGGCAGACACAAGTCTGCAGGGGTTCAAAGAACTGCTGGTGAGAAAATTGTCAAGTCAAGCGGAACGCGACCTGTCAACATCTCCTCCTTCACATTCTCCCGCAACTGGGGGTGCGAGGAAAAGGCTCAGAATTCCGAGCCCACCCGCTGGCGGTGATGCAGGGCAGTCTGGAGCGACTGCTGATGCTGACATCTGGTCCGGACTGAAGGACCTGACAACGATTACGGACATGTCGTCTACTGTCACTGCATATGATTCTCTCCCCATTGAAAGAATGGTGGAGGATTATATGAGTGACCGCATCCAAGTAGGCACGTCAGACAGTCCGTACTTATACTGGCAGGAAAAAGAGGCAATTTGGAGGCCCTTGCACAAACTGGCTTTATTCTACCTAAGTTGCCCTCCCACAAGTGTGTACTCCGAAAGAGTGTTTAGTGCCGCCGCTCACCTTGTCAGCAATCGGCGTACGAGGTTACATCCAGAAAATGTGGAGAAGATGATGTTCATTAAAATGAATTATAATCAATTCCTCCGTGGAGACATTCACCAGCAGCAATTGCCTCCACAAAGTACACAGGGAGCTGAGATGGTGGATTCCAGTGGGGACGAATTGATAATCTGTGAGGAGGGGGATGTACACGGTGATATATCGGAGGATGATGATGAGGTGGACATCTTGCCTCTGTAGAGCCAGTTTGTGCAAGGAGAGATTAATTGCTTCTTTTTCGGTGGGGGTCCAAACCAACCCGTCATTTCAGTCACAGTCGTGTGGCAGACCCTGTCACTGAAATGATGGGTTGGTTAAAGTGTGCATGTCCTGTTTATACAACATAAGGGTGGGTGGGAGGGCCCAAGGACAATTCCATCTTGCACCTTTTTTTTTCTTTCATTTTTCTTTGCGTCATGTGCTGTTTGGGGAGTAGTTTTTTGAAGGGCCAGCCTGCGTGACACTGCAGTGCCACTCCTAGATGGGCCAGGTGTTTGTGTCGGCCACTAGGGTCGCTTAGCTTACTCACACAGCTACCTCATTGCGCCTCTTTTTTTTCTTCTTTGCGTCATGTGCTGTTTGGGGAGTAGTTTTTTGAAGGTCCAGCCTGCGTGACACTGCAGTGCCACTCCTAGATGGGCCAGGTGTTTGTGTCGGCCACTAGGGTCGCTTAGCTTACTCACACAGCTACCTCATTGCGCCTCTTTTTTTTCTTCTTTGCGTCATGTGCTGTTTGGGGAGTAGTTTTTGGAAGGGCCAGCCTGCGTGACACTGCAGTGCCACTCCTAGATGGGCCAGGTGTTTGTGTCGGCCACTAGGGTCGCTTAGCTTACTCACACAGCTACCTCATTGCGCCTCTTTTTTTTCTTCTTTGCGTCATGTGCTGTTTGGGGAGTGTTTTTTGGAAGGGCCATCCTGCGTGACACTGCAGTGCCACTCCTAGATGGGCCAGGTGTTTGTGTCGGCCACTTGGGTCGCTTATCTTAGTCACACAGCTACCTCATTGCGCCTCTTTTTTTCTTTGCGTCATGTGCTGTTTGGGGGGTGTTTTTTGGAAGGGCCATCCTGCGTGACACTGCAGTGCCACTCCTAGATGGGCCAGGTGTTTGTGTCGGCCACTTGGGTCGCTGAGCTTAGTCATCCAGCGACCTCGGTGCAAATTTTAGGACTAAAAATAATATTGTGAGGTGTGAGGTGTTCAGAATAGAATGAAAATGAGTGGAAATTATGGTTATTGAGGTTAATAATACTTTGGGATCAAAATGATCCCCAAATTCTATGATTTAAGCTGTTTTTTAGGGTTTTTGAAAAAAACACCCGAATCCAAAACACACCCGAATCCGACAAAAAAAATTCGGTGAGGTTTTGCCAAAACGCGTTCGAACCCAAAACACGGCCGCGGAACCGAACCCAAAACCAAAACACAAAACCCGAAAAATTTCCGGTGCTCATCACTACGTATAATTACAGTGATTTTGCCAATTAATTTCAGTGATTTATAATTATTCATTACAGTGATCTTGCCAATTCATTCCAGTGATTTGGATGTATAATTACAGTGATGTTGCCAATTAATGTCAGTGATTTATAATTATAATTTACCATGCTCTTGCCATTTAACTCCAGTGATTTGGACGTATAATTACATTGATTTTGCCAATTAATGTCAGTGACTTACAATTAGTAATTACAGTGATCATGCCAATTAATTCCAGTGATTTGGACGTATAATTCCAGTTGGAATTGTTTGTGTCGCTTGGCTTAATCATACAGCTACCTCATTGCACCTCTTCGACATCTTTGCATGAGGTGCTGTTTAGGGCCTAGTTTTTGAAAAGTGCCATCCTGTGTGACACTGCCGTATGAGTCCAGGGGTACTGCTGTATTAGTCCTTGGGTACTGCCGTATAAGTCCACCAATTGCAGATTTTTTTTTTAAAGTGACTGGAGCGTGCTGGAGATGCTGTCAGTGGACCGAACAATTGCGGCCCACTCTCGACATTCAGCCACTGCGGACACTACTAGATGGGCCAGGTGGTTGTGTTGCTTAGTTTAGTCATACAGCAACCTCGGTGCACCTTTTTTTCTTCTTTGCATCATGTGCTGTTTGGGGCCTTTTTTTGATATCTGACCTCCTGTCTGCCACTGCAGTGCCACGCCTAGATGGGCCAATTGTGTTGTGTCGCTTGGCTTAGTCATACAACTACCTCATTGCAATTTTTTTCTTCTTTGCATCATGTGCTGTTTGGGGCCTTTTTTTTTTATATCTGCCCTCCTGTCTGACACTGCAGTGCCACGCCTAGATGGGCCAGGTGTTTGTGTTGTCCACTTGTGTCGCTTAGCTTAGTCATACAGCCACCTTGGTGCAACTTTTAGGCCTAAAAACAATATTGTGAGGTGTGAGGTGTTCAGAATAGACTGGAAATGAGTGGAAATTATTGTTATTGAGGTTAGGAGCAAAATGACTCCCAAATTCTGTGATGTTTTTATGTGTTTTTTCCCCAAAAAATCATCCAGATCCAAAACCAAAACCAAAACACTAAAGGGTGGTTTTGGCAAAATCAAGCCAAAACACGAAAATGGAATTAGAACCAAAACCAAAACACAAAACACGAAAAGTGCCCGCCGCACATCTCTAGCTCAGGAAATGTGGTAACAATACACATACAGTAAGGCAGATTCTGTTTTTAACTAAAATGAACTATTTTTTCTTTATTTTAGAGAAACATATATGACACGTAGTACTCTACAGGAGAAATATTTTACCGGTTTGAACAGCATTTAAGAAAATAAAAAGATTTTTCTATTCAGGTCCCATGATTTATTAGTTTATGGGATTTGTAGCAATTTTAAGTTTTATCTTGAACCCTAAAAGACGGCACATTATAGGAAAATATATTTAATGGTCATTATTCCTTTACCTAATATACTGAAACTGGGAATTTCAACCATTACAGTAAATAAAACAGAGAAAATCCACTATTTAGCCGACGACTTGCACAATTGGATAATGGCCAAAGCCTTAGTCCTCAGAAGTAGTGACACAGTCCCAGGTGCAATTATTCTGCAGCTTACAAACAAACAACAGTAGAAACAAACTACATAGGAAATTCATCATCTGCTTCAAAGAGGAATTAATAGAAGCAACTAATTTATTTACCCTGACATATGTATCACTCTCAGCTATTAGTTCAAGTGTTTATTTGAACTTAAATGTTGTTTAGTTTCCTTTGTGACCTCGACCTACAAAAGATTGGTGCGTCCAATAGATTCATGAAATACAGTCAACAATAAAACAAGGAACTTTATACTACTAGCCCTCCATGCATCTTCAGTTCACGGGGCAGGCAACCACTTAACTCGCAATTTTATTTGTTTCTTTATTTTATAAAAGGTCAAAAAATGTAATAAAATTGAGAGCATCTGTTCAAAATATATTTAAATATTTTAATAGAATAATATACAGTATATATATATATATATATATATATATATATACACACACACCAGGCATGTCCAAACTGTGGTCCTCCAGCTGTTGTGAAACTACATATCCCAGCATGCCCTGACACAGTTTTGCTGTCAGAGAATGCTAAAGCTGTGTCAGGGCATGCTGGGATGTGTAGTTTCTCAATAGCTGGAGGGCCGCCGTTTGGACATGCCTGATATACACACACACACACACACACACACACACACACACACACACACACACACACACACACACACACACACCATGGGGTACCTAGCACACCCGTGCCCTCATTGTAGCATTACTCATCACCACCTTCCAACCCAAGGACCATAGTACCCTCAGAGGCAATTATCACCAGTGGAACTACCCCTTATCTCCCTAGCGGGGATCGATTTTCAGAGGCTCTAAGCCCCACCCCCCAGTGCTTAAAGGTTCCCACTGTGATACTTATGCCCCACTCACCATGTCATATCACCTCCCCCAAGTGCCATGTGCCACCTTTAACATTTGACACAGACCCTTACACCTCTGCCAGGGGCCAGACGATCAGAAGGAAATCCATTCTGCATGGATTTCCAGTGGCGTAGCCAGCCTTTGAGATGATGGCGAGCAAATATGGAAAACCAGGCAGGTCTGTATATACAGTTTTGTGCTCCCATACCCTTACCTGTTTTATCTGTATTATGTTCTATAGGCTGTACAGGAACACGGGATCTGGGAGTCTAGGTTTTGATTAATGGGTAATCTAATACAGTGTCACAATCTTTCACTCGCTGCACTTTTCATGGTCATGGAGTCTGCGATTGCAACTTAACGTATCTAGAAGTACCTAAAAGATGATCTCTACATTTCACACACAGGGGGAGAAGTATCAAGGCTTGGAGAGAGATAAAGTGGAGAAATTTCCCAAAGCTTCCAAAGACTGTGCTGGATGAATGGCCGTTAGAAGGTGATTGCTTGCAATGTGCAACTTCTCCGCTTTATCTCTCTCCAAGACTCGATACATCTCCCCATCATACATTTAAAACAAATTGAAGACACTGTGGTTTCTGGTCTCTTGCTGAGAGGCGTTCTCACCTACCTGTGTTTCCACGTCTGTCAGTTTTCTCGTCTGCTCCGCCGTTTGGCTCAGCAGGCTTGTCCCTATTTCCAGCATAGTGGCCGTCTGGTTCTGCACTGCATTCTGCTGCATCTGCACCATCTCTGTCTTCATGTTGTCCACAATGTAGTTCTCCAACTGCATAAGAGACAATAAATAAAGCTGAATGGGTACAGCAGCGATGAGGATGCACTCTATATCCATATTCATCTATTAACATCACATGTTAGTTTCTCCTGTATTCTTCTATACGTTCCTCCAGGGCAGCCAACCGGGGGGGACTGCGGGGACTGGTGTCCCGGGCCCTTACAGAAAGGGAGGCCCACCCTTGGCTCCTACCACCAATACCTGGACAGCTGCACCAGGCTGTAAAACAACAGTTGGCTGATGCACAGGGAGGACTTCTTCAAACAAGCCTTACCTGTGCATCGGCTCTCTGTGAACCATTCCTGTAGGTCCGCAACGCTCCACCTATATGTAACATCACACTGTATGACATCACATAGGGGTGGAGAGGTGGAGCAAAATCTTTTTTGTTTGGGGGAGGGGCCCTGTCTATTTTGACAGTCCCGGGCCCCACAATTTCGGATGGCAGCCCTGCGTTCCTCTAAGGCTAAAATAAAAGTCAAGTTATAATATTAATATACAGAGATTCCGGCATCGGTTTCCTGAACGCCAGGATCCCGAAAGACGGTATTATAACTGCATCCCATATACAGTACAGTACGTGTGTTTGTTCATCAGCAATATTATAAGTTCTATTATGTAAGGCAAATGGGCATCTTACTGTATATTTTAAATTTACTGTTGCTCTAAGTTAATCATTACAATAGTATAGTTTAATGGTTTGATTTATTACAGAGAGGTCACCAAACAACAAGGGTTAAAGGTGAAGGAAACTTAATTTGCAAATTGTTGGAATTAATTAGAAGAATAGAAAAGAAAATATATGTCCTTCCACAGAGAGACGGCGAGTTCTGCTTTTTGTTCTTTGTAGATGATTCATCGCCCGTCAGACATCCAGTATCTATGGGTTGTATACAATCTTTACTAGTAAATTTACCAAGGTCCGCTGCCTGACATATATGTGGATTCATTTTATTTTCTTATTTTAATTACAATCAAAAGTTTCCTGATAAATCTAGATCACCACAAATGAGAAGAGTTACTCCGTACGTGTTTATTTATCCTCGTACATTTGATTTGTTTATACTGATATAATTGTGCATGTCGCCGCTGCTGATTTAATGCAGTGAACAATGTATACAATTTAAGTATTTCGAATGCAATACATGATTGCGTGACGCTGCACACCCAAGCCTCAGGCGAATCTTGTAATCACGTATATTTATTAGATTTTAAAATTAGATACATATACAGTAGACAAAAAAAAATAACGAAAATGAGAAAAGACAGTCGACAACAATATCAGTATAAGCACTTTGGGACTAACGGATAGAGCAAGCATGGATAAATGGCAATAAACATAAATCATTAAGAAAAAAAGTACATTAGACAGACAGGCGATAAACAACATCAACCAGAATAAAATACATCAAGTTCATATAAACATTGTGGCAACGGAACACCCAGAGGTAGAAGAAGAACAGATTTAGGTAGAGGAGACATTTGAGTCCAAGGCATTAATGGTGTACTGCCAAAAGGACCAAGGCCCTCATTCCGAGTTGTTCGCTCGCTAGCTGCTTTTAGCAGCTTTGCACACGCTAAGCCGCCGCCTACTGGGAGTGAATCTTAGCTTTGCAGAATTGCGAACGAAAGATTCGCAGAATTGCGAAAAGAAATTTCTTTGCAGTTTCTGAGTAGCTCGAGACTTACTCTGCCACTGCGATCAGTTCAGTCAGTTTCGTTCCTGGTTTGACGTCACAAACACACCCAGCGTTCGCCCAGACACTCCCCCGTTTCTCCAGACACTCCCGCGTTTTTCCAAGAAACGGCAGCGTTTTTTCGCACACACCCATATAACGGCCAGTTTCCGCCCAGAAACACCCACTTCCTGTCAATCTCACTCCGATCACCAGAACGAAGAAATTTCATCGTTAAGCCGTGAGTAAAAATACCAAACTTTTTTGCAAATTTACTTTGCGCAGACGCACTGCGAACATTGCGCATGCGCAGTTTGCGACTAATCGCTCCATTGCTAAAATAACTAACGAGCGAACAACTCGGAATGAGGGCCCAAATTCTATCAAACTTTAATGGACACATCGCTTTAGTATACATGAATCATTTGTAGTAAACACTGGCGTTAAACAGACCTATCCAGGAAGGAAGAGAAGGGAACACACTTCATCTAATGTAAAAAGAATAGTAATATAAGTTTACAAATACCGATTTGAAACACCTACCAGGCCAAGACCAAACAAAAAAATGTTGCTAGTCAACTGCAGTGTGCTGGGGGAATTTCTGTTGTTTATTATAGTCTAAATTACCCCCTCCCTCACATGCACTTGTGATGGACCAATAAATTGATGTGAGCAACTATCATTCTGTGTATAGCAGTTCTGAGAGGCATGGATGGGATCAGTACTTGAAGGGTATAATGATCCTTGTAGTGCCACACTGGAGAAACTTAGGGTGCCTCCAGTTGAGTTGGGTCTCAAACTAGAAATACAGATATATATGACCCAAAGTAGGTGCTATTATCATGTCGCATATGAGCACCAGAGCAGAGACACCTTGCCGTGGCTGGTGGCATACCATATGTTTGCAAATGTGCTGTATGTAACTGAGATATTTTAATTACTATTATCATGTAGGATGCATATTGGTGGTTCATAGCGGTGTGCTGGGGGAACTTGTTTGTTTTCTTCTAGTCTAGATTAAACCTTACATGCACCTGCCATGGACCAATAAACTCATTTAAGTAACTAAAATTATGTGTATCAAATATTCGGGTCAGCCAGACACAATCTAATCTTTACACAGCCCAGGACCCAAGACCAAAAAATCACCAAATAAGGAAGAGGACCAAAGCAGATTCCAGGAAGCAGCAGCAGATGCCCCATACTTTGGATAGGAGGTACAATAGGTAGACACTGAACTTCACAGCTGTCCCAGATGAACCCAAGTCCAATACACTCTATGGAGTATATACTGTATAACTGTATCTGTTGAGATTTGGAATGCGGTGTGATGGTGCAAGGGGTGCCAGGAACAAAGCTCCAGTCCATATCTGCAAAGGGACCTGTGTCCGACGCCCATTTAGATCTCAGGAATTGCAACCCACCCAGACCCATAGCTGAAATTAATGAGGAATAAGTACATCAAATGTATTTTTTAGATGGGAGAGTATGAATATGTAACTTGAATATCAAGTTGCACATACTGTAGGTGACTCCACCAAAGCAGGGATGCCCCCATCCCACTGTGCACACAACGCATGTATGAGCTGCAGAAACCGGTAAAACATACAGATACAACCTTATGCACCTATGCCGAAGTCGCAACAAACAGGTCCTGTGCAACTCAGCTTAAGCCAAGCATGTTTTCACTCTTAGTCGCACAAATGGAACGATTGATGTAACAAAACTGCATCATGAGACTGCACTGATTAATTTGATATGCAACATTTCTACATCTGTGCACAAGTCTGAGTCTGAGTCTGTATATAAGTTGCTAAAATTCCACTTTCACCATGAGTTCTACTCAGAGTCTTGTACGCAATGCGGAGACACTTACCAGCCCAAACAAGAAGTAACACATCTAGCACTCTTTGTGAATAGAGAAGGGGGAGGATAAATCTGGTCTGAACAACCATCTTCACCAAATTCACCCTTCCCACAACTAACAAGGGAAGCTTTTGCCAGATGTGAGATTTACATATTATTTTAAGGAAATCAATTTGGGGTTAAGGAGACATGAGTCACATCATTGGCGATCATAATGCCAAGATATTTAAAAGATGGGTGCAATGTAGCAGTATTCAACAAACACAATAACATATTGTCAGCATAAAGGGAAATTCTCTCCTCAGACCCTGACACCATAACATAGTAAAATACTATAGTTTCTGAGGTTGAAAAAAGACAATTTGTCCATTGAGTTCAACCAATTTGTGGTCTCCTACCGAATAAAATGTTTTGGCTGTATTCAATTACACCACCAATGAATCATCGCTGCCCTCATGGCACAAGAATAAAAATGCTATCCAAATGCTATCGAAAAAAACATATCCAAAATACGACCATACCTTACACAAGACACTGCTAAAACTCTAATCCATGCTCTCATTATCTTCCGCATTGATTATTGCAATAGTCTCCTAACTGGTCTTCCCAAAACGAGACTCTCACCACTACAATCCATTCTGAATGCAGCGGCGAGGCTTATCTTCCTCGCTAGACGTTCATCGTCTGCAGATCCACTCTGTCAGTCCCTCCATTGGTTACCTGTACTCTACCGCCTTCAATATAAAATACCTTTACTCACACACAAGGCCATTTACCAAACTACACCAACGTACATCACTTCGCTTATCACAAAATATCTCCCAACCCGACCTCTTCGCTCTTCACAAGACCTGCGTCTCTCATCCACACTCATTACTCGCTCCCACTCACGACTGCAGGACTTTCATCGGGCTGCACCCACTCTGTGGAATGCCCTACCACGCACAATAAGACTCTCCTCTAGTCTCCAAACCTTCAAGCGTTCCCTGAAAACTCACCTCTTTAGGCAAGCGTATCAAATTCCAGAACCGCCCAGATAACTTTCCTAAACCTTCCTATCAAATTGCATCCACTCTGTACAGTCCACACATATTCTCACATGTCTTCTCATTCTATGCAATAGATAGGCATATGTACACAAGGAAAGGTGCTATTTCCCTATAGATTGTAAGCTTGCGAGCAGGGCCTTCCTACCTCTATGACTGTTATCACCCAGTTTGTTATTGTTATTGTTTTTTCAAATTGTAAAGCGCAACGGAATTTCCTGCGCTATATAAGAAACTGTTAATAAATAAATAAATAAATGCTGGCGATAAGTCACGGTTGATTTCTCTGGCATAAAATCGGATTCTGTCATGATGAATAATCTCCAATATCACATTATTCAAACGTATAGCTACAATTTTTAGCAGAATCTTAACATCTGTAAATAAGAAAGAAATACTGTAGATCCATATGAGTCCAGATAAACCGGATTCTTTCCAGGCTTGGAGAGGACCACAATCAAGACCTCCACCATTAAGGGGGCAAAGGAACCAGCTTCAGAGAAAGCATTAAATGTCTAACAATTTGGGGACAAAATAACAAAGATGACTTTTATAAAGCTCTATAGGAAGTCCACCAATAAATGGACACCTACTTTTAGGAAAGGACTGAATAGCGTCCTCCGCCTCTGCAAGGGAAATGGAGGAGTCTAAGTGCTCTCAACTACTAGGTGCAATGATAGGCAAAGGAAACTGATGCAAGTAGGAATCTAAGTATAAACAATCACAAATAATCACAAAACACTCCAGCAACAGACTGCATAGTAGAAAAGGTAATAGCATCAGCACCAATCAATGCATACAGAGTGGGAAGGGTGGACCCATCTCAAGCCATGAAAGTCATAAACCTACTAGCCCTATTAGCTTGAATATCATGTTCATGCATGGAGAAGAAGAGTGGCACCTGGACTTGTTATGAAGGAAATTGATCCATTCCTTATGAATAGCAAGCCATTCCACCCCATTAGCAGTACGGAAGGTGTAGTGGTTAGCATTACTGCCTCACAGCACTGGGTTCAATTTCTACCATTTCCCTAACTGTGTGGAGTTTGTATATTCTCCCCGTACTTGCGTGGGTTTCCTCCAGGTACTCCGGTTTCCTCCCACAATCCAAAAATACACTGGTAGGTTAATTGGCTCTCAACAAAATTAACCCTAGAGTGTGTCTGTGTGTACATGTGGTAAGGAATCTAGATTGTAAGCTCCACTGGGGCAGGGACTGAGGTGAATGGCCAAATACTCTCTGTAAAGCGCTGTGGAATATGTGTGCGCTATATAAATAACTGGTAATAAATAAATTAGCAGTAAACAGCTGGCAAGCTATTACACTTCCAGTGCCAGACTCCTCTGCTCCAATTACACCTTCTATAAAGAAATCTTAGGGGTATATGCAATTGCCGACGAATCGCGGCAATTTTTCGCCCGTTTTTTAATTCGACAAAATTCGACAGTCGAATTCCGGCAGGTGGGTGCCGGAATTCAACATATTCAATAAAAAACGGATTCGACAGTCCCGCTGTCGAAAAACGGACGATTTGACGGATTTTGATTAGATTTTTAAAAATGTTTTAAAAAAACGGGTAAAAACGGTAAAAAAAACGAAAAAAAATTGCGTGGGGTCCCCCCTCCTAAGCATAACCAGCCTCGGGCTCTTCGAGTCGGTCCTGGTTCTAAAAATTCGGGGGAAAAACCGACAGGGGATCCCCCGTATTTTTAAAACCAGCACCGGGCTCTGCGCCTGGTGCTGGTGCAAAAAATACGGGGGACAAAAAGCGTAGGGGTCCCCCGTATTTTTTACACCAGCACAGGGCTCCACTAGCTGGGTAGATAATGCCACAGCCGGGGGTCACTTTTATACAGCGCCCTGCGGTCGTGGCATTAAATACCCAACTAGTCAGCCCTGGCCGGGGTACCCTGGAGGAGTGGGGACCCCTTCAATCAAGGGGTCCCCCCCCAGCCACCCAAGGGCCAGGGGTGAAGCCCGAGGCTGTCCCACCCATCCAAGAGCTGCGGATGGGGGGCTGATAGCCTTAAGTAAAATGAAAGAATATTGTTTTTTTCCAGAAGAACTACAAGTCCCAGCAAGCCTCCCCGCAAGCTGGTACTTGGAGAACCACAAGTACCAGCATGCGGGTGGAAAAACGGGCCCGCTGGTACCTGTAGTTCTACTGAAAAAAAAAGACCCAAATAAAAACAGGAGACACACACCGTGAAAGTAAAAGTTTATTTCATACATGCCGACACATACATACTTACCTATGTTGACCCGCCGACTCCCACGTCTCCAATGTCGCAGACGATCCGGGGTACCTGTGAATAAAATTATACTCACCTCAATCCAGTGTCCTGTGATTTGTAATCCACGTACTTGGCAAAACAAAAAAAACGAATACCCGGATCACACGGACTGAAAGGGGTCCCATGTTTACACATGGGACCCCTTTCCCCGAATGCAGAGACCCCCCGTGACTCCTGTCACAGAAAGGTCCCTTCAGCCAATTAGGAAGCGCCACTTCGTGGCACTCACCTGATTGGCTCTGCGCGTCTGAGCTCAGACACGCATTGCACAGCCCCCTCCATTACTTTCAATGGTGGGAACTTTGCGGTCAGCGGTGAGGTAACCCCACCGCTGACCGCAAAGTTCCCACCATTGAAACTAATGGAGGGAGCTGTGCGATGTGCTGTCTGCCAGCTCAGACGCGCATACAGCCAATCAGGAGAGTGCCACGAAGTGGCAGGGACCTTTCCCTGTGAAGGGACCTTTCTGTGAAGGGTCTCCCGTGAATAGCCGCTGTGCGCATGCACACAGCGTCTATTCACTGCTGCTCTGGTGGACTGTCCTGCGAAAATCGGGACAGTTGGGAGGTATGCAGTACATCTGCCCCTATTACTGAAAAGCGCAGGAAGTAAGTACTTCTCTGTTCAATCACCCCATCACCCATCCATTACATCTTTAGATTTTGGATAGAGAAATGTTTCCCCAGAATACATGCAGATAATGGGGCAGATGTATTAAGTCTGGAGAAGTGATAAAGTAGTGATAAGTTCAGGGTGGTAATGCACCAGCCAATCAGCTCATAACTGTCAATTTACATATTGGAGCTGATTGGCTGGTGCATTATCACTTTGCACTTATCACTGCTTTATCACTTCTCCAGGCTTAATACATCTGCCCCTTTGTGAGTAATATCGCTCACAGGACAGATCAGCTTTCTTAGCTCAGCCCTCGGTACTATGGTTCCAAGAGATCACAGAGTTACAGGGAAGAAGTCAGATGTGAAAGAAAATATTATCGGACTCCAGTGTTTGCTGAGAGTCTGCTCTTACTAATCAGGATTACAAGTGTCTGCCAGGTACGCAGGTCGGGACTCACGGACAGTTTATCATTACATCTCTTTCCCTATGGTTTTATGTTACCAAATTTCACAGCGCAAAGTCAACAGCCAACAGTGCTTTCCCCAATCATTTGTCAGTGACACACATAAAATATTATCCACAGTCATTTCTACTTTTATATCCAATTTGTCTGGTCTTACCTTGTTAATGTTGTCCTCTGCAGGAACCCCAGCAAGATATATTTGAAATGTACATTTATGGGACTGTTAAACTGCTGAGTAAGAATGAGTGTAACATTTTATTACAGAGTATAAGGGGGATATTCAATTACCGCCGAAGAGACATCGATGTTTCTTCGATATTTTTTTTCTGGGATATTCAATTTGAAGAACACCTGAAAAAATGTATTTTTTCACATGAAAACACACAGGTTCTATGAAACCTGTGTGTTTTTGGCAGAAACAGCGCCATTTTCTGAGGATTTTGCTTTGCCTCCCGGCTTATCTGAGCTAATTTAATAGCCCCCCGGTGATACTTTTATACCCGACAGTGAGTGTGTGTAATTGACTGTCCCCCTAAGTGAGTATAACCACCTCAGTAACATGCCTGCCACACTCCCATGTCACACCCGTACATCTCCACGTGTCCACATTGCGACCTCAATGTCACTTCCTTGTCACCATCCAGAAACATCCCTCAGACCACGCGAATGGTAACTGCCGCATCATTGGAGCGGCCACATCTGGAATACGGCGTATAGTTCTGGGCACCACACTACAAAAAATATATCACGGAACTAGAAAACGTTCAGAGAAGAACCACAAAATTGATAGAGGGGTTAGAGGCACTGGATTATGCGGAAAGACTATCTAGGTTAGATATGTTTACATTGGAAAAGAGGTGTCTAAGAGGAGGCATGCTTCACATCTACAAATACAATAAGAGTCAATACATTAAACAATCGGGATGTAGTCATGTGACCGGCGGTCAGGAGACCCACGGTCACAATATCTCCCCCTACATCCCGTTCCCTCACAATCCTGACAGTCGAATAGAACCAGTGGCAACCGCAGGTAGCCACTGAGCCCGCAAGGGGCTTGTTGCATTCACCCCCGCCGGCATTCCGCTGCCGGGATTCCAGCGTCGGTATGCTGACCGACGGTCGGTTGACCGACGGTCACGCATATCACACCCGAACAATTAGGCGATTTGTTTATCAAGAAACCTATACACAGGACACGCAGTTACCCGCTAAGGTTAGAGGAGAGGAAGTTTCATACCCTGAGAAGGTAGGGCTTCTTCACAGTAAGGGCAGTACAGATATGGAACTCTCTTCCAAAGAAGGTTGTACTGGCTGACACAATTGATAGGTTTAAAAAAGGGTTAGACAATTTTTTAGCTGAAAATGGCACCCAAGGATATATGGGCTAATTCAGTAAGGATAGCAGATGCTGCTAATCAGCAGAATGTGCCATCCTTTTGGTCGCATGCTGGGGGCCGCCATCGCTGGGCAAGGCCGCCAAGCATACTGACCGGCGCCTCCCCCACTTCAACTAGCAGAAATTGCGATCGCATTGCAATTTCTGCTCGTCAGCAGACACTAAGGATAGCTCCTGCCGGTGCAGCTTAACTGCGCCCACAGGAGTCCCGGCGCCATCTTACCCATTGCGGTGGCTGCGTGTGATGTCACGCAGCCGCCGTGATCACGCCCCCGTTTGCGCCACACCGCCCACTGTTCACACAGCCACGCCCCCGCAACGCTTCATCTCCTCCCTGGAAACGGAGCGTTGCCACCCCCCCTCCCGCCCCGCGATCGCCTCTGACTGATTGACAGGCAGAGGCAATTGCTTTTTCTTCAGCCCTCTCCCCCCTGCAGCAAGTGCTGGCGTATGCATAGGACGGTCGCTGCGCATGCAAAAATTCCGGTTGGATCGGCCCATAACCTTTAATAATAATGTATGGTAATGTCTGGGGCAGTAGAAGTAAATCCATATCATAGCAGTAGATCAAATATAGGTTGGACTCAATGGACACATTGTCTTTTTTTCAATCTCAATAACTATGGGGGTCATTCAGATCTGATCGCTGCAGTGCGTTTTCGCACAGCGGGCGATCAGGTCATAACAGCGCATGCACCACAAATGCGCACGCGCGTTGGACAACAACAACGGGTATCGCCGGTCAGCGATGGGATGGTGCAAAAAATCCACTCGCACGGGCGTTCGCAAGGTGATTGACAGGAAGAGGGCGGTTGTGGGTGGTAACTGACCGTTTACTGGGAGTGTTCAGGAAATACGCAGGCGTTCCCAAGCATTTTCAGGGCGGGTGTGTGACGTCAGCTCCGGCCCCGATCAGCCTGTTCTCATCACACTAGAGGAGTAAGTCCTGGGCTGCGCACAGACTGCACAACGTGGATTTTAGCAGCTCAGTGTACACATGGGATCGCACACTAGCACGGTGGATATACACTCCCCCTGTAGGCGGCAACTATCTGAACGCAGGACAGCAAAAAACGCAGCCCAGCGATCAGATCTGAATGACCTCATATGTTACTAACTGAAGCTCTGTGCGAACAGATATTGGATGCATGCGTAATGCAACATAGACACATGCACAGTAGCAAAAAATTGGTCGACTGCATCTGACATCAACATTGCATCCGATTCAGAATCAGGCCCATACTATTTGGATAACCTGACGCTTTTTGTCTTGTGACTCATCTTTCATGCCATACGGCTGGCTGGCATCAGGCATACCGGGCACGCGGTGCGTGGCGGCTGCAGGATCTGAGCGGCGGCACAGTGCACTTTGAACTTTATTTTTTAAGCAGCGGATAACAACTGTTGGGAAACAATGAATTGTGCCAAATACGGACACCATACTCTCTATGCTCTGTGATAGGACATGAGACTTTAACTTGCTGTACATATATATACTGTACGTTGATAGCCAACGGGGTATGCAGTCACTTCAGTATGCGTACGTTTACCAGATCAGCCTTCGCAATGTTGACAGCAGAATGCTGACATTGATGTTGCCGACAATGTTACAATGTCTACATCATTAAAGTCTGCACCTGCAAAATGTTGACATTGACAATTCAGAAACATTGTCGTTCCCAGGAGATTTAGGGTTAGCGTGAGACTTTCCGCTAGAGTTAGGGGATGTGTTAGGGTTAGGGACAGAATGCCAGATTGAGGATACAATCAGTTTGTTGTTATACTAACAATGTCGACACAACATCAGTGTCGTCATCGTGACTGTCTACTAACATAATATATAAATTATATATATATTATAATAATAATAATATTTACAGCATATAGTGCTTTTCTCCTGTAGGACTCAGAAACAATTAAAAACTAAACCTTGAAAGCACAATAAGCATATTGCAGGGTTGGTGCAGACATGTTGGGTAATAACTTCTATGCGTTATATATTTCACCCATGAAAGGTACCAGGTGAGGCAGCCATCTTGGGTGCGCTACGTAGGGTTACCCTGGGTGGAATATGTCATGCCTAAAAGAGATGACACAAAACGGGTGGTTCCTGTGCTCTGATATTAGTGGGGTTCCACCATAACTGCAATGTATTTTTCAGCCTATCCACGAGCGCACCAGATGAGGCAGCCATATTGGGCACAGTATGAAGGTTACAGTGTGGGAGAAAAGCCATACAAGGACCTTGGCATACATGGGAAAACTGACACGTGTGTGGCACTATGATATTCCCTGTATGAATAGATGTGAAATACATCCTGCCCACGGAGGATGCACTTCAGCACGGCCGTCTTTTTGTATGGGCTCAATGGGCACTTGCCCAAGGGCCCCAGGAGTCTAAGAGCCCTAGGCTGAAAGCTGAGGGTCCCCTCTTTCCAGTGGTACTAGATTTTTGAAAATCGGCCCTAAGGAACCAGAGATATCTGGCTTCGAAGCAGTGGTCCCCACCCAAGACTGTTAATTGCTCTTCCCAGACAGATATCTCGGGTTCTGTCAAACTTAACATTTTTCTGAGGGTATTCTCCAAAAGATGGGACTCTGCACTTTCAGTGGACACTGGCATCTTGTCTCTACTATGCCTAGAAACAGATATATCAGCCTTCAAGCAGCTGGTCCCTGCTCCAGCTCCACACATCTGGTATGCAGTTTTATACTTTTGCCGGAGTATTGCTCTGGCTCCTGAACTCTGATCTCCAAGTCCCCAGTGCCTCCTGAAAGGTGGGACTCTCTAGTTTTCATCTCATTCAAAGCTAAGAAATCTATTTCCAGGAACTGGAGATATCTGCAGTCAAGCAAGCTGCCCTCCCACTGAAAAATTATGAATATTAAGCCCACTCCACTATACACCCCTCCCCTGCGTATTAAACCCCGCATACCACCCTGGAAGTCATGTACCGGGGCCCCTTCATTCATCCCAATACCTCTTCTACAGTTTAGTGTTCTCCCTCCCGCTCCATCTCCCACCATCTGTGCAGTAAAGGAGTAATTAGCAGAAATTACTGCTCCAGGTCCTACATGCTGAGCAGAAGATAGGACACACCCTACTGCCCCCCGGGACATCAAAGCTGCTGCTGATAGCACCCCCCATCCCTTCCGCTGGAAGATAGGTAGGGGGCCCAGTGCATTGCTGTGCCCAGGGGCCTACGCTGCTGTTAAGACGGCCCTGCACTTCAGTGGAGGTGTAGCACACAGGCATAGTGTACAGTGGGGCAGAAGTAAATGGTGCAAAGCAGAGGACCATAAATACAGCAAACAGTGATGCAGTTTGGACACAATCCGTGGTGGACACAATCCCCCATGCAAGGAAAGGGCATGGGGCCAACGCACTTTGTGCTGAGTGTCCCTTTATTCAAATCACCTCATCAGTCTCGTTACGCACAGCGCTACCCCATACCAGGATCCCTATTCACAACGACAGTCTCGGATTCAGGAATATGCCCAAGAACTGGTGCTAACAGAGGTTGGTCAGCCAGTACATAGCATTCCGAGTGATCTAAGCTACAGTACTATGGGCAGTGCCACCTTCAGCTCCTGCTTCATGTCACTGAAATCAATTGTTCTGTATTGTGATGTTCTCAATATACGTAACAATGCGCTGCATAATATTTTGGCATTTTATAAACAATTACTAATAATGATAACTACATGTACAGCTCAGTAATACATGTGAAAATACCCCAACACATTACATTTTGAAAGTAGTAAAAAAAAATATTAAATCATAAAATCTATCTTTTATTTCTAGGATCATTTCTCTGCACTGCTGTACAGGACAACTAGCCGATTGATGTGTGCAAACTTCTACACGACCCAGACAGACATGACTAGGGGAAAACACATGGAACATTTCGTTGCTTGATTATTTTGCCTGTTTATCCTGAGTATACTGCAAGTAAATTACAAAGTTATTAAATATTTACTGTATGTCAGTCACTATGCTGCAGATCTGTATTGTAAATGATGTGAAATCTACTACAGGGCGCAAAGAAACAAATGATGTTTTCTAAGTTTAACTAGCGCATAGCAAAAATTTGAAATTTGTTCTGGTCATATGAAATGGGTGTGATCGACGATCCCGGTGGTCACATGACCAACACCAGCATCCTGACAATTAGAATGCTGACAGGGGATGGGGTAATTATTTTACCCCTCCCCTGTCCCCTACCCTAACACTAATTTGCCAGCGGTGGCAGCTAGGGCTAAGATAATGGGGGTGGCGGCTAGGGCTAAGACACCGGGGAATGACAGCTACGACTAAACCCCCTTTCTAGTACCTAATCTCTCCCCCCCCCCCCAGGTCCTAACCTTAACCTTATCAGTGGCCCTGATACTTACCTTTGGGATGCTGGCGTTCAGTGTTCAGGCGTCGGGATTCCGTGTGGTGTCGGCATTCCGGCATCCTGACTGCCGGGGAATCCCCATGAAATATGCATAGAGGGAATAAAAGATGGCCAGAGGCTTCTATGATGTAATTGAGACCACACTATAGAAAATGACCATGGGGGTCATTCCGAGTTGTTTGCTCGTTATTTTTTTCTCGCAACGGAGCGATTAGTCGCTAATGCGCATGCGCAATGTCCGCAGTGCGACTGCGCCAAGTAAATTTGCTATGCAGTTAGGTATTTTACTCACGGCATTACGAGGTTTTTTCTTCGTTCTGCTGATCGGAGTGTGATTGACAGGAAGTGGGTGTTTCTGGGCGGAAACTGGCCGTTTTATGGGTGTGTGTGAAAAAACGCTGCCGTTTCTGGGAAAAACGCGGGAGTGGCTGGAGAAACGGAGGAGTGTCTGGGCGAACGCTGGGTGTGTTTGTGACGTCAAACCAGGAACGACAAGCACTGAACTGATCGCAGATGCCGAGTAAGTCTGAAGCTACTCAGAAACTGCTAAGAAGTGTCTATTCGCAATTCTGCTAATCTTTCGTTCGCAATTTTGATAAGCTAAGATTCACTCCCAGTAGGCGGCGGCTTAGCGTGTGCAAAGCTGCTAAAAGCAGCTTGCGAGCGAACAACTCGGAATGACCCCCCATGTGCTTTCCCAATTCCTATGGTTTTTGTAAACACAAAGGGGGGAATTCAAACGTTTGAAAACTCGGTTGGGTGTCTGTTTTTTCCTGTCTATTAGATAGGACAAAGCAGACACCCAACTGACTTTTCAAACAATTGAATTCCCCCCAAAATATCCACAAAATTTCAAAACACTCATCTGCAGTTATTTCTTCCCACTGGAATACGTGCACTTTATAATGTGTTTCAGAAAGTCATTATACAATGTACAGCATAACTGAAGTGTGTAAAATGTGTTACGTTTTTGTCTACAGGATGTTTATGAGCTGGAATGAAAAGGTATTAGTGGAATTATTTGTTTCACTTGTAACTGTTAACATCTTGCAATATTTATCATTTTACAATTAGGTCTTTTTAATTATTTAAAACTGCCAGATCGGAATTTGCCCACGGGAAAAATAAAACATTTAATTTCGCCCTTGGCTGGGGTACGATGATTCTTTAATGGAAGTATAATCTTACTTTAATAATATTTTTATACATGTGGTTACTTAAATGTTATTAGTAAATGCTGATATTTAACTAAACAATTAAAACTTTTTTTTAATAAAGCGTTGATGGATGAAGCATACAGAAGGGGATATTAACGAGTACGTGTTTGTCAGCGCAAATCGTTTTTATTATTTCACAAAACAATCGCGTCATCGCGTGTAAGCGAGGTGAGGAAATCTGCAGCCGCTTAACGGTTAAAAAAATTCAAAGTAAAAGTCCTACTTTTCCTCTAATTGTTTCTTTCATCGGTTAGTAAAATGGGTTGTCTGCATTATTGAACGTCTGTTGTGAGAATCAGCCAAACACACAAATTAATTTAAAAAAATTAGTTTTAAAAAAAAATATAGTTACATTGTAGTCGATAGCGGAATAGTCGCATTTTGTAAATACAGATCTGTACATTTTACCTTCCCGATTGCAACTCAGCTTGTTATTTAACATCTGCCAGCCTGCGCTAGGTCACACTAAAGCTGCGTAATTTACCATGTCCTAACAAAGCTCTGAGAGGTTTATTGCTGTTGTAATAATAGAAAGCTTTTTTGATTACTGTCTGGGCTCCTGGTTTTGACTTTCTGTAACTATTTGGAAAGGGATTTCCCATTGTTAGTACTTTGAGATGCAATTGGAAAGAATAGGATATGTTAATATTAGAGATATTAGGGATGACAGCAACAAGATGAGTCTTAGGTTGCTCCCACACGCAACGGTTGTTTCCCAGATGCCTTCACACCAGACGAGAACTTACAATAAGCGCAGTATGGGAAGCATCATTTTTTTTTTCTTTCTAAAGAATCGAAAAGAATGTTTAGAAATACGTCTGGAATTTTTGATCATCCAGAATTTAGACAACTGCGTTGACAGTTTTCTATTTAGTCTGAACAATCGTAAATTAGCAATCTCTTTTTATGCATGCTCACAATGGGGACTATAGAACATAGATCTGTGACAGTTAATATTCTGTATTGCTGCTTAGCGGCAAGGTAAGTATACTCACCTTCCCCCAATGCTCCCCTAACCCTCCCCTCCCACAGCCTAAACCTCCCCCTCCCCCCACCACCGCTTAACCTTAATTCTCCCAGGTGGTGGCCTAAACCTAACCCCCTCCCCCACAGTCTAACCCTCTTACGTCTCTGGCAGTCCAGCACAGTAGAAGATCTTGCCACGGGCAAGCAGGACTTTTGCCCGGGGCGCTGTCTTCCGGAGGGCGCTGGCGCCATCCGGAGGGCGCCGCACCATGGCAAGATCCGCCACTGCTGTGCCCTCTGCTGCCCGCTGTGTCCCCCCGGCTGTGCCTCCTGTGAAGGGAACTAGACGCGTAGCGTCTAGTTTCCCTTCGTGGAGAGGACCTTTGCTGAGCGGTGCGCGATGACGTCATCGCGCACCGCACAGCAAAGGTCCTCTCCACGAAGGGAACTAGATGCGTAGCGTCTAGTTTCCCTTCGTGGAGAGGACCTTTTGCTGTGCGGTGCGCGATGACATCATCGCGCACCGCTCAGCATTTAAACGGCGCTACTACTGTACAGGGGGCGTAACTGACCACGCCCCCTGTATTAAGCCACACCCCCATTTCCTGCCCGGGGCGCAGAGCGGGCTTGAACCGGCCCTGGTCCAGCAGTCACTCGTTTGGGATCCCGGCTGTCCGTATGGCGATCGCCGGGATTGTGGTCCCGGTCAGGATTGCAACACCGGCATTCCAATCAGTGTCAGGATTCCAGCGCTGGTATTTCGACTGCTTGGATCCTGACTGAATCCAACTGCAGCTGCTCTGACCTGAAAGGTAATTGGAATTACCCCGAAACCATTTCCTAGAATAAATGGACGTATTTATATTTTGTACAATGGAAGTAGCAGAAAGTTCTCTCTAAAGGGGAGGTGTATCAAGCCTTGGAGAGAGATAAAGTGGAAGAGTTGCCCAGAGCAATCAATCAGCTCCTAACTGCATTTCAAAGACTATGGGGTGTATTTACTAAGCCTTGGATGGAGATAAAGTGGACGGAGGTAAAAGGGGACATGTACTAAGCAGTGATAAAAGTGGAGAAGTGAGCCAGTGGAGAAGTTGCAACCAATCAGCTGCTCTGTGTACCTTTATAGTATGCAAATTATAAATGTTACGTCAATGCTGATTGGTTGCCACGGGCGACTTCTCAACTTGCTCACTTCTCCACTTTTATCACTGCTTAGTACATGTCCCCAAAAGTAACAGTCAATCAGCTCCTAACTACCATGTCACAGGCTGGGTTTGAAAAATGACAGTTAGGAGCTGATTGGCTGGTACTTTATCTCCATCCAAGGCTTAGTAAATAGACCCATTAATATCTCTCCAGTTTATCTCCATCCAAGGCTTAGTAAATAGACCCATTAATCTCTCTCCAGTTTATCTCTCTCCAAGGCTTAGTAAATAGACCCCTATGTTAGATAAATGACAGTTAGAATCTGATTGGTTGTTTGGGCAACGTCTTCATACAGTATTATCTCTCTCCGAGGATTGACCACAAAGTTATACTGACCCAGCAGACTGGCTAGTTGTGGTTTATCGCTGTGCTGTTGGGCGACAGCCACATGGTTGATGGCTGGAGAATAAAACATGGGCTAACTAATGTATAAATAAATAGGACATTTGTTTAAGTTACATGAACTTGCCTGAAACCAGTTTATAGCTCCGGGAAAGCCTATTCCAAATATCATGACAGGACTGAGCTCTTGAAAAGTGAGATTTCTTACAACAGTTTATTTATCAGAATGGATCCAGGGTTTTGGATTGTAAAGATATGAAATGAAATTGCTTAATATGCTTAATCCCGAGTATTATATTCCATAGTGTCTGATGTGGGAAGAACCAGGACGGCGGGTCTCCACGCCGATCCGACAATCTTTCCGTTATTTCATTGAGAATAATAACTGCAGGAAATGTCCAACTTTAAAAACTCTGAACATATTCAGCAACGGTTTCTTGTAGTAACAGCCTGCAGGTATTTGCTGTAGTTATTTGGCAACTAAGATTTCTGGCTCGTACAGTATTCCGATTTCTCTGGCATTTTTCCTCTGGGATATTTTATTATTTAAAAAAAAAAAAAACATTTTATTGGAGAACTGCATGCTGGGCCTTGGAAGCAGCGGTGATAGCATCGTATGGTGATGCAGGAGGGGGCGTCTATTACAAGTAAACGCCTCTGGCTGCACTAGTGATCTCACCTGCTACCGGGGATGCAGCATCGGACCACTCAGTCACCATCGGGCAGCTTACGGCACCCATGGTGATGCACAAGCCGCCTGTTACAGAAGCCAGGAATTCTCCGTGCAACGACGATGGTCCCTGACATCTTCCCTCCCCCTAAACAGCAGCAACGCACCTCTGCTTTCGCAAACAGAGGTTCTCGCCGCCCCCTCCCTGCCCTCGAGATGGCAGCAGACTGTCAATCCCTGAGAATCTGACGCCGGGCTGCTTCCGACGTTGCAGGACCTGTTCTCGCATGCACAGAATGGGTCCCGATAAACAGTACTTTGCGCATCCTGATGTAGATCCTTCGGGATCTGAATAACACCCCATTGTACAAGAAAATAGTGAGGACGTGACTAGATTAACCTAATTAGAAGCAAATACGCCAGCACATATGAAACTGACCAAGGTAGACTCAAAGAAGGACTGTATAATAGAGATGTGCACTTGAAATTTTTCGGGTTTTGTGTTTTGGTTTTGGGTTCGGTTCCGCGGCCGTGTTTTGGGTTCGACCGCGTTTTGGCAAAACCTCACCAAATTTTTTTTGTCGGATTCGGGTGTGTTTTGGATTCGGGTGTTTTTTTCAAAAAACACTAAAAAACAGCTTAAATCATAGAATTTGGGGGTCATTTTGATCCCAAAGTATTATTAACCTCAAAAACCATAATTTCCACTCATTTTCAGTCTATTCTGAATACCTCACACCTCACAATATTATTTTTAGTCCTAAAATTTGCACCGAGGTCGCTGGATGACTAAGCTAAGCGACCCTAGTGGCCGACACAAACACCTGGCCCATCTAGGAGTGGCACTGCAGTGTCACGCAGGATGTCCCTTCCAAAAAACCCTCCCCAAACAGCACATGACGCAAAGAAAAAAAGAGGCGCAATGAGGTAGCTGTGTGAGTAAGCTAAGCGACCCTAGTGGCCGACACAAACACCTGGCCCATCTAGGAGTGGCACTGCAGTGTCACGCAGGATGGCCCTTCCAAAAAACACTCCCCAAACAGCACATGACGCAAAGAAAAAAAGAGGCGCAATGAGGTAGCTGTGTGAGTAAGCTAAGCGACCCTAGTGGCCGACACAAACACCTGGCCCATCTAGGAGTGGCACTGCAGTGTCACGCAGGATGGCCCTTCCAAAAAACACTCCCTAAACAGCACATGACGCAAAGAAAAAAAGAGGCGCAATGAGGTAGCTGTGTGAGTAAGCTAAGCGACCCTAGTGGCCGACACAAACACCTGGCCCATCTAGGAGTGGCACTGCAGTGTCACGCAGGATGGCCCTTCCAAAAAACACTCCCCAAACAGCACATGACGCAAAGAAAAAAAGAGGCGCAATGAGGTAGCTGTGTGAGTAAGCTAAGCGACCCTAGTGGCCGACACAAACACCTGGCCCATCTAGGAGTGGCACTGCAGTGTCACGCAGGATGGCCCTTCCAAAAAACACTCCCCAAACAGCACATGACGCAAAGAAAAAAAGAGGCGCAATGAGGTAGCTGTGTGAGTAAGCTAAGCGACCCTAGTGGCCGACACAAACACCTGGCCCATCTAGGAGTGGCACTGCAGTGTCACGCAGGATGGCCCTTCCAAAAAACACTCCCCAAACAGCACATGACGCAAAGAAAAAAAGAGGCGCAATGAGGTAGCTGTGTGACTAAGCTAAGCGACCCTAGTGGCCGACACAAACACCTGGCCCATCTAGGGGTGGCACTGCAGTGTCACGCAGGATGGCCCTTCCAAAAAACACTCCCCAAACAGCACATGACGCAAAGAAAAAAAGAGGCGCAATGAGGTAGCTGTGTGAGTAAGATAAGCGACCCTAGTTGCCGACACAAACACCTGGCCCATCTAGGAGTGGCACTGCAGTGTCACGCAGGATGGCCCTTCCAAAAAACACTCCCCAATCAGCACATGACGCAAAGAAAAAAAGAGGCGCAATGAGGTAGCTGTGTGAGTAAGATAAGCGACCCTAGTGGCCGACACAAACACCTGGCCCATCTAGGAGTGGCACTGCAGTGTCACGCAGGATGGCCCTTCCAAAAAACACTCCCCAAGCAGCACATGACGCAAAGAAAAAAGAGGCGCAATGAGGTAGCTGTGTGAGTAAGCTAAGCGACCCTAGTGGCCGACACAAACACCTGGCCCATCTAGGAGTGGCACTGCAGTGTCACGCAGGATGGCCCTTCCAAAAAATACTCCCCAAACAGCACATGACGCAAAGAAAAATTAAAGAAAAAAGAGGTGCAAGATGGAATTGTCCTTGGGCCCTCCCACCCACCCTTATGTTGTATAAACAGGACATGCACACTTTAACCAACCCATCATTTCAGTGACAGGGTCTGCCACACGACTGTGACTGAAATGACGGGTTGGTTTGGACCCCCACCAAAAAAGAAGCAATCAATCTCTCCTTGCACAAACTGGCTCTACAGAGGCAAGATGTCCACCTCATCATCATCCTCCGATATATCACCGTGTACATCCCCCTCCTCACAGATTATCAATTCGTCCCCACTGGAATCCACCATCTCAGCTCCCTGTGTACTTTGTGGAGGCAATTGCTGCTGGTCAATGTCTCCACGGAGGAATTGATTATAATTCATTTTAATGAACATCATCTTCTCCACATTTTCTGGAAGTAACCTCGTACGCCGATTGCTGACAAGGTGAGCGGCGGCACTAAACACTCTTTCGGAGTACACACTTGTGGGAGGGCAACTTAGGTAGAATAAAGCCAGTTTGTGCAAGGGCCTCCAAATTGCCTCTTTTTCCTGCCAGTATAAGTACGGACTGTCTGACGTGCCTACTTGGATGCGGTCACTCATATAATCCTCCACCATTCTTTCAATGGGGAGAGAATCATATGCAGTGACAGTAGACGACATGTCCGTAATCGTTGTCAGGTCCTTCAGTCCGGACCAGATGTCAGCATCAGCAGTCGCTCCAGACTGCCCTGCATCACCGCCAGCGGGTGGGCTCGGAATTCTGAGCCTTTTCCTCGCACCCCCAGTTGCGGGAGAATGTGAAGGAGGAGATGTTGACAGGTCGCGTTCCGCTTGACTTGACAATTTTCTCACCAGCAGGTCTTTGAACCCCAGCAGACTTGTGTCTGCCGGAAAGAGAGATCCAAGGTAGGTTTTAAATCTAGGATCGAGCACGGTGGCCAAAATGTAGTGCTCTGATTTCAACAGATTGACCACCCGTGAATCCTTGTTAAGCGAATTAAGGGCTCCATCCACAAGTCCCACATGCCTAGCGGAATCGCTCCGTGTTAGCTCCTCCTTCAATGTCTCCAGCTTCTTCTGCAAAAGCCTGATGAGGGGAATGACCTGACTCAGGCTGGCAGTGTCTGAACTGACTTCACGTGTGGCAAGTTCAAAGGGCAGCAGAACCTTGCACAACGTTGAAATCATTCTCCACTGCGCTTGAGACAGGTGCATTCCACCTCCTATATCGTGCTCAATTGTATAGGCTTGAATGGCCTTTTGCTGCTCCTCCAACCTCTGAAGCATATATAGGGTTGAATTCCACCTCGTTACCACTTCTTGCTTCAGATGATGGCAGGGCAGGTTCAGGCGTTTTTGGTGTTGCTCCAGTCTTCTGTACGTGGTGCCTGTACGCCGAAAGTGTCCCGCAATTCTTCTGGCCACCGACAGCATCTCTTGCACGCCCCTGTCGTTTTTAAAAAATTCTGCACCACCAAATTCAAGGTATGTGCAAAACATGGGACGTGCTGGAATTTGCCCATATTTAATGCACACACAATATTGCTGGCGTTGTCCGATGCCACAAATCCACAGGAGAGTCCAATTGGGGTAAGCCATTCCGCGATGATCTTCCTCAGTTGCCGTAAGAGGTTTTCAGCTGTGTGCGTATTCTGGAAACCGGTGATACAAAGCGTAGCCTGCCTAGGAAAGAGTTGGCGTTTGCGAGATGCTGCTACTGGTGCCGCCGCTGCTGTTCTTGCGGCGGGAGTGCATACATCTACCCAGTGGGCTGTCACAGTCATATAGTCCTGACCCTGCCCTGCTCCACTTGTCCACATGTCCGTGGTTAAGTGGACATTGGGTACAACTGCATTTTTTAGGACACTGGTGAGTCTTTTTCTGACGTCCGTGTACATTCTCGGTATCGCCTGCCTAGAGAAGTGGAACCTAGATGGTATTTGGTAACGGGGGCACACTACCTCAAGAAATTGTCTAGTTCCCTGTGAACTAACGGCGGATACCGGACGCACGTCTAACACCAACATAGTTGTCAAGGCCTCAGTTATCCGCTTTGCAACAGGATGACTGCTGTGATATTTCATCTTCCTCGCAAAGGACTGTTGGACAGTCAATTGCTTGGTGGAAGTAGTAAAAGTGGGCTTACGACTTCCCCTCTGGGATGACCATCGACTCCCAGCAGCAACAACAGCAGCGCCAGCAGCAGTAGGCGTTACACGCAAGGATGCATCGGAGGAATCCCAGGCAGGAGAGGACTCGTCAGAATTGCCAGTGACATGGCCTGCAGGACTATTGGCATTCCTGGGGAAGGAGGAAATTGACACTGAGGGAGTTGGTGGGGTGGTTTGCGTGAGCTTGGTTACAAGAGGAAGGGATTTACTGGTCAGTGGACTGCTTCCGCTGTCGCCCAAAGTTTTTGAACTTGTCACTGACTTATTATGAATGCGCTGCAGGTGACGTATAAGGGAGGATGTTCCGAGGTGGTTAACGTCCTTACCCCTACTTATTACAGCTTGACAAAGGCAACACACGGCTTGACAAATGTTGTCCGCATTTCTGTTGAAATACTTCCACACCGAAGAGCTGATTTTTTTTGGTATTTTCACCAGGCATGTCAACGGCCATATTCCTCCCACGGACAACAGGTGTCTCCCCGGGTGCCTGACTTAAACAAACCACCTCACCATCAGAATCCTCCTTGTCAATTTCCTCCCCAGCGCCAGCAACACCCATATCCTACTCATCCTGGTGTACTTCAACACTGACATCTTCAATCTGACTATCAGGAACTGGACTGCGGGTGCTCCTTCCAGCACTTGCAGGGGGCGTGCAAATGGTGGAAGGCGCATGCTCTTCACGTCCAGTGTTGGGAAGGTCAGGCATCGCAACCGACACAATTGGACTCTCCTTGTGGATTTGGGATTTCGAAGAACGCACAGTTCTTTGCGGTGCTTTTGCCAGCTTGAGTCTTTTCATTTTTCTAGCGAGAGGCTGAGTGCTTCCATCCTCATGTGAAGCTGAACCACTAGCCATGAACATAGGCCAGGGCCTCAGCCGTTCCTTGCCACTCCGTGTGGTAAATGGCATATTGGCAAGTTTACGCTTCTCCGACGACAATTTTATTTTAGATTTTTGAGTCCTTTTTTTACTGATATTTGGTGTTTTGGATTTTACATGCTCTGTACTATGACATTGGGCATCGGCCTTGGCAGACGACGTTGATGGCATTTCATCGTCTCGGCCATGACTAGTGGCAGCAGCTTCAGCACGAGGTGGAAGTCGATCTTGATCTTTCCCTAATTTTGGAACCTCAACATTTTTGTTCTCCATATTTTAATAGGCACAACTAAAAGGCACCTCAGGTAAACAATGGAGATGGATGGATACTAGTACACTTATGGATGGACGAGCGACTGCCGACACAGAGGTAGCTACAGCCGTGGACTACCGTACTGTGTCTGCTGCTAATATAGACTGGATGATAATGAGATAAAATTAAAATATATATATATATCACACTAGTACTGCAGCCGGACAGGTATATATTATGTAATGACGGACCTGCTGGACACTGTCTGTCAGACTCAGCACTGCAGACTCCTAAAGTAAGCTACTAGTATCAAGAAGATAGAAAAAAACAATAAACCACGGGTAGGTGGTATACAATTATGGATGGACGAGCGACTGCCGACACAGAGGTAGCTACAGCCGTGGACTACCGTACTGTGTGTGCTGCTAATATAGACTGGATGATAATGAGATAAAATTAAAATATATATATATATATATCACACTAGTACTGCAGCCGGACAGGTATATATTATGTAATGACGGACCTGCTGGACACTGTCTGTCAGACTCAGCACTGCAGACTCCTAAAGTAAGCTACTAGTATCAAGAAGATAGAAAAAAAAATAAACCACGGGTAGGTGGTATACAATTATGGATGAACGAGCGACTGCCGACACAGAGGTAGCTACAGCCGTGGACTACCGTACTGTGTCTGCTGCTAATATAGACTGGATGATAATGAGATAAAATTAAAATATATATATATATATATCACACTAGTACTGCAGCCGGACAGGTATATATTATGTAATGACGGACCTGCTGGACACTGTCTGTCAGACTCAGCACTGCAGACTTCTAAAGTAAGCTACTAGTATCAAGAAGATAGAAAAAAAAATAAACCACGGGTAGGTGGTATACAATTATGGATGGACGAGCGACTGCCGACACAGAGGTAGCTACAGCCGTGGACTACCGTACTGTGTCTGCTGCTAATATAGACTGGATGATAATGAGATAAAATTAAAATATATATATATATATATATATATATCACACTAGTACTGCAGCCGGACAGGTATATATTATGTAATGACGGACCTGCTGGACACTGTCTGTCAGACTCAGCACTGCAGACTCCTAAAGTAAGCTACTAGTATCAAGAAGATAGAAAAAAAAATAAACCACGGGTAGGTGGTATACAATTATGGATGGACAAGCGACTGCCGACACAGAGGTAGCTACAGCCGTGGACTACCGTACTGTGTCTGCTGCTAATATAGACTGGATGATAATGAGATAAAATTAAAATATATATATATATATATCACACTAGTACTGCAGCCGGACAGGTATATATTATGTAATGACGGACCTGCTGGACACTGTCTGTCAGCACTGCAGACTCCTAAAGTAAGCTACTAGTATCAAGAAGATAGAAAAAAAAAATAAACTACGGGTAGGTGGTATACAATTATGGATGGACGAGCGACTGCCGACACAGAGGTAGCTACAGCCGTGGACTACCGTACTGTGTCTGCTGCTAATATAGACTGGATGATAATGAGATAAAATTAAAATATATATATATATCACACTAGTACTGCAGCCGGACAGGTATATATTATGTAATGACGGACCTGCTGGACACTGTCTGTCAGCACTGCAGACTCCTAAAGTAAGCTACTAGTATCAAGAAGATAGAAAAAAAAAATAAACCACGGGTAGCTGGTATACAATTATGGATGGACGAGCGACTGCCGACACAGAGGTAGCTACAGCCGTGGACTACCGTACTGTGTCTGCTGCTAATATAGACTGGATGATAATGAGATAAAATTAATATATATATATATATATATCACACTAGTGCTGCAGCCGGACAGGTATATATTATGTAATGACGGACCTGCTGGACACTGTCTGTCAGCACTGCAGACTCCTAAAGTAAGCTACTAGTATCAAGAAGATAGAAAAAAAAAATAAACCACGGGTAGGTGGTATACAATTATGGATGGACGAGCGACTGCCGACACAGAGGTAGCTACAGCCGTGGACTACCGTACTGTGTCTGCTGCTAATATAGACTGGATGATAATGAGATAAAATTAAAATATATATATATATCACACTAGTACTGCAGCCGGACAGGTATATATTATGTAATGACAGACCTGCTGGACACTGTCTGCAGAATGCGTTTATAAAAACACCACACGACGAGTGTTTAACTTTTTCAGGCAGACAATCACAATATACTGGTGGTCAGCAGACAATCACAATACTGGTGGTCAGTGGTCACTGGTCAGTCACACTGGCAGTGGCACTCTGGCAGCAAAAGTGTGCACTGTACTTAAAATATGTACTCCTGCTATAACTGCTCCCCAGTCTCCCCCACAATTAAGCTGTGTGAGCAGTGAGCACTCAGCAGTCAGATAATGATATACAGTATATGATGCAGCACACTGGGCTGAGCACAGATATGGTATGTGTGACTGTGTCACACTGTGTATCGTTTTTTTTCAGGCAGAGAACGGATTCATTAAACTGGTGGCACTGGTCACTGGTCACACTATCAGCAGCAAGTAGTACTCCTCCTATATTATGCTCCCCAAAATTTGTGTCTCTCTCTCTCTCTAGTACTATTAGTCACTCTAAACGGAGAGGACGCCAGCCACGTCCTCTCCCTATCAATCTCAATGCACGTGTGAAAATGGCGGCGACGCGCGGCTCCTTATATAGAATCCGAGTCTCGCGATAGAATCCGAGCCTCGCGAGAATCCGACAGTGGGATGATGACGTTCGGGCGCGCTCGGGTTAACCGAGCAAGGCGGGAGGATCCGAGCCTGCTCGGCCCCGTGTAAAAAAAGCTGAAGTTCGGCGGGTTCGGATTCCGAGAAACCGAACCCGCTCATCTCTACTGTATAATGGGATCAGCTATAACTGAGGACGTCCCAATGAGAGAGACTCTAAATTATACCATGAGGTTAACGCAATATCTCTATGGAGTGAGTCCTTCACAGTAAGAGTATGGACATATGGCAACCAGACATCAAAAAACATTTCCACTTTGCTTTCTTTATTAATTGACATCTCTAACCAGTCCATATGACATAAGTATGCTAACCCGAGAAAGTAATAAGCCAACATCAAGGTGTCTGCCGATATCCATTGTGTGAGGATGGTCTTTTAGTCCGCTGCAACAATCTTAGCCAAAGGCGAGGTCGGAATCAGATATACTATAGCCCATTAAGGGGTAATTGTGAAAACTATGCCCAGTTTATCCATGATGTATGGCTGTATAAGAAACCAGAGTTAATTAACCTCTGCGCAGTCCCACAAGGAAGTGTAATATATCAGCAACGTAATAATTGGTTATTTATTTCTGCATAGGAAGCTAAAATAAGGTGTCGGTTAAAGAGAACAAAAGCCATAAGTATGGTCTTAAGGGATATAGGGGGTCATTCCAAGTAAATTTAGCACAGCTAGGATCAGGAACACAGACATGCGGGGGGACGCCCAGCACAGGGCTAGCCCGCCCCGCATGTCAGTCCTTACCCCGTCGCTGAAGTACAAAAGCATCGCACAGCGGCAATGCTTTTGTACTTCAGGAGTAGCTCCCGGCCAGCACAGCTTTTGCGCGCTGGCTGGGAACTAATCGTCGCTGCCCAGCTCACAGCGGCTGCGTGTGATGTCACCCCCCCCCCCCCCCGCACGGTCTGGCCACACCTGCGCTGGCCAGACCGCGCCCACAAAACGGCAGCCAAATGCCGCCCCCTCCTGCCCAGCGACCGCCTCTGCCTGTCAATCGCTAGGCAACGGCAGCCGTTGGCTGTAGCCATTCGACGGCACACTGCGGCATCAGTGCATGCGCAGTTCTGACCTGATCGCAGTGCTGCGATAAACTGCAGCGAGCGATCAGGTCAGAATGACCCCCATAGTGAGAAAATCTATTTTAAGAATCCAGTGACAGTATGTACCTGTTTAAATTAAGTGAGCGTCTAATATTTATTTATTTTTATTACCAGTTATATATATAGCACACACATATTCCGCAGCGCTTTACAGAGAGGATATTTGGCCAGTCACATCAGTCACATCACTATTATATGGGTATAAATAAAAAAATTAGAATATCCCAACCTGGGGCAGCGGCACGGATTCTGAGATGGATGGAGGATCACTGCCGCATGCAAGCAGCATTGAATTTCTGTCCGATTTCTTGGAGGGACATGCAGGAGACATCCCTGTAGAAGAGAAGCCTCCTGCATGAAACTGCGATCTCAGTACTGCAACCTACGCTGCAATGTGGGATCTAACGTCTGGACCTTCGGAAATGTGGGCTGCCTTGGCCCTCCCCTCCCAGAAAACGGGGCAACACGCCTGTTTCTCGGAAAGCAGGCCTCCCTCCATCCCCACCCCCTCAATGCCGCTGCCTGTGAATCAGGCAGTGACAGAGAAGAACTATGGGCGACATCGCAAGGTTCGTTTTGCACATGGGCAGAGAGGACCTTGCACAGCCGCAATTTCCTGAAGCAGGCCCTAAGACCTTGGCACCATGCAAATGGGCTATCATTCAGTGCTTATTATATGGTTTTCACGTAGCAAGCTGAATGGAATTCAGGGCAAACATAAATGAATCAGAGAAGCAAAACGAGGCACACTGTGATTGGGGGCAGTATAGATAATGAGAAGAGGAGCTGAGGGCATTCAAACAAAGGCTTTCATTGGGCACTGAATTTCGACAAAAAGGTCCCTTATTTTTAAGAACTAGACGATTCATGAACGTCCCCCAAACCAGGAGACCACAACTGATGCAGGGATCTAGAGCTCCACGACACCCTGGAAAGCTGAACGTTTTCTAATTCAGCATTAAACCAAGTGCGAGGGAAGCGTGCAAGCAGTTCTCCTCATCTGGATCATTTCTCTGTGAGAAGAGCTGTCTAGGGGATTAAAGTGCAAGGGTTCGGAAAGTTGGGGTTTTTTACAGTCTCACAGGCTCTGATCCAAGGAAGCAATTACAATGACATTTAAACAAAATAACATTTATTTTTATAGACAAAGGGATCATTTGCAACATGATACTTACATATGTTGAGCCTCCTTTGTTTCTAATCAAATATTATTTTTCGATGTTGAGCAAATACATTATAATGAGAGTGCTGCCATGTACTGTCTGTGTCACGGCGCAGCAATTTATGGAAAACAAATTGCTTGTCAGGTCATAATGGATAAGTGTTGTAATTAATAAAGTTGATGACTAAAAAATGATTATTATGTTTCCAATTTTCATTTTCTCCAAATGTCTTGGGAGACGGTATAATGCACTAATTGCTTTTTCCATCCAGTGGGAATGTTTACTGAGCATATCATATGCGTTAGTGAAGGATTTGGCAATCCCCGGCTTTCCAGATGCAGCTGAACTAAAAGTCTCAGCATTCACAAACAGCTGTAGAGTCACAGGTTACCTGGACCTGTGTTAATTGAACTATATATGTAAGTATATTAATACAGCAGTCCCATGATAACATTAGTTATGTTCTCAACATAAGTCACTTTGGCAGGCTATAAGAAGAATGGTAATGTTTTTAAGTTTTCCTCGGTTTACATCTTCGCATGACACATGATGTAATGAGCAGAGAGGCTTTGAAATGCCCCTCTGAGTACTATGTGTATTGTGACATCCTACCCCTCCTTCGCCCTCTGCTATCACATGACATGATGACAGCTGCGAATCTGTGTAACTTGTATCCATATTTTGTAACTTCCTGAAAGATTTTGAAAAGGAGATATGGTGCATTCTTAAAAGTTACTTAGGGGGACATGTACTAAGCGGTGATAAAAGTAGAGAAGTGAGTCAGTGGAGAAGTTGCCCATGGCAACCAATCAGCTGCTCTGCATACTTTTATAGTATGCAAATTATAAATGTAACGTCAATGCTGATTGGTTGCCAGGGGCAGCTTCTCCACTGGCTCACGTCTCCACTTTTATCACTGCTTAGTACATGTCCTCCTTAACTTGCTATGCAAAGAAAACTAAATTAAATCTCTATTGGATTGCAGCTTTAAAGAGTTACTAAATATGAAAGATGTTTGGCTGTACAGAGGGCCACTCGGGGGTAGAGATAAAATAAAGATGCACTAAATACTAGAGATGAGCGGGTTCGGTTTTACTCGGATTTACTCGGTTCTCAAAACGGCATCTTATTGGCTCACGGATGTCACGTGTTTTGGATAGCCAATAGAAAAAAATCCGGATTAAACCGAACTGGCGTTAATTCTGGCGTTAAATCCGAACCCGCACATCTCTACTAAATACATATTTTAGGATTCAAGTGGACATTGAATCCTTTGTTAAAATATTTTGCTCAATTCTGAATTAAGGACAAATCTTAATATGTACATGAAAATAAAGGGTGGTCTTCTGGTTGCCGGCGGCCGGGCTCCCGGCTACCACCATACCGGCACCAGAATCCCGACTGCCGGCATACCGACATCTTTTCTCCCTCTTGGGGGTCCTCAACCCCCCCTGGAGGGAGAATAGATAGCGTGGCGCGCGTAGCGCCACCGTGCCCGCAAGGGGCTCATTTGCTCTTGCCCAGCTGTCGGTATGCCGGCAGTCGGGACTCCAGCGACGGTATGCTGGTCGCCGGGACCCCGACCGCCGGCAAACCATACTACACCCGAAAATAAAACAGCATGAAATAAATCATACAATTATATTTCAACTTCCGGAAATAAAACTCCATGTCCCTTTAAAATGCTTTAAAAAAAAAAAAAGAAAACCAGAAAAAGAACTTAGGGCCTAATTCAGACCTGATCGCAGTTGTGCGATTATCGATCAACTGAGCACGCATATTGATTGCAATGCACAGCCAACGAATCGTTACTGCCCATTTTCTGAGAGTGTCAGGAAAAACGCAGGCGTTCCCAAGCGTTATCAGGGAGGGTGTGTGACGTCAGCTCCGGCCCCAATCAGCCTGTGTGTATGGCACTGTAGGGGTAAGTCCTGGGCTGCGCACACACTGCACACACTGGAAAATCATTCGATGGTGAGTGATTTGTGAACGGATTTGCAGATGTCCGCTACCTGGCAAAGTTTTTTGCATGGCGTACACATGCGCGGGGCGGGTTTTCACTCTCTATGGGCAGCGACTCTCTGATCGCAGCCCTCTGCAAAATCGCACAGCAGCGATCAGGTCTGAATTAGGCCCTTAGATACTTAGTTAAGTTTATATGTTCAAGTCAAATTTAGGTGTAAAATGTAACTACCTACAGATGGAGCCATCTTCATCTTGGCCTTTAATAAGGTAACTGAGCCAAGGCAGTTGGATTTAATCCGCTGCTGTAATGACTTAATCCCCTGCTGTATTGTTCTCTCTGTATTGTATTGCAGCTGAGAACAATACATGAAAGGCTAATGCTAATAAACCTTGGTGCACCATGGTGCAGCAGAGAAGCCTAGCTGAGCGAGGCTCCAACTGTAGAACACACATCTGAGCCTTGTGACGTCTGTGTCAAAGGGTTAATCACAGCACAATAACCAGGTTATTTTTCCCTCCTCATACTCACTATCAGAGCTGGCCCTAGGCATAGGCAAACAAGGCAAATGCCTATGGCATTTGATATGCCTAGGGGCACCAGTAGCTTCTGCTGATTAAAATGATATGCGGCATGCCTATATTCTGTGTGTAGCATTTTGTATGCAGCCACAGTCAAACATAGAATATAGGCATGCTTGTGCATCCTAGCCACATAGTAATGCAAATAAGACGCATTTTCATTAAAAAAAGGCTCCTGACTTAAGCAGTGCTTCCACGTGACTCACGCCAGGCATCTCCTGCTGCATGGCACATTGAGGCAAGATTAATGAGGACACATCTGTATCCAAGCAGAGCTGGTTGTTCAATAGTGTTCAGCATAAGGGGCATTATGCATGTCATGTGTATAAGGGCATTATTAATGTGCGGCATATGTGTAAGGGGCATTACTGTGTGGAATTGTGTATAAATGCATTACTAATGTGTGGCATTATGTGTATAAGGTGCTCTACTGTGTGGAGTTACGTATAGAGAGGGCACTAACTGTGTGGTCTAATGTGAATAAAGAGCAATATGGTGTGGTGTAATGTGAATAAGGAGCAATATGGTGTGGTGTAATGTGAATAAGGAGTAATATGGTGTGGTGTAATGTGAATAAGGAGCAATGCAGTGTGATGTAATATGAATAAGGGGCACTACTGTGAGGAATAACGTATATAAGGTAAAGTGGTACTACTGTGTGATATAACGTGAATTAGGGACACTATGGCATGATAAAATGTAAATTAAGTAGCAGCATTGTGTGGCGTAATTTGAATTGGGTATACTATTGTGTGATCATACCTCTTGCCAGCAAAAACACACTCCTTTTTGGGCTGTGTGCCGAATGTGCGCACTGTTCCTATTTAAAATATAGGGGTTGGAACAACAACATAAGGACTGCTATGGGTGAGGGTTGATGGTGCTGGGAAAGGGGTGCAGGGTCATATTCGGAACTAGCGGTGGTGCTAGGGGGCACCAGCCAAAATCTTGCCTAGGGCATCATATTGGTTAGGGCCAGCTCTGCTCACTATTAATATTACCAATTCTGCCAACGCTGAGATTTGTTTTTCAGAATTGACTCGGAGGAAGTCAGCAGTTGGCTCTTTTACCTCAAATACCATCACAACTTTATTTAATCAAAGTTATTGTAAACCAGCGCTTAAGATAAAAAGATATATCCTCATTCCTGTGAGATAGCAAATCAGTTCCAAAATAACAGAGCAATAGCAGCAGAAAACTAAAACTCATGTATATGCCAAGGAAAGTGAGAAACTGGAACAGGACATCAGTAGATGATTAATCCCCTTAGAAATGACAAATTTAAACATTATAGTCAACATTTTTAAAACATTTCGGACCAAATGTTATTAAGTCTTAAAAAGAGATGAAGCGGAGACGAATAAAGAGAGATAAAGTACCAGCCAATCAGCTCCTAACTGCCAAGATACCATCTGTGGAGCCCATATATCAACGTGTGATAAAACTCACTGCGTATGATACTGTAAATGGTGCTCCAGCCAATCAACTCCTGTCATGTGTTTGAAAAAAAATGGGAAAAAAGTTGGGTGCTGATTGTCTGGAGAACAATTAGTCATACGCAACAAGCTTTATCGTTCACAACAAATGTTATCACCCGTTGATAAATGGGCCTGTCTTGACTTTTAGGAACTGGATGGTTAGTACTTTAATCTCTGTCTACTTTATCTCTAACCAAGGCTTAGTACTAGGGGTCTATGTACTAACCCTTGGAGAGAGAAAAAGTGGAAGGAGGTAAAGTACCAACCAACCAGCTCTTAACTGTCATATTTCAGACACAGCCTGTAACATAGCAGTTAGGAGCCGATTGGCCGGTACTTTATCTTCGGCTATTTTATCTCTCTCTAAGGCTTAGTACAAAGATCCCGTAGTTGTAGATGCAACTACAGCACTATACGTTAAAGCAGTGGTTCCTAAACTGTGTGCTGTGGCAGCCTGGGGTGCCTCAGGACACTTGCAGGGGTGCCTCGGGTTGGTGGTCCAGGTCCAATTAAAATTATTTATGTTTAATGTAATAGGCAAAACCAGTGCTGGTGGCTGCCAATCATAAAGTATGTGGACAAACAGAAGCAAATCTTGTCCCTCACCACACAATTTACCCTAATGATGACATTTAAGCACAAATTTACTTAATTTAATATTTTTCTTTATTTATCAATAAGAAACCTTTGGCCTAGGGGTGCCGTGAAAAAAAATCTGATACTCTAGGGCGCCGTGATTGAAAAAAGATTGGGAACCACTGCGTTACAGCATTCGCAATAGAATGCTACTCAGAAACAGGCCTATAATAGTGTGCCTTATGTAGCTTCAGAGGGCGACAAATGTAATAAAGAATCAGGAGAGAGCAGACAGTGTGGGGGGGGGGGAAGTGAACCACCTCTAGTTTGGTCTGTGCCCCATGTGACTCATGACGCTGCATCACTCTATAGAACGACTGTGACAAGTCAGCGAACACTTTGCCGGCAGTGAGTGCACGTTGGTTATTAACATCTGGCTCTCTACCATCTCTCTCTCTCTGTAGAAGCAGTAGAAGCAGAGAATGTGGTGGCAGATAAGAACCACTTGGCCCATCTAGTCTGCCTCTTTTATACCTTTTGGTAGCCTCAATCTTATTTGATCCTTATTTCTTTGCAAGAATATTCATATGTCTATTCCATGTATGTTTACATTGTTCTACTTTCTTAGCCTCTACCACCTCTGACAGGAGGCTATTCCACCTATCTACTACTCTTTCTGTAAAGTAAATTTTCCACACATTTTCCATTGAACCTACCTCCTGCCAGTTTCAGAATGTGTCCTCGTGTTCTAATACAGTTTGAGTATCCCTTATCCAAAATGCTTGGGACCAGAGGTATTTTGGATATCAGATTTTTCCGTATTTTGGAATAATTGCATACCATAATGAGATATCTTGGCGATGGGACCTAAATCTAAGCATAGAATGCATTTATGTTTTACATACACCTTATACACACAGTCTGAAGGTCATTTTAGCCAATATTTTTTTATAACTTTGTGCTTTAAACAAAGTGTGTCTACATTCACACAATTCATTTATGTTTCATATGCTCCTTATAAACACAGCCTGAAGGTAATTTAATACAATATTTTTAAGAACTTTGTGTATTAAACAAAGTTTGTGTACATTGAGCCATCGAAAAACAAAAGTTTCACTATCTCACTCTCACTCAAAAAGTCCGTATTTCGGAATATTCCGTATTTCGGATATTTGGATATGGGATACTCAACCTGTATTACTTTTCCTTTGGAGAATGTCTTCTTCCTGTACCTCGGTAAAAACCCTGATTTATGTAACAGTCTCTATCATGTCCTCCCTTTCCCTTCTCCGCTCTAAACTATACATATTAATATATTTTAGTATTTCTGGGTATGTTTTGTAATGTATTAATATCTTTCTGGATATATGGGTCGGATGTAATGACGCACAAGGTCGCCGGAGGTGCGAGATGCCGGCCGATACCGGGCGTTTTTTTAAAAAGACAATCACTTACAAGGCAAAACCATGCCTTGTAAGTGATTGCCTGTCATGAACCTGAGTTTAATCTCCTATGTTGTTGCAACCAGCCCAGTGTCTTACCTCAGGCTCCTGTTACACAGGCCAGGATTTACTGCAGTATCCCAGAGTTTGCTCAACATTTCTTAATTCTTTGACTCCAATATCTGCTGCGCATACTAGTTTCCAAACTGCAGCACCTTCCCAGGATGATTACACAGGTGCACATACTCCAGATTGCAGTATTGTTCTCAGACCAGCTGGTAACTATTTGTGTGCATGTGGTTTATTCAAGCTCCTGTGTATAGTACTATGATATTCTCTGACATTACTGCATTCTATGATTTCCAGCTGATCTCCACTTCACCAACCTAAGCCTCAGTCCGGCCAACCAGTTTCCCTGCAGCCAATCACAGCCCGGAAGGAGGTTTAAAGGAAGTCCGGCTGCAGAATTCTGGGCCTGAGCAACTCATTTACAGCCCTACTGTGACTACAGAAGTCCTGCTTCCTGAGTTACTGCATTCACAATCTATGCACCAGGCTCTCACCAGTTCCAGTCCGGTTCTACAAGCCTTACCTGTTCCAATCCAGCCTTGCCGGTTCCAGTCCAGTTCTACAAGTCTTACCAGTTCCAGTACAGCCTTACCAGTTCCAGCCTGGTTCTACAAGCTTACCGGTTCCAGTCCAGTTCTACGAGCCCTACCGGTTCCAGTCCGGCCTTACCAGCAGTTCCAGTCCGGTTCTACAAGCCTTAAATGTTAACCATCCGGCCTAACCGGTTCCAGTCCAGTTTTAAAAGCCTTACTGATTCCAGTTTGGTCTTACTTGATTCCAGTCCAGTTCTACCAGCCTTACCAGTTCCAGTCCAGTTCTACAAGCCTTACCAGTTTCAGTCCGGCCTTACTGGTTCCAGTCCGGTTCTATAAACCTCACCGATTCCAGTCTGGTTTTACAAGCCTTACCAGTTCCAGTCCGGTTCTACAAGCCTCACCGGTTCCAGTCCGGTTCTACAAACCTTACCAGTTCCAGTCCGGTTCTACTAAACTTCACCACTTCCAGTCCAGTTTTACAGAAGTCTCAATGGTTTAGTCCGGAATTTCCAGAGTCTCATTCCAAGTGTCATCATCTCGGTTCAAGCTCGGTCAGCACTATACTCTGGTATTAATCCAGTTCAGCTCAGAACCTCTTTACAAGTGATCCAGCATCTCTAATAACACCAATTGCAACAGATTTCCAGAGATTCCTCAAGCTTAAATATTACAAGGTAGTTTTCAATGCCACCACCCATTCATGCAAAAGAGCTATATTTAACCACCTTGCTACATTCCCATTCCGGTGTCCACAAATCCCATGCCGAAGCCACCAGCAGGTAAGCCTGAGTCACAAGTCATGACTTTTCCCCATTTTAAAAAACAAACATCCGAGATTGGCCGGCATCCCGCACCTCCGGAGTTCTCGGGCATCATTACATCTGACCAAGGGTCTCCAGAACTGGACACAGTATTCTAGATGACCTATACATGACCCATATAATGACCCAATGACCTATACAGTGGCATTATTACTTCTTTCTGCTGTTGATTCCTCTCCCTATAGAATCTATCTTTCTATTGCGCGCGCTCTCTCTCTCTATCTCTCTCTTTGTCTCTTTCTCTTCCTGCCCTACTTAGTAAATATGTAACTATATGTTTGACAAGAACTATAAAAAATGCAAACTTGATACATTGTATTTGTATATAATATTTAGAAGAAACAAACATCTATTTCCCTTATAATTGTTTACCCGATACTGAATACAAGTAAGTGATTATTGTTGTCCAGATGTTACACATATGTTTATGTATTTATAGAGTGTGTGGGACAGAATATAACTGCGGAGAGATTTCTGTATCTCTGCGTAATACACTGAATAAACATTACTTGAAGCTAAATACAAAATTTGATGCCAATATGGAAATGCTGTATAAATGATTGGATCATATCTAAGTAATATCCTAAGCATAATAATAATATTGACTCAACGAACATTAATCAGGAAGAGCAAAATGTTAAATATTCATGAACTACAAATTACTGATCTTTTGTTTTAAAAGCAAGAAAAGTATACAGTGATGTGGTAGAGATGGACAAAGTATACATTTACAACAGGTGTAGTAGTATGTTATGCCGGCCCTCGGCATGCCGGCAGCTGGGCAAGCACAAATGAGCCACTTGCGGGCACGGTGGCGCGCTACATGCGCCACGCTATTTATTCTCCCTCCAGGGAAGTCTTGGACCCTCAAGAAGGAGAATAGTTGTCAGTATGCTGGGTGTCGGGATCCCAACAGCCGGCATACTGAATACCACCCTTTACAACGCAGGCCTTTATTATGTGCTAAAAAAATGGACGCTTTAGGCAATTTAAAGAGCCACAAGTATTCTAAGATCGCCCGTGACTGTTCATAGTACATACAACGGGTGTTTTCCGTCATGTAGGCAAATAATAGCCTACATGCTAAACGGGTTCGGTATGAAATCCCGACTGTCAGGACCTCGGCGACCGTAATACAGACGCCGGAATCCTGATAGTCGCAATCTCGCCCTCGAGCACAGCGTGTCCCCGCGTGGGATCGCTGCAATCGCCACACTTTGGGCCCGGTGATAACCTTCGGTTGCCACACTAATCTATTCCCTCTCGGGTGGTGGTGTGGACCCCAGAATCTTGTCCACCGGTATTTCAACAGGTGTCGGAATTCAGGCGTCGGTATTTCAACCCCAGGGATCCCGACAGTTTGGAAATTAATTGCATCCCATGCTAAACGTGTAAGATACCGGATGACAGCGACTCATCACTTTTAATTATTACATTAGTGATTTCTCTTGGTCTAATATTAATACAGTTAATGTTGGATCCTTATACTTACAACGCATCATGCACATGTCACACTGTGGCTCTGTATTGCACAGGTACGCATCTTTCAATGAGGGATTTTCTTCCTAATCACAAGAGCTGGCACTCCATAGACCCCTGTATAGTCTTTTACTTGGTTGCTATTATTATTTATCTAGTTAGTTTTTTTGTTGTTGTTTTTTTTAAAAACAGTATGTTCTTTATTGAGAATGATCGAGACCAACATTACAGAGAAGCATTAATCCAAATGCAGTGATCGACAATAAACCGAACAGTAATAAAGTCGGACAATGAGAGAATGGAAATATACTCAGAAACAATGGAATGGGAGAACATCACATACAGTACTGTAATAAATCGGTGTAACAGCAGGCATCCACAAAGAATGTTTCCAAACATAGTGGATAAAGTGGTCAATTCCCTTTTTTTTTTGTTTTACAATTGTCAAGAAACAAGCAAAAAGAAAAAATCCGTAGGGGAAAAAAGAGAAGTTGGGAAAGAAGAAATAAAAGAGAGAAAGGAAAAAAAAAGAAAGAAGAAAAAAAACCAAAAAAAAAACAAAACAATAATAGATTTAAATACGAATATAAAAATCAATACCAATATCAATATCAACGGAGTCCAGGTATGGGTAGAGAGCGTGTGAGGTACTACGGGGACTAGATACTGTGAAATTTAGCCACTGAGTTATCCCGTAGGCTAGTGATATATTCCATATTGGCAATATAATTTTTAGTTATTTTTTATATTTATTTTTTTGCATAGTGTTTTCTCTACAATCGTTATATTTGTGCCATATAACAGAGACGGATGATTTGATTGAGCCAATTCAAAAATTTGGTCATACAGTATGTCAGTGATTCATGAATTGGTCCAGATTTAGTTGCAACAGTAATTAGCAAGAGCTCAAGAATGGCTTTTTAAAAGTTGACCATTGGGTGAGAAAAAGGAAGTGCAACCACTTTCATGTATCAACTTTTCAGTTAGACACTATTTCATTATGACCAACTCTATCACGTGATAATGAAACACAGGATCTGAGATTTAAAAAATAAAAAATGTTTCCCCCAGTTGACCTCGTTCTCCCCCTTTTATTCTTTTCTTTCTTCTTACACTGATTATGGAGCGGATCACATGTAACATATGGGGGCACTCAGAGCCTGCACTTACTGGGGAATCCAAAAGATAGCTCTCACAACCGCAGATGCAAATGCACGCCAGTTATAAAGAATAGGTTCCATCCCACAACTAGTCAGATCAGAACTTGGACAGCGCCAAAGGAATACCAAAACCTACAGCCAAATGAGAATAGGGGTCTCCCAAGTGACCCCTGAGGGAGATGCTATAAGAGCAAACTTTTCTCAAGGGCTGGAATGGCAATATAGAGCTTAATCTGGGAAATTGTGCCTGTGACACAAGTGTGAAAGATGGAACCGATCTCTTATTCAACAATTTGATACATACAGAGCTGTAATTAGGGGTGCTTGAATAGTGCCACTACCCAGGGAGCAGTACCCAAGGGGTGGCACTATCACTGCCCCCAAAACCCCTGAATTTGGCTAATATGTCTGCTTCATACTGAACACCCTTTGGATGTTTCATGAATGCCCCTCTATGGGTGCTCGGAGCATCCCAAGGACAATCTAGTCAGTGCCGTACTTCTAGTTGCTGGTGGCCCTTCTCCCTTGGTGCAATGTCATGATGTCAAGCATTCAGCGGGTGTGGCTGGCGCAGGGCACAGTGGTACCCTGTTATGGCACTGTCCTTAGAAATGAGGACTATTTGATATTGACCAATACATAGTTTGCAGATGACCAAGTGGTGAAACCAACCCCTTTACTCACCAGTAACGTGAGCAATGCAGAAACAGGAAAAGTCCAGCAACAATTGATGTAAAATAAAAAGTAATTATTTATATGTAATCAAGTACACTTTTACAGATACACAACATTGATGCTATGGAGAGACAGGTAAAAAAACAAAAAACAATTAAATGAAAGTTAAAAATGAATACAAAATATTTTGAATCACAGTATCACAGGCGTAGTAGAGTCCAAACCTCCATACAGTGGTCCCTGCAGAAAACCATTGGCACGTTAGACTCTGCAAGCTTGCACTCGTCGTACAAATACTAGGTACATAACCATTAAAACTCGTAGGTCCATGACATGTAAACGAGGCTGGGGAAGCGCCCTCCTCAGAATTGCACTCAAGAACCTAATAAGACCCTAGATATACTAGGGAAAGTGCCGCCATTGGGCCTAATTCAGACTTTGCACGGCTATGATCAGTTACTCAGACATACGGGGGGATGGCCAGCACAGGGCTAGTTCGCCCCGCATGTCTGTCTCTGCCCCGTCACACCAGTACAAAAGCATCGCAGAGCGGCGATGCTTTTGTACTTGAAGAGTAACTCCCAGCCAACGCAGCTCCTGCGCGCTGGCAGGGAGCTACTCGTCGCTTTTCGGGTCGCAGCGGCTGCGTGTGACGTCACGCAGCCACCGCAGCCTGCCCCCCACATGGTCCGGGCATGCCTGCGTTGCCCGGATTGCGCCCCTAAAACGGTAGCCAAATGCAGCCGGCCCGCCCCCACCCGCCCAGTGACCCCCTCTTCCTGTCAATCAGGCAGAGGCGATCGCAGGGCTGAGATGGCCGGCGGCTGTCTGGCATGCGCCGGCGCACTGCGGCACCGGCGCATTCGCAGTTCAGACCTGATCAGCTGCTGTGCGAAAACGCCCAGCACTCATCAGGTCTGAATTAGGCCCCGTGTCTAGAGCACAGTTTAGTCACGCAAGGAAATACTATATATCCCCAGTGTAAAGAATTCAGTACAAATACACAGTAAGGAGTAAAGCGATGTCCTTTATTCCAGCAGCTATAATATAAACTCTCCCCCCCCCCCTCCTCCATGTTTTACGGGGTATCATATTTATTGCTATGGTTGCTGGTTATCGCAATTTCAATGTAAAATGATGACCCGTTAGTATCAGTCACCCCGTTACTCAGCATATGAAACCTACGCCGTGTTATGATCGCACTCATGAAATCGCATAATCCATGTCCGGCTTTTCAGCTTCCTGTCATGTTTTACTCTTACCACATATTGTTTTCATTCGCTACTTTCTCACCAAAGCAACAACAAATCCATTGGACTCGCTGTGTCAGGACGGCTAAACCTCACCAGGGCTCTGCGTTTAAACAAAACATTATGCTTTTAAGAAAGTTACTTTATCATCCAATATGGAGTTACAGAAACACTTATAGGCTGATCTGAGACGTCAATGCCGCCAAGACAAAACAAAGCGATCGCCACATTTACAGCAGTAGGGTTCTACAAAATCAAAGGCAGGAGCATGCAACGCACGGTTCCGTCAGGGATGTTATATATACTGTATGCAACCTGTTTGCTGTTATAATGGAGAAAAAACTGGAAGACGATGCTGTCAGATTATAATCTATAGAGCTCTGGTTACAAATTACAGGAGAAACATGGCCCGTATAGGGGTGGGGTAATACATATTCCCAGAACATAGGGGTGGGGTAATACATATTCCCAGAACATAGGGGTGGGGTAATACATATTCCCAGAACATAGGGGTGGGGTAATACATATTCCCAGAACATAGGGGGGGGGGGTAATACATATTCCCAGAACATAGGGGGGGGGGTAATACATATTCCCAGAACATAGGGGTGGGGTAATACATATTCCCAGAACATAGGGGTGGGGTAATACATATTCCCAGAACATAGGGGGGGGGGGGGGGGTAATACATATTCCCAGAACATAGGGGTGGGGGTAATACATATTCCCAGAACATAGGGGTGGGGGTAATACATATTCCCAGAACGGGGTATGGGCAATCTACAGCACCCAAAGATGAGATGGTATCGGGATCCCAGGGCTTGAGATGCTGGTGGTCAGAATACGGACAATGGCATCCTGATGCGCAGAATCCAGACACCTTGTTGGTAAGTGTTGTAACCCTCCCCGTCTACCTACCTAGCACTCCTTTCCTGCAGCCTAAACTAAATCCTCCCTCCCCGCGGCCTATCCCTAACCCTCCCCGCTTAGTGCCTAATCCAAACCCACCTGCTTAGTGCCTAACCCTAACCCTCCCACCCGACAGCCTAACCCTAACCCTCCCTCCCGACAGCCTAACCCTAACCCTCCCCACAGCCTAACCCTAACCCTCCCTCCCGACAGCCTAACCCTAACCCTCCCTCCCCACAGCCTAACCCTAACCCTCCCTCCCGACAGCCTAACCCTCCCCACAGCCTAACCCTAACTAACCCTCCCCACAGCCTAACCCTAACCCTCCCTCCCCACAGCCTAACCCTAACCCTCCCTCCCCACAGCCTAACCCTACCTTCTACCCTGCAGTCTATTCCTAACCCTCCCTCCCCACAGCCTAACCCTAACCCTCCCTCCCCACAGCCTAACCCTCCCTCCCCACAGCCTAACCTTACCCTCCCTCCCCACAGCCTAACCCTAACCTCCCCTCCCCACAGCCTAACCCTAACCCTCCCTCCCCACAGCCTAACCTTAACCCTCCCTCCCCACAGCCTAACCTTACCCTCCCTCCCCACAGCCTAACCCTAACCTCCCCTCCCCACAGCCTAACCCTAACCCTCCCCACAGCCTAACCCTAACCCTCCCTCCCCACAGCCTAACCCTAACCCTCCCTCCCCACAGCCTAACCCTACCTTCTACCCTGCAGTCTATTCCTAACCCTCCCTCCCCACAGCCTAACCCTAACCCTCCCTCCCCACAGCCTAACCCTAACCCTCCCTCCCCACAGCCTAAACTTACCCTCCCTCCCCACAGCCTAACCCTAACCTCACCTCCCCACAGCCTAACCCTAACCTTCCACCCTGCAGTCTATTCCTAACCCCCAACCTTAACCCTCCCTCCCCACAGCCTAACCCTCCCTCCCCACAGCCTAACCCTAACCCTCCCTCCCCACAGCCTAACCTTACCCTCCCTCCCCACAGCCTAACCCTAACCTCCCCTCCCCACAGCCTAACCATAACCCTCCCTCCCCACAGCCTAACCCTAACCTTCCACCCTGCAGTCTATTCCTAACCCCCAACCTTAACCCTCCCTCCCCGCAGCCTAACCCTAACCTTCCTCCCTGCAGTCTATTCCTAACCCGACCTCCTGTAGTGTCAGTGAGGCTGTGCAGTGAAGATACAATGTAGCGCATAGGCGCTCCATTATATCCAATGATGGGAACTTTGCGGTCAGCGGCTGAGGTTACTCGCGGTCAACTGCTGACCGCAAAGTTCCCATCATTGGATACAATGGTGCGCCTATGCGCTACATTGTATCTTCACTGCACAGCCTCACTGACACTACAGGAGGTCACAGCCAATCAGGAGGGTGCCACGACGTGGCGCTCCCTGATTGGCTGAAGGGACCCTCTTTGACAGGAGTCAGGGGGGGTGCTGGCAAACGGGGAAAGGGGTCCCATGTGTAAACATGGGACCCCTTTCAGTGCGTGGATCGGGTATGCAGTTTGTTTTTTTGCCAAGTACGTGGATTATAAAAAAAGGACACGACACACTGGATTTAGGTGAGTATAATTTTATTTTCAGGTACCCTGGAATCGACGTCGAGACGTGGGCCGAGTCGGCATCTGAACATAGGTAAGTATGTGTGTGTCAGAATGTATGTAATAAAGTTGTACTTTCAAGGTGTGTGTGTCCTGTTTTTATTTGGGTATTTTTTTTGCAGAAGAACTATAGGTACCAGCGGGCCCGTTTAACCCCCACATGCTAGTACTTGTGGTTCTCCAAGTACCAGCTTGCGGGGGAGGCTTGCAGGGACTTGTAGTTCTTGTGCAAAAAACAATATTCTTTTATTTTACACTTGGCTATCAGCCCCCCATCCGCAGCCCATGGATGGGGTTGACAGCCTCGGGCTTCACCCCTGGCCCTTGGGTGGCTGGAGGGGGGGGACCCCTTGCTTTAAGGGGTCCCCACTCCTCCAGGGTACCCCGGCCAGGGGTGACTAGTTAGTGATTTAATGACAGGGCCGCAGGGACCTATATAAAAGTGTCCCCCGGCTGTGGCATTCTCTCTCTGACTAGTGGAGCCCGGTGCTGGTGTAAAAAATACGGGGGACCCCTACGCTTTATGTCCCCCGTATTTTTTGCACCAGGACCAGGCGCAGAGCCTGGTGCTGGTTGATTAAATATGGGGGAACCCCAGTCATTTTTTTCCATATATTTTTTCAACCAGGACCGGCTCAAAGAGCCAGAGGCTGGTTGTGCTTAGGAGGGGGGACCCCACGCATATTTTTTTTTCAGACTTTAAACTATTTTTAATTTTTTTAAAGATGCACAATGAAACCCTGCACGGATCTCACAGATCTGGCCGAGTTTCATTGTTTTAATGTCGGCAGTGTTTTACTATTCACTCCCGTAAAACACTGCCAAAAAATAAGAATGACATAGACATCGGAAAACTCGAAAATGTAAAATACGACAGCTTAGTAAATGAGTCGTAATAAATTCAAAAAGTTGCAAAATTACACATTTGATGTCATTCGTGTTTGAACTTTAATCTCATTCTGAAAAATACGAATTTTAGTAAATATACCCCTTTGTACTTGCAGGGGTGCCTCGGGTTGGTGGTCCAGGGCCAATTCAAATTATTTATGGTCAATGTAACAGGCAAAACCAGAGCTGGTGGCTGTCAATCATATAGTATATGGACAAGCAGCAGCAAATCCTGTCCCTCACCACACAAGTGGATGACATATAAACACAATTTACTTATCTTAATATTTTTAACTAAATTTCCCCAATAAGAAACTTTTGGCCTAGGGGTGCCATGAAAAAAATTCTGATACTCTAGGGAGCCATGATCCAAAATAGTTTGAGAACCACTGGTTTAGCCTGTTTATGTGAAATGTTGTGTGTGTCTACTCTGTTCCGTGTTGTGTACACTCTGTCGCCTTACCGCCTAGCACAGGGCTGATGCATGTGCACATTGGTAATGATGATGACTATGAAAGCAAGTGCACAGATAGGAGCAGTCCCGTTGCAGAGATATGTATAACTCTGTATGCAGATGTGTCCGGATAAAGCTAGCGTCTATACGCCATACGGGACAAGTTGCCCAGCGAAGGCTTCATAGGAGCCCTTCTTCCACAGACTCAGAGTCGCCCACAGATGATGTTCAAACGTCGCACATCAGGATGATCAGTGTAATCGAGCAAAGTAGTTTGGCAGCTCCCAGCTGTTTTATTTATATGTGAATAAGACGCACATTTTGAGCGAGAAAGACGCTTGGCGTAGCTGTGTCGCCCAAGAGCTGGCACTCCAAGAGGGGCTCTCTGCCCCAGCATGGGCAGCAGTGTATGAGGTCACATCTGTACAGGCTAATCTACGCAGGTGGGTACCCAATGCCCAAGCAATTGCCGCCACTTTACATTCTCTGGGCCAAATTCATGATTGTATTTTCAGAGATACAAGCTTCAAAATTACACAAATAATCCAAAAAAAGAACAATTAGTATTGTCAAGAGAAAACAAACAAATGCTGTGAATCTGTGCTCATTCAGCAATCTAAAACAATGAAAGTCAATAAGAATGAGTAATAAATAAAAGATAACAATTAAATCAGTTAAGTATAGGTTGTATAAAAAAGTATTCAAATTTAAGAATACGTAAATTGATAAAGTAAATCCCAGTGAACCTTTGCAGGAGTATCTCTGAGCATGAGCACATACCAGTATGCTGCAATAAATTCCAATTGGACACAAAACTAGTCACAATTTAATAATAAGTCAACTAAAACTATAGGATGAGGGGTATTGAATCATAGGGAAAAAAAATCTTAAGGAACAAAATGTCCCACCACTAATCCAGTACCAGTAAAGAATAATAGGTACAGTATGTCTCAACAGTCTGTTTCAAATCCTTCCATTGAGGAGATGGAGACTATTAATGGTGTGTATAATCAGCTGTTTAATTAATAAAAGATGCTAAAAGTAACTCCAATATTGGATATGACGCGTTTGTGTGCAGCTCTCGATTTCATAAGAGACAAAAAAAAATGGTCACGTTTCTTTATTTAAATTATATTGTTGGCTGGGCAATGGATTTACTGCACTCTTTGTTTGTTTTGTTTTTCTTGTCTTCAGGATTAAGGAATACAAAGTTCTTTCCCTCTGTTTTAAATAATTTCTAGGTAAATGCAAGCAAAAGCCTTCATCTAAGTTGACAGTGCCACGCAGAAAATGAAATAATGCCAGAAAACTTGCTTCAAAGCTTTGAGTTCAATGAATTTCATTTCCTCAGTTCCATGATCTATTATACTGTTAAAGATGGAGCTCCTGCTATGGTAAGTACTGGCTGAGCACCTGAAAGTACTTCAGTCCATTGATCTCTTACCACAAAGTTATGCCCAATACAATCTTAGTGAATATGGATGTTATGAAGATGATTAATGTCTTCTGCGTTTCAAGACCATCTGCAGAAAGACTTTGTAACTGTAGTTTACTTCTAGGGGTCTACTTGTTCCACAGCTTAGTGGTAGCAGGGTTCTAGATTTCTGAAGCATTTGGTTCCAAGGGCATTCCATAAAAGAAGAAGTTTTTATCTGAACAGAAGGAGAGAAAAAGCTAATGTGTTTGGCATTACAATGAATATTGGAAATTACTGCATTCTTGGCAGGTATCACATGACCTTTAAATGAATTAACTTTAACACTACACAGAATAAAAAGCTATATCTGATATGACTGAGGCGGTGAGAACTTTTTAGAAGAAATTAAAGAGTCTACAGGAGGCATTCCTTCACATTTCATGGCTCACAAAGTGCATAACACAGCCAAGGCTGATTCACATTTTACAACCATTGTGGCGCGGTTCATGCAGACACTAATGGACAATTTTACAATTTCACAGACCAATTCCAACATTTATTTACCTTATATAGTAAGAAACATTCACTGGGGAGTTATCTGCGGATTCCCATCATTGCTTTATCAGGGCAAATGATACTGGGGACGGAGGATCATAGGATCGACCTCACTTAGGTTGAAAGTCACTAAGTTGACACCTAAAATAGCTTGACGCAATCATTAGGTCGACATGAGCAAGGTCGATGTGACAAAAGGTCGACATGAGTTTTTGAAAAAATGTGGTGTCGTTTTCTTCGTAGAGTGACCGGTAACCCCAATTAGTGTACCGTGTACCCTCGCATGGCTTGCGCGGGTAAGGTTACCTCCACTACCGCTGCGCTCAGCACACGTTACCATTACCAACTGTAGTCCATGTGGCTCGTAAAGTATGAAAAAGTTAAAAAAATGAAAATAATTGTGAAACTCATGTCGACCTTTTGTCATGTCGACCTAGTAACAGTGGCGGAACTACCACCAGTGCAAGTGGGGCCCACCGCTGTGTGTGCTGTCGCCGGAGAGGAGGAGAGTGCAGGGACGCAGCCACGGGAAGAAGGAGGAAGAGCGAGGGGGACTCAGGAGCCGCAGCAGCGCACTATAATTGGTGGAGGCACCGCTGCAGCTGTCCCTCTCCTTCCACATAGGCTGGCCATCGCCACTGTGAATGCTGGGATGCGCTTCCCTCATCCCAGCATTCACAGTGGCGGCGGCCAGCCAATGCGGAAGGAGAGGGACAGCTGCAGCTGTGCCTCCACCAATTACAGTGCGCTGTTGCGGCTCCTGAGTCCCCCTCGCTCCTCCTCCTTCTCCCCTGCCCGGGATCTGCCAGAAGTTGCACCAAGGAGCCTGTGAGCCAGCGGAGACAGTAAGTATCATCTGTTCTGTCAGTCTGTCTATCTATCTATTCTTATATATTGGTAGATGCTCAATTAGCTTAGTGATATCATTCAAGTGCTCGAAAGGGAGGGGTATTTCTAAGCAAGAAAAAAAGGCAATTGTTTCCCCCAGCACCCTGAATGATAACCGTAACCAGATATAAATTCCACATGATAATAGAATTCAGAGATCTTCGTTACACATATTTGCGCAAATGTGTGAATAAGCCCCAAAGCCGCATCAAGGCGTCTCTGTATATTTGGGACGCCTTGATGCAGCTTTGGGGCTTAATCAGGGTGCTGGGGGAAACAAAGTGTGCTGGGGGAAACAAATGCCTTTTTTTCTTGCTTAGAAATACCCCTCCCTTTCGAGCACCTGAACGATGGCTGCCTTGAGGAAGAGTTTATTAGAACTCGAAACGCGTTGGCGGCTATTGAATCCATCTACCTGCATCCAAATTTGGAAGGGAGCCTGCCTGGTCCAGCTGCCGGTGTTTAGCCTGGAGGGAGTAAGGAGGAATTCCGGAGACTCCAATTTTGTGCTCTTTCCATTGCTCCATGCTGGGAGCTTGACACGGTACGGTTCCAATCATATACATAAAACACTGAATTTTATTGGATGGAAGAAAAATTATTTTTAAATGTTTTTTACCTTTCGTGTTATCTAAAATAAATTTGAACTTATTTTATAAAAAATACTACACTATATATCCTTCTTTCCTCTGTTTATATGGACACCTATCCATAAGGAATTTCAAGATTTGAAGAAATTTGGAGGACAGCAAGATCAAAATTCAGTTACAGAGAAAAACATTTGGGACATTCCTATAGACTTTTCCATTATTTTTCCTTTCTATTTAACGTAAAGGTGGTAGCGCCAAAGATATTTTCAATTACTTATTTCACCTGATTGATATCACTAAGCTAATTGAGCATCTACCAATATATATGTTTGTTGTGAGAGGCAGAGAGGTTCCTGCATTAGGAGGAGGTGCAGGCCCTGACATCCCACATGGAGCATTATGGGGTTGCTCCAAGGTAGGTAGCTCTTAGCTTAGACATATTGTAGTAAGGAGCCATTATCATGTGGCTCCTTGCTGGTTAATATTAGACCCAGATTGGGGTAATGGAGGTGTGAGGTGTGGTGCCTCTGGACTGGCTGAGCTGGATGGCCTTAGTGTGGCATACCCTTACATTCTATTAACACTTTTCACTTATTAATTTTTTAACACTGTTTCTCTATTTTAATTACATTTCATGTTTGTATCACCCTCTCTATAGCTTCGGCTTCCTAAATACTAATTTATTAACACTATAGTTTTTTCACTGGTATGCTACGCTGGGCTTTCTGGCTTATGCTGGTGTTTTGGGGTGCCACACCCTGCACCTAGATATAGCGCTAGGGACCCCAAATATACAGAGACGCCTTGATGCGGCTTTGGGGCTTATTCACACATTTGCGCAAATATGTGTAACGAAGATCTCTGAATTCTATTATTATGTGGAATTTATATCTGGTTACGGTTATCATTCAGGGTGCTGGGGGAAACAAATGCCTTTTTTTCTATCTATCTATTCTGTCTGCCATAATGTGTAAAAGGGGGACGCTGTCTGCCGTAATGTGTAAAAAGGGGATGTTGTCTGCCGTAATGTGTAAAAAGGGGACGCTGTCTGCCGTAATGTGTAAAAAGGGGACGCTGTCTGCCGTAATGTGTAAAAAGGGGACGCTGTCTACCGTAATGTGTAAAAAGGGGACGGTCTGCCGTAATGTGTAATAAGGGGACGCTGTCTGCCGTAATGTGTAAAAAAGGGGGACGCTGTCTGCCGTAATGTGTAAAAAAGGGGGACGCTGTCTGCCATAATGTGTAAAAAAGGGGACGCTGTCTGCCGTAATGTGTAAAAAGGGGGATGCTGTCTGCCGTAATGTGTAAAAGGGGACACTGTCTGCTGTAATGTGTAAAAAGGGGACTCAGTCTACCGTAATGTGTAAAAAGGGGACGTTGTCTGGCGTAATGTGTAAAAAGGGGACGCTGTCTGCCGTAATGTGTAAAAAGGGGCTCTACCTGGTGTAGATGTCGCTACTTGCAGCGTAATTTGAATAAGGGAGACTACTGTGCACCGTAATATGAATTGGTATTATTTTGTGGCCACACCCCTTCCCATGAAGCCACACCCCTATATATTTTTGCGCACACCTACGGCCGCGCACTGCCCCTATTTTACATAAACGGGGAGGGGGCGCTGATGCCGTTTCTTGCACACAGCGGTAAAATGTCTAGTTACGGCACTGTTGCTAGGTATCCATTTCCCTGGCCCTGAGCAGGTCCCCCTCACCAGATCCTCTCCAGCACAGTGCCCCTATTGTATCCAAATAATCACCCCCCTCTCCACATCCTAAATCTAGGGCACATCCACATCCTAAACCTGAACGGATCCCATCTGTATGTGTATCTCTACTTTGTTATGTCATACTGTACTTTGCATCAATGAGTGTCGCTGAATATTGTATATGTATAGCTATCTATCTATCTATCTATATATATATTATACACACACACACATACACCTGTGTGGCCAGCAATACCTTTTTTAAATAATATATCAATATCTATATATAATATATATATATATATATATATATATATATATATATACTGTATATATATCCAATGGGGGAGTCCCGCACTCTCATCAAATGTCCAACTTTGGTGTGCTCTACACAGATAAAACCCTGAATGGGTGATTGTGATGTATATAGATTCTAGCAAGTAAGCACTCTCCAGTCCGTAAAATGTGCTTGAGGAAAATGTATTATATCATACTCACAAGGATACAAATGCAAGGCTTCATTATATGCATGTAGACAGAACAGCAGCAACGTTGGTTTCGGTCCATCCGGACCTTTGTCAAGCATGTCACCAATACAGGCCACCAACGTAACACAGCAGCACAGTCATTGCAGCGGGGTCACCTGCATATATATATATATATATATATATATATATATATTATACGGGAGCATGCAAAGAATCCCTAATTTGGAGTTGGGGGGGAGGGGGTGGACTTGGATGGGATAAGAGGGGGGGGGGGGGGTAAAGCATTTTGCTGCACCTGCGCCTGCTGCTAGCTAGTTCCGCCACTGTCTAGTAACCATGTCGACCCAATGCATGTCGACCAATAGTGGTCGACCTGATGCATGTTGACCTAAGTGTGGTCGACCAAGAGACCGGATACCCCGGGGACTGGAGTGAATTTAACTGCAGGAAGATGCAACGTTCATAGCACAATGGCTGTAATGTGTGAGGCTACTACTATCTGGACCAGGCATTCCCAACCACAGTCCTCAAGGCACAGCAACAGTGCAGGTTTTAGTGATATCCAGGCTGCAGCACAGATGGTTGAATCAAAATAACTGTACTACTTAAGCCACCTGTGCTGAAGCCTGGATATCACTAAAACCGGCACTGTTAGTGTGCCTTGAGGACCGTGGTTGGGAATGCCTGGTCTGGACAATGCTAAATATCCCCTGATAAAAACTAGGGGGCTATGATCTAAAGGTGGGTACACACTGGCCGATATATCGGCCGTTCTATTGAACGGCCGATACATCGCGGGTCCGTCGGCCAGTGTGTACGGGCGATATGTCTGTGAACTCCTTCGTTCACAGACATATTGTGTTGGTCCTGCAGCACAGCCGACGGCCAATATATCTACCAATATATTGCCGGGTCACTGTGTGTGTACAGGCAACCAGCCTGCCGCCCGTACACATGCTGCGGCGGCCGGCGGTGATTGACAGCTGAACTGGGCGGGCGTGTGTACACGCCCGCCCATTTCATGACGTCAGTCCACGACGGATCGGGCAGTGTGTATGCTCAGCGCACTGCCCGATCCGTCCATAGATACATCTGCCGATCAATTGACCTGCAGATATATCTATCTAACTATCTATCTATCTATCTATCTATCTATCTATCTATCTATCTATCTATCTATCTATCAGTATTTAGCCACCTTTACAGATATGAAACAAAATCTTAAAATGGTCTGAATGTTGCATTGCACATTATGCTGGCATGTCGGCATTTTCAATGCTGACTGTGACATACAGTAATGTCTACATTTTTGCAGAAAGTCAGCACGGTGAATGTTGGCATGTTAAAACAAAGATAATCTAAAATCTGAGCAAACAACGGTGATTGCAGTCTGTGAAAGTCAAAATGGAGCCTCCACATTTACCGCCAACACTCAAAAAGTTTATTGAAAAAATGTCCCACAATGGCGCATCCATAGTACAAATAGTTCAACTTATCAGATAAAGGGCCTAATTCAGACCTGCGAAAACGCACAGCAGCCGATCAGGTCTGAACTGCGCATGCGCCAACACCGCAGTGTGCCGACGCATGCCAGACAGCCGATGGCCGTCTCAGCCCTGCGATCGCCTCTCTCTGATTGACAGGCAGAGGCAGTCGCTGGGCGGGAGGGGGCGGGCCGGTAGTGTTTGGCCGCCGTTATGGGGGTGCGGTCCGGGCAACGCAGGCATGCCCGGACCGTGCGGGGGGCAGGCTGCAGCGGCTGTGTGATGTCGCATGCAGGTACTGCAATCTGGACAGCGACAAGTAGCTCCCTGCCAGCGTGCAGGAGCTGCGCTGGCTGGGAGCTACTCTTCAAGTACAAAAGCATCGCCGCTGTGCGATGCTTTTGTACTTGTGCGACGGGGCAGGCCCTGACATGCGGGGTGGACTAGCCCTGTGCTGGGCGTCCCCCCACATGTCAGGGAAGCTGATCGTAGATGTGATAAATTTAGCACATATACGATCAGGTCTGAATTAGGCACAAAGTCTTAAGGTGGGTACATACGGAAGGATTAGAGCCACGATGTGGGCGTTCCCGATTAATCGGAACGACACCTCATGCACATTGTTCCGTGTGTATGACCGATACCGATGGCGATGCTGGCAACAGCCTCAGATGTTTTGAACATGCAAGATCTGAGGCTGTCATTAATGATGCCATGCTGCTGAATGCAGCATGCCCCGCCCCCTCCTGCCGTCGTTGCCAGTGTGTACCCACCTTTACTCTTTGAATGGTTCAAAACTTCAAAACTTGATGTAACAGACTTTATTTCCTTTTTCCACTTATCTCGTGGTTGAATATTGCAAAAAAAAATCTAATATATATATACAGTATATATATATATATATATATATATATATATATATATTTAGGCATATATCACCACAATGGTGGGTTTAATTCCCAGGGGCCACTCGCAATCAGGTACCCAATACCCTTCCTCCAAAGGAAACCGTGCTGGAGCTGCCAAGTTCTGGACACAGGTACTCCTGCTCACAGGTCAGGCAAAGGTAGGTTCCCCTAGTCATTTTCCCAAGTCTCCAAATGTCCCTCTCCAAGTATTTCTGCAAAAGGAGCACATAGGCTTCTGTATCCAACACCATCTATGCTTATCGGGTACAAGCTCTGGAATGTTTCATTTTCCGGAGCTTAATACATACAGGCACATCACAGCCCCATAGAATTCTATAAGGAGCGCAGTGTCCCCGGTCTGCGGTGGATATCCCTGATGTCCGTGGCGGACCACTTTAATACATATGAGGATTGCATCACAGCACTGCAGTTTTCAGAGTTTTGAGGTCATATTGGAGCTTAGTACATCCCGCCCTTATTCTACTTTGAAAAAAAAGAATTTAAGTTAAAAAAAAAAATTATCTTCAGCGCCAAACGCATGGACCGCCATAAGTATTCACAATTCACTAACCTCCTACTGATTGCTTCAATATTTTGTCCTACAAAACGAAATCTCATTTTGTGGATCAGAGTCATAGTCCAATATATCATTGCGCCTATACTGAGACAGTGTTATTTGCCAAATATTCCCACCATCCGATGATGTAATGATGACGCCAGACTCTGAGGTAGATGTACTAAGACTGGAGAAGGGATAAGGAAGTGATAAACCAGTGATAAGTGCAAGGTGATAATGCACCAGCCAATCAGCTCCAGTATGTAAATTGACAGTTATGAGCTGATTGGCTGGTGCGTTTATCACCTTGCGTTTATCACCTTGCACTTATCACTGGTTTATCACTTCTTTTCCCTTTTCCAGGCTTAGTACATCTGCCCCACTGTATGTTATGTTAAAATATAGGCTGAGTCCAGCTTGATCACAGCAATCCATCTAATGGAACCATATAGGTGGAGACACCATGTACACGGTAGATCTCTGGATACAGGTAAGGCTTTTATTGGTCATACACTGTACCAAATTTGAACATTTGGAACTCTTCTAAGAGTTTTTTAAAACTTGGAAACAACTTGGAGCGACTCCATGTGCCGCTGTTGTTTGCTGTGATCTATGGATCAGCAATAAAGCCTTTATTCTTGCATCTTGAAGACATCTGTTTTAACAAACGAGAACCGTCTAAAGTGAAAGGGAGATTAGCCAAACTATTGTAAGTGTAGCAAACAAATGAGTGATGGAATCTCTGACTACAGTATTTCAAAGCTCCCAGCATTCCCTATAGTCAGGGGATGATTTGTGTAAGCAAACAGACTTTGGATTGCAGAAACAGCCAACTTTGGGTACATATTTGTTCACTATACTCAGCCGCAAACACCGCAGAACACAAACACTCACAAAGAGTAGGAATATATTGTCATATTGCATGTAGGCGTCAATGGAAGTTCATTTCTGTATGTACAAAAGCTAAAATGGGACCTAAATAATTTCCCCCTCCCCCCCAAAAAAAAAAAAAAGTACTCAAGGAGCAATACAATGCTTTATAATAACTTGGCCAATAGCAGCATTGCTCATTTTAAGTCAATACATATTTGAAATGTTATCTCAATTCTCAACCTGTAACACTGTCAGTTTCAGTTCACATTAAATAAGATGTTACCCCACAATATTTACTTTGCATATGATAACCCATACCCGGGAGAAGGGTTTCGTTTAGATACTTTTGGAAATATCCCCAGCGGGAGGTATACCAAATGTTGAAAATTACAATGTCTGGATTCATAAGGTTGACATCACAGTGCCGACATATTCACAGTGTCAACATACCGACATTCTGTTCAGACCAGCAGCGGAGAGTTAGGGTTAGGCTGAGGGAGGGAAGGGTTAGGCTAGGGTTAGGCAAGGGAGAGGGATAGGGGTTAGTCATACTTACCAACGGAAGCGACGCAGGATCTGTCGGACGTCACTGCTTGACCTGGAAGACACGGCTGAGCCGACCGGACCCACAGTACCAGGTAAGTCACAATTAAAAAACTTGGGGCATTTTGTTGACATTCTAATCATGATGAATGTTGACACAATATTCCACCCCCCTCCCCAGCAATGCCGGTAACTGCACCACTGGAAAAGATTGAACAACTACAATGCAGAGTTAGAGGTCAATAAATCTGATTGGACTGCCAGTGTAACTTGTCCAATCAGCTTTATAGACACTTGGTGGTGAGCAGCGAAATGCAAGTTTGCTTTTAAAAAACAAACAAAAAAAATAATATTTGATTGAACAGCTATAACTACACAAAGGTCAAGTCTCTTAACCACCTTGTGAGAACCAGTGCACAGGTCAGGGCAACCAGTTCATGCTGAATACTTATTTGACATTGGTGAGATTACAGATACAATGAGTGCCTCTTATATATTGAAATTATTGCATAATATGACTAAAATATTCATAATATGAAAATAATAATAATAATAATAATAATTTTATTTATATAGCGCTCTTTCTCCAATAGGACTGAAGGCGCTTAACAGCTACACAGCATAATATAGTACAAAAAATAATGAAGTACAGAACAGCTTTTTTTATAAAATACAGAAGCACGAAGATACTAAAAGGGACATTATGGAAATGATGAGTAAACAGGAAAGTCTTGAGTCTACTTTTGAAGGATTCTATAGTTGGGGCCTCTCGCACTGTGCGGGGAAGTGAGTTCCATAGAGTCGGAGCCGCATGACTAAAGCCCAGTACCCACGGGCCGATGCGGGAGAGATGTGTGCTGAGCGAACCGCTCAGCACACATCTCTCCTGCCGCTCAGTACAGCGCGATCTGTGCTGAGCGATGCGGGGGGAGACGGGGGGCCGCTCATTTCACCCAGCGGGTGAAGTGAGCAACCCGCTAGATTGGCCTGCATGCAGGCCAATCTAGCAGCAGCGACAGCGATGTGCGGGGCCGCGCATTGCTATCGCTGTAAGGGGTACACACGGAGCGATCAGGCTTATATTCTAAGCAATCTAGTAAAATTGCTTAGAATATCGCTCCGTGAGTACCACCCTTAAAAGCTCAACCCCCAGATGAATTACGGGAGATTCTAGATACTGCTAACAGTCCTTCATCTACAGATCGCAGTAATGGAGTGGGGCAGTATGGGGTCAGAAGCTGTTTCAGGTACATTGGGCCCTGGTCATGTAATGCTTTGATGCTCAGTAAGCCAATCTTGAAGATGATTTGCCATTTTACAGGCAGCCAGTGAAGGGAGTAGAGGATGGGTGTTATGTGGCTAGAACGGGGCTGGTCAGTTAATATCTCAACCAGAGCCTTCCTAAGCTTCCCGTATCAAATAAGATATATAAAATATTTAAAAACTCTAAATAAATAATAAATTTTCAGCATGTACAGTAGAATATCAAAATCTAAAGAAATGTAATAAAAACTCCTGCAATTAAGTAAAACATATGTCACAAAACATATTCGCAGCAGAGTCTGTTATAAAAGCAGACAAAGCTATTCCAGAGTGTGAATCGGGATTAATACATTTTCCTTCTGTCTGAGCAACTTTGCACAGACACCGCAGGAATCTAATAATCAGGACAAAAACGTGATGAAAGTAAATAATGCTGTATTATTCCACATCGCTGAGATGTAAAGTGGGACGGTGCAAAGAAGCAAGTAGCCATTAAATGAACAATCTTCCCATGTCAATCTCTTTCTTTCCCAAAATGATTCATCAAAGCTCAGCTGACTCATTTCCAGAGGCAGTATTTTTTTAAAAAAAATACTTATTAGTAATGTGAAACTCTCATTTGACTTTGAAATGGTCATTCGTTTTAATTAGACTCTTTTTTTTTTTTACCATGCAGCTGGACAAGGCTGCATCGCATGAATTAATTATATAGCAACAAGTTAACGCAGAAATTATTCAAAAACAGATGGTGCCAAACTAAGTTAACGTAACATTTCAACATGACAATTAATTAATTAAATTCATTAATTATATATATATATATATATATATATATATATATATACACAAATCTCTCTCTCTCTGTCAATATATATATATATATATATATATTTATTTTCGTATATATGTTTTTATTTATTTCATTCAAATTCAGACCACAATCTCCACATATTTCTGTTTTTAAATTATCTACTTTTTTTTTTTACTAAATTTTTGTTTAGAATAACGTGATTAATATAAATAAATTAATAATCAAAAATATATTTTTTAGAATCACTTGGGCAATTTTTTTTATTAAAGTTAACATATTATTTTTACATGCAAAATCCTGCATAAAGTTTGTGGTATTCTTTTTTATAGGGTAACTAAAGTATCCTATATAATAAAAGGCTAATGCTGCTCCTCACCTCTACAGGGGGAATTCAAGTGTGTTGTGTCCCAGTGGCCACTATATGGCACCCGACGAAGGAATTCAAGTGTTGCTCCGCTCGAGCTGGTACCTGGTAGTTAATAATTAAGTAACTAAAATGTTTATATGTAATTTTTTTTCATGAAATAAATTGAGCTAATACTTTGTATTTTTTCTGTGTATAATCTATCATCACACTTGTACCCCCCCCCCACCTACCCCCCTCCCCCCAAAAAAAATCCTTAAGAATAAATTCAATCTCACTTTAATTCAAAATATTTCCAGGAATGCACGAAATGAAAGCCATGTAACCATATTGATAGATTACTGTAATCTTTATCTATGGGCAATAATTACATGCATGATAAAATCTTTCTTTTTTTTTAAATAATGTGAAAATTAAAGCTTTGTTTCCGAAAATTTACTGAATAATTAGTTTATGAAGCACATCTGCCAGGTACCTTTTCAGTATATGTGTACATTTTAGAGGGGAAAAAGACACAACAGATGATATAGGTGCAGCATGACACAGGGAATAACACATACTACTGTGTTTGTCTACAAAAGTTTGTGACTGAAGTATTTAGAATGGACAACAACCCAAATAACGTCTATAACAGACGGGGTCAGAAAGAGTCCACAAAAGACAAGAAGACTTGAGCAGATGGGCTAAAGCAAGTCATCTAACAGCTGAGTACGACAGAGTTCCTGAGTGTGGAATTTGAGAATGCAGAACGCGTTTTACCTTGTCATGGATGTGCAGTAGAATGGCGGTGAACTAGCAAACATGGCCAGTGGAAATCAAGAAGGCTCAACTCTAGCGCATATACGTGACACTGGATGGCTAGAGAAAAATCCACTGGTCTGATCAAGTTGTTTCCATTTTTAAAATGATTGGGGATGCAATTGGGTCAATTGGTGCTTTATTGGAATCACAAATGATACTATAATACTGATGCTATTCAGATATAACTCTACGTGATGTCAGTGTGCCCATATGGAAACAGGGTTTTCAGCAAGCTGGTACTCCATAAACAAAGCTAAGACCATCTGGGAATAAATCCAAGGACACAATAAGGAACTGACTATTATATTAAAGGTCAAAGGTAAATCCATCCACCCTCCCTCCTATCTAGAAGAAGCCAACAGCTCCCCAAAGATTTTCCCCTTCATAATCTTGCTCAAGGTCAAGGTCTGCCAAGAGACATGCCTGGTAAAGTTATAACGGAGGCAAGGTCATGTTCTATGGAGGCATGGTCACATTGTGACTTCCAGTCCACATCATGACAATGATGTGTAAAGACGTCATGATCATGACATGTTGGGTGAGGCCCCTGGTTCTTTGCACCCTTTCAACAACCATGCAGATGGGACCATGAATGGGACAACCGCTCTATTTAGCTCCTCTGTAAGAGCTCACAATGAAGCCCCAGACCTGGGTATTTTGTACTCTCCCCACAATATAGCCCCTGAAGCCCACAGTCACCTCATTTACCAAAACTTCATCAAATTATATCCACGTGGGATGAGATGGGACAAGATATTCAGAATAGAGATCCACCACCAGATCATTTGTAGCAACTAGGAAACACATTCGGGGTGCATTGACCTCAACTTACTGTCAAATTGTTCTGCGGTAAATTGAGGAGCAAGTTATTTATTATTATGCAACGACACACAACGGCTACTCTGGAATTTCACACTCTTGTGCTCCCACAACAGCCATATCCGTCTAATGCATTTACAGTATAACTAAGAAATTATAAGAGCCTTAGTCCAAAATGAACCCTACGCCAGTGCCAAATAGAGACCATAAAAAAAAAAAGTTTTACTTAAAGCCAGAGACATTCTTATCCGCAGAAAGATTCCAGATGTATACACAAACACGGTCTCTTACACATTAAGTACACATTTACATTCACGTTTTTCTAATTAAGGTTAAAAGATTTTAAGCAGCTTTTTGTGACACTTTATATCAGCAAGTGTGAGATTTCCGAACACGTAAACTTTCACTCATAAACTCAGAAAATAACATCACAAGTCGTCGCCGGTAACAGATCGAGAGAACGAATTAAACAGATTTTTTTTAAAAGAACGATATGCACAATTAAATATATTTCCTGCTTATATGACTTTACGCCCTGATTTTTTACTCTAAACATGCGGTCATACTGATCACAATGATACACGCAGGATATGGCTTACAGCAACTCTCCTTTATTATTTAATCTTGTTTGGCTCATTCCTCATTACACCCCGACATGTAGCCAGCAGTGCTATATGGGGGTGGAAGCTCTATATTTCCTTCAAACTCTGATTTCCCCAAACCGAAACAGCAGCCAAACACTCAATGCACATCGGGGATATGCAGTAAAGGTAATCTAAAAAGCAAACACAGTGTTTATTTTGGTTTTCTGCACAACCTAATCTGGAGGCTTCCATCAGATACCAGCGCTGACCTGGGTTAGCATAGCTGTTTGGCAGGCGCGCCGAAGCCGTATCAGATTTGAACAGAACCAGGTAAAGGCAGGGGAGGATAAGGTACTGGAAGACATCAATGTGAGAAGAAAAACATTTCACAAGTAGTGGAAACTGCAAACATGGCCCCAAGTGGTCCTGGTTTCAACTACATCATCTGCCCACCTATATTATGATAGATACTCGCTACTGGTTTTGGCAGCGATCAGCCAGAACACCACCCAATCAGAAGCAGCCGTCTTCAGGCCAACATCTGCTACCAACGTTCCATATATATATTTTATTCATTTTCATTTAAATTTGTTCTACGATATATTTGAAGTAACATTGTAAACAATGCGTTTTTAATGAATGTACTGCTTTTCTTGTACTCTTCATACTCTAAAGCATGGGTCTTCAACCTGTGGCCCTCCAGCTGTTGTGGAACACCACATTCCAGCATGCGGAATGTAGCGGAATGTGACCGCCTTCTTAGTACATCCCTCCATAGTGAGAAAGGGAAAGTTACACAGGGGACGAGGGCCCTGCTCTTGAAAGCTTACAATCTAAAAATATATCTATTGCATGGGTATTTATGAGAATATAGGGGGTCATTCCGACCCGATCGCACGCTGCAGTTGTTCGCAGCGCAGCGATCGGGTCAGAACTACGCATGCGCCGGTGCATGCCAGACGGCCGAAGGCTGTCGTTACCTAGCGATCGCCTCTTCCTGTCAATCAGGAAGAGGTGGTCGTTGGGCGGGAGGGGGCGTCACGGAGTCACACACAGCCACTGCAACCCGGGGCAGCGACGAGTAACTCCCGGCCAGTCGCAGGAGCTGCGCTGGCCGGGAGTTACTCTTCAAGTACAAAAGCATCGCCGCCGTGCGATGCTTTTGTACTTGTGCGGGAAGGGGGGGGGGGGGCAGTCTGACATGCGGGGCAGACTAGCTCTGTGCAGCCCCCCCCCTCGCATGTCAGGGAAGATGATCGTAGCTGTGCTAAATTTAGCACAGCTACGATCAACTCGGAATAGAACATAGAACATTTATATTCTCTGTAATGGGTTGTGGAATATGTGTGCGCTATATAAATAACTGGTTTTGCAGTCACCCACCTAACATTGCTCCCTCTCCTCTTCTGGAATCTTTAAATACCTCATCCAAAAATAAATAAATATTTAAAAAAAAATATATATATAAAATTCAGCACCGTACAAAGATGAGTCATTGTGAGATACCGCCATACGATAAAAAGGCAAATCAGAAGAAGTAAGGTCAAACCTTTGTGCACATGTCTGTAACGCTAGTGCCATGTATAGGTGCATGATACATTATTTATTTTACAGAGTTGCTGACATGCTCCAGAATTCTCTAGCCACTCTAGAACAACGTTGCCTTACATGGTGTCACAGAGGTTTCGCATAGCGGGTCATCAGCAGGACAGCCATCAGGGGGGGAATGCGGGGACTGGTGTCCCGAGACCTTATAGAGAAGGGGTCCCACCTCAGGCTCCACCTCCAATACCTGGAGAGCTGCACCAGGTTGTGCAACAACAGCGGGCTGATGCGTAAGGGGGATTTTTTAAAACAAGCCTTCCCTGTGCATCAGCTCTCCATGCATCAGCAAACCCTGAAATCTGCATCATTATAAGGGTAGCGGACAGCGCACAGACTCCGAGAACCTGTGCGTTCACATGGAGATATTTACATTCCAGCACTTCTCTGCAATTACAATCACCATTATGGAACACCTATCAGCTACAAAGACTTACCTGCCATAGAAAATTCACAAGCCGTGCGACAGAGCTGTTTCCTACAGCCAAGGATAACGAAGTAAAAGTTCCTTGTCACAACCTAGTCACTTTTTATAACGACACAAGATGATAATAACTAGAAGAGCACAGTAGGTATTGCAGTAACGTTCCAAAAACACTACCGAGAAAACACCAGCATCTGCCCGTCCCTTATCAGGACAGGAGCCTAAATAACATTTGCTTAGGAATTTTCTTTCATCTTTTCCAAAATCAGTTTGCTTCGCTGTCTGTCCTTATCGTCTTTATCAAAAACAAAACACTTGAAATCAATGTATTCAGGAGTAATAAGAAGAAAGTATTCCCTGATGTTATACACAAGAACTTTCCTCTGCTAATCAGATTTGGAAAGGTATTCTCCAGTCTGGAATTGCAGAACGCGGCTCATCACGCCAGTCATGTTGGGATTTACTAATGCACTAAAGAGCACGATGGTTTCACTGCTCGCGGGACCGCAAACAGGGCAGGCCTTCAGGATGTGCCTACTGTACATACTGGAACCTGGTTCTGTCACAGGAAGATTTCTAGTTGAGCGTTTTTTTGCACCTGCGCATGTGCAAAGACACTTAAAACTCTTGCGGCAAATTCATTACATATGCACAATACCAGTAATGTTGTGGAAAAGTGATGGGCTGTCTTGGATGGTGACAGGGAGGTGGCTAGAAATGGAATCAGTATGATATAAAGCCTAACCCTAACCTTCCCTTCCCTGCTGCCTAAACCTAACCCCTTGGTGCCTAACCCTAACCTTCCCTTCCCTGCTGCCTAAACCTAACCCCTTGGTGCCTAAGCCTAACCTTCCCTTCCCTGCTGCCTAAACCTAACCCCTTGGTGCCTAACCCTAACCTTCCCTTCCCTGCTGCCTAAACCTAACCTCTTGGTGCCTAACCCTAACCTAACCGTGTAAGTGCCTAACCCCCCTCTCCGGTACCTAACCATCCCTATCCCATCCCCGTACCCTAAACCCCCTACTGGTGCCTATACCTAACCTCCCACCTCCTGCGGCAGGACGCAAGTTCGTCCTGCTAACAGAGTGTTTGGGATTCCAGGCGTCTGTATTTTGAAGCTGGGATCCCAAGCTCCGTCGGGATTGAGATGCCGGCATCATGCTGTCGGTCAAGATTCTGACGCCGGCATTTTAACTACATCCCCTAGAAATGCTTGCAAAAATAGTCCGTTCAGTGAGTGTATTATGGGATTGTTGTGGGTGTGTCAATAAAAGTGTCTGGTAGGGGCGTATTAAGAGAAAAGGGGGCTCATATGCAGTTTCCGCCCAGGCTTTCTCCTATCTAGCCGGCAGCGCAGTAGTAAGTGTTAGTAGACTCTGGAGCAACACCAGAATCTACTGTGCATACGCAGGCCACTTGGGGGAATTATGCAGAGGCCATTTTCCCAGAGATTTCCCTACTGTGCATGCACAAAACCCCATGAGAATGGCTGCTGCACCATCTTTCAGTGCTTCTGCAGTGCTGAGGCGGGACTCTGGAGAGGTATGTATTGAAGAATGAATGCAGTGTGTGTAGCCCCATCTGCACTGCACACTATGCACTAGTGATGAGCGGGTGCGGTTAGTCGGAATCCGAACCCGCCCGAACTTCACCTTTTTTTGCACAGGTCCGAGCAACTCGGATCCTCCCGCCTTGCTCGGTTAACCCGAGCGCGCCCGAACGTCATCATCCCGCGGTCGGATTCTCGCGAGATTCGTATTCTATATAAGGAGCCGCGCGTCGCCGCCATTTTTCACTCATGCATTGGAGATGATCGTGAGAGGACGTGGCTGGCGTCCTCTCAGTTTCTATGTTCAGGGGGCTGCAAATATCTGTGCTCAGTGTGCTGCAAATATCTGTGCTCAGTGTGCTGCAAATATCTGTGCTCAGTGTGCTGCAAATATCTACGTTCTCTGCCTGAAAAACGCTCCATATCTGTGCTCAGTGTGCTGCAAATATCTGTGCTCACACTGCTTTATTGTGGGGACTGGGGACCACCAGTATTATATAGGAGGAGTACAGTGCAGAGTTTTGCTGACCAGTGACCAGAGCTGGCCCTAACCAATATGATGCCCTAGGCAAGATTTTGGATGGTGCCCCCTAGCACCACCGCTGGTTCTGCCTCTGACCTTGCACCTCTTTCCCAGCACCATCACCCCTCACTGATAGCAGTCCTTGTACCCCCTATATTTTAAATAGGAACAGTTTGCACATTTTATGCACAGCCCAAAAAGGGGCATCTTCTTGCTGGGAAGGGGCATGGCCACACAATAGTGACCCCAATTCCAATTACGCCACACAGTACTGCAACTTTATTCACATTTTATCTTGCGATAGTGTCCATAATTCATATTACATCCCACAGTAGTAACCCTTTACCTTATAAACGTTACTCCTCACAGTAGAGCCCCTTATTCACATTACATCACACTGAATTGCTCCTTATTCACATTACACCACACCTTATTGCTCTTTATTCACATTAGACGACACAGTAGTGCCCTTTCTATATGCAACGCCACATAGTAGAGCACCTTATACACATAATGCCACACATTAGTAATGCATTTATACACAATTCCACACAGTAATGCCCCTTACACATATGAGACACATTAATGTCCTTATAAACATAATGCACCTTACACATTATGACAACCTTTATTAATGCCCTTTTACACATAATGTCCCTTACACATATGCCGCACATTATTAATGCCTTAAACACATAATGACACACATAGTGCCCCTGCACATTTGCTGCACATTATTAGTGCCCCAATACACATAATGACACACATACAGTAGTACCCTGTTACACATATGCCGCACATTATTAATGCCCTTATACACATAATGACACACATAGTGGCCCTTTATACATATGTTGCAAATTATTAATGCATTTTTACATGACACACATAATGCTCCTTACACATATTCCGAACACTACTGCACAACCAACCCACTCACATGCACACAGCACTCACACTTCCACTAACACTGTGACCTCTGCCTCTGCTTGGATACAGATGTGTCCTCACAAATCTTGCATCAATGCTAACGTCGGGCACCTTTTTTTAAATGAAAATGCATCTTATTTGCATTGCTATGTGGCTAGGATGCACAAGCAGCTTCTGCTGGTTAAACTGATATGCAGCATGCCTATATACTGTTTGAGACTGTGGCTGTATCTGCATATGAAATGCTACATACAGAATATAGGCATGCCGCATATCATTTTAATCAGCAGAAGCTGATGATGCCCCTAGGCATATCAAATGCCCTAGGCAATTGCCTAGTTTGCCTATGCATATGGCCGGCTCTGCCAGTGACCAGTGACCACCAGTATTATACGTTCTCTGCCTGAAAAACGCTCCATATCTGTGCTCAGTGTGCTGCAAATATCTGTGCTCACACTGCTTTATTGTGGGGACTGGGGACCACCAGTATTATATAGGAGGTGTACAGTGCAGAGTTTTGCTGACCAGTGACCACCAGTATTATACGTTCTCTGCCTGAAAAACGCTCCATATCTGTGCTGCATTGTATTATATATAGTAGGAGTACAGTGCATAATTTTGCAGACCACCAGTATATAATATATAGCAGTACGGTACAGAAGGCCACTGCTCTACCTACCTCTGTGTCGTCAAGTATACTATCCATCCATACCTGTGGTGCATTTCAGTTTTGCACAGTTTGCTGACCACCAGTATATAATATATAGCAGTACGGTACAGTAGGCCACTGCTCTACCTACCTCTGTGTCGTCAAGTATACTATCCATCCATACCTGTGGTGTATTTCAGTTTTGCACAGTTTGCTGACCACCAGTATATAATATATAGCAGTACGGTACAGTAGGCCACTGCTCTACCTACCTCTGTGTCGTCAAGTATACTATCCATCCATACCTGTGGTGCATTTCAGTTTTGCACAGTTTGCTGACCACCAGTATATAATATATAGCAGACGGTACAGTAGGCTATTGCTCTACCTACCTCTGTGTCGTCAAGTATACTATCCATCCATACCTGTGGTGCATTTCAGTTTTGCACAGTTTGCTGACCACCAGTATATAATATATAGCAGTACGGTACAGTAGGCCACTGCTCAACCTACCTCTGTGTCGTCAAGTATACTATCCATCCATACCTGTGGTGCATTTCAGTTTTGCACAGTTTGCTGACCACCAGTATATAAAATATAGCAGTACGGTACAGAAGGCCACTGCTCTACCTACCTCTGTGTCGTCAAGTATACTATCCATCCATACCTGTGGTGCATTTCAGTTTTGCACAGTTTGCTGACCACCAGTATATAATATATAGCAGTACGGTACAGTAGGCCACAGCTCTACCTACCTCTGTGTCGTCAAGTATAGTATCCATCCATACCTGTGGGGCATTTCAGTTGTGCGCAGTATATATAGTAGTAGGCCATTGCTATTGATACTGGCATATAATTCCACACATTAAAAAATGGAGAACAAAAATGTGGAGGGTAAAATAGGGAAAGATCAAGATCCACTTCCACCTCGTGCTGAAGCTGCTGCCACTAGTCATGGCCAAGACGATGAAATGCCATCAACGTCGTCTGCCAAGGCCGATGCCCAATGTCATAGTAGAGAGCATGTAAAATCCAAAAAACAAAAGTTCAGTAAAATGACCCAAAAATCAAAATTAAAATCGTCTGATGAGAAGTGTAAACTTGCCAATATGCCATTTACGACACGGAGTGGCAAGGAACGGCTGAGGGCCTGGCCTATGTTCATGGCTAGTGGTTCAGCTTCACCTGAGGATGGAAGCACTCATCCTCCTGCTAGAAAACTTAAAAGAGTTAAGATGGCAAAAGCACAGCAAAGAACTGTGCGTTCTTCTAAATCACAAATCCCCAAGGAGAGTCCAATTGTGTCGGTTGCGATGCCTGACCTTCCCAACACTGGACGGGAAGAGGTGGCGCCTTCCACCATTTGCACGCCCCCTGCAAGTGCTGGAAGGAGCACCCGCAGTCCAGTTCCTGATAGTCAAATTGAAGATGTCACTGTTGAAGTACACCAGGATGAGGATGTGGGTGTTGCTGGCGCTGGGGAGGAAATTGACAAGGAGGATTCTGATGGTGAGGTGGTTTGTTTAAGTCAGGCACCCGGGGAGACACCTGTTGTCCGTGGGACGAATATGGCCATTGACATGCCTGGTCAAAATAAAATAAAAATCTCCTCTTCGGTGTGGAATTATTTCAAAAGAAATGCGGACAACTGGTGTCAAGCCGTGTGTTGCCTTTGTTAAGCTGTAATAAGTAGGGGTAAGGACGTTAACCACCTAGGAACATCCTCCCTTATACGTCACCTGGACCGCATTCATCAGAAGTCAGTGACAAGTTCAAAAACTTTGGGTGACAGCGGAAGCAGTCCACTGACAACTAAATCCCTTCCTCTTGTAACCAAGCTCCTGCAAACCACACCACCAACTCCCTCAGTGTCAATTTCCTCCTTACACAGGAAAGCCAATAGTCCTGCAGGCCATGTCACTGGCAAGTCTGACGAGTCCTCTCCTGCCTGGGATTCCTCCGATGCATCCTTGAGTGTAACGCCTACTGCTGCTGGCGCTGCTGTTGTTGCTGCTGGGAGTCGATCGTCATCCCAGAGGGGAAGTCGGAAGACCACTTGTACTATTTCCAGTAAGCAATTGACTGTCCAACAGTCCTTTGCGAGGAAGATGAAATATCACAGCAGTCATCCTGCTGCAAAGCGGATAACTCAGGCCTTGGCAGCCTGGGTGGTGAGAAACGTGTTTCCGGTATCCACCGTTAATTCGCAGGGAACTAGAGACTTGATTGAGGTACTGTGTCCCCGGTACCAAATACCATCTAGGTTCCATTTCTCTAGGCAGGCGATACCGAAAATGTACACAGACGTCAGAAAAAGAGTCACCAGTGTCCTAAAAAATGCAGTTGTACCCAATGTCCACTTAACCACGGACATGTGGACAAGTGGAGCAGGGCAGACTCAGGACTATATGACTGTGACAGCCCACTGGGTAGATGTATTGCCTCCCGCAGCAAGAACAGCAGCGGCGGCACCAGTAGCAGCATCTTGCAAACGCCAACTCGTTCCTAGGCAGGCTACGCTTTGTATCACCGCTTTCCATAAGAGGCACACAGCTGACAACCTCTTACGGAAACTGAGGAACATCATCGCAGAATGGCTTACCCCAATTGGACTCTCCTGGGGATTTGTGACATCGGACAACGCCACCAATATTGTGCGTGCATTACATGTGGGCAAATTCCAGCACGTCCCATGTTTTGCACATACATTGAATTTGGTGGTGCAGAATTATTTAAAAAATGACAGGGGCGTGCAAGAGATGCTGTCGGTGGCCCGAAGAATTGCGGGCCACTTTCGGCATTCAGCCACCGCGTGCCGAAGACTGGAGCACCAGCAAACACTCCTGAACCTGACCTGCCATCATCTGAAGCAAGAGGTGGTAACGAGGTGGAATTCAACCCTCTATATGCATCAGAGGATGGAGGAGCAGCAAAAGGCCATTCAAGCCTATACAGCAGCCTACGATATAGGCAAAGGAGGGGAAATGCACCTGACTCAAGCGCAGTGGAGAATGATTTCAACGTTGTGCAAGGTTCTGCAACCCTTTGAATTTGCCACACGTGAAGTCAGTTCAGACACTGCCAGCCTGAGTCAGGTCATTCCCCTCATCGGGCTTTTGCAGAAGAAGCTAGAGACATTGAATGTGGTGGTCTTCAGTATGCCGGCGGTCGGGCTCCCGGCGACCAGCATACCGGCGCCGGGAGCCCGACAGCCGGCATACCGACACTTATTCTCCCTCGTGGGGGTCCACGACCCCCCTGGAGGGAGAATAAAATAGTGTGGCGCGCGTAGCGTGCCACCGTGCCCATAGCGTTGCGAGCATGAGCCCGCAAGGGGCTCATTTGCGCTCGCCACACTGTCGGTAAGCCAGCGGTTGGGCTCCCAGCGCCGGTATGCTGGTCGCCGGGAGCCCGACTGCCGGCATATCGTAGTGAACCCATTGAAGGAGGAGCTAAAACAGAGCGATTCCGCTAGGCATGTGGGACTTGTGGATGGAGCCCTTAATTCGCTTAACCAGGATTCACGGGTAGTCAATCTGTTGAAATCAGAGCACTACATTTTGGCCACCGTGCTCGATCCTAGATTTAAAACCTACGTTGTATCTCTCTTTCCAGCAGACACAAGTCTGCAGAGGTTCAAAGACCTGCTGGTGAGAAAATTGTCAAGTCAAGCAGAACGTGACCCGTCAACAGCTCCTCCTTCACATTTTCCCGCAACTGGGGGTGTGAGGAAAAGGCTAAGAATTCCGTGCCCACCCGCTGGCGGTGATGCAGGGCAGTTTGAAGCGAGTGCTGACATCTGGTCCGGACTGAAGGACATGCCAACGATTACTGACATGTCGTCTACTGTCACTGCATATGATTCTGTCACCATTGAAAGAATGGTGGAGGATTATATGAGTGACCGCATCCAAGTAGGCACGTCAGACAGTCCGTACGTATACTGGCAGGAAAAAGAGGCAATTTGGAGGCCCTTGCAGAAACTGGCTTTATTTTACCTAAGTGGCCCCCCCCCTCCTCCAGTGTGTACTCCGAAAGAGTGTTTAGTGCAGCCGCTCACCTTGTCAGCAATCGGCGTACGAGGTTACTTCCAGAAAATGTGGGGAAGATGATGTTTATCAAAATGAATTATAATCAATTCCTCCGTGGAGACATTCACCAGCAATTGCCTCCAGAAAGTACACAGGGACCTGAGATGGTGGATTCCAGTGGGGACGAATTAATAATCTGTGAGGAGGGGGATGTACACAGTGAAAGGGGTGAGGAATCGGAGGAAGAGGAGGAGGTGGACATCTTGCCTCTGTAGAGCCAGTTTGTGCAAGGAGAGATTGATTGCTTCTTTTTTGGTGGGGGCCCAAACCAACCAGTCCTTTCAGTCACAGTCGTGTGGCAGACCCTGTCGCTGAAATGATGGGTTTGTTAAAGTGTGCATGTCCTGTTTATACAACATAAGGGTGGGTGGGAGGGCCCAAGGACAATTCCATCTTGCACCTCTTTTTTCTTTCATTTTTCTTTGCATCATGTGCTGTTTGGGGGCTATTTTTAGAAGTGCCATCCTGTCTGACACTGCAGTGCCACTCCTACATGGGCCAGGTGTTTGTGTCGGCCACTTGGGTCGCTTAGCTTAGTCACACAGCTACCTCATTGGGCCTCTTTTTTTCTTTGCATCATGTGCTGTTTGGGGACTATTTTTTTGAAGTGCCATCCTGTCTGACACTGCAGTGCCACTCCTACATGGGCCAGGTGTTTGTGTCGGCCACTTGGGTCGCTTAGCTTAGTCACAATTACAACAAATCTTCATAAATTAATTACTAATCAGCGTGACTCAGTCACCGTATGTAGTGATTATTACAACTATTACTAAGAGACAACGAATAGATGATTATTGAAATATATATAACCTACATCTGCTGATTAGATAACAATATAATTAATTAATGAATAATGCAGCAGTGGCTGTTGAAATTCTTAGGCAGACAGTGAGCAGGAGATATTGTCTCAAGCTCAAATAGATACATTCTATCTTTTTATGCTAAATGTGACACAACTGAGCAGATGCAATTGCAACAAGTGTTTCTAAATGAACTCTCCAAGCCAATGTGGCAGCTGTGAATAAAACAACGTGTTAACATTAATGTTTAATGCTGGTTGGGAAATCTAGCCTTATCAGGTGCCATATATCAGGATAATAAAATCTTTATTCAATACACGGTTACCCACATACATTTAATGAAGGCTTCTCTCGCTTAATAATTATAATTATATCAGATGCAAATGGTGATACATAATCCGGGAAGTAATATACTGACATCTGAGTAAGGTGTCATTTATTCTTAAAAAATAAGGTGTCCCATCCTTAGAGATAACAACGTCTTGATTATATAACTGCTGTAGCTGATTGACATACATTATATTATCAGCGACACAGCCTTTAACAAATGAAGAAGTTTTTTTGCTGAGGATATATCAATTAAAAGAAAGATATACCCTTATGCATTATCATTTATGTTAATGATCATAAACAACTGAGGAAGAGATTTATTTCCCCGGAGTATATCATATATCTATACTGAATTCATAGCATCACCTGTGTATTCCACACTTTATTACACATCTGATTCAATTAGATAGTGCGACAGCTGCTGTGTTACAAATAAGTTGGTACTAACAGCTTATATTGTTACAAATATCTAGGATATTACTACAATTAACATCTTTATCACCTTAATGCCTCATCTAAGAGCCTAATAACGACTGAAACATACAAATAAATTCCAATCCTATTATGGAATAATAGAGTATATATCTTTGGACATTGGAATAAGACACGTGGACACACATTTTAAATCTTCAAATCACCTTTATTTTCATTTGCACTATATATGTTTTGTTTGTGTCATAATTTTAACCTCTATGTTTCGCTTATACTCACGATTATGTGTAAGTAATGTACACGATTTTTAAATAAATACTAATAAAAGTTAAATTTTAATCAAATATAGGCAGATGTGATAACCAGGTCTAGTCTTCCTTTTGTGCACCGACAATACAGTCCTTTCCTTCTTCTTTTTTGTGTATCTATGACAACTGTAGTTGGTAGCACCCCCATAATAGATGGTAATTACCACGAATCTAAACAGGGGTTTATGATGGAACTTTTGTTTCAAATATAGATTAAGTCAAACACAGTGTGTGTGCAGATACAATTTTTGTTTGCCACTCCTAGATGGGCCAGGTGTTTGTGTCAGCCACTTGTGTCGCTTAGCTTAGCCATCCAGCGACCTTGGTGCACCTCTTTTTTTCTTTGCATCATGTGCTGTTTGGGGACTATTTTTTGAAGTGCCATCCTGTCTGACACTGCAGTGCCACTCCTAGATGGGCCAGGTGTTTGTGTCGGCCACTTGGGTCGCTTAGCTTAGTCATCCAGCGACCTCGGTGCAAATTTTAGGACTAAAAATAATATTGTGAGGTGTTCAGAATAGACTGAAAATGAGTGGAAATTATGGTTATTGAGGTTAATAATACTATGGGATCAAAATGACCCCCAAATTCTATGATTTAAGCTGTTTTTGAGGGTTTTTTGTAAAAAAAACACCCGAATCCAAAACACACCCGAATCCGACAAAAAATTTTCAGGGAGGTTTTGCCAAAACGCGTCCGAATCCAAAACACGGCCGCGGAACCGAATCCAAAACCAAAACACAAAACCCGAAAAATTTCCGGTGCACATCACTACTATGCACCCATTATAGATATACCAGTGGAGGCTGGGTACACAGACAAACAGCCGCAGACATAGGAGGCCACAGTCAGACAGAGAAACTGCGGCTGCCATGTGGCAAATTTCTATGGTGCGATTGATGGTTGAGTCTAAGGACCCACCATTGGGTATTACTAATTGTACAGATGCTGACAGTGCACGCCTCAGACTTGCGGGATGCCGAACAATCTTGGATGTTTTTTTAAAGCGTCAATCATTTATAAGGCATGGTTGTGCCTTGTAAATGATTGCCGGTTTAAAAAACGTCCGAGTGTGGCCGGCAATCTGCACCTCCGGCAAACTTTGAGCTTATTACATTAGCCCCAGAGACTGTCCAGTAGGGGTTTTATGGTAGACATTGGCATATCTATAATGGGTGCAAGGTTTGCAGTGGCCACGGGGCCCACACCGCACAACTGCACTCATGTAATTATATTTACCCCTCCAGAGTCCCACAGCGGCCGCTGGCACAGCAGACAGAAATCACAGGTAAAATGGCACAGCGGCCATTTTCCCAGTGATTTGCGCATGTGCAGTAGAGATGTCCCCGGGAACAAGGCGCAGGCGCCATGTTCCTGGAGCGCTGCGCATGCACAGTAGACTATGGCACAAAGCCAGCAGACAGCAGTCTACAGCACTGCTGCCGGAGAGTAGGGGGCCTGCTCAGAGCGTAAACACGGGCCCTCTGCTCTCTTAAACCCCCACTGGTGGCATCAGACCCAACAGAAGCATCTGATGTGCTCAGACAAAAGCAAATGAGAAAATGTGCTATGTTCAACTCTAACTATTATTCTTGAAGGTTAAAATTGGACTGTAACTGTAATCCTAGGTCTGTAGCAGCTCCTATATTAACTTGCCATTCTTTGTTGGGACACGTTTGTTTTCCTCAGCCTGGGCGCTCCGTCACTCAGCCTGGGCACTGTCCCTCAGCCTGGGCACTGTCCCTCAGCCTGGGCGCTCCGTCCCTCAGCCTGGGCGCTCCGTCCTCCAGCCTGGGCGCTCTGTCCTCCAGCCTGGGCGCTCTGTCCTCCAGCCTGGGCGCTCTGTCCTCCAGCCTGGGCGCTCTGTCCTCCAGCCTGGGCTCTGTCCCTCAGCCTAGGCGCTCTGTCCCTCAGCCTGGGCGCTCTGTCTTCCAGCCTGGGTTCTCTGTCCTCCAGCCTGGGTTCTCTTTCCTCAATCCTGGGCTCTCTGTCCCTCAGCCTGGGCGCTGTCCCTCAGCCTGGGCGCTCTGTCCCTCAGCCTGGGCGCTCTGTCCCTCAGCCTGGGCACGTCGTCCTCCAGCCTGAGTGCTCTGTCCCTCAGCCTGAGCACTCTGTCCCTCACTCTGGGCGCTCCGTCGCTCACTCTGGGCGCTCCGTCCCTCAGCCTGGGTGCTCCGTCCCTCAGCCTGGGCGCTCCGTCCCTCAGCCTGGGCGCTCCGTCCCTCAGCCTGGGCGCTCCGTCCCTCAGCCTGGGCGCTCTGTCCCTCAGCCTGGGCATTCCGTCCTCCAGCCTGGGCGCTCTGTCCCTCAGCCTGGGCATTCTGTCACTGGTGGCATCAGACCCAACAGAAGCATCTGATGTGCTCAGACAAAAGCATATGAGAAAATGTTCTATGTTCAACTATAACTATTATTCTTGAAGGTTAAAATTGGACTGTAACTGTAATCCTAGGTCTGTAGCAGCTCCTATATTACCTTGCCATTCTTTGTTGAGACACGTTTGTTTTCCTCAGCCTGGGCGCTCCGTCACTCAGCCTGGGCACTGTCCCTCAGCCTGGGTGCTTTGTCCCTCAGCCTGGGTGCTCTGTCCTCCAGCCTGGGTGCTCTGTCCTCCAGCCTGGGTGCTCTGTCCTCCAGCCTGGGTGCTCTGTCCTCCAGCCTGGGTGCTCTGTCCTCCAGCCTGGGTGCTCTCCATCCCACAGCCTGGGCGCTCTGTCCCACAGCCTGGGCGCTCTGTCCCACAGCCTGGGCGCTCTGTCCCACAGCCTGGGCGCTCTGTCCCACAGCCTGGGCGCTCTGTCCTCCAGCCTGGGTGCTCTGTCCTCCAGCCTGGGCTCTCCGTTCCTCAGCCTGGGCGCTGTCCCTCAGCCTGGGTGCTCCGTCTCTCAGCCTGGGTGCTCTGTCCCTCAGCCTGGGCACTTCGTCCTCCAGCCTGGGCGCTCCGTCCCTTAGCCTGGGCGCTCTATCTCTCAGCCTGGGCGCTCTGTCTCTCAGCCTGGGCGCTCTGTCCTCCAGCCTGGGCGCTCTGTCCTCCAGCCTGGGCGCTCTGTCCTCCAGCCTGGGTGCTCTGTCCTCCAGCCTGGGCTCTCCGTCCCTCAGCCTGGGCGCTGTCCCTCAGCCTGGGTGCTCCGTCTCTCAGCCTGGGTGCTCTGTCCCTCAGCCTGGGCGCTTCGTCCTCCAGCCTGGGCACTCTATCCCTCAGCCTGGGGGCTCCGTCCCTCAGCCTGGGCGCTCTGTCTCTCAGCCTGGGTACTCCATCCTCCAGTCTGGGCGCTCTGTCCCTCAACCTGGACGCTCCGTCCCACAGCCTGGGCACTCTGTCCCTCAGCCTGGGCGCTCTGTCCCTATCCGACACTCAGCCTTGGCGCTCCGTCCCTCAGCCTGGGCCCTCCGTCCCTCAGCCTGGGCACTCTGTCCCTCAGCCTGGGCGATCTGACCCTCAGCCTTGGCCCTCCGTCCCTCAGCCTGGGCACTCTGTCCCTGATCTTGGCACCTCTCTACTTCATCTATTGTTTTCTTAGCATTACAAAATGTCACCACTGAAGAGGATTACATAAGGAGTTGCCAGTCCCCTGAGTGTTCTAGCGGTTGCATTCAACTTTCAGGCCACATTCCGCCTTAACGAAAACAACAGATGCAAATATTTTCTTTGGTGACCACAAACCGGTCTGCAACATTTCATCCGAACTGTGGTTAGAAATAAGCAGATTCTGTGATGTTCTGCAAATAACATGTCTCAGTCCCCATTTCAGGAACAATGAATCAATAAATTAATTTTTTTTTCCGGATGGACACGCTGCTGGAGTTTGGGGGCAGCGAAAGGGGGTATTTCAGAAAATAGGAACATGTGACTGCATCCTACGATGGTCACGCAGTTGATATGATTATGCGTCTTCAGACGCAACAACAGATCGCAGAGGCCGGCAGTGGGAATGTTTTTACTGAAGACGCATCCTCCGGCTTTTCCATGATTTCACACAGCTGCATCATACAAAGAAGCAGCAGCAGTGTAATTAGCGTCTCCCGCTGAGCTAGCCACTGTGTTCCGTCACCGTATTAACGGAATCGTGGATCAGAGGGTTACCATGACATTTGCAGTGAAATGCGCTGCCCAGTAGAAAGCAGAAGATCATGGGTCCTCCAGCACGGTAAAGACCCAAAACACACATTCAATAGCACAAAAGAACGGTCCGTTTTAAATTGGCTGCAATGAGCCCTGATCTGAATCCAACTGAAAGTCTTCAGAGACAGCTGAAATCCACCATTGGCAAACGGAATCCTGCAAACATTCAAGAGATTCTGCAAATTCCAATGGAAGAGTAGGAGATGCTACCAGACTGGGGCAAGAGTTATTTATTATTATTATTATTATTATTATTATTATTATTATCATTATTAGCAGTTTCTTATATATTGCAGCAAATTCTGTTGCGCTTTACAATTAGAACAACAGTTATAGAACAAAACTGGGCAAAGACAGACAGACATAGAGGTAGGAAGGCCCTGCTCGCAAGCTTACACTCTATAGGGAAATAGGCATTGATACACAAGGATAGATGCTACCTATTGCATAATGGCCACCAGATTGCTAGGTTCTTAATGGGTTCTATGATATGATCACCCAGCAGTGTTGGAAGACAAAATATGTGATGTTATGTGGACTGTACAGAGACGATGTAATTGGACAGGGAAGCATTGAAGGTTATGTGGGTGGGTCTGGAATTTGGTAGACTTATCTGAAGAGGTGAGTTTTCAGGGAACGTTTAAAGGTTTGGAGACTAGAGGAGAGTCTTATTGTGCATGGGAGGGCATTCCACAGAGTGGGTGAAGCCCGGATAAAGTCCTGTAATTTTGAGTGGAACAAGTAATGCGTGTGGATGAGAGACGTAGATCTTGTGCGGAGCGGAGATGTCAGGTAGGGAGATATTTTGAGATGAGTGAGGAGATGTATGATGGTGCAGTTTGGTTAATAGCCTAAGTACAAGTATTTTATATTTAATACGGTAGAATACCAGTAACCAATGGAGGGACTGACAGAGTGGATCAGCAGACGAAGAACGTCTGGCGAGGAAGATTATCCTCGCAGCTGCATTCAAAATGGATTGTAGTGGTGAGAGCCTATGTTTGGGAAGACCGGTAAGGAGACTATTACAATAATCAATGCGGGAGATGATGAGTACATGGAGGGCAAGAACCTTACAGATGGCTACCAGAAACATTTGGAGGCTGTTAATGTTGCCACACTGTGTACAACCTATTAGTAAGTAAGGGTACCATTAATACTGCCCAGGCCATACTTTGTTTTTCATCTTTGACATTACTACATGTACTTTGTACATCATATTAAAATATTCTGCTGATATCAAGTTGGTGCATTTTCATTAATTTCTGAAGATATCGTGCAAGTTGTACCTAAAATTGAAGGGTGCTTAAGTACCTTCCTCAGATATCGCTACCACAAAATATTTCTGAGGTTGGAATTTACCCGTCGCATTTTAATATTTATCATGATTGGCTGATAACAGTCATTTGAGGATTGGGTCAGGTGACCATCAGCTAATCCAGACTGCCTTCTCTAATTGTCCAGGAACAATAGAAAGGCATACCACGGGGAACACTGTTGCCCCATAGTCATTGGCATCATTATGGGTGATAACATTCAATGCAGCACTGAAGATTTCACCCCTGATATGTAATGTTTTGGGGGTGCGTCCAAAGTCACACACCCGTTCTCACCACAATGGGAGCTTGCACTACGATAGCTGCTGGGTACCCCCAAGCTTTCCCTGGTCTGCCCGCAAAAGGTGGCTGCTCGGTGACATCAGCCGATGGGGGACATCAAAACATCAAAGCGGCAGAGAATATACAACCACAATACTCAATCATGAACATCCTCCAGCCTCACAATCAGAGGCACATGCATTCACCCTGGCTAGACCTCTACATACAGATTATTGAAGGGAAGCAGCGTTTCCCATACAGGGATTTTTATTTATCTCTTCTCAAAGGAAGAGACAGGGTATTAATATTTAATGTAATTGTACCCTGTCCCAAGAAAGAAGAGAAAAATGATTTATCATGTAACATTTTTGGGAGAAGCTACACTGTAAATATAATCCTCGATTCTTCTGTTTAATTTCCAAATATCCAAATGTAATCAATCTATCGAGTTATCTGAGCTGGCGGACACTTTAATACCTGGCTCTGGAGAATCTATGAGTTGTCTGGATATAAGCCCTGATAGCGAACACAGAAAAGCACGTATTTCCTGTAATAACCAAGAATATTGCGGAGAATCTGGAAGGTCACTGGCAGAAATATTAGACTTTATCTGGACTTCCATCTTTAAAATGTCACTCGGAAAAATAATTGTTATACGTTTTAGTAGGAGAACCGGAATTCTTCTGCAACGCATACTTATAAAAGTCAAAATATTACTGTAATTACTGATAAATAAGTTGCAAATCTACTCTCCGGAAGAACAAGGGGAGGAGGAGGAAAGACTATTGTGTATTAATCATGTGAGATTCTCCTCGAATTCACTATATATTACCAAGAGCACTCTAGAATAGAATCTAGGCAAAGGATTACCGCCAGTGGCAGATTTTACCTAGGCCTTGCCACTAAAAATCAGCCACCACCAGTGAGCCCCCAGTAATTGCAATGGCTTCCCATTGGATGCAGTATCTGCTAATCACACGCTGAGCAGGCAGCCTGGACTGTGATTGGCAGGTGGTGCTTCCAATGGGAAGCTGCTTCCCTGCCTTTCTGCCAGTTCTAATGTTTCTAGGGGGATGCAGCCGATGTGGTAACGGTGCTTTTGCTGCCCCGTGGAACCTGCATTTGGCCTGTAGAATGTGACTATTGCACTTCTAGGACATTGGATGAGGGTTAGCGCTGGCTGAGTTGAGGTGCGATATCTAAAAGACTCACCGGTATTTATCCAAGACAGGATGGACTTAGGTCCCTGTCCTCATACTGCCCCCTAGAGGAGACTGTGGGAGTGCAAGCATAGTGCAGGGTCAACAGACAGGAGAATGGTCCAGTCGGTAAGGGTCAGGGTCACAGGCACTAGTTCAGAATGGTAAGATTAGCCAAAGGTCAGGGTCAGAAGCACAAGTCCACAACGGATAGAAAGGCTGAGGTCAGAGTCTCAAGCAGAGGCTCAGAACTGTTAAACAGGCTGGGTTCAATACACTGGAAGTCAGGCAGAAAGCTAACAGCAGAGTTTTGCTGGGGCACAGAAAAGACATGATACTCTGGCAGAACCGGCCCTAGGCATAGGCATACTAGCTTCTGCTGATTAAAATGATATGCCTATATTCTGTGTGTAGCATTTCATATGCAGATACAGCCACAGTCGCACACAGAATATAGGCATGCTGCATATCATTTTAATCAGCAGAAGCTGCTTGTGCATCCTAGCCAATAGCAATGCAAATAAGATGCATCATCAAGAAAAGTCACCCGACGTTAGCACTGAGGCAAGATTTATGAGGACACATCTGTATCCAATCAGTGGCAGAGGTTACAGTGTTAGCGGCTGTGTGAGTGGTGTGTGTGTGTGTGTGTGTGTGTGTGTGTGTGTGTGTGTGTGTGTGTGTGTGTGTGTGTGTGTGGTTGTGCAGTAGTGATTGGCATGTGTGTAAGGGGCTTTATGGGTGTCATGTGTAAAAATGCATTAATAATGTGCAGCAAATGTGTAGGGGGAACTATGTGTGTCATTATGTGTATAAGGGCATTAATAATGTGCAGCATATGTGTAAGTGACATTATGTGTATAAGGGCATTAATAAAGGTTGTCATAATGTGTAAGGCGCATTATGTTTATAAGCAAATTAATAATGTGTGTCATGTGTAAGGGGCATAACTGTGTGGTATTATGTATATAAATGCATTACTAATGTGTTGCATTATGTGTATAAGGTGCTTTACTGTGTGGCGTAATGTATAAAAAGGGCACAATTGTGTGGTCTAATGTGAATAAAGAGCAATATGGTATGGTGTAATGTGAATAAGGAGTAGATCAGTGTGGTGTAATGTGAATAAGGAGTAGATCAGTGTGGTGTAATGTGAATAAGGAGTAGATCAGTGTGGTGTAATGTGAATAAGGGGCTCTACTGTGAGAAATAATGTATATAAGGTATAGTGGTACTACTGTGTGATGTAACGTGAATTAGGGACACTATCGCATGATAAAATGTGAATAAAGTTGCAGTACTGTGTGGCATCATTTGAATTGAAGGGGGGAACTATTGTGTGGCCATGCCCCTTGCCAGCAAAAACACACCCCTTTTTGGGCTGTGCGCCAAATGTGCACACTGTTACTATTTCAAATATGTGGGGTAAGAAAACTCAAAATGAGGACTGCTATGGGTGAGGGTTGATGGTCTTGGGAAAGGGGTGCACTGCCAGAGGCGGAACAAACCATGGTGCTAGGGGGCACCAGTCAAAATCTTGCCTAGGACATCATATTGGTTAGGGCCGGCTCTGTGCTCCGGAACCACAAAGATACATACTGTATATTGCGCACAGCGCGCCTGCCCCTAGAGGGTGATCCTGAAGCATGCTGAGTGAGAGAGGCAGCAAGAAAGTCTGACGCTAGAGGAAGAGAAAGAACACAGCTAGGACCTCATGTCACTGTCAACGACGAGATGGACCCTGAGGGTGAATCCCCATGACCAGCCACAGACCACTGCCGCTGCATTGGGCAAGTAATCACCTGACAAAGGGGTCTATTTACTAAATCCTGGATGAAAATAAAGTCGCTGGAGAAAAAGCACCAGCCAATCAGCTCCTAACTGCCATGTCACAGGTTGTGTTTGAAAAATGACAGTTAGGAGCTGATTGGCTGGTACTTTATCTTCAGCGACTTTATCTCCATCCAAGCCTTAGTAAATAGACCCTTAAGGGGGAAATTCATCAAAGCTTGGAGATAAAGTGGGGAGAGATAAAGTACCAACCAGCCAACTCCTGTCATTTTTCAAACACAGCCTGTAACATGGAAGTTAGGAGTTCACGGGCTGCTGCTTTATCTCTCTCCACTTTATCATTGCCCAAGCTTTGATAAATATGACCCTAAGAGCTGTGATAGTGCCTACCTTGTGCCAGTGCCTGTATGCAGCTGCCTAATGTTAGCTATACCCTGAGGCAACCATGTCCAATGAAGGGGGGGGGGGGACATGAATGGCGCTGTTCTCTGCATTTTGAAGGGGGAGGTTCCGTTTACCCTCATAGCTTCTAATGATTAAGATAATTGGGCTAATTCTGAGTTGCAGGCTGCTGCACCGGCTTTAGCGTCTTTCCTATAGTCGCATCTGTGCCGTTATGGTAATGCTAGTATCAAAAGCTGGGATGCCCACTTGGTGCTGCTGGAAGATGCAACCATTGGAAGCACCATTGGAACTTGTACCTGCCTCATGCTATGTGTAGAATCTCAGTCAGAATATGGCCTCCAATGTACACGATGTAGCGTCCGAGCCTGCAACCACTCCTGCGACACTGCCATAACACGCCCACCAGCCAGTAGATCTGTATACCAATCACCAGCCAGGAATGCCCAATGCTTTCCAAAGTCTGTGAGGCTCAATTGGTTCTGCGGCTCCGTATGGACACCTCGTGGAACGTACAGTACACCCCTTGCTACTTTTTAGAGAGTCTATGGGGGTCATTCCGAGTTGATCGCTAGCTGCATTTGTTTGCAGCTCAGCGATCAGGCTAAAAAATGGCAGTTCTGCGCATGCGTATGTGGCGCAATGTGCACGCGCAACGTACGGGCACAACGAACGATGCAGTTTTGCACAGGGTCTAGCAATGCATTTCAGTCGCACTGGTTGCCGCAGAGTGACTGATCTGAAGTGGGCGTTTCTGGGTGGCAACTGACCGTTTACAGGGAGTGTTCGGAAAAACGCAGGCTTGCCAGGGAAAACGCAGGGTGAACGCTGGGTAGGTGTGTGACGTCAAATCCGGAACTGAATAGCCTGAAGTGATCGCTAGCGCTGAGTAGGTTTTGAGCTACTCTGAAACTACACAAAAAATTTTTGTAGCCGCTCTGCGATCCTTTCGTTCGCACTTCTGCTAAGCTAAAATACACTCTCAGTGGGCGGCAGCATAGCGTTTGTACGGCTGCTAAAAACTGCTAGCGAGCGATCAACTCGGAATGACCACCTATGTACGAAGCCTTGGAGAGAGATAAAGTTGCTAGGTTAAAGTACCAGCCAACCTACTCCTAACTGTCAAGTCACAGGCTGTGTTTGAAAAACAGTTACAGTATGAGCTGATTGGTTGGCTCTTTATCTCTGTCTACTTTATCTCTCTCCAACGCTTAGTACATAGATCCCTTAGACTCATGCGGCACAATCACACACAAAAATGCTAATTTACGTGACTATCAGCATTGACCCTAAATCAGGTCCAATGTGGTTAAAATGCCAGTCTGTATTACAGGTGACACGTTTGGGAGTGGTAAGCGCTTTTCACTGTGCACACCCAATACAGTACAACAATGAGCCCCCCCATGTAACTTCTATCATCTTGCTCCATAAATGGAAATTATGTTCCTGCGCTGCTCTGTAAAATGCGGTAAATTAGTGCCCTCACCCCGTATTCTACTAAGTATCCTCTCACCCCCAACGCATCCTCACTAGATATGGCAGCACCAGGCCGAATATGTGTGACCCATTTCATAAGGTATTCACACAATAAATGTATCCACATTTGCTCAAAATAAGCAAAACTGTAAGTGTAACAGAACGCTAGCGAACTAAGCAACGACAGGACTCATGAAAGTATATAATAAGTACATTAGCAAGCAGAGGCGCGATACATCTCACCCTGAAACACAAGACTGTCCTTACAGAGAAGCAGTGCCCCGTTTTCAGGTCACTGCACATCTATAGAACACCAGTGTTATTCCCAGGATGTCTGTATGGAGACGTGCCAATTAGAGGATGTGATGCCGCTGTGGCAATACTAAGGCATGGATCTGACTCTGCCTCACAGCTAAACACTTCTAAGCAAGACAAACTGGAACAGCTACATAGATTATCTACTTCAACTCTTAAACTCCACTTCATCTCTTCCAGTTTGAGATAAAGTACTTCATTATACAGAGATTTGTATAGAAGATATACTGCATTATATGTGTTACACGTGATTACTGAGAGATATTACATGTATAACTGTCTGCTGTATGCAATATATGACTTTTATTCTCTGATGCTAGATATGATATGTGCCCTGGGGCGTAACTAGAACTTTGTGGGCCCTACAGAGACATTTTGAAGGGCCCTGAGCTCAATGCTTCTAGAGAGACCTCTCTCATCCATGTTAGTTTTATCACACATACTAATGACCTAGTTCACATTATGGTAGTGTAGTAGTTCCACAGTTAACACTGCACCACACAGTGTCCACAGGTCACAGTATGCCACACAGGGTCTCCAGTTCACATTGCACCACACAGTAACCCCAGTTCGCAGTATGCCATAGAGTGCCCCCAGTTCACATTTCACCACACAGAGTCCCCAATTCACAGTATGCCACACAGAGCCCCCAGTTCACAGTATGCCACACAGGGTCCCCAGTTCACAGTATGACACACAGTGCCCCCAGTTCACAGTACGCCACACAGGGTCCCCAGTTCACAGTATGCCACACAGTGCCACCCAGTTCACAATATGCCACACAGGGTCCCCAGTTCACAGTATGCCACACAGTGCCCCCAAGTTCACAATGCACCACACTGTGCCCCAATTCACAGTATACCACACAGAGTCCCCAGCTCACAGTATCCCACACAGGGTCCCCAGTTCACAGTATGCCACAGAGTGCCCCCCAGTTCACATTGCACCACACAGTGCCCCCAGTTCACAGTATGCCACACAGTGAACCCAGTTCACATTGCACCACAGTGTCCCCAATTCACAGTATGCCACACAGTGCCCCCAGTTCACAGTATGCCACACAGGGTCCCCAGTTCACAGCATGCCACACAGTGCCCCCAGTTCACAGTATGCTACACAGTGCCCCAGTTCACAGTATGCCACATGGTGTTCCCAGTTCACAGTATGCCACGCAGTGCCCTCAGTTCACAGTATGACACACAGGGTCCCCAGTTCACAGTATGACACACAGGGTCCCCAGTTCACAGTATGCCACAGAGTGACCCCCAGTTCACATTGCACCACAGAGCCCAAGTTCACAGTATGCCAAAGAGTGAACCCAGTTCACATTGCACCACACAGTGTCCCCAATTCACAGTATGCCACACAGTGCTGCCAGTTCACAGTATGCCACACAGAGTCCCCAGCTCACAGTATCCCACACAGGGTCCCCAGTTCACAGTATGCCACAGAGTGCCCCCCAGTTCACATTGCACAGTGCCCCCAGTTCACAGTATGCCACACAGGGTCCCCAGTTCACAGTATGACACACAGTGCCCCCAGTTCACAGTACGCCACACAGGGTCCCCAGTTCACAGTATGCCACACAGTGCCACCCAGTTCACAATATGCCACACAGGGTCCCCAGTTCACAGTATGCCACACAGTGCCCCCAAGTTCACAATGCACCACACTGTGCCCCAATTCACAGTATACCACACAGAGTCCCCAGCTCACAGTATCCCACACAGGGTCCCCAGTTCACAGTATGCCACAGAGTGCCCCCCAGTTCACATTGCACCACACAGTGCCCCCAGTTCACAGTATGCCACACAGTGAACCCAGTTCACATTGCACCACAGTGTCCCCAATTCACAGTATGCCACACAGTGCCCCCAGTTCACAGTATGCCACACAGGGTCCCCAGTTCACAGCATGCCACACAGTGCCCCCAGTTCACAGTATGCTACACAGTGCCCCAGTTCACAGTATGCCACATGGTGTTCCCAGTTCACAGTATGCCACGCAGTGCCCTCAGTTCACAGTATGACACACAGGGTCCCCAGTTCACAGTATGACACACAGGGTCCCCAGTTCACAGTATGCCACAGAGTGACCCCCAGTTCACATTGCACCACAGAGCCCAAGTTCACAGTATGCCAAAGAGTGAACCCAGTTCACATTGCACCACACAGTGTCCCCAATTCACAGTATGCCACACAGTGCTGCCAGTTCACAGTATGCCACACAGAGTCCCCAGCTCACAGTATCCCACACAGGGTCCCCAGTTCACAGTATGCCACAGAGTGCCCCCCAGTTCACATTGCACAGTGCCCCCAGTTCACAGTATGCCACACAGTGAACCCAGTTCACATTGCACCACAGTGTCCCCAATTCACAGTATGCCACACAGTGCCCCCAGTTCACAGTATGCCACACAGGGTCCCCAGTTCACAGCATGCCACACAGTGCCCCCAGTTCACAGTATGCTACACAGTGCCCCAGTTCACAGTATGCCACATGGTGTTCCCAGTTCACAGTATGCCACACAGTGCCCTCAGTTCACAGTATGACACACAGGGTCCCCAGTTCACAGTATGACACACAGGGTCCCCAGTTCACAGTATGCCACAGAGTGACCCCCAGTTCACATTGCACCACAGAGCCCAAGTTCACAGTATGCCAAAGAGTGAACCCAGTTCACATTGCACCACACAGTGTCCCCAATTCACAGTATGCCACACAGTGCTGCCAGTTCACAGTATGCCACACAGGGTCCCCAGTTCACAGTATTCCACAAAGGGTCGCCAGTTCACAGTATGCCACACAGTGTTCCCAGTTCACATTATACCACACAGTGCCCCCAGTTCACAGTATGCCACACAGGGTTCCCAGTTTACAGTATGCCACACAGTGCCCCCAGATCACATTGCATCACAGTGCCCCCAGTTCACAGTATGCCACACAGTGCCCCCAGTTCACAGTATGCCACACAGTGCCCCCAGTTCACAGTATGCCACACAGTGTCCCCCAGTTGACATTGCACCGCACAGTGCCCCCAGTTCACAGTATGCCACAAAGTGAATCCAGTTCACATTGCACCACACAGTGCCCCCAGTTCATAGTATGCCACACAGGGTCCCCATTTCACAGAATGCCACACATGGTCCACAGTTCACAGTATGCCACACAGGGTCCCCAGTTCACAGTATGCCACACAGGGTCCCCAGTTCACAGTATGCCACAGAGTGCCCTCAGTTCACAGTATGCCACAGTGTTCCCAGTTCACAGTATGCCACACAGGGTCTCCAGTTCACATTTCACCAAGTGTCCCCAGTTCATAGTATACCACAGTGCCCCCACGTCACATTACACCAAGTGTCTGCAGTTCAAAGTACGCCACACAGTGCCCCAAGTTCACATTACACCAAGTTTCTCAGTTCACAGTATGCCACAGAGTGCCCCAAGTTCACATTACACCAAGTGTCTCAGTTCACAGTATGCCACACAGTACCCCAAGTTCACATTACACCAAGTGTCCCACTTCACAGTATGCCACACAGTGCACCCAGTTCACATTATGTCACTGATTAATAGTTACATTTCCGCCTTAAACTCTGTTTTTTCACTGTAATTCCAAATCTTACCCCCATTTAACTGGCACCTCATGTGCAAAGGAAAAAGACCTGCAAATCATTATGCTAGAGAGCTTCAAGACAGCAATTACAAATCAATGTAATTAATTAATGTAATTATTGCTTGTCATTGATCCCACGTAGTTATCCATCATGTAGTAAACTAATTTCATGCATGGGGATTTCTAAGGAAATGTCAGGAAATAAACATTAGGCCTGGTAATTACATGTGAATCCACAAAACATTCTGCATCAAGAAAGCAAACTGATCTCACATTGGGTTTGAGTTAGTGCAAATAAGAAATGCTTGATTTTGAAGGGAACAAATGGTTAATATATACTGGGCTAGTAGACCCTAGGCTGACAACGGTTATGGGACCCCTAGTGGCAGTAAATTACCCTGTAGCACTCTCATGCGTAGCATCAACTGCTGACATGAAGTTCAAGCAGCTACAGCAGTTGTAGTAAGTGGTTTAAGCTCAGGTGTAGAGCTGGTAACAGATGGCTTATCTCAGGGATCAGTTCTGGGTCCTGTCTTGTCTCTGTATCTGTGATGATACCCAGAAGGGAGATATGTATCTCAGGGTTTACTTGGTGAATAGCCTTGAGCAGCTACTCAACCATGAGCGGCTATGCAACTCAACCGGATCCCTTAGCACCAAGGTCCTGTAGTTGGGGGACCATGAGAACCTGGATGTGGTTAGAATTTAAAATGGTCTTATTATCTCCTATATATTAGCCCAGAGTGACTGGGTGTATAACGCTAGGAGGAGTCACAATGCTGGGCGGAGTCACAGTCATAGACACAGATCTGGCTAAATATATAGGAGAGGTGTAACCATTCCCTTTACAGAAAGTAGCTGTCCCTACTCCCCCACAATGGTGCTGTCATTCCCCTCTCATCCCTCTCTGTATACTGCCTGTTGCGGTGCAATCCCATGTATAACTCCTGTCATGGCCGAAACAGCCCAGGAGCCTTCCCCTCCAGACGCCGCACATAGCCACGGCCAGGGCCGGTGCTACCATTAGGCAGCCCCTCACCAGCCACAGCCGCCCGCCCCTCACCAGCCACAGCCGCCGGCCTCTCACCAGCCACAGCCGCCCGCCCTTCACCAGCAGCCAGCCTCTAACCAGCAGCAGCGTCCATCATGGACTATGGAGCCAATGCCAGCAATGGAGCAGTGCCTCCCAGCCAGCAGCAGCAGTGCTAACCTGGGCGGCACCATAATCCGGGATACGGTGGCAACAGCATGGAGCAGTATTCCCTACATGGCTTCCTGGCCAGTGGTAAGATGCCGCTGCCTGGAGTCACACCCCGGGGAAGTGACCAAAGTTCCCTGGGGGGGGTTGGATTTATGTACATATGGAGGCAGTGTATATATGTATGTATGTATGTATGAGAGGCAGTGTATGAATGGATGGATGGATATATGTATGTAAAGAGGCAGTGTGTGTCTACAGACACCCTTCCCCATCCACGGCCCTCTCACACCTGCCCCTCCCCCACCCGCAGCACCTCTGGACCCCCTCCCCAATCCGCAGCACCCCCTTTGCGATCCAGGACCACAAACATCCCGAAACATCCCGAAACTGCAGCCTGCTTCATTTCCATGATGTACAGATAGGTCCTCCTACAACAAGACTCAATACGCCATATGGCAGGAGTCAGAGGTGCCTGGAAGGGTGTCCGGACTATAGATGTGCACTAAAAAGGTCTACAGGTCTATGGCGACAGGGTCAAAAAGTCGACATGTAAAAGGTAGACAGCTCAAAAGGCCGACAGTCAAAAGGTCGACATGACAATAGTCAACACACATGTGGTCGACATATGTTTATATATATAATTTTTTTTTTACTTTTTCATAATTTACCATCCACGTGGACAATGATGGAGAACAGTAACCTGTGCTGAGCACCACGGTAGCAGAGCGAGGCACCTTGCCCGAAGCGTGATGAGCGAAGCGAGCCCTGCGAGGGGACGTAGACGTTGTACCCTAAAGGCGCTTGTTTGTAGCATAAAAGTGACAAAACACCCCCCAAAAAATTTTGTCTATCTTTTTGTGTCAACCATTTCAATGTCGACCTTTTGACCATATCGACATTGTCTACTGTCTACCTATTCCATGTCGACCTTTTGACCCTGTTGACCTTTTGACCCTGTTGACCTAATGCTTGTCTACCATTAGTGGTAGACCTACTGACTGTAGACCTTTCTTAGTCTAGGTGTAATAATCCGCACCTGCCTGGGAGGTGTAGCGTAACAACTTAGCTTCTGTACATATTGCATCTCCTTCACATCGGATTGAGATGAGGGATCTGCGAGCAGGAGACGGGGAGGGAGCAGCGCTGCAGCGGGGAGAGCAGGAATCCAGCGGCAGCGTCCACCCGGCTCCAGCAAGCGAGGTCCCACTTGCTGTAGCCGGGTGGACGCCGCCGTGAGCCTCCGCTGATGCAGCCGCTGCTCGCCCCGTCTCCTCCTCTCCGTCTCCCCTCCTCCGCTGCTTTCCCGCTGCTGCCCCCATCGCCGCAGACACTGCAGCCGCTGACAGCTCTCCCCCGCCCCCCACCCTTCTCGGTGCCGCTGCCAGCTCCCACCACCGCTGCTGTCAGCGCACCCGGCAGCCGCTGACAGCAGCGGCAGGACAAGACACCGACAGTCGGATTTGGCCGCTCTTTGAATAGGGGTTGTCGGGTCCAGTCCGACAACTGCATGTCGGAATGGACCCGACTCTTATTGAATATACCCCTCGACATGGTCACACACAGATATACAAACGTTGCACATCAAGGTGATTAGTGTTATTAGCATCTAGTTGTTATTTTTGTGCAAATAAATCGCTCACTTTGAGCTACTAAGAAGCTTGGAGCAGGTGACTTGCACAAGTCCTGGTGCACCGAGAGGGAATATTTGGTGCACCTCCAGCAATCTGTAAAAGTGAAAAATAACAGGAGGGATGAATACTTTTTATAGCTGCTCTACTGACATTGCTTCCAATACTAATTCTTATCTCACCCGAGTCAATGGGCAGAGTCTAAAAACATGGGAAAGATTTTTCAGAAACCAAAAAAAAAGAAGAAATTAAATTGTGCATTTCTGTTTTACAAGACATCCAGTACACAATGCTCCTGTACACTGGTTCCCAATTTACCATGTACTGTATTTGCTGTTAATTAGCCTTGATCCTAAAAATGGAACATTGTGTGATCACATTACTAGGTCATGTTTGTACACTGTCAACTTGTAGACATTTAACATGCCATATCATGTAACCTTTCACTCTTATCCACAATTAAACACATTAATCAAGATAAGAGCCAACTAACTTCTCTGAAAAACTGTTTTCAATTATTTCATAGTTTCAGGAACAAAGCATGTATCAATGATTGTAAAACTGCCTGCACTTATGAAGTGATTATCCTACTGCCGAATGTGTAAACTTAGACTTTTTTGTTTTGTTATTGTAACATACTTGTTGGAAAGCCCAAAACTCCCCAATTCCCATGCCATGATCAACTGACCTGGGAAAGTACTCTCAATACTTTCAGTAACTGAAATCACTATACTGACAACAAAGAAATGAAAGCTCGTATTGAGGGGGTAATTCAGAGCTGATCGCAGCAGCAAGTTTGTTAGCAATTGGGCAAAACCATGTGCATTGCAGGGGGGGGCAGATATAACATTTGCAGAGAGAGTTAGATTTGGGTGGGTTATTTTGTTTCTGTGCAGGGTAAATACTGGCTGCTTTAGTCTTACACTGCAATCTAGATTCCAGTTTGAACACACCCCACGCAAATCTAACTCTCTCTGCACATGTTACATCTGCCCCTTCTGCAGTGCACATGGTTTTACCCAACTGCTGACAAAATTGCTGCTGTGATCAACTCGGAATTACCACCTGAGTGTGGATTTCTGTGCCAAATGATTCTTCACCCAACTAGAAGAACTCCAGGGTTCCCACATCTTCCCCGACCCTGGAGTCTAGGTTAAGGGATGGGATATACTCAACTTCTCTCCAATAACAATGCACCATTGTCTAGGTTAGGAAGATACTCACCTTCTCCAATAACAATGGATTATTCTCCAGGTTAGGAAGATACTCATCTTCTTCAATAACAATGGATTATTCTCCAGGTTAGGAAAATACTCACCTTCTTCAATAACAATGGATTAATTCCAGGTTAGGAAGATACTCACCTTCTCCAATAGCAATTGATTATCCTACAGGTTAGGAAGATACTCACCTTCTTTAATAGCAATGGATTATTCTCCAGGTTAGGAAGATACTATTCTTCTTTAATAGCAATGGATTATTCTCCAGGTTAGGAAGATACTATTCTTCTTTAATAGCAATGGATTATTCTCCAGGTTAGGAAGATACTATTCTTCTTTAATAGCAATGGATTATTCTCCAGGTTAGGAAGATACTATTCTTCTTTAATAGCAATGGATTATTCTCCAGGTTAGGAAGATACTATTCTTCTTTAATAGCAATGGATTATTCTCCAGGTTAGGAAGATATTCACCTTCTCCAATAACAATAGTCTTCTTAAAGGTGAGCAACCTGGAGTAGTTTGAAAGAAAACAATACAGAGAATAGAGTTGCAAGAATCGGTCCAATCAGCTACTGTCTCACAACATCAGAAAGTGCTGGATTTCCCAGGGGCCCCACTATCTGGGGAGGACACAACAGACCCCCTGCATCATAGTTTTAGAAAGCCTCAATGCAGCAGCGGCTATTTCATAACTTCCAACTTCTCATCAGTCCAATGTGGGGCCCTACTGCATTCCGAAGACTTGTGTGTTTGAAAAGGTTTGTGGCCTTGTAGCAGGGGGTGTGGCTTCATGGAGAATGCCTCAATTGCGAAGCACATGCCCATGTTGTCACTGTGGGGGCATGCCCTGTGCTCTGTTAGCCGTTGGCCATGCCCGTAGTCCCTCTCTCCATGGAATAGACGCAGTGCTGCTGTAAGTAGAACAGTGAGTGAGAGGGGGCCTCCCAACCCCCCCCCCCCCATCCCCCACCGCGGGACATTGCAAGAGTCGCAACAAAAGTGGGCCAGTTGGGATATATGCTACTTTACATCCCCCATGATGCATTAGCGGAAGAATCATGTACGGGCACCTGTGCAGTCCAGGAATCTGGAAGATGAGGCTTGTATTGAGGACAGTATCGGGATCTTCATCTATGCGCATATGCATGGTACGGTGCATGCGGAGTCTGCAGATATCTGCAACATTTATCCGCAATTCCACTTGCACCTGACTCCCAATCTGCCCCAGCATACCCAAGTAACAGAGGAATTGGGGATAGGTTCCTATACCTGTGCTATCTTATTTCGCACTCAAAAGCAAGTTACAGGACGGCGTGGAATTTATGTTCTAGGCAAACTACCGCTACCCTGGTGTTTATTGGTGGGAGCCCTATCCAGAATCCTGTTTTTGCAGACATAAAAAAAGTTTTGCTTTGTCACCTACAGTATATGCATACTTATTTTTTTTCACTATACTGTAAATAACACTGACAGGGCCGGTGCAAGGTCTCTCTGCACCCTAGGCAAAGCTTCAACCTGGTGCCCCCGTAACCTGCAACCCTCCTGCAGGAGGTGCATCAGGGCTGTGAGGAGCCACCATGGGGACGCCCCTAAGGATAGTTACATCCGCCTTCTATGTGCCTTCACGTGACTTGATGTTATGTTACACGTGTCGGCACACAGAGCCGGCCCTAGACAATTTGATGTCCTAGGCAAAATTTTGGCTGGTGCTCCCTAGCACCGCCGCTATTTCTGCATCTGACCCAGCAACACACAGGCAGTGGAGCCCAACGGGGATTTACCCTGTGGGCCAGTTCAACACTGCATAATGCCACACTGTAATGCCCATAATACACATAATGCCACACTGTAATGCCCATAATACACATAATGTCACACAGTAATGCACCTTACACATATGCCCCACATTAGTAATGCCCATAATACACATAATGCCACACAGTAATGCGCCTTACACATATGTCCCACATTAGTAATGCCCATAATACACATAATGCCACATAGTAATGCACCTTACACATATGCCCCACATTAGTAAGGCCCATAATACACATAATGCCACACAGTAATGCACCTTACACATATGCCCCACATTAGTAATGCCCATAATACACATAATGCCACACAGTAATGCACCTTACACATATGCCCCACATTAGTAAGGCCCATAATACACATAATGCCACACAGTAGTGCACCTTACACATATGCCCCACATTAGTAATGCCCATAATACACATAATACCACACAGTAATGCATCTTACACATATGCCCCACATTAGTAATGCCCATAATACACATAATTCCACACAGTAATGCCCTTACACATATGCCGCACATTAGTAATGCCTATAATACACATAATTCCACACAGTAATGCACCTTACACATATGCCCCACATTAGTAATGCCCATAATACACATAATGCCACACAGGAATGCACCTTACACATATGTCCCACATTAGTAGTGCCCATAATACACATAATGCCACACAGTAATACACCTTACACATATGCCCCACATTAGTAATGCCCATAATACACATAATTCCACACAGTAATGCACCTGACACATATGCCCCACATTAGTAATGCCCATAATATACATAATACCACACAGTAATGCCCTTACACATATGAACCACATTAGTAATGCCCATAATACACATAATGCCACACAGTAATGCCCTTACACATATGAACCACATTAGTAATGCCCATAATACACATAATACCACACAGTAATGCTCCTTACACATATGATTCAAAAGGAGAAAATTTTCTGTACACTCTATCAATTGGCGCAAGGGGAATGCTGCCTGATAAAAACTATTGACTCAACTGGATATCACCCCTTAATCCAAAATAAATTGTACACATCTAAAACAGGAATAGAGTCAATAGCTTCTTTTGGCGCATGGGAAAAAAACATGAGAGATGAGGAAGTAATTGTACTTTCCTAATTACAATAGTATGGTATTGTTATTCGGCGTACCCCCACTCACGCTGATATAGAGTAGGTTACACACATCAAGGTATCTTTTATTCTCCCATATCAAACTCAAGGTATAAAGGTAATCCTGGGTATCGTACCCCAACTCACACGGCAATAAATATCAGGACTCCTATCAAGGTTTCTTTAAATCGTCCTTCTCAGAATAGTTCATGGAAGTGCATCCTCAATGTGTAATAGCCTCATAAGCATGAAATCAAAATAAATATCCAATGTGTAGTAAATTCTATTAACTTATATTACATATATGATTTATAATAAATAAATCACTCACGTGCCTAAAATGCACCCTTGTTCATTCCACCGGGTGAAGTATCCTTATAGTTCCATGTGCAACATCAACATGTAAGCCCTTCACCGAAATATGTATAAGGTATGCGTACCCCTCACTCACACAATGAAATATGGGGAAAACTCATATAACAGTATCTTTATGTGGAGAAATGTGCCTAGCGGGCGTACCCCAACTCACACATGGATATGAAAGCTGAATCTCATCAAGGTATCTTTATCCAGTCCTTCCGCCCAACTGGTATCAAGTCGCAAAAACCTCTATAGCACTTTAAAGTGGAAACACTTGACCTCCAAATTCAAAGTAAAAAAAGGGGGTTCAGAAGGGTCTTTTCTTCCTCCAAAATCATGCACATCCCAAACGTGAAAACGAAATGTTCCACAAAATTTTATTTAAAACAAGCCAATAAAACAATTCATGAAAATTCATTTAAAAAGCATGCAAATAGTTATAAGCAAAAATCCATCAAGTAATTCCGTTGGAAGAATGGCTACTCACACAATGGTCTGTCAACGCGTTTCGGTCTCTTGGACCTTTTTCAAGACATCTGCCCCACATTAGTAATGCCCATAATACACATAATGCCACACAGTAATGCACCTTACACATATGCCCCACATTAGTAATGCCCATAATACACATAATGCCACACAGTAATGCACCTTACACATATGCCCCACATTAGTAATGCCCATAATACACATAATAACACACAGTAATGCACCTTACACATATGCCCCACATTAGTAATGCTAGTAGCATTTTTTTTATAAAACTTACTTATGCTTGCTGGCGTGCTTGCTGTCAGTGTGTGCGCCCATGCAGCTACCTGGATCCGTGACTGCATTTTGTGAGATGGGGGTGGCAGGATGGGTGGGTGTGTGCCTGCGCTCGCACCCATTAAAAGGGCACCCATACAAGGGATGTGACCTCACAGGGTATGCCGTCCTTTGCAAGCCTCACCCTTTATTTTCGCTTGCTGGTTGGACACAGATGGCAGCAATGTCCAGATACTGCCACACTTGCTGGTTATACAAAAAGACCAGTATCAAACATGTGGCAACTGTCCATTCTCTTTACTGTTCAGTGTGTTTGCTGGTGTCTGTTACTTCAGGCAACCGCATGCCCGTTATTTTATACTGCGGAAGCAATATGCTCTGCCCTCCAGTCTGACGCGTTTCAAAGTCACGCTGCATTGACGTTTCATATAGAAATAGTGCAACGCAACTTACTGACCACGTTACACTGCAGACACTTGGGGTTGGCACAGGGATAAGGGACACACACAGGTTGGCAGGGTCCCCCTCCCCCATGTGCACAAGCAGTATAGGTGATGTCAGATTTATGTGGAGCAGTCTTCCAAAATACACATGTGGTATCATAAGGAGCCATCCAATAACCTTATATAGTCAGTAAAAATGTCACAGGTCCAGGAATTGCAGTTACCGGGCTTCTGCTGCCTGAGGTCTCACAAGTCAAGGGCATTCAAGCATGTTAGAGGGAGTTTAAGAACCACTTAACTGACGATTTTTCCCTTTAAAAGTGTTAACATTGTTTTTTAAAATGTATTTTATTTAATAAAGTTGAAAAAGTATTTTTTTAAAATATTTTAACATTATATTATGCACATCTGCAGAACGGATCTCCTCGTCAAAAACGGGGGGACAGGATGGGACGGCGCAGTTGCATGAAATCTGACCATGCCAGTTAAGTGTTAACTTTCTGCATTCTATTTGACAAATGTAAACAGCAGTGTACACAAGCACTATTTGAATACATCTGGATAGTAACAGATAGTTTGCAGACTGTCCCTTCCAGCATGAGATACTGCAGGGACATGCTTAGATACACCTAGACATGCTTGGATGCCCTAGGCAAATGCTTAGCCTGCCTATAGCTAAGGCCGGCTCTGTCGGCACAGAGGACGCGCTGAGGCAATATGTGGTACAGCCTGATAGCGGAGGCTGCACCTGATTATACATGCAGCAGCAGGCAGCACAGTGTAAAAAGAGAAGGCCGCATACAGAGACATCCTTGTTTTTTGCTAGAATTCAGTGGCGCCCTCCAGGGACTGGTGCCCCTAGGCAGCCGCCTAAAGGTGCCTAATGGTAGAGCCGGCCCTGAACACTGATGATATTTTCTTTTACCATTCAGTCTTACAATTTGTACCATCTTGATACTGGGGGTCATTCCGAGTTGATCGTAGCTGTGCTAAATTTCGCACAGCTACGATCAGGCACTCAGACATGCGGGGGGACGCCCAGCACAGGGCTAGTCTGCCCCGCATGTCAGTGCCGGCCCCCTTCCCCCGGAGAAATGCAAAAGCATTTTACAGCGGCGATGCTTTTGCATTTGAGGAGTAACTCTCGGCTAGCGCAGCTCCTGCTGCTGGCCGGGAGAACCTCTTCGCTGCCCGGATCGCAGCGGCTGCATGTGATGTCACGCAGCCGCCGCGGCCCGCCCCCCCAACAGTCCAGCCTTGCCTGCGTTGGCTGGACCGCGCCCCCTAAATGGCGGCTTGACGCCGCCGCCCAGCCCCCTCCCGCCCAGCGACCGCCTCTGCCTATCAATCAGGCAGAGGCGATCGCTAGGCAATGACGGCCTTCGGCCATCTGGCATGCGCTGGCGCACTTCAGCACCGGCGCATGCGCAGTTCTGACCCGATCGCTGCGCTGCGATAAACTGCAGCGAGCGATCGGGTCGGAATGACCCCCTATGTTGGATTATAGCACCTGGCTTGCTTTCTTGCACCGATTTCCGAGCAGCTCTTGTCATTTGGCTTTTTAAATTATGTCACTTTAAAATCTTTGGCGCTAAACTAAGTGCAGCCCAATGCACACCTCTTTACACAGTCCTAGCAACCAAAAGAAGAGATACATGTTTTTGTGTTTTGGTTTTGGTTCTGGTTCCATGCTCGTGTTTTGGATCTGGATTGGTTTTGCCAAAACCACCCTTTCGTGTTTTGGTTTTGGATCTGGATGATTTTCGAAAAGAAACATAAAAACAGCTAAAATCATAGAATTTGGGGGTAATTTTGATCCTGCGGTATTATCAACCTCAATAACATTAATTTCCACTCATTTCCAGTCTATTCTGAAAACCTCACACCTCACAATATTGTTTTTAGGTCAAAAGGTTGCACTGAGATGGCTGTATGACTAAGCTAAGCAACACAAGGGTGCGGCACAAACACCTGGCCCATCTAGGAGAGGCACTGCAGTTGCAGACAGGATGGCACTTAAAAAACTAAGCCCCAAAACAGCACAAGATGCAAAGAAGAAACAGAGGTGCAAGATGGAATTGTTCTTGGGCCCCCCCACCCACCGTTATGTTGTATAAACAGGACATGCACACTAGAGATGTGCACTTGAAATTTTTCGGGTTTTGTGTTTTGGTTTTGGGTTCGGTTCCGCGGCCGTGTTTTGGGTTCGACCGCGTTTTGGCAAAACCTCACCGAATTTTTTTTGTCGGATTCGGGTGTGTTTTGGATTCGGGTGTTTTTTTCAAAAAACACTAAAAAACAGCTTAAATCATAGAATTTGGGGGTCATTTTGATCCCAAAGTATTATTAACCTCAAAAACCATAATTTCCACTCATTTTCAGTCTATTCTGAACACCTCACAATATTATTTTTAGTCCTAAAATTTGCACCGAGGTCGCTGGATGACTAAGCTAAGCGACCCTAGTGGCCGACACAAACACCTGGCCCATCTAGGAGTGGCACTGCAGTGTCACGCAGGATGGCCCTTCCAAAAAACACTCCCCAAACAGCACATGACGCGAAGAAAATAAGAGGCGCAATGAGGTAGCTGTGTGAGTAAGCTAAGCGACCCTAGTGGCCGACACAAACACCTGGCCCATCTAGGAGTGGCACTGCAGTGTCACGCAGGATGGCCCTTCCAAAAAACACTCCCCAAACAGCACATGACGCAAAGAAAAAAAGAGGCGCAATGAGGTAGCTGTGTGAGTAAGATAAGCGACCCTAGTGGCCGACACAAACACCTGGCCCATCTAGGAGTGGCACTGCAGTGTCACGCAGGATGGCCCTTCCAAAAAACACTCCCCAAACAGCACATGACGCAAAGAAAAAAAGAGGCGCAATGAGGTAGCTGTGTGAGTAAGATAAGCGACCCTAGTGGCCGACACAAACACCTGGCCCATCTAGGAGTGGCACTGCAGTGTCACGCAGGATGGCCCTTCAAAAAAATACTCCCCAAACAGCACATGACGCAAAGAAAAATGAAAGAAAAAAGAGGTGCAAGATGGAATTGTCCTTGGGCCCTCCCACCCACCCTTATGTTGTATAAACAGGACATGCACACTTTAACCAACCCATCATTTCAGTGACAGGGTCTGCCACACGACTGTGACTGAAATGACGGGTTGGTTTGGACCCCCACCAAAAAAGAAGCAATTAATCTCTCCTTGCACAAACTGGCTCTACAGAGGCAAGATGTCCACCTCATCATCATCCTCCGATATATCATCGTGTACATCCCCCTCCTCACAGATTATCAATTCGTCCCCACTGGAATCCACCATCTCAGCTCCCTGTGTACTTTGTGGAGGCAATTGCTGCTGGTCAATGTCTCCACGGAGGAATTGATTATAATTCATTTTAATGAACATCATCTTCTCCACATTTTCTGGAAGTAACCTCGTACGCCGATTGCTGACAAGGTGAGCGGCGGCACTAAACACTCTTTCGGAGTACACATTTGTGGGAGGGCAACTTAGGTAGAATAAAGCCAGTTTGTGCAAGGGCCTCCAAATTGCCTCTTTTTCCTGCCAGTATAAGTACGGACTGTCTGACGTGCCTACTTGGATGCGGTCACTCATATAATCCTCCACCATTCTTTCAATGGGGAGAGAATCATATGCAGTGCCAGTAGACGACATGTCCGTATCCGTAATCGTTGGCAGGTCCTTCAGTCCGGACCAGATGTCAGCATCAGCAGTCGCTCCAGACTACCCTGCATCACCTCCAGCGGGTGGGCTCGGAATTCTGAGCCTTTTCCTCGCACCCCCAGTTGCGGGAGAATGTGAAGGAGGAGATGTTGACAGGTCGCGTTCCGCTTGACTTGACAATTTTCTCACCAGCAGGTCTTTGAACCCCAGCAGACTTGTGTGTGCCGGAAAGAGAGATCCAAGGTAGGTTTTAAATCTAGGATCGAGCACGGTGGCCAAAATGTAGTGCTCTGATTTCAACAGATTGACCACCCGTGAATCCTTGTTAAGCGAATTAAGGGCTCCATCCACAAGTCCCACATGCCTAGCGGAATCGCTCTGTGTTAGCTCCTCCTTCAATGTCTCCAGCTTCTTCTGCAAAAGCCTGATGAGGGGAATGACCTGACTCAGGCTGGCAGTGTCTGAACTGACTTCACGTGTGGCAAGTTCAAAGGGCAGCAGAACCTTGCACAACGTTGAAATCATTCTCCACTGCGCTTGAGACAGGTGCATTCCACCTCCTATATCGTGCTCAATTGTATAGGCTTGAATGGCCTTTTGCTGCTCCTCCAACCTCTGAAGCATATATAGGGTTGAATTCCACCTCGTTACCACTTCTTGCTTCAGATGATGGCAGGGCAGGTTCAGGCGTTTTTGGTGGTGCTCCAGTCTTCTGTACGTGGTGCCTGTACGCCGAAAGTGTCCCACAATTCTTCTGGCCACCGACAGCATCTCTTGCACGCCCCTGTCGTTTTTTAAATAATTCTGCACCACCAAATTCAAGGTATGTGCAAAACATGGGACGTGCTGGAATTTGCCCATATTTAATGCACACACAATATTGCTGGCGTTGTCCGATGCCACAAATCCACAGGAGAGTCCAATTGGGGTAAGCCATTCCGCGATGATCTTCCTCAGTTGCCGTAAGAGGTTTTCAGCTGTGTGCGTATTCTGGAAACCGGTGATACAAAGCCTATCCTGCCTAGAAAAGAGTTGGCGTTTGCGAGATGCTGCTACTGGTGCCGCCGCTGCTGTTCTTGCGGCGGGAGTCCATACATCTACCCAGTGGGCTGTCACAGTCATATAGTCCTGACCCTGCCCTGCTCCACTTGTCCACATGTCCGTGGTTAAGTGGACATTGGGTACAACTGCATTTTTTAGGACACTGGTGAGTCTTTTTCTGACGTCCGTGTACATTCTCGGTAACACCAACATAGTTGTCAAGGCCTCAGTTATCCGCTTTGCAACAGGATGACTGCTGTGATATTTCATCTTCCTCGCAAAGGACTGTTGGACAGTCAATTGCTTACTGGAAGTAGTACAAGTGGTCTTCCGACTTCCCCTCTGGGATGACCATCGACTCCCAGCAGCAACAACAGCAGCGCCAGCAGCAGTAGGCGTTACACGCAAGGATGCATCGGAGGAATCCCAGGCAGGAGAGGACTCGTCAGAATTGCCAGTGACATGGCCTGCAGGACTATTGGCATTCCTGGGGAAGGAGGAAATTGACACTGAGGGAGTTGGTGGGGTGGTTTGCGTGAGCTTGGTTACAAGAGGAAGGGATTTACTGGTCAGTGGACTGCTTCCGCTGTCGCCCAAAGTTTTTGAACTTGTCACTGACTTATTATGAATGCGCTGCAGGTGACGTATAAGGGAGGATGTTCCGAGGTGGTTAACGTCCTTACCCCTACTTATTACAGCTTGACAAAGGCAACACACGGCTTGACAAATGTTGTCCGCATTTCTGTTGAAATACTTCCACACCGAAGAGCTGATTTTTTTGGTATTTTCACCAGGCATGTCAATGGCCATATTCCTCCCACGGACAACAGGTGTCTCCCCGGGTGCCTGACTTAAACAAACCACCTCACCATCAGAATCCTCCTTGTCAATTTCCTCCCCAGCGCCAGCAACACCCATATCCTCCTCATCCTGGTGTACTTCAACACTGACATCTTCAATCTGACTATCAGGAACTGGACTGCGGGTGCTCCTTCCAGCACTTGCAGGGGGCGTGCAAATGGTGGAAGGCGCATGCTCTTCACGTCCAGTGTTGGGAAGGTCAGGCATCGCAACCGACACAATTGGGCTCTCCTTGTGGATTTGGGATTTCGAAGAATGCACAGTTCTTTGCTGTGCTTTTGCCAGCTTGAGTCTCTTCATTTTTCTAGCGAGAGGCTGAGTGCTTCCATCCTCATGTGAAGCTGAACCACTAGCCATGAACATAGGCCAGGGCCTCAGCCGTTCCTTGCCACTCCGTGTGGTAAATGGCATATTGGCAAGTTTACGCTTCTCCTCCGACAATTTTATTTTAGATTTTTGAGTCCTTTTTTTACTGATATTTGGTGTTTTGGATTTTACATGCTCTGTACTATGACATTGGGCATCGGCCTTGGCAGACGACTTATGGATGACGAGCGACTGCCGACACAGAGGTAGCTACAGCCGTGGACTACCGTACTGTGTCTGCTGCTAATATAGACTGGATGATAATGAGATAAAATTAAAATATATATATATATATCACACTAGTACTGCAGCCGGACAGGTATATATTATGTAATGACGGACCTGCTGGACACTGTCTGTCAGACTCAGCACTGCAGACTCCTAAAGTAAGCTACTAGTATCAAGAAGATAGAAAAAAAAAAAACCACGGGTAGGTGGTATACAATTATGGATGGACGAGCGACTGCCCACACAGAGGTAGCTACAGCCGTGGACTACCGTACTGTGTCTGCTGCTAATATAGACTGGATGATAATGAGATAAAATTAAAATATATATATATCACACTAGTACTGCAGCCGGACAGGTATATATTATGTAATGACGGACCTGCTGGACACTGTCTGCAGAATGCGTTTATAAAAACACCACACGACGAGTGTTTAACTTTTTCAGGCAGACAATCACAATATACTGGTGGTCAGCAGACAATCACAATACTGGTGGTCAGTGGTCACTGGTCAGTCACACTGGCAGTGGCACTCTGGCAGCAAAAGTGTGCACTGTACTTAAAATATGTACTCCTGCTATAACTGCTCCCCAGTCTCCCCCACAATTAAGCTGTGTGAGCAGTGAGCATTCAGCACAGTCAGATAATGATATACAGTATTACATATGATGCAGCACACTGGGCTGAGCACAGATATGGTATGTGACTGTGTCACACTGTGTATCGTTTTTTATCAGGCAGAGAACGGATTAATTAAACTGGTGGTCACTGGTCACACTATCAGCAGCAAGTAGTACTCCTCCTAATAATATGCTCCCCAAAATTTGTGTCTCTCTCTAGTACTCTAGTCTAAACGGAGAGGACGCCAGCCACGTCCTCTCCCTATCAATCTCAATGCACGTGTGAAAATGGCGGCGACGCGCGGCTCCTTATATAGAATCCGAGTCTCGCGATAGAATACGAGCCTCGCGAGAATCCGACAGCGGGATGATGACGTTCGGGCGCGCTCGGGTTAACCGAGCAAGGCGGGAAGATCCGAGTCGCTCGGCCCCGTGTAAAAAAACCTGAAGTTCGGGCGGGTTCGGATTCCGAGGAACCGAACCCGCTCATCTCTAATGCACACTTTAACAAACCAATCATTTCAGCGACAGGGTCTGCCACACGACTGTGGCTGAAATGACTGGTTTGTTTGGGCCCCCACCAAAAAAGAAGCAATCAATCTCTCCTTGCACAAACTGGCCCTACAAAGGCAAGATGTCGACCTCATCCGCATCCTCCAATTCCTCATTCCTTTCACTGTGTACATCCTCCTCCTCACAGAGTATTAATTCGTCCCCACTGGAATCCACCATCAAGGTTACCGGCTGCAATAAACACTCTTTAGGAGTACACACTGGAGGGGGGGCAACTTAGGTAAAATAAAGCCAGTTTGTGCAAGGGCATCCAAATTGCCTCTTTTTCCTGCCAGTATACATACGGACTGTCTGACATGCCTACTTGGATGCTGCCACTCATATAATCCTCCACCATTCTTTCAATGGTGACAGAATCATATGCAGTGACAGTACACATGTCAGTAATCGTTGGCAGGTCCTTCAGTCTGGACCAGATGTCAGCTTTCGCTCCTGACTGCCCTGCACCACCGCCAGCGGGTGGGCTAGGAAATCTTATCCTTTTCCTTGCAGCCCCAGTGGCAGGAGAAATTGAAGGAGGAGCTGTTGACAGGTCACATTCCGCTTGAGTTGACAATTTACTCACCAGCAGGTCTTTGCACCTCTGCACACTTGTGCAACGTAGGCTTTAAACCTAGGATCGAGCACGGTGGCCAAAATGCAGTGCTCTGATTTCAACAGATTGACCACCCTTGAATCCTAGCAAAGCGAATGAAGGGCTCCATCCACAAGTCCCACATACTTAGCTGTATCGCTCCATCTTAGCTCCTCCTTCAATTTCTCTAGTTGCTTCTGCAATAGCCTGATGAGGGGAATGACCTGACTTAGGCTGGCAGTGTCTGAACTGACGTCATGTGTGGCAAGTTCGAAGGGTTGGAGAACCTTGCACAAGACGGAAATCATTCTCCACTGCACTTGAGTCAGGTGCATTCCCCCTCCTTTGCCTATATCGTAGGTGGATGTATAGGCTTGAATGGCCTTTTGCTGCTCATCCATCCTCTGAAGCATAAAGAGTGTTGAATTCCACCTTGTTACCATCTCTTGCTTCAGGTGATGGCAGGGCGGGTTCAGGAGTGTTTGCTGGCGCTCCAGTCTTCAGCACACAGTGGCTGAATGTCAAAAGTGGTCCGCAATTTTTCGGGCCACCGACAGCATCTCCTGCACGCCCCTGTCATTTTTCAAAAAATTCTACACCACCGAATACATCTACCCAGTGGGCTGTCACAGTCATATAGTCCTTAGTCTGCCCTGTTCCACTTGTCCACATGTCCGTGGTTAAGACGACAGTGGGTACAACTGCATTTTTTAGGACACTGAGGACACTTTTTCTGACGTCTGTGTACATTCTCGGTATCGCCTGCCTAGTGAAGTGGAACCTAGATGGGATTTGGGACCTCCATCAATTCTCTAAGTCCCACTGAACTAATGGCGGATATCAGATGCACGTCTAACACCAACATAGCTGTCAAGGCCTCAGTTATCTGCTTTGCAACAGGATGACTGCTGTCATATTTCATCTTCCTCACAAAGGACTGTTGGACAGTCAATTGCTTAGTTGAAGTAGTACAAGTGGTCTTCCGACTTCCCCTCTGGGATGACGATTGACTCCCAGCAGCAGCAACAACAGCAGTAGGCGTACCACTCATGGATCCTCCGGAGGAATCCGGGTTAGGACAGGACTCCTCAGTCTTGCCAGTGACATGGCCTGCAGGACTACTGACGTTCCTGACTGAGGAGGAAGTTGACGTTGAGGGAGTTGGTGGTGTGGCTTGCAGGAGCTTGGGTACAAGAGGAAGAAGGGATTTAGGTGTCAGTGGACTGCTTACGCTCTTACCCAAAGTTTCACAACTTGACACTGACTTCTGATGAATGTGCAGCAGGTGACGTATAAGGGAGGATGTTCCTAGGTGGTTAACGTCATTACCCCTACTTATTACAGAGGCAACACAAAGCTTGACACCTGTTGTCCGAATTTGTGGAGAAATAATTCCACACCGAAGAGGTGGCTTTTTTGGTATTTTGCCCAGGCATCACAATGCGCTCATTCATCCCATGGACAACAGGTGTCTCTCACAGTGACTGATTTAAACAAACCACATCACCATCAGAATCCTCATCGTCAACTTCCTCCTCAGTGCCAGCAACACCCATATCCTCATCCTGGTGTACTTTTAACAGTGACATCTTCAATTTGAATATCAGAAACTGGACTGTGGGTGCTCCTTCCAGCACTTGCAGGGGGCGTGCAAATGTTGGAAGGAGCCACCTCCTCCCGTCCAGTGTTGGGAAGGTCAGGCATCGCAACCGCCGATACACTGGGACTCTCCTTGGGGATTTGTGATATAATCTTAGAATGCACAGTTCTTTGCTGTGCTTTTGCCAGCTTAACTCTTATCATTTTTCTAGCGGGAGGATGAGGACTTCCATCGTCATGTAAAGCTGAACCACTAGCTATGAACATAGGCCAGGGTCTTAGCCGTTCCTTGCCACTCTGTGTCGTAAATGGCACATTGGCAAGTTTACGTTTCTCCTCAGACCATTTAAATTTCTTTTTTTGGGTCTTTTTACTGAATTTTGGCTTTTTAGATTTTACATGCCCTCTACTATCACATTGGGCATCGGCCTTGGCAGATGACGTTGATGGCATTTCATTGTCTATGTCATGACTAGTGGCAGCAGCTTCAGCACTAGGAGGAAGTGGTTCTTGATCTTTCCCTATTTTATCCTCCAAATTTTTGTTCTCCATTATTTTTCTGGAGTAATATAACAATATGCGGTACAAGAGAGCGTACCTCTACACCACACAGGGCAAATCCTGTGAAAATTTTTGGACTAAATATTAATAACCCCTTTATTTGGTGTAAATAATATACAGCACAGGACAGCACCACTGAACTTATATGGCAGCACCACTGGACTGTTCTTATACGGCAGTATCACTGGAATTATATGGCAGTACCACTGGACTGGATTTATACGGCAGTATCACTGGATTTATATGCCAGTTCCATTGGAATTATACAGCAGTAGCACTGGAATTATACAGCAGTAGCACTGGATTTATACGGCAGTACCACTGGACTGGATTATATGGCAGTATCACTGGATTTATATGCCAGTACCACTGGAATTATACGGTAGTATCACTGGAATTATACGGCAGTATCACTGGAGTCATACAGCAGTACCACTGGACTGGATTTACACGGCAGGATCACTGGACTTATACGCCAGTACCACTGGAATTTTATGACAGTATCACTGGAATTATACGGCAGTACCACTGGATTTATATGGCAGTACCACTAGACTGGATATATAAGGCAGTATCACTGGAAATATATGTCAGTGCTACTGGAATTATACGGCAGTATCACTGGAATTATACGGCAGTATCACTGGAATTATATGGCAGTACCACTGGACTGGATTTATATGGCAGTATCACTGGACTTATACGCCAGTACCACTGGAATTATACAGCAGTATCACTGGAATTATACGGCAGTACCACTGGACTGGACTTATACGGCAATATCACTGGAGTTATACGCCAGAACCACTGGAATTATACGGCAGTATCACCGGAATTATACGGCAGTATCACTGGAATTATACGGCAGTACCACTGGATTTATAAGGCAGTACCACTGGACTGGATTTATATGGCAGGATCACTGGATTTATACGCCAGTACCACTGGAATTTTACGACAGTATCACTGGAATTATACGGCAGTACCACTGGATTTATATGGCAGTACCACTAGACTGGATATATACGGCAGTACCACTAGACTGGATATATACGGCAGTATCACTGGAATTATATGGCAGTATCACTGGATTTATATGGCAGTATCACTGGACTGGATTTATATGGCAGTATCACTGGATTTATATGCCAGTACCACTGGAATTATACAGCAGTATCACTGGAATTATACGGCAGTACCACTGGATTTATATGGCAGTACCACTAGACTGGATATATACGGCAGTATCACTGGAATTATATGGCAGTATCACTGGACTTATATGGCAGTATCACTGGACTGGATTTATATGGCAGTATCACTGGACTTATACGCCAGTACCACTGGAATTTTACGACCGTATCACTGGATTTATACGGCAGTATCACTGGATTTATATGGCAGTATCACTGGACTGGATTTATATGCCAGTACCACTGGAATTATACGGCAGTATCACTGGTATTATACGGCAGTACCACTGGACTTATACGGCAGTACTACTGGACTGGACTTATACGCCAGAACCACTGAAATTATACGGCAGTATCACTGGAACTATACGGCAGTATCACTGGAATTATACGGCAGTACCACTGGACTTATATGGCAGTACCACTGGACTTATACGGCAGTACCACTGGACTGGATTTATATGGTAGGATCACTGGACTTATACGCCAGTACCACTGAAATTATACAGCAGTATCACTGGAATTATATGGCAGTACCACTGGATTTATACAGCAGTACCACTGGACTGGATTTACACGGCAGTACCACTGGACTGGATTTATACGGCAGTATCACTGGATTTGAATGCCAGTACCACTGGAATTATACGGCAGTATCACTGGAATTATACGGCAGTACCACTGGACATATACGGCAGTACCACTGGACTGTATTTATATGGCAGGATCACTGGAATTATACGCCAGTACCACTGGATTTATACGGCAGTATCACTGGAATTATACGGCAGTATCACTGGAATTATACGGCAGTACCACTGGACTGGATTTATACGGCAGTACCACTGGACTGGATTTATATGGCAGTATCACTGGATTTATACTCCAGTACCACTGCAATTATACGGCAGGAACACTTGAATTATATGGCAGTATCACTGGAATTATACAGCAGTATCACTGGAATTATACAGCAGTATCACTGGATTTATACGGCAGTACCACTGCATTTATACACCAGTACCACTGGAATTATACGGCAGTATCACTGGAATTATACAGCAGCATCACTGGAATTATACGGCAGTATCACTGGAATTAAACGGCATTACCACTGGACTTATATGGCAGTACCACTGGACTGGACCTATACGGCAATATCACTGGACTTATACACCAGAACCACTGGAATTATACGGCAGTTTTACTGGAATTATACAGCAGTATCTCTGGAATAATATGGCAGTATCACTGGACTGAAACGGCAGTACCACTGGACTGGACATATATGGCAATATCACTGGATTTATACACCAGAACCACTGGAATTATATGGCAGTTTTACTGGAATTATACCGCAGTATCACTGGAATTATATGGCAGTATCAATGGAATTATACGGCAGTATCACTGGATTTATACGCCAGTACAACTGGATTTATATGACAGTACCACTGGACATATAAGGCAGTATCACTGGATTTATACGCCAGTACCACTGGACATATACGGCAGCATCACTGGAATTATATGGCAGTACCACTGGACATATACGGCAGTATCACTGGATTTATACGACAGTACCGCTGGACATATACAGCAATATCGCTGGACATATACGGCAGTACCACTGGACATATACAGCAGCACAGGGACACCACCACTGGACTGATGCAGGACAAAATAGCACCACTGCAATGGACTGGACTTATACAGCAGCACTGGACATATGGCAGCAGAGGACACCACCACTGTGACTGGACTGATGCAGCACAATACACCACCAATGAAATGATGCAGCACAACACAGCAGCACCCTATACAGCAGCACTGGACATATGGCAGCACAAGACACTACCACTGAGGACACTGAGCGGACGGAGACACGTCCTCTCTCTACACTCTGCCGGGTTGAAAATGGCGGCGACTGGTGACTCCTTATATGGAATCCAAACCCCTCGAGAATCTGACAGCGGGATGATGACGTTTTGCCTCGTTTTAGTTTCCGAGTCAGGCGGGAAAACCCGAGCCTGACTCGGATCCGGGCTTGGGTAGTGAAGTCCAGTAGGGTTCGGTTCTCAGGGAACCGAACCCGCTCATCTCTACTTTCTGTGGCTATAGCTAATATCGTTTTGCTTTTTTACTAATTTATTTTTCAAAATGTGGCAATAAGTTTATTTTTTATATTTCGTATATGGTCACAAATCAGTGAATCATGAATGGGATTAAAAAGGGAGCCCTCCAGATACATTGGTTCATATAAAGGGACGACGGCTCTGTTTCAAGTTGGGTGGTCTTATCAGATGCAGCAGTGAAGGGGGATACAATGGAATGACAAACAATGCATTGGATGTGATTTGCTCTTACATACTAACTGATTTCACAATAGGAAATTGTCTTGTTTATTAGTACGTTATTACATCTTTCATCACTGGATATTGTATAATTTTTAAATTGTGCTCATTGACACATATGTTCATGTTTAATGGAAATTATATTTTTGCAAATACTGTAAGTTATGCACATATCCCTACAGAGCCTGTGAGCAGGGCCCTCCTGCCCTTTGTCTGTGTGTTATTGCCCAGTCTTGTTTTATTACTGTTTAGATCCCAATTGTATTGCATAAAGGAATACGCAGCTACATAAGTAACTGTTACTAAATAAATACTGTATATGCCCTTATCAAATGTAAATAAATGTTTTTCTATATAAAATTACTGTTTATGGGAAATATTCAATTAGTGACGAGTTTTCCGACAGTTGGAAAATCGGTACTAATTCGACATGTGGGTATTCAATGGCGGGCGTTTTCAACAGTTTTTGGTCCATTTTCGCGATGTCTTTTTATTTATTTTTTTGTTGAATCAGCATGGGCGAAAACAGACCAAAAATCTGTTGAAAACGCCCGCAAATTCAACAAAATACGTGTATCGGCGGCGAATTTTCCGATGCACGTGGTTTTTGCCCGTGCTGCATTTTTCGACCAGTCGAAAAAACGGCATGGTGATTGAATAGGTCGAATGTTAATTCGACTTAAAATTAGGGGGAAAACTGCATTTGTTTCGACTGCCCGAAAAAACAGCACTAATTGAATACCCCCCTAAGTCTTAAATAATTTAAATAAATCAAATTGGTTGACAGCGATGCTTGAATTTATAATCACTTTTGTTGTGGACTATTGAATAAATATTAAACTTTATATAATCTTGGATTTCTCCTTCACAATAACCACAAGACCAGATATTCACAATGTAGAGAAACCTTTCTCCAGATAGGGTTCTTCATCGCCATTGGATGCTGTGTTAAAGGACTGCTATTGTCACTATCCCTGAGTGTCAGATAATAGAGAGATGCTGAGAATGGACGCAAGGACCGGTGCCCGAACTACGTTAATTACTAGTCTGTTGATACGATTGCCAGTCCATTCTTGTGTAAATGGAGAACACCAACAAAAAAGCCAAGAGCCTAATTCAAACTAAATTCAAAGTTCTCTTCTAAAGTCGCGAAATCTATTTTATGAAAGATCTACTGCTTCCTGTGATGGACTATAGAAGCGCTCTATGAAATCATTAAAAGGGGCCGCAGGTCGGTTCCAACAATGGGAAGATAAGAAAGTCCTCTGATTGAACTCTTACTATTCATAACAGTGATACAATGGAAGCCCCACATGTAAGGAGACTTCCTAATAATGAGACTCACAGCAGCTATAGACTATTGTACCAATGTTTTCTCAATGGTCAACTTTCCATTCCCTAAAAAAAAGAGGTCATAACATGCTAATCAATGATGACCTTTTAATGGGAAGACAATAACTGTACTTTAAAGAGTAAATGAGTATAAAGTAATACCAATACTCCAAAAAAGTAAAATAATGTATACACGTAATAAGGAGATAGTATTTAGAAGCAGAGGTTCCCAGACCGGGTCCACGATGTACCCTGACGTTTCAGGTTTTACGTATATCCAAGATTGGGCAGAGGTGTCTTTAGTAATACATCAGTCAATTTGATTTAATCTATGCTCAACCATGACTATCCTTAAAACCAGGATTGTTGAGGTACCTTGAGGAATGAGTTTGGGAACCTCTGAAATTGTGACAACTGTAAATGATGAATCCCTTTACACCTTCTGTGAGTCTGTGAGGCTTATGTAGACTCATTAAATACCACAAACACTTCCACACATATACATGTAAAGATTCCACCTGGCACGAACGGTTTCACTTGCATTAGATCTAATCGGTGCACAATTTGGATTTTGACTTTCAAAGTTTGGAAAGTATTTAGACAGAGCATCTCTATAGAAAGTGGTGGGACATACTGTAAGACATACAGTATGTCCCTTTGCGGTACATAATACACAACGGGTCTCATTTAGAGGTGGATGCTGCTGAGTCTGCTCTAATGGGCAACCGCGGGTGTGATAATACGCTGAGTCGTGGGTGTGATAATATGGAAATGTTAGATTTAGCCTTCCCCTTGTGCACTAGCGTGCTTCTTAATGTACAAGCCCTGAGATGCCCATTTCCTGAGCCTCTGCATGCAGTAGCACCACCAATGGTTCCACTGATGGTTCTAGACCACAGGTCCTCAAACTTGGTCCTCAGGACCCCAATCAGTTCACATTTTCCAGGTCTCTTCACAGAAAAACAAGTGAAATAATCAGCTCCACCTGTCAATCTTTCAAAATGTATCAGTGAGTAATGACTACAACTGTGCACCTGCTAGTTGACTTGGAAAACTTGAACTGTGTGAGGACCAAGTTTGAGAACCACTGTTCTAGACAGTCATCCATCGGTGCACCATTGCTCTACGGCAGACACAGTGTCTCCATCTGAACATGGCCTCTATGGAATCATAGCAGACCACTTGCACTGACATGCATGTAACACTTCCATAACACGCCGTGCCAGTCACCGTCCAGGAACGCCCATCTTGCCATATTTGATACCAGTGGCTCCATACGTAACAGCGCATTTGTGTGCACACTTGGTAACGCATACGCCATAGGAGTTTTCAGAATAGCAGCAAATCACATCAGTACACGTCATGGTTTCCAAATATATTTGTATAGTTGACTAAACGACAAGACATTAAGGATGAGGGACATAAATAAAATAAATACAGTACATTAGATTTTATTATGATTCTATTTTTCCATCACGGATTGCAAAAAAAAGTAAATGATGTCATAATAATTGCCTGGACATGAAATAGTCCCCGGTGGCGGACCTGCAGCGCTCCGGCTTCCAGTTGGACAATGCGCCCTTATTGTGTAAAATAATCCAGCAGCGGTCATACTATTGGCGATCGGTTCTGCAACACAGATATCTCCTGCCCCAAACAATGTCTCATGCTTTTAGATATATATTGCCTATTATAATCACAGCTTGCAGTAAGAACAGCCGGCTGCAATGTGTCTCTAAGGTAAAATCTAATAATGATTTCCATATTTCTGCTCCGTTCATAGCACAGAGAGTTGTTCCTGGGGCCTTTCCAATAGGAGGAACATGCAGCGCTCACATAGAAGGTTCTTATGGTTGGGGGTTGCAGTATTACTGTATGGTGCATATACTGTAGGTTGCATATTACCAGGACATTGATGAAACCTGGTGCACAGGAATAATGGGGCAGCTGTATTAACCTGGAGAAGGCATAAGGAAGTGATAAACCAGTGATATGTGCAAGGTGATAAACAAACCAGCCAATCAGCTCCAATATGTAAATTAACAGTTAGGAGCCGATTGGCTGGTGCATTTATCACCTTGCACTTATCACTGGTTTATCACTTCCTTATGCCTTCTCCGGGTTAATACATCTGCCCCAATGTTCTGTAACCCATAGGAGCCAAATTTGAAAAATGTTTACCATGTCTTTAAGAATTTTTATGTAAAAGGTTTTACTTGGTAAAAATACTTCTATGACGGTGTCATGATAAAGCCATCACTGGTCATTAATGGATGGCGGTATTCACAACGCAGGAAACATAACAGCAATGACACCATACAGCAAATCAGTAGACAGATACATAAGACAAAAACTATTAATCCTTTTGCTTCCTGACTATTTTCCCTCCCAGATGGACACCAATATTTTGGGACTGATGCACCAGTTGGTAACATCTACCCAAGCTCTGAGGACCTAATAAATGGGACTTCTTGGCCAGGTGATGGCTGGCTCTTCAAAAGACCTAGGGCTGGTTTTAATGAAGTCTAAGTTGGCCGGAGGTGCGGGTTCCCTGACGAACTCTATCTTTTTTTTAAAGCGGCAATCAATTCCGAGGCATGGTTTTGCCTTGTACGATTGCCGCTTTAAAACAAAACGTCCACGTTCGGCTGGGAACCCGCACCTCCGGCCAATTCGGACTTCATTTAATCCGGCGCCATACTTCTAAATACATCAGTGAACCTGATGACCTTATTCTCCTGAATCCTTTGTCAGCAGTTCCTTATACCCACTCACCCACAGAATGATATAGCTGATGATCCGACACATTGGAACAATAAAACATCTTTATCGTTCCGTATCTATGCATGAAATTGTTTATTGCGCGCTCACATGGGGTCATCCGTCGCTTCGCCTGATCTTTGTGCATGTTCAAAAGATCAGGTGATGCAGCTGACGATCCCATGAACGCTATGCGCAGGGAGGGGGCGGCATTGTGGGTGGCTGGGTACCAGATCGCTCCGTGTGTAGGGACCACCCGATACGATGGCCCTCGGATCGTCAGTCGCATAGTCGGTAGAACTCCAGTCCCCAGTGTGCACCAGGTCATGTTTCAAGATTTCTCTCTGTGTAAACCTGGCCCAGAAGCGATCAACTTATTTTTGTATGATTAAAGAAATCCAGAAAACACGACCTGTTGGGGGTACTTGAGGACTGGAGTTGAGAACAGCTGCCTTTTTTCTTGCTCTTTTTCTTCTAAAGCTTTTCCATTGACACTCGGATTTTGCACAGGTAAAGAACCATATTCCGCCCCAGCATTTAACGCCTGCCAGCCACCATAAAAGCTTCCACCTTGGCCAGCTAGCTCATACCGGGAGCACTAAGATTTCCTTCTCTTTCTGGCACTTCTTAATTGTCAGCATCACAGAACAAAAGCAGATATATGTAAAACATACAAAGTCTTTTTGTTAAATGGCTGCTTGGCTGCATAAATGCCTTATTAATGATCTGCTACAAGCACTGCATTGGTGGCACTAGGGTTCTGTACTCATTGGGGGGTTTATTCTTAGAAACAGTGGAGCAGACTTAGAGGTTTGCTAGGCAAAAGAATGCAAAGGTTTTGCAGAGCGCTCTGTATGTTTTCTTAATTTGCAAACTTAAACCAGCGACTGAGATTCTAAAATAGATTCCCACGTATCATAAAGCTTTATCCAATTTACTTTGGCTGCAGACGTTCTCATATGCTCAGCATTCTGCAGATTGGATAATAGTAGGGGAAGATAAGGATATGTCTGAAAATGGTTTTAAAAGGTGATAGCTCTACAACCCAACCCCTCCCCCACAAGATACCCGAGTGTGTGGCTGTTTTTCACTGGGATCTCCCAATGCATTATATTATGTGCTCTAGCACATATTACCTAAGTGACGGATTTTAACTAGAGATGAGCGCCTGAAATTTTTCGGGTTTTGTGTTTTGGTTTTGGGTTCGGTTCCGCGGCCGTGTTTTGGGTTTGACCGCGTTTTGGCAAAACCTCACCGAATTTTTTTTGTCGGATTCGGGTGTGTTTTGGATTCGGGTGTTTTTTTCAAAAAACCCTAAAAAACAGCTTAAATCATAGAATTTGGGGGTCATTTTGATCCCAAAGTATTATTAACCTCAAAAACCATAATTTCCACTCATTTTCAGTCTATTCTGAATACCTCACACCTCACAATATTATTTTTAGTCCTAAAATTTGCACCGAGGTCGCTGTGTGAGTAAGATAAGCGACCCTAGTGGCCGACACAAACACCGGGCCCATCTAGGAGTGGCACTGCAGTGTCACGCAGGATGTCCCTTCCAAAAAACCCTCCCCAAACAGCACATGACGCAAAGAAAAAAAGAGGCGCAATGAGGTAGCTGTGTGAGTAAGATTAGCGACCCTAGTGGCCGACACAAACACCGGGCCCATCTAGGAGTGGCACTGCAGTGTCACGCAGGATGTCCCTTCCAAAAAACCCTCCCCAAACAGCACATGACGCAAAGAAAAAAAGAGGCGCAATGAGGTAGCTGACTGTGTGAGTAAGATAAGCGACCCTAGTGGCCGACACAAACACCGGGCCCATCTAGGAGTGTCACTGCAGTGTCACGCAGGATGTCCCTTCCAAAAAACCCTCCCCAAACAGCACATGACGCAAAGAAAAAAAGAGGCGCAATGAGGTAGCTGACTGTGTGAGTAAGATAAGCGACCCTAGTGGCCGACACAAACACCGGGCCCATCTAGGAGTGGCACTGCAGTGTCACGCAGGATGTCCCTTCCAAAAAACCCTCCCCAAACAGCACATGACGCAAAGAAAAAAAGAGGCGCAATGAGGTAGCTGACTGTGTGAGTAAGATAAGCGACCCTAGTGGCCGACACAAACACCGGGCCCATCTAGGAGTGTCACTGCAGTGTCACGCAGGATGTCCCTTCCAAAAAACCCTCCCCAAACAGCACATGACGCAAAGAAAAAAAGAGGCGCAATGAGGTAGCTGACTGTGTGAGTAAGATAAGCGACCCTAGTGGCCGACACAAACACCGGGCCCATTTAGGAGTGGCACTGCAGTGTCACGCAGGATGTCCCTTCCAAAAAACCCTCCCCAAACAGCACATGACGCAAAGAAAAAAAGAGGCGCAATGAGGTAGCTGACTGTGTGAGTAAGATAAGCGACCCTAGTGGCCGACACAAACACCGGGCCCATCTAGGAGTGGCACTGCAGTGTCACGCAGGATGGCCCTTCCAAAAAACCCTCCCCAAACAGCACATGACGCAAAGAAAAAAAGAGGCGCAATGAGGTAGCTGACTGTGTGAGTAAGATAAGCGACCCTAGTGGCCGACACAAACACCGGGCCCATCTAGGAGTGTCACTGCAGTGTCACGCAGGATGTCCCTTCCAAAAAACCCTCCCCAAACAGCACATGACGCAAAGAAAAAAAGAGGCGCAATGAGGTAGCTGACTGTGTGAGTAAGATAAGCGACCCTAGTGGCCGACACAAACACCGGGCCCATCTAGGAGTGGCACTGCAGTGTCACGCAGGATGTCCCTTCCAAAAAACCCTCCCCAAACAGCACATGACGCAAAGAAAAAAAGAGGCGCAATGAGGTAGCTGACTGTGTGAGTAAGATAAGCGACCCTAGTGGCCGACACAAACACCGGGCCCATCTAGGAGTGGCACTGCAGTGTCACGCAGGATGGCCCTTCCAAAAAACCCTCCCCAAACAGCACATGACGCAAAGAAAAAAAGAGGCGCAATGAGGTAGCTGACTGTGTGAGTAAGATAAGCGACCCTAGTGGCCGACACAAACACCGGGCCCATCTAGGAGTGGCACTGCAGTGTCACGCAGGATGTCCCTTCCAAAAAACCCTCCCCAAACAGCACATGACGCAAAGAAAAAAAGAGGCGCAATGAGGTAGCTGACTGTGTGAGTAAGATAAGCGACCCTAGTGGCCGACACAAACACCGGGCCCATCTAGGAGTGGCACTGCAGTGTCACGCAGGATGGCCCTTCCAAAAAACCCTCCCCAAACAGCACATGACGCAAAGAAAAAAAGAGGCGCAATGAGGTAGCTGACTGTGTGAGTAAGATAAGCGACCCTAGTGGCCGACACAAACACCGGGCCCATCTAGGAGTGGCACTGCAGTGTCACGCAGGATGGCCCTTCCAAAAAACCCTCCCCAAACAGCACATGACGCAAAGAAAAATAAAAGAAAAAAGAGGTGCAAGATGGAATTGTCCTTGGGCCCTCCCACCCACCCTTATGTTGTATAAACAGGACATGCACACTTTAACCAACCCATCATTTCAGTGACAGGGTCTGCCACACGACTGTGACTGATATGACGGGTTGGTTTGGACCCCCCCCAAAAAAGAAGCAATTAATCTCTCCTTGCACAAACTGGCTCTACAGAGGCAAGATGTCCACCTCATCATCATCCTCCGATATATCACCGTGTACATCCCCCTCCTCACAGATTATCAATTCGTCCCCACTGGAATCCACCATCTCAGCTCCCTGTGTACTTTGTGGAGGCAATTGCTGCTGGTCAATGTCTCCGCGGAGGAATTGATTATAATTCATTTTAATGAACATCATCTTCTCCACATTTTCTGGATGTAACCTCGTACGCCGATTGCTGACAAGGTGAGCGGCGGCACTAAACACTCTTTCGGAGTACACACTTGTGGGAGGGCAACTTAGGTAGAATAAAGCCAGTTTGTGCAAGGGCCTCCAAATTGCCTCTTTTTCCTGCCAGTATAAGTACGGACTGTGTGACGTGCCTACTTGGATGCGGTCACTCATATAATCCTCCACCATTATTTCAATGTTGAGAGAATCATATGCAGTGACAGTAGACGACATGTCCGTAATCGTTGTCAGGTCCTTCAGTCCGGACCAGATGTCAGCATCAGCAGTCGCTCCAGACTGCCCTGCATCACCGCCAGCGGGTGGGCTCGGAATTCTGAGCCTTTTCCTCGCACCCCCAGTTGCGGGAGAATGTGAAGGAGGAGATGTTGACAGGTCGCGTTCCGCTTGACTTGACAATTTTCTCACCAGCAGGTCTTTCAACCCCAGCAGACTTGTGTCTGCCGGAAAGAGAGATCCAAGGTAGGCTTTAAATCTAGGATCGAGCACGGTGGCCAAAATGTAGTGCTCTGATTTCAACAGATTGACCACCCGTGAATCCTTGTTAAGCGAATTAAGGGCTCCATCCACAAGTCCCACATGCCTAGCGGAATCGCTCCGTGTTAGCTCCTCCTTCAATGTCTCCAGCTTCTTCTGCAAAAGCCTGAGGGGAATGACCTGACTCAGGCTGGCAGTGTCTGAACTGACTTCACGTGTGGCAAGTTCAAAGGGCATCAGAACCTTGCACAACGTTGAAATCATTCTCCACTGCGCTTGAGACAGGTGCATTCCACCTCCTATATCGTGCTCAATTGTATAGGCTTGAATGGCCTTTTGCTGCTCCTCCAACCTCTGAAGCATATAGAGGGTTGAATTCCACCTCGTTACCACTTCTTGCTTCAGATGATGGCAGGGCAGGTTCAGTAGTTTTTGGTGGTGCTCCAGTCTTCTGTACGTGGTGCCTGTACGCCGAAAGTGTCCTGCAATTCTTCTGGCCACCGACAGCATCTCTTGCACGCCCCTGTCGTTTTTAAAAAAATTCTGCACCACCAAATTCAAGGTATGTGCAAAACATGGGACGTGCTGGAATTTGCCCATATTTAATGCACACACAATATTGCTGGCGTTGTCCGATGCCACAAATCCACAGGAGAGTCCAATTGGGGTAAGCCATTCCGCGATGATCTTCCTCAGTTGCCGTAAGAGGTATTCAGCTGTGTGCGTATTCTGGAAAGCGGTGATACAAAGCGTAGCCTGCCTAGGAAAGAGTTGGCGTTTGCGAGATGCTGCTACTGGTGCCGCCGCTGCTGTTCTTGCGGCGGGAGTCCATACATCTACCCAGTGGGCTGTCACAGTCATATAGTCCTGACCCTGCCCTGCTCCACTTGTCCACATGTCCGTGGTTAAGTGGACATTGGGTCCAGCTGCATTTTTTAGGACACTGGTGAGTCTTTTTCTGAGGTCCGTGTACATTTTCGGTATCGCCTGCCTAGAGAAGTGGAACCTAGATGGTATTTGGTAACGGGGGCACACTGCCTCAATAAATTGTCTAGTTCCCTGTGAACTAACGGCGGATACCGGACGCACGTCTAACACCAACATAGTTGTCAAGGCCTCAGTTATCCGCTTTGCAGCAGGATGACTGCTGTGATATTTCATCTTCCTCGCAAAGGACTGTTGAACAGTCAATTGCTTACTGGAAGTAGTACAAGTGGGCTTACGACTTCCCCTCTGGGATGACCATCGACTCCCAGCAGCAACAACAGCAGCGCCAGCAGCAGTAGGCGTTACACGCAAGGATGCATCGGAGGAATCCCAGGCAGGAGAGGACTCGTCAGAATTGCCAGTGACATGGCCTGCAGGACTATTGGCATTCCTGGGGAAGGAGGAAATTGACACTGAGGGAGTTGGTGGGGTGGTTTGCGTGAGCTTGGTTACAAGAGGAAGGGATTTACTGGTCAGTGGACTGCTTCCGCTGTCACCCAAAGTTTTTGAACTTGTCACTGACTTATTATGAATGCGCTGCAGGTGACGTATAAGGGAGGATGTTCCGAGGTGGTTAACGTCCTTACCCCTACTTATTACAGCTTGACAAAGGGAACACATGGCTTGACACCTGTTGTCCGCATTTCTGTTGAAATAGTTCCACACCGAAGAGCTGATTTTTTTGGTATTTTCACCAGGCATGTCAACGGCCATATTCCTCCCACGGACAACAGGTGTCTCCCCGGGTGCCTGACTTAAACAAACCACCTCACCATCAGAATCCTCCTGGTCAATTTCCTCCCCAGCGCCAGCAACACCCATATCCTCCTCATCCTGGTGTACTTCAACACTGACATCTTCAATCTGACTATCAGGAACTGGACTGCGGGTGCTCCTTCCAGCACTTGCAGGGGGCGTGCAAATGGTGGAAGGCGCATGCTCTTCACGTCCAGTGTTGGGAAGGTCAGGCATCGCAACCGAAACAATTGGACTCTCCTTGTGGATTTGGGATTTCGAAGAACGCACAGTTCTTTGCGGTGCTACTGCTTTTGCCAGCTTGAGTCTTTTCATTTTTCTAGCGAGAGGCTGAGTGCCTCCATCCTCATGTGAAGCTGAACCACTAGCCATGAACATAGGCCAGGGCCTCAGCCGTTCCTTGCCACTCCGTGTGGTAAATGGCATATTGGCAAGTTTACGCTTCTCCTCCGACAATTTTATTTTAGGTTTTGGAGTCCTTTTTTTACTGATATTTGGTGTTTTGGATTTGACATGCTCTGTACTATGACATTGGGCATCTGCCTTGGCAGACGACGTTGCTGGCATTTCATCGTCTCGGCCATGACTAGTGGCAGCAGCTTCAGCACGAGGTGGAAGTGGATCTTGATCTTTCCCTAATTTTGGAACCTCAACATTTTTGTTCTCCATATTTTAATAGGCACAACTAAAAGGCACCTCAGGTAAACAATGGAGATGGATGGATACTAGTATACAATTATGAATGGACTGCCGAGTGCCGACACAGAGGTAGCTACAGCCGTGGACTACCGTACTGTACTGTGTCTGCTGCTAATATAGACTGGTTGATAATGAGATGTAGTATGTATGTATAAAGAAGAAAGAAAAAAAAACCACGGGTAGGTGGTATACAATTATGGATGGACTGCCGAGTGCCGACACAGAGGTAGCTACAGCCGTGGACTACCGTACTGTACTGTGTCTGCTGCTAATATAGACTGGATGATAATGAGATGTAGTATGTATAAAGAAGAAAGAAAAAAAAACCACGGGTAGGTGGTATACAATTATGGATGGACTGCAGAGTGCCGACACAGAGGTAGCTACAGCCGTGGACTACCGTACTGTACTGTGTCTGCTGCTAATATAGACTGGATGATAATGAGATGTAGTATGTATGTATAAAGAAGAAAGAAAAAAAAACCACGGGTAGGTGGTATACAATTATGGATGGACTGCCGAGTGCTGACACAGAGGTAGCTACAGCCGTGGACTACCGTACTGTACTGTGTCTGCTGCTAATATAGACTGGTTGATAATGAGATGTAGTATGTATAAAGAAGAAAGAAAAAAAACCACGGGTAGGTGGTATACAATTATGGATGGACTGCCAAGTGCCGACACAGAGGTAGCTACAGCCGTGGACTACCGTACTGTACTGTGTCTGCTGCTAATATAGACTGGATGATAATGAGATGTAGTATGTATGTATAAAGAAGAAAGAAAAAAAAAACACGGGTAGGTGGTATACAATTATGGACGGACTGCCGAGTGCCGACACAGAGGTAGCTACAGCCGTGGACTACCGTACTGTACTGTGTCTGCTGCTAATATAGACTGGTTGATAATGAGATGTAGTATGTATGTATAAAGAAGAAAGAAAAAAAAACCACGGGTAGGTGGTATACAATTATGGATGGACTGCCGAGTGCCGACACAGAGGTAGCTACAGCCGTGGACTACCGTACTGTACTGTGTCTGCTGCTAATATAGACTGGATGATAATGAGATGTAGTATGTATAAAGAAGAAAGAAAAAAAAAACCACGGGTAGGTGGTATACAATTATGGATGGACTGCCGAGTGCCGACACAGAGGTAGCTACAGCCGTGGACTACCGTACTGTACTGTGTCTGCTGCTAATATAGACTGGATGATAATGAGATGTAGTATGTATGTATAAAGAAGAAAGAAAAAAAAACCACGGGTAGGTGGTATACAATTATGGATGGACTGCCGAGTGCCGACACAGAGGTAGCTACAGCCGTGGACTACCGTACTGTACTGTGTCTGCTGCTAATATAGACTGGTTGATAATGAGATGTAGTATGTATAAAGAAGAAAGAAAAAAAAACCACGGGTAGGTGGTATACAATTATGGATGGACTGCTGAGTGCCGACACAGAGGTAGCTACAGCCGTGGACTACCGTACTGTACTGTGTCTGCTGCTAATATAGACTGGATGATAATGAGATGTAGTATGTATGTATAAAGAAGAAAGAAAAAAAAACCACGGGTAGGTGGTATACAATTATGGACGGACTGCCGAGTGCCGACACAGAGGTAGCTACAGCCGTGGACTACCGTACTGTACTGTGTCTGCTGCTAATATAGACTGGATGATAATGAGATGTAGTATGTATAAAGAAGAAAGAAAAAAAAACCACAGGTAGGTGGTATACAATTATGGATGGACTGCCGAGTGCCGACACAGAGGTAGCTACAGCCGTGGACTACCGTACTGTACTGTGTCTGCTGCTAATATAGACTGGTTGATAATGAGATGTAGTATGTATGTATAAAGAAGAAAGAAAAAAAAACCACGGGTAGGTGGTATACAATTATGGACGGACTGCCGAGTGCCGACACAGAGGTAGCTACAGCCGTGGACTACCGTACTGTACTGTGTCTGCTGCTAATATAGACTGGATGATAATGAGATGTAGTATGTATAAAGAAGAAAGAAAAAAAAACCACGGGTAGGTGGTATACAATTATGGATGGACTGCCGAGTGCCGACACAGAGGTAGCTACAGCCGTGGACTACCGTACTGTACTGTGTCTGCTGCTAATATAGACTGGATGATAATGAGATGTAGTATGTATAAAGAAGAAAGAAAAAAAAAACCACGGGTAGGTGGTATACAATTATGGATGGACTGCCGAGTGCCGACACAGAGGTAGCTACAGCCGTGAACTACCGTACTGTATCTGCTGCGACTTGATGATAAATAATTATATAAAAAATATATATATATCACTACTGCAGCCGGACAGGTATATATTATATAATGACGGACCTGCTGGACACTGTCTGTCAGCAGAATGAGTTTTTTATAGAATAAAAAAAAAAACACCACACAAGTCACACGACGAGTGTTTAACTTTTTCAGGCAATCACAATATAGTATACTATACTGGTGGTCAGTGTGGTCAGGTCACTGGTCAGTCACACTGGCAGTGGCACTCCTGCCTGCAGCAAAAGTGTGCACTGTTTAATTTTAATAATATGTATGTACTCCTGGCTCCTGCTATAACCTATAACTGCTCCCCAGTCTCCCCCACAATTAAGCTGTGTGAGCACAGTCAGATATTATACATAGATGATGCAGCACACTGGGCTGAGCACAGATATGGTATGTGACTGAGTCACTGTGTATCGTTTTTTTCAGGCAGAGAACGGATTATATTAAATAAAACTGCACTGGTGGTCACTGGTCAGTGGTCAGTCACTAGTAAACTCTGCACTCTCTAGTACTCCTAAGCTCCAGTAAATCAAGTGTCTCTGTCTCAATCTCACTCTCTCTCTTCTAATCTAAATGGAGAGGACGCCAGCCACGTCCTCTCCCTATCAATCTCAATGCACGTGTGAAAATGGCGGCGACGCGCGGCTCCTTATATAGAATCCGAGTCTCGCGATAGAATCCGAGCCTCGCGAGAATCCGACAGCGTCATGATGACGTTCGGGCGCGCTCGGGTTAACCGAGCAAGGCGGGAAGATCCGAGTCGCTCGGACCCGTGTAAAAAAAACATGAAGTTCGGGCGGGTTCGGATTCCGAGGAACCGAACCCGCTCATCTCTAATTTTAACAACAGTTTTGGAGCTAAGAATAGTTTTAGGTTTAACATATAATCCCTTTAAATGGGACACTCATAAATTACACAGGTTCTGTGGCTGGCTGACTTCAAGCCTGTATTTCACCTGGTTTCAATCAACCACAGAACCTGTGTAAGTCATGAGTGTCCCAGTTTAACGGGATAGTATGGTAAGGCTATGAATAGCAATACTCTCAGCCTTATCGCCCCTTTAATAAATTGCCAGATTGCCAGTCCGAGCCTATGTGGGATAAGCATCATTTGAAGAGGAGAATGTACGATAAACGGAAATATATTATAAATCATCCATGATCCCTCAAATATCAGTCTGGGATTAATGCCCATGATTATTTGATGCTCTGTACGATAGTATATATAATCTCGCTGGAAATTCCCAGTAAGTGCCAACATCTCTGCAACATCGCCTCCGCTGGTGGGCATCTGGTGGCAGAACAACCGTCTCTAGTAAACAGACCCACAGCGTAAAACACAAATTCAGATAACAGATTGAATTACATCCAATCCATAAATAAATCCACATGAAAAAGAAAAAGAAATCCTTTAAACAAAAAAAAAAAAACTTAATTTGTTTGCAAGGTTTGTATAAAAAGTAAATTCATATCTGTTTATGTTGCATTAGAAGTGAGTACATAGAGATAATAAACTGGATGCGGACTAATGAGTACTGTAGTCGTTAGAGGAAGAATAAATGGTATCCAATTATTATGAACTGTTGACAAGGATGTTATGTCAACGTGTAACATGTGACATGTCAAACAGGCTATGTCGAGATGACAATGTCAGCACGATTATTATGTCGGCTTTGCTTGCAGACAGCCACAATGTCAAAGTACGTTTCAGTGCTGGATTTAGGTTTAGGGTAGGGTTAGGCTTAAATATTGAAAAAAAAGTGGCTGTCGACATGCAATGCCGACATAAAGAGCACATTCAAAGGATGACCATGTGGATATTGTGTACGATGACATGTCAGCATAATGCCCACGTTGGTCGTCATTTAGAACATGTCGGCATTCATGTGTCAGCATTCTGACTGCCTACATTCTCAGCACTGACTTAACAATCTAAACCCAAATAAATAGTAGATTTAGAGTCTTTGCTACAATTGTGTACAAACTCTGAGCACATATCCCATGCACTATAATCAGTCAGAATATAACCAGATAACGTTAACAGCGCCAATTTATTAGCAAACAGAAGTGTAAACATTCTGTCCGTCGTATAACAGACATCTCCTGAATGGCTGCGTGGTGTTGCTTCTGTTTAGTGGAACACCAGCAGATGATGTAAACACTGTGTGTGGCAGGTCTCAGGATCCAGACATGCACTTTGCGAATACCAAAGTACGGGGTATCTTTCTTAGCTTTCAGGTTGTTAGTCAGTATCAGCACTTTGCATAAGTCTAACCTGGCGCACACACATAACTCTGGAGGACTCTGCAAGAAGCAGAAATCATTAGCGATGATGAGGTTTTGATACCTAATACGAGGGGTGTGTGATAAGTTTCCGGATGCACAAAAAGTATTATATTTCCAAAGTGAACATTAGACTTTTGCAAAGTATTCACTGATGGAGTCTATGCAAAGTTGCATGCGCTCAACCACTTAGTGAAGCAGCTGGACCAGTCCGAAGCAGGTAGGTCTTCTACATGCAGGATGAAGGTCTCCACTGCAGCTTCCAGTGACTCAAAACGAATACCACGCATCTTGCGGGAGCACAAAGAAGTCGCAGGGGGTCTGGTTTGGACTGCATGTTGGATGACCAAGCTCCATCACTTTCCTGGACTTGTAGGCAGGTGTATTGTCCCGATGGAGAAGGGCACCACGAGCGCGAGTTCTTGGATGGTGCCTGGAAATGGCTTCCAGCACTTGCGGCAGGCTATGGTTGGCATACCAGTCCCCAGTGATGGTGCGCCACTGCTTAAGTGGTACTGTAGCTACATGACCAGTCATGGCCACAACACAGCCACCAGCTGCTTGGCCACGCTACACATCAGGACTTCTGTGGCGGCACACCTCCAACTGGGGTCCACTGGGCCGACTGTTGTTTGGTCTCTGGGTTGAAACTGTAGATCCAGGATTCAGCACCACAGATGATCTCCCAGACAGAGTTTGAGTGACTGCCATCAAATCTGGCCAGCATGTTCTGTCACCAAGTCACCCAAGCCTCCTTCTTCTCTCGAGTAAGCTGATGGGTCACCCAGCATGCAGAAACCTTCCCAGGGCAAGCTTTTCATGGAGTATCAAGCGGATGAATTCCAATGAGAAGCCTATCACCTTCTTTAACTGGTACACAGTCACCCTGGCATTCGCCTCAACTATGGCTCGCACAAGTGGACATAGGTATGTCACAACGCTCTTCATCTTCCAGGGACCATCTCTTGCACCAAAGCTCTGCAAACCACTCAAACACAGTGCTTCCACACCAAAAGCAGCTCGCAGTCAAAACTCTCCTACTGTCAATGACCACTCTTGTAGTTGTAGAAGATCATGGACCTCGAGTGGCCTCTGTTAAGCTCCATAACAAGGTCATGAAGGAAGTGAACACACTGACTTCTTCGGTGTGCAGTGCAGCTGATATACGGTTCTGTGCCATGAGATTTCACAAGAACTGTAGTCAGACAGTCAGATTGTGTCTACTCTACCTATGCACTGCACATCTGCAAACTTATTGCACACCTCTCTTACTTGTTTTTATTTAATGCTGTCACATAATTCCTTGGTATTAAAGCATTTTTATTATACAACTTTCTGTCCATTATACATCTAGGCTTGCATAGAGAGTTATTTTCATTTACTGGCATTGTCTGTGTCTAAAGCTAGGTACAAACTGGGATTTTTGTTTGGTCAAACAGACAAAACGGCTAATTTTCCTGCTACTGGAGGTCCAGATATCTACGCTATGTAATATAATCCATTTTTTTTTTCAATGTTTTAGATATCTTACCACAGGATAAACATGATAGACCAGAGGAAATATGTGCAGATTATCCAGAATGCACATATCGGGACCTTTTGGCCGACTAATCGGATTATCGAAGCCAAGCATATCTGGATGTTTTTGAAGCATTTTATCAGCAATTGGCTAAAACACTTACACCTACACACTATACAATAAAACAAGACGATCACTCAATTATTCTGAGTCGGGATCAAAACTAGGAGAATAAAGTCAGTAACTTTGCACCTGGAGCAAACCATGCTGCACTGGGGCAAACACATTTACTATACAGGTTGAGTCTCCCTTATCCAAAATGCTTGGGACCAGAGGTATTTTGGATATGGGATTTTTCGGTATTTTGGAATAATTGCATACCATAATGAGATATCATGGTGATGGGACCTAAATCTAAGCACAGAATGCATTTATGTTACATATACACCTTATACACACAGCCTGAAGGTCATTTTAGCCAATATTTTTTATAACTTTGTGCATTAAACAAAGTGTGTCTACATTCACACAATTAATTTATGTTTCATATACACCTTATACACACAGCCTGAAGGTCATTTAATACAATATTTTAATAACTTAGTGTATTAAACAAAGTTTGTGTACATTGAGCCATCAAAAAACAAAGGTTTCACTATCTCACTCTCACTCAAAAAAGTCCGTATTTCGGAATATTCCGTATTTCGGAATATTTGGATATGGGATACTCAACCTGTATTTGCATGCAGGGTAAATACTGGATGCTTCTGCATGTAGCCCACACATACTTGGCAGCTTTATTCTCACACTGTAATGTAGATCTGAGCTAGGATGTTATGGAAACAGTGTTGGCTACATTGAAAAATGATGCAGACACATCTTGAGTGTCCCACATGTAACCCTTGTTGGAATGATGAATTGGTATGTTGATCAGAGAGTGAAACATATCACGGGATGGGGGGTGGTTGGGAGAACTTCAATCAAAAAAAAAATTGAATATAAAAAATACATCAAATAAATGTGTATGTTGTACTGCTAGGAGGTGACATTTTGAATTAATATTTTTTTATATTTATATCAGTGAAGGGTCAACCCAGGGGCCTGGCAGGTCACAGAGAAAGAAGCCCAGGCCCCAAGCCTAGATCACATGGTCAGAACATCATTAAAAAAAATGTTGGTTTTTTTATTTCATTTCTAGCAACTTATTTGATACTTAATTGAGGTGTACCTCAAACACCAACAGAATTACTGTATGCTCCAAAAACTGTTCCTCACATTTGTGTACTTTGTTCCTATTGGTGGAACACACTGTTATTTATTTTTTGAATGTGAAGTATCACCTAATAATAAATGTAAACTTATAAAAAGAGGAGAGAAACATATTTCACATACAGTCTGACCAACTGAGTAAAGCTGTTGTCTCTAATTAGGGGAGAAGATCCCTAGAGTATAAGGACAAGTAAGAGACAGAGGATCATCTGTGCCTTTACCTGAGACAGTTTTCCTTGGGGTCTCTGATCAGACACCTCTTCAGTCCTTAACAGGGGACTGCACAAAATGAGTCCCACTAGGAGGCTACTGGATACCAGATAGTGAGGTGCAAGGGCGTAGTCAGAACTTTGGAGGGCCCATAGCAAAATTGTGAAGGAGGTCCTGCTCCAATGTTTCTAGAGAGACACCTCATTTTATGCCCTATAATAGTGCCCTAGTTCATTTTCCGAACCATAGTAGTGTCTTAGTTAATGTCATGCCCCATAGTAGTGCCCGAGTTATTTTATGAGCCATAGTAGTGTGTTTGTTCACATTATGTTACATTGTAAGGCTGCAAATACACATTATGCAACACAGTACCCCCAATTCAGATTAGGATATATAGTGTCCCCAGTTCCTATGATGCCACACTATTGCCTCCACTTCATATTGTGACTCATTACAGTGCCCCAGTTCATATTATTTAACAGTATAATGCCCTCCAGTTCATTTTATATCACATTACAATGAGCAGATCCTAGGATGTAACTAGATATATTGTAGGCACCCAAAAAAGTTTGTAAGGGCCCCTAAGTATCTACCAATGGTGTTACATGTATATAACACATGTAACTTTGACAGGGAATGTGTGTCCCTCTCAGCTCTGGGCCCCATAGCAGCTGCACACCTTGCACTTATGGTAGCTATGCCAATGGTGAGGTATCAAACTTCATGACAAAAGACAATCCAAAAAGAAAAAGCTGTTGACTGGGTCAGTTATTAATGAAACTTGGTCAAAAGACATGCCAAGGTCAGGACAGGTGGATCATAGATGAAGAGTGGCTGAGGTAAGAACAGGTGTATCACAGATGAAGAGAGGCTGAGGCCAGGTCAATTGGATCATAGATGAAGAGAGGCTAAGGCCAGGTGAATCATAGGTGGAGAGGCCAAATTCAGGTCAGGTGGATCACACATGAAGAGAAGCTGAGGTCAGGACAGATGTATCACAGATGAAGAGAGGCTAAGGTCAGGTCAGGGTGGCGGATCATAGATGGAGAGAGGCTGAGGTCAGGACAGGTGGAATACAGATGGAGAGAGGTTGAGGACAGGTCAGGGGAATTACAGATGGAGAGGCTGAGGCTTCAGGACAGGTGGATCATAGATGGAGAGAGTCCGGGTCAGGACAGGTGAGTCACAGATGAAGACAGGCTGAGGTCAGGACAGGTGTATCACTGATGAAGAGAGGCTGAGGTCAGGACAGGTGTATCACTGATGAAGAGAGGCTGAGGTCAGGAAAGGTGGATCACAGATGAAGACAGGCTGAGGTCAGGACAGGTGAGTCACAGATGAAGACAGGCTGAGGTCAGGACAGGTGTATCACTGATGAAGAGAGGCTGAGGTCAGGACAGGTGAGTCACAGATGAAGACAGGCTGAGGTCAGGACAAGTGTATCACTGATGAAGAGAAGCTGAGGTCAGGACAGGTGGATCACATATGAAGACAGGCTGAGGTCAGGACAGGTGAATCCCAGATGAAGACAGGCTGAGGTCAGGACAGGTGTATCACTGATGAAGAGAGGCTGAGGTCTAGACAGATGTATCACAGATGAAGAGAGGCTGAGGTCAGGACAGGTTGATCACAGATAGAGAGAGGCTGAGGTCAGGACAGGTGAATCACAGATGAAGACAGGCTGAGGTCAGGACAGGTGTATCACTAATGAAGAGAGGCTGAGGTCAGGACAGGTGTATCACAGATGAAGACAGGCTGAGTTCAGGACAGGTGGATCACAGATGAAGAGAGGCAGAGGTCAGGACAGGTGGATCACAGATGAAGACAGGCTGAGGTCAGGAAAGGTGGATCACAGATGAAGACAGGCTGAGGTCAGGACAGGTGGATCACAGATGAAGACAGGCTGAGTTCAGGACAGGTGGATCACAGATGAAGACAGGCTAAAGACAGAATCCAGAGAACTGCAGTGAAATGTTGAAGTGCTTTTACATAGTAGAGAAATCTGTATGACAGGTGAGGAATTAATAAACAGGGATTTTACCAGGAAGTTAATTCCCTAATTTCCTACAGGAAAGACATGACTGAAAGCGGTTACTCTCTGATAATAGTGATACTATGGCTCAAATACCAACAGCAGCTAATGTGCCTCCCAGGAAATTTAACTACGAGGGTACCAGAAGCGTAGCAGCATCAGAGAACAGTATCTAACAGAGGGCAATACTGTGTAAGGGCCAAGTGGGTTCTGGGCAGGCTGTCCTGAGCATGGAGGGGTATTACTGTCATTGTTCGTGAATTCACAATGAACACCGACAAATATTAGACTGTCCATCTCTCCTTATAAACCACATATACTAATATCCAGCCTATTCATCTCTAGCAGACCATTCATAGTGTATGATATTCATCTGTGCTGTTTATACAGATGCAGGAGGTCTCTTGATCACAAGTGGTGTGATTGTGCACATGTTGCACGGTGAGTGATCGTGCCAATTATTTGGCCATGGTGCAATAGTGCGAGCAGGGTTATGGCTGCAAGAATCCCGCACAACAAATGTGTCTCTTCTGCGAGTCATTTGGCCTAACGATAAAATAAGACACATGAAGGAAAGCTGATACTGTGGATGAAGAATTACATGCAAACATGAGATAAAACAACTCTTTAACACAAGGTTTAATGTTTTAGTTCAGACGCTTATCACAAGAAAGTGATTTTACTGAGGCCTAATTGTTGCTTCATTTATTCCGGAATGAAGTTTGTCATGTTGCACAGTTGGAGGATTTCCAGAGAATACTTAACCCTGGGAGCAGTGGAGACACTCTAATGTCTTTATTAACGCTTTATCAGCACTCAGCCACGTGTTTACTGGCATGAGCCAATCAGACTTCAGGGCTGATTCAGGTCGCACCACAATTTTTGAGAGGGCCCCGCTGTGCGCACCCACAGGTCCTGTCCTACGTGTGCGCGTGCAGTTAATACGATTGGATTGCATTAAACGCAAAAGCCTCTCCCTGATTGACAGGCAAAGGCATTAGCGGGGCGGGCGGCGACTGAGCGTTTTCAGGGCGGCGCAAGGGAAACAAAGCCTGGGTGTGACAGGTAAGACAACAACCGCAATTTACTGCTCGGACAGCAGGGGTGAACCTTACGGTTTGATACTGCCCAAAGACAAGACATTACATAATTAAAGGTATAGTGTTTATGTTGTTTATTTGTTTGTTTTAGAGAGAATCCTTTTCAAGAAGGATGTTTTTTTTATATCTTTTGTTGTGTTCATTGTTCCTCTCACTCCCCCCCAATTATTTATTTATTATTTATTGTTTTAGACTATACAGAGTTTTAAAGTGAAGCACCGAGTTCTTTCTACCACGAGGCCCAGTGGGTCCCTCCCCTGACGTCAATCTATGGAGTCACAGATAGAATTAATTATATAGTTAGTAAGCCTGAGAAAGGACAAGAGTCCATCAAGCTGACCCTTTTATAGATTCCAGATGTGCTGATCCAGGGGAAGGTGAAACAGAACTCCCAGAAGTATTTGTCAGTTTAACCTGACAGGGGCAAAATTAAATCCCTCCATGACCCCATAGATGGAAATCAGATTGATCAATCACTGTAACTGCTAAATGTGTTTATTATACTTATTCGTACAGTTCAATGTGAGGAAGTCATACAGTCCTTTGTTACATCCATCCAGCGGTTCTACCCTATCTACTGCACTCCTCAGAGTCTATGTGGGTATTGGGAAAATTGTGCTCAATTTAAGAATGGTTCTTATAACCAGCAGCATATCTATATATTAAAGGTCTTGGTCCAAAGATGTGCAGAAAAATATTGGTGTTGTACTGTAATTGGTTGCTTCATTTCAGAACTATGTGGCAAAACACCCACCTGTCATTTACAATGCATCACCATTGTGCTCTGGAAAATGTGACAGTTGGTGAACTCTCATTGTGCACCTGCTCAGTGACTTGGAACATGTGACCTGCTGGGAGGTCTGGAAACTGTGACAGTTTTTTGCAGCCACTCGCTAAGCAGGGATTTTTCCAAATTTGAAGCCTGAGGGGGTGAAAAGACATAAAATGTTCCACCCAGCAAAACCTTTACTTGGTTGAAACCGAGCACATCTGCTAGTTTTGCTTAATATTGCAGTGATACTACTTAATACGCCATTGGTATATAACACTACTTACCTTGCCAGCGAGGTCCAACAACATCACAGTGGCGCTCCCAGCTGATGGAAGCCTACCAATGCCAGCCATGGGCTTATGTGTCATATGCATGCAGATGTGCAAGACTCTTTCACCCAGCGGGGACCTGACAGTGCCAGGAAGGCTTTGCTGAAGCAGTAAAAGCTGTGTCCACATTCCCGGCAATAGGACCCGGCGCCGCATCACTCTCGCCATCTGTTCATGGCGTATGCGATACAGTGACAACAGCGGTATTCTTAGTTTACCGCTGTTTGTCGAATACAGAAAGGAGGACATAGCCTGTTTAGCGAGTGTTAAAGTGGTCATGTTTTGTTCCTTAATGTGGCCCATTGTTTCCCAGGGACTGTGCACATTACATAAACATTCTTACCTGTATGGTCCGGTGTGTATTTGCCCGACACATCTACAGATGTGTCCTCCTCCATCGTTGCTGCAAACGGTACACACAGGCATACGCATCACAGCAATGTTATGCAACCTCGGGCTGCGTATAGCTGAGCAGGTAGACCGCTGCTTCCCCTCACGGCCATTAGACAGCTCCTCATATCAGCCATACTGTCCCAGCATCAGATGTAAGATGGCGGGGCTGGCGGGAACATGGTCACACATTGAGGTGCGCAGTGTGATCAGATTCCTGCGTCTAAGGGCACATCGACAGCTGACATTCATCACCAACTTGTCAGGGTGTAAGGTGATAACATGTCACGAGAACAGGTTTGAGGTTGGACTCAATTTACCTCATAGTCTAACTAGATGCCAAGGATCAACCAATCAGATTCTAGGCCCATTCTTCATCAAAACTTTGGGAGTAATTCAGAGCTGATCGTAGAGGTGCTAAATATAGCACATCTACGATCAGATTCTTTGATATGCGGGGAGATGCCTAGCAAAGGGCTAGTCCGCCCTGCATGTCAGGCCCTACCCCCCTACCCGCAAGGGTGCAAAAGCATTGCACAACGGCGATACTTTTGCACCCGCGAGTAGCTCCCTGCCCGTCCCTTCATGCCGCCACTTCGGCCTGTACCCGCAATGGTCTGGACAAGCGTGCGTTGTCCGGACCACGCCCTGCGACCGCCATTGGCACGACCCCTCCCACCCCGCGGCCACCTCTGCCTGTCAATCTGGCAGAGGCGATCGCAGCTCTCACTGGGCTCCCGGGGTGCGCAAGCGCACTTCGCAAAGGGCTTCAGACTGCGATCGCTGCCGCTGCAGCAATTCAGTCTGAATTAGGCCCCTTATTCTTTATTTTGCTCATCTTTACTGTTTACTTTACTTTAATCCTCAAAAAAATGCTGAACCGGCTGATAAAAGTAATCTCTGCAAGGTCCCCAAGGATTGCATGCTAGCGGCCATTTTGAAAAAGGGCAAAAATCTCTGAAGCTGCAGTGAGGGCAGTGGTATGCTTACAGTATAATGGTTGCATTATAACACCCTGCACTCATATGTTTTACTCACTTCTCTCCTCTCCGGCATTGGCACAACAGAAATTAACGGGAAAATAACTTGGCTGCCACTTTCACGAAGATTTGAACATGCGCAGTAGAGAATTACCATAAAGATGGGCGCCATGTTCCCAGAGGCCTGTGCCTTCAAAGTAAACTCAGAGTCTACTCACAACTGCATCGCAAGAGAGAAGGGGTATACCCAGAAACTGCCCTTGGGTGACGGCACTAGCCAACTACAGCAGAACCATATATGTATGATATATATATATATATATCAGTGACGTGCGGTGAGCTAAATAGCTCAGGAGGCACTGACTAACCCCAGAGCCAGAATTCCACGCAACATATGAGGCGAAGAGTACATCTGAGCATTATACACAGGTGCAGCAGTATAAACTCCTGGAAATCTGGTGAGTTTTGATCAGAGATGGGCTGAAAAGATTAGCAGGTGAGGCACTGCGTCACCTGCCATAGACTTTTTACTCCAGAGTTTGGCCTATAAAAATGATTAGAATAATGCAAAAAAGATATTTCAAACAAATTATTAGTATTTTTCATATACTTTATTCAGACAAAATTCTGGTTTAAACGTAAGTATGACAGGAAAGGCTCTGCCTCACCTCACCGCACGTCACTGATAGATATATATATATATATATATATATATATATATATATATATATCAGCAATATATTGTAGCATTATATCTATATAAATGCTACTGATGTCTATTGCATAGCATTACCATTTCCGCTAATTTTAAAATTGCCAACACAATATGAAAATGAGACGGACAGCTCGTGTTCCTGCATCGCAGACATTTCCAGCTTGTCGTGTGATCCCTGCCAGGTCGCATTATAAGAGGATACATTTTTAGAGTGAGGGTCTTGTATAATCTGTGCAAGAAAAAAATTCCAACAATGTAAACATCCTAGAGAACTTGGGAAGTGGTGCATTCAAAACAATTATATTCAGAACAACAACGACAAAATTGGTATTAGATATGCAGGGACGGGGCTCGGGGTAAAACGTTAAATGTGCAAGCAATTATGAACTTGGCACAGTAGCCCTGTTTATTTTAAGCTCTCTCTGGCTGATTTGTATGAGGATGTTTACTTAACCAGGCCCTATAAAACATGCTGAGGAATATCACTGGGATCGGGGGGACTGTGAGACAGTTTCAATTGGCAAAGCACAGGAGCAATCAATTCTAGATAGCAGATCCGCACATATGCCTGCAGAGAGGACCTGAAGGTGTCTTATCTCTTTTACTGCCTGGGCTGTTTAAAGTGTCCATGAGAAGCGGTGATAGCCGGAGAGACTAACATTGGATGGGCGATGGTGGGAACCATTCCAGGCTGTTCTGCATTTTCATCCCCTTTGTGACCTAAGCCCCGAACGAGTTCTACTTACTATTTGAAGGAAATCTCACGCTGAGACCGCCTAAACCCTAAATCCTTCACTCTCCAGCTTAAACGTGCAACTCATTTATAATGAATGCACTGCGGACCGTGTGCCGTTCCACTGCTGGGCGCAACAGGGTTCTGTCTTGCCGGACTGACTCTAGTAGATAGAATTGATCAGTTCAGCTTGTCAGAAGTGTATTTCTGAAATAAGCGTCTACCGGGACCATATATTAATGCTGTGATAAAATTGACACTTTTTAACATTTTTCCATTTTTTTTTACACTTATGTAATTCCCCTGGTGTTTGGGAAACACTTATCAGCCCTGGGGTTCATATACAGGGCATGCGTAGTTCCGGAAGCTTTGCTGGAGCCTCTAGTTCTGCTGTTGACCCAAACAATGAAACCAAATAAATGTTAAAAAATGTTTCAGTTGTATCATTTCAGAAAATCAAACACTGTTTTCAGCTACGGTGGTGCAGGGGTGCACCGACTACAAAGACGGGCATCGAAACCAAAGTTTGGATACCGTCGCTGTTCAGCAATCGGTGGAAAGTGTTTCTGATAACTCGTTCTCATGGTGGAATATGTCCAGGTTCCACTCTGCATGTGCAACATACTGACCGATTTTCTATCTGCCCTCTTTAAGAGGGGCAGTCAGTTGGGATTTCCCATGTGGCGTGGGGCAGACAAGTGGGCAGTGAAGGGCATGATGTCTCAATCGCATCAATGTGGCATCAAGCAGCAACGGGCAGCTTGCAAGAGACTTGCCTACTTTTCTGGGCGTCCGGGAGTCTCCTGAACTTACTGTGAGAGCAGAGAAGCATGATGCCAACTAAGGAACCACTGATGGTTAAACCATTGAGTAATTAGTTTAACACCCCCTTTCCGAGACCCCTACTATGCTCTCAATATAGTATTGACATTTTTTCAGCATGCACCTGCGCTCTGGGCACAAGCTTACAAGAGACACATGCCATGCTCTGTTAGGTTTCGAACATTGGGCCTAATCGCTATTCTGAGAAATTGCATCTGTCTGCGAGTAGAAAGGCGCCGCCCTGACAGGAAGAAAAAACGCCCCGTGCAAGTTTGCAAATGCACCGCAGATTGCTATCCACTCGCAGATGCAGATGCAATTTCTGGAACATCAAAGATTTTTTGCCATCTGAGCAAATGTGAGTAGGTCTGAGGCTGCCACTAATCTGCGACTGCGACGGCCTGGAAGTGGTCTGCGCTGACATCAGAGACCCTCCCCAGAAATGACTGGTCATGCCTGCAGTTTTTCTGACACACCCAGAAAACATCAGGATTCCTCCCAGAAACGCCGGCTTCCTGTCAGTCAAACAGCGGCTACATTGGAGTTATGATCTGTACGCTATTACCCTTTGCTTGTGCACAATGCGAATGCTACGCATGCGCAGTCATTCAATAACAGCTCCATTTGCAATTTCTCTGAATAGCGATCCGTGCTGAATTAGGCCCATTTTCATTGTGCAGCGGCAGGTGGGATCATTATGGCCCAAAAAATGGGGGTAATTCAGATCTGAACGCTAGGCTGCATTTTCGTATGCACCGCAATGCGCAGGCACATCGGTCTGCAGCCACGGGGAACACCGGGATTGCGTGAAAAAAGTGATCGCAAGGTGACTGAGAGGAAGAAGGCATTTGTGGGTGGCAGCTGACCGTTTTCTGGGAGTGGTTGGAAAAACGCAGGCGTGTCCAAGCGTTTACAGGGAGGGTTCCTGACGTCAATTCCGGTCCCACAGAGACTGCACAAGATCTGTTTGTACAGCTCTGCTACACATGTGATCGCACACTTGCACAGCTAAAATACACTCCCCCTGTAGGCGGCGACTATCTGATCGCAGGGCTGCAAAAATCGCCTGCTAGCGATCAGGTCTGAATTAGGCCCTATGTATTTTCTTCCTGGAATCCGTCTTCATAAGCACAACATCTGTAAGACGTGTATAAAACCTTGGAGAGAGATAAATTGGACGGAGATAAAGTACCAACCGATCAGCTCCTAACTGTCATTTTTCAGCCTGTAACATGACAGTTAAGTGCTGATTTGTTCTGTACTTTATCATCTCTCCCTTGTTTTGTAATTCAGATGTTTTCCTGCATCACTTTATTCCATGTTAAATTTAGTTTAATAGATATCTGGTAAAAACGAGTAAAAGAAAACAACTTGCCTATAATTCCCTAAGACTCAGCCCCGGGCCAAGAACTATGTTCTCATCTGTGCTGAGAATGAACACATGGCACAAAGCAGAAATATCCCTTAGATTTCCGAACAAATAATGTCGGAAATTATTGACAATGCATTAGTATCCGTAAAAAGCCCCTTTCTGTTTGCTTTCTGCCCCAGTTCTCTTTGCTGGAATGAATAAAATGTCAATATTTAAAAAGAAAACGAGACTGAATAGTGAATGGAGGCCGCAGGAAAGCGCTGATTTCTCAATAAATCTAAGAGATTTTACACGGATAGCGTGCCCTAATCATTAACTCTCTTTTATTTATCTTTAGTGAAAGAGAAATTCGATTCACACTGTATGGACTTATCTTAGCGTGAGCGTGTTCCAGAGTACATATTGCAATGTCACCTTTTCAGTTGCAGAACCTCGGGTCCAACAAATATTAGGGAACGATAAAAGTGTTTATACAATCAGACAATAGTTGGACAATGTGAGTCATAGAGGACTTTACTTATTTTGAGGATATACAGGGGGCAATTCAATTGTTTAATGGGCGCCCATAATTGCAAGTAGCCCATCATGGGGTGAGAGGCAATTATTTGGGCGTGCAGTGTTGTATTGAGCTGATTGCTTCCTGCAGTGCCGGAATTAGCAGCATAAAATGGCTAAACCCAAGTTAAGTGCTGGGTGTCACGCCAAAAAGTGCTGTTTAGGCACTCAAGAAATACAGAGTGCAGCTAATCAGTGACCGGTGAGCTTGCACTTGCTGGTATCTGAATTTGGGGGAGGTGAATCAAATTATCTATGGAGAAGGAAAACTGAATAATTGGCACAAGAGTGAGGAGGGCCAGCTAGGGTGAGGGCTTCATATACCGGTGGACCTATTACATTTTCAAGGGTGTGTTTGGTTTGGTGCTTATTAATATTATTATTTACTATTTTATGGCTTGAAAGAGCGGCAGGTCTTCGGTCATGGTGCAATTTGTTTAATGTTTGGGTGCACCCACCTTCCTTGACTGGTTAGCTGTCTGTACCACCCTAATGGGGTCAGCATCACTACCCTACCGATAGAAGGTTGAGTAGATACCCCTGTTATGATGTGTATTTATGCACCTTTGCCGGTGTATGCCTGCAGTGCACTGTTTGTGATTGCTGCTGGTGTGTTGTTGGATTGTGTTAATGCTGGCCGTCCTTCTCTGCCACCGTACAGTACCTTTCATAGGCCAACTGTACCAAATAGATGACTTTTTTTTTTTTTTCACAACGTCCGTTTCGCCTGGAATAACGTATGTCTATTTTTTACTTTGCCCATGCACATTTAGTGGCTCATGCAGAGTTGCAATTAGGTCTGTTCTACAGGCGGAACTTGTGCATTTCCGCACTGCGCAAGCCCTGTAATTGCGCACACTCAACTATGGATGATTCAAAGATGTACGCAATTCAGTCGCATTTCTACTTGTGGCAGAATGAGGGTTACTGTGTGGTAACCGGGCACTTGCACCTAGGGAAACTTGAGTGAGGGTATCTTGCTAAATTGAGTGGTGCGTACGCAGAGATCCATCTATTATCATTGCAAGTGTTCACTGATGATTAGTGATGTGCACCGGACATTTTTCGGGTTTTGTGTTTTGATTTTGGATTCGGTTCCGCGGCCGTGTTTTGGATTCGGACGCGTTTTGGCAAAACCTCACTGAAAATTTTTTGTCGGATTCGGGTGTGTTTTGGATTCGTTTTTTTTGTACAAAAAACCCTAAAAAAACCAGCTTAAATCATAGAATTTGGGGGTCATTTTGATCCCATAGTATTATTAACCTCAATAACCATAATTTACACTCATTTTCAGTCTATTCTGAACACTGAACACCTCACAATATTATTTTTAGTCCTAAAATTTGCACCGAGGTCGCTGGATGGCAAAGCTAAGCAACACAAGTGGCCGACACAAACACCTGGCCCATCTAGGAGTGGCACTGCAGTGTCAGGCAGGATGGCACTTCAAAAAAATTGTCCCCAAACAGCACATGATGCAAACAAAAAAAGAGGCGCACCAAGGTCGCTGTGTGACTAAGCTAAGTGACCCAAGTGGCCGACACAAACACCTGGCCCATCTAGGAGTGGCACTGCAGTGTCAGGCAGGATGGCACTTCAAAAAAATTGTCCCCAAACAGCACATGATGCAAAGAAAAAAAGAAGCGCACCAAGGTCGCTGTATATATACTGGTGGTCACTGTCAGCAAACTGCAAAACTAAAATGCACCACAGGTATAGAATGTAGATGGATAGTATACTTGACGACACAGAGGTAGGTACAGCAGTGGCCTTCCGTACCGTACTGCTATATATACTGGTGGTCACTGTGTCAGCAAACTGCACAACTGAAATGCATCACAGGTATAGAATGTAGATGGATAGTATACTTGACGACACAGAGGTAGGTACAGCAGTGGCCTTCCGTACCATACTGCTATATATACTGGGGGTCACTGTGTCAGCAAACTGCACAACTGAAATGCAACACAGGTATAGAATCTAGATGGATAGTATACTTAATGACGACACAGAGGTAGGTACAGCAGTGGCCTTCCGTACCGTACTGCTATATATACTGGTGGTCACTGTCAGCAAACTGCCATACTAAAATGCACCACAGGTATAGAATGTAGATGGATAGTATACTTGACGACACAGAGGTAGGTACAGCAGTGGCCTTCCGTACCGTACTGCTATATATACTGGTGGTCACTGTGTCAGCAAACTGCAAAACTAAAATGCACCACAGGTATAGAATGTAGATGGATAGTATACTTAATGACGACACAGAGGTAGGTACAGCAGTGGCCTTCCGTACCAAACTGCTATATATACTGGTGGTCACTGTGTCAGCAAACTGCAAAACTAAAATGCACCAAAGGTATAGAATGTAGATGGATAGTATACTTAATGACGACACAGAGGTAGGTACAGCAGTGGCCTTCCGTACCGTACTGCTATATATACTGGTGGTCACTGTGTCAGCAAACTGCAAAACTAAAATGCACCACAGGTATAGAATGTAGATGGATAGTATACTTAATGACGACACAGAGGTAGGTACAGCAGTGGCCTTCCATACCGTACTGCTATATATACTGGTGGTCACTGTGTCAGCAAACTGCAAAACTAAAATGCACCACAGGTATAGAATGTAGATAGATAGTATACTTAATGACGACACAGAGGTAGGTACAGCAGTGGCCTTCCGTACCGTACTGCTATATATACTGGTGGTCACTGTGTCAGCAAACTGCAATACTAAAATGCACCACAGGTATAGAATCTAGATGGATAGTATACTTAATGACGACACAGAGGTAGGTACAGCAGTGGCCTTCCGTACCATACTGCTATATGTACTGGTGGTCACTGTGTCAGCAAACTGCAAAACTAAAATGCACCACAGGTATAGAATTAGAATGTAGATGGATAGTATACTTAATGACGACACAGAGGTAGGTACAGCAGTGGCCTTCCGTACCGTACTGCTATATATACTGGTGGTCACTGTGTCAGCAAAACTCTGCACTGTACTCCTCCTATATAATATTAATTATACTGGTGGTCCCAGGTCCCCACAATAAAGCAGCACACTGAGCACAGATATGGAGTGTTTTTCAGGCAGACAACGTATACTGGTGGTCACTGTCAGCAAAACTCTGCACTGTACTCCTGCTATATAATACAGCTGCTCCCCAGTCCCCACAATTAAGCAGTGTGAGCACAGATATATGCAGCACACTGAGCACAGATAAGGAGCGTTTTTTTCAGGCAGAGAACGGATAAAACTGGTGGTCACTGATCAGCAAAACTCTGCACTGTACTCCTCCTATATAATACAGCTGCTCCCCAGTCCCCACAATGATATAAGCAATAAGCACAAATATTTGCATCAACTCAACAATGAATAAACGGAGAGGACGCCAGCCACGTCCTCTCCCTAACATTTCCAATGCACGAGTGAAAATGGCGGCGACGCGCGGCTGCTTATATAGAATCCGAAAGCGGGATGATGATATTCGGGCGCGCTCGGGTTAACCGAGCCATACGGGAGAATCCGAGTATAGCTCGGACCCGTGTAAAAAGGGTGAAGTTCGGGGGGGTTCGGTTTCCGAGAAACCGAACGCGCTCATCACTACTGATAATGGTGATAAAACCAAGCATCTGGGTAATGAGGGTGAATGTCCACATTTCTTCCTGCGCACGCAATGCAGGTAAATGTATATAGAGAAAAGAAGGCTCTTCTTTGGGGGCACTCAAACAAAAAATATCAACAGATTTATGTGTGCATGGGTGAGATTGATTAAAATATAACCTTAAATAAGTCACATGTCTAAAAAAAACAGAGTGAAACCCTGAGAATAAAGGTAAACATACAACATAAATGACAAACGTATAAATGTAACAATATTTACATATATGTACAATAAGCATCCGCTATCTGCGGTATATATGCAATCAGGTGTAGATTAAGGTTCAAGAAAAACCGCTTTAGATAATATCCGACAGGTCTGATAATCTCATATCATATGACCATATTGATCCACGCTTTACTTCTGTTTGCGTATATATATGTCTAATGAGCACAGGTAATATGAGACCGCTAATAGCCAGAACCACTTGTATATTTTAGTCAAAATTACCCAGACACGTTTCCCTGGACACTGCACAGTGTACAAGATATTAACAGTGTCAATTTGTTAAATCATCAATTCATAGGATAATTACACATCACAAAAACATTGGGGGTCATTCCGACCCGATCGCACGCTGCAGTTGTTCGCAGCAGTGCGATCGGGTCTGAACTGCGCATGCGCCACGACTGCAATGCGCAGGCGCGTCGCTGCCCGGCAACAGGAAACGCCGGGCAGCGTGGGACCTTACGTAGAACACGATCGCAGCAGCGATTGCAAGGTGATTGACAACAGGAAGGCATTTCTGGGTGGCAACTGACCATTTTCTGGGAGTGTCGTGGAAAACGCAGGCCACTGATCCTTTAGTATTTGTATTAGATGTTTTTCTATTAGTTGAAGTATACTATTATAAACATGAATTGCGGTGATGCCTTCTTATATCAAATAAAACATAAATTTTTTGTAAACAAACTTTAAAGAACTGATAGTTTGTATAAATAAATATTGTTGATGCTTCATAGTGATGTTTTTTAAAGAAATGTAGATAAAGATAAACCTCATTACACTGAACACTTGTTTTAGATTATCTTTTACACCTGTTGCTGCTAAATGGTCTCTGCGGATTGGCCAATTGCACATTTAAATATCAGACCAGCTTGACACCTAATTATACCTTCTGAGGAAACCGCTACATTGTGACAGCGGAGAAACGCGTAAAGGCTATTCCCTGTGAGGTCCACATCACTGTTCCGGTCTCTGTCTCCATTGTTCCACTGCTAGTCTGCAGCCGCGCTTTCTCCTGCGTGTGTCCTGGGAAACATCTCACCCGCCCGCCCCGGTTTGTGGAGCCCGGAGCACGGGCTGACAGGGACACTGCGAGCGGTGCTGCTGACAGCCGCTCTCCCTCTCTTCACACGGCATTTGGATCCAGAGAGGTGTATGCTCTTCCTCCCCCCGCTGCACCAGACACTGGGAAGTTTACTGCTATTGAACTCCAGCAGCGGTGAGCATTAGACAATTATCCTTAAAACATCGTATACTATTCTGTGGAACTTAATCCAAATACAGTGGAAAAAACTATCAATTTATGAGACAGCGATTGATTTACAGGCAATTACCGGATCATTTACATCTTGTGGAATCCTCTGGGGTTGTGTCAAGCACTATCACTTTCCAGATAAATTTGTATTCTATATTTTGTTTTATAAATTATGTGCATTTATTAAAGTATATACCATTTTATTAATTGCATTTGCGCTCTCATTCATCCCAAATAATATTGTCTTCAATTAGGTGATAATCCAAATCACCTGTTGGGAGCTGCAATTACAATTATTTTATTCTTAAGTGTTCAGTTTTATATATGAAAGAAACTTGCGCCTAATAACGAGTGTCACTGATTGACAACAGGAAGGCATTTCTGGGTGGCAACTGACCATTTTCTGGGAGTGTCGTGGAAAACACAGGCACGTCCAGGCGTTTGCAGGGCGGGTGTTTGACGTCAATACCGGGACCTGACAGGCTGAAGTGATCGCAGCGGCTGAGTAAGTTCACAGCTACTCAGAAACTGCACAAAAACTTTTTGCACAGCTCCCCTGCACAAGCGTTCGCATGCTTGCTAAGCTAAAATACACTCCCCCATAGGCGGCGACTATCTGATCGCGCGGCTGCAAAAAACTGCTACCGTGCGATCAACTCGGAATGAGGGCCATTGTTTGTTAAGTAACACACAAAGCAAGTTGAGGGAGAATTAATGGTTTATCTGACATAGAGAGTTTCTGTAGTTCTGGTCCAGAACAATTAGAAAGCACTTAGGCATTTATTGGTGATCAGTACAAAGGTAAATTGCCTTGGCTAGTATCCAAAACACATAGTAGATTTTAAAAAATTCCGTACAAGGATAGTGCTCGCCCATTGGGAGAAAAAAGGGAGCAAGGTAAAGGACACTTCTGATGTTGACGTTAGATGTTCCCAGGGCCCCTGTTATCAAATGACATTGCAGTGGAACTGTGTCAAATTCGCCAATGAGAGAGGGTGGAATTTTAAAGAATAAAGTTGACGGATTAGGCCGTTTGTATCAGGATAATTTAGTATCCGTTAGGATCAGTGAGTCCGTGATGTGAGTATTACATCAATGGTAAGGGGACACTTCTACTGTCAGCATTAGGGGGAGTGGATCGCTCTGGTGCATTTAGCACTGCGTTTAGTGCTGTGTTCCTGTCCAGGGAAACGGGTCTGGGTAATTTTGACAGAAATATACAAGTGGTTCCTGCTACTAGTGGTCTCATATTATCTGTGCTCATTAGGGGAGCAGCACCAGCCCACATTATGTATTACTTATACCTATGAATAACTAAGGAAGTTATCCTGTGCGGAGGTTCAATCCATGTTTCCTCACGCAATGCAAGTGTAAGTATGGCCGACTTACGGGCAACTCTGAATAGGCCCCTTATTAATTTGAACGTACTGGCCCAGATTTATCAAGCTTTGGAGAGTAATAAAAAGCACTGTGATAAAATACCAGCCAATCAGCTCCTAACTGTCATTTTTCAAACACAGCCTGTAACATGGCAGTTAGGAGCTGGTTTGTTGGTACTTTATCACCGTGAAATGTATCACTCTCCAAGGCTTGGTAAATCTGGGTGTATGCTTATAATATGAAATTACTGTTTTAAAAAATACCTCAGGCTGCAGGCAGATTGCTGATAGTGGCATCCCAGCTAATGTTGTAAGAATGTAAGCATGTGGCCTAAGGCTGTGTACGCATGGCGCAATGCACCATTCAGCCCGACATTGACTATTCGATGGGATCGCACATTGCCATCGCAAGGCCTATACACACGGTGCGATATGCACTATATTTTCTTACGATTTTGACTATATAGTCAAAATCAAAAGAAATATCGCACCGTGTGTACACACCTTTTCATAAGGTGCATTGCGAGACAGCAGCTATAACACAGACTTGCAAGAAAAACAGGAATAAGACAGCGCTGACTGTATAATGTTACCAGCCGGCTAAGATTGTTCTGTATTAACTAAAGGATTTTATTAAATGAAACTCCCTCTATTTGCCAATATAATAATTTGATGACGGTAGGCTAGAAGAATAGATAATCTATGTAACTTTACTATGTTACGAGCCGGACGAATATAGATAGTGGAACGCATATTGCGCTAGAAAACCTAAGTGCCGGTCACGTGACCTCGTGTGCGCTATATGATTGGAGTAGAGATAGACTCTATCTCCATAACAACCTGTGCGGGTCACGGACCGGAAGTGACTACGTCTGCGGTACACGACTGGAGAAGATCTATCTCCATAACAACCTATGCGGGTCATTAACCGGAAGTCCGGAAGTCCGCGTGCGTTCCAGCACTTTCGGACTGAATTTGAGTATATTTTAATAACAATAATAAGGTATAATGGTTTATAGTGTATATTGTGTCTTTTATATTGCCTTGAGTCTATCCACACAATACATATAGTGATGATTTTTAGTAATTTACATATATGCAATGAGATGGATTGTCTAAACCAGCTGTAATGAATGGAGTAATTAACTTAGGTATAAATACACTGCCAGTTAGGATCACAGTCACCTTTGATAAAGCAGCAGTTAGCTGTGAAACGCGTCAGGTGTGAGCCTGTGTCACCTTTTCACTGAATATTCATCACCGCTTGGACCTCTGGACTCTGCCAAAAAAGCGCTGTTATTTGTACCCACATCCACATAACAAGGACCGAACATCATTACAACTACGCACTACTGGTGAGGACTTTCCTGTTGTATTGCCACACTACTGGGACAGTTATTTCTCCAGCGTTGTTATTACAAGCATTCGACCCGGGGATTGTGCAACAACCCCAGGATAAGGGATATTCTAATCGTGCGGGTCCCATGGGGACATTGGATCAAGCGGCAAGTGTCTATATATGTATGGTGACTATAAGCTCATTAATGCAGTGAGACCTATTTCATTTAAATATTTTATTGTAATTTTAATTCATTAAATATTATTGTAATTTTATCGACAATCCATCTCAGTCAGCGCTGTCTTATTCCTGTTTTTCTTGTTTGTATGTATGATGTTATAGGTGTGACTAGCCTATATAGACAGCTGCTAAATACACATTAATTGGAGCTACAGCTTGAGCGCCCCTTCCAACTCAGTTGGTTATTTCTGTTATAACACAGACTTGCGCCTGCATGGAAGCGATGTTCAAGTGTGGACTCTATAACAGCAAACTACTAAAGTGAGATATGGGTCGCATCTAAATTTGTAATAATTGCTGATATCATATCAGGTGTAACATTACTGTAGCACGGGGGTTGGCAACCTGTAGTACTCTGCTGTGGTACTACACATCACAGCATGCCTTGCCAGAGTTTTAGCACACCCTAACAACAAAACTGTGCCAAGGCATGCTGGGGCGCGTATATATCAGCATAGCTAAGATTTAAAATACACTAATCATCCTTGTTTATAAATGCACCCTTAGGTTAAGTTCAGCAACCGCTATATACACAAAATAAAACAAAAAACAATTTGCATTATATGCGTATAAATACCAGAACACGAGTCACACCACTAAACACAACTCCAATCAGAGCATATAAGGGATTGGAATGATATTTCTCCGGCTGTGCTCTAAGTGCTCAGTTGCTTTGAAAGGCGCTTATATCTGATAGCACGTCTCTAGTGCCCGCACACCCCTCAGACCCCTTGTGAAGCCACCTCTAAGTGTCTGGTGCTAGAACCAACTTGTGCCGCTCACGGCCAACTACAAGATGTGTGAAAGAGCAGCAGGGTGAAGTCTATAAGAGCGGAGGGCGTTCCTGCCCAAATGGAGAGATCTAGGTGGAGATGTAGCGAGCAGGTTGAGGTGTTTGGCATGTTATATAGATTACAAATCAACAGGTATAGGTCAACAGTCAATTGGTTGACAACATATGGTCGACATGCATTAGGTAAACAGATACAAAAGGTCAAAAGGTACAAAATGTTGAAAGCTGAAAGATCAATGGTGCTTAAAGTCGACAATGGTTGACACACAAATGTTTTTAGTTTTTTTTAATGTTTTCCCAACATATGCTTGATTTACTATCCGCATAGACTACTATCTACATAGAATAGTAGCCTGTGTCGAGCAAAGCGTGGTAAGTGAAGCGAGCAAATATTGGGAGTTGTACAAAGATGCCCATAATTGGCATCTCTGAGCCGCCGCAGATGCAACCATTGGTCGCATATCGGTCAAACATCCATCATCTGTGTAACCTTATGGTCGGCAGTACGGCTGCAGGAAGTAAGATGACAGAGCCATTGCATCAGCATTCATCATTATGATCATTATTGTTTTTTATTATTATTATTAGTAGTAGTATTATTATATTATATACATTAACATAAAACATTATAAAACATTATATAGCATAATACATTACATAGCATGGAGTCTGTTTATTTTTATAATAATAATAATAATAATTATTATTATTATTATTATAATAATAATTATTATTATTATTATATACCTACAGGTATATAAAACATTATATAGCATGGAGTCTGTTATTAATAATAATAATAATAATAATAATAATAAACAGACTCCATGCTATATAATGCCTTATAATGCTTTATAATGTTTTATATTAATACATATAATAATAATAATAATAATTATTATTATTATTATAATTATTATTAATAATAATATAAAACATTATAAAACATTATATAGCATGGGGTCTGTTTATTGTTATAATAATAATAATAATAATAATAATAATAATAATAATAATATATTATTATTATTAATAATAATAATAATAATAATAATAATAATAATAATATAAAACATTATAAAACATTATATAGCATGGGGTCTGTTTATTGTTATAATAATAATAATAATTATTATTATTATTATTATTAATTTTTTTATACAGGTATATAAAACATTATATAGCATGGAGTCTATTATTATTATTGTTATTATTATTATTATTATTATTATTATTATTATATACATTAATATAAAACATTATAAAACATTATATAGCATGGAGTCTGTTTATTATTATTATTATTATTATTATTATTATTATTACTATTATTTACATTACTATAAAACATTATATAAAAAAAGTTTATAATATTTTATTTCAATTATGTAGAAGTTTCAGTAGTAAATTCCTGTAGAAGAAACAAGAGGAAATGATAAAAAGCGCCAGAAGTAAAAATAATGTTTCTGTATCACCCTTTCTCACTTTATTTAGATTTGGAGCCATAACCACTAGTAAATTACTTAGCACCTCAGACTCCTGGTCCCAGCCCTCTAAACCGCATAACCTGAGCCGTTCCTGCCTAAAACTCTGTGTCCTTCTAACAGGCCAAAGACCCTCCAGGAGCTGAGATCTCCAGCTGAGGTATCCTGAGCCTTGGTTTAGGATAAGAGCCTCTAAACTGAGATAATTCTGTTTTTATAGGGACACAATCAGTCATGGGTCAGAGCATTCGCCCTCACTAATGAAGAAAATATTGTGCCGTGCACTGTAATACGGGAAGAGGGAGAAGCGAGGGAAGGATGGAATGACGGCCGATCCTAAGGCTTCCGTATGTTACTGGGGATTATATAGCCCAGATCGTTAGTGGCTGCAGCATTATGGAGTAATGTTCAGGAATGTTACATACAGGATGTAAGTGATTTGGAGCTCAGGCAGATATTCTGCTTTCATTCTAGAATTCTATGATGGATTTATGCTGCAATTTGGTTCATTTCCAGTTGAAAATCCATACAAATCTGCACTTATAAATTAGGGCACATTACATACAGTATATCCCCCTCCTGCTGTTATTTTTCTACCACAGCCTGTAACATGGCAGTTAGGAGCTGATTGGCTGCTAGTTTATCTCTCTACACTTAATTTTGTTGGAAATATGTGTATAGGGGATGTAGTTGGCATCCCGACGGATGAGATGCCAGCGATCAGAAGACACCTGTCAGAATGCCGACGCTGGAATCCCGAACTTAAGTATGCCAGTGAGGGTTAGGGCTAGGCTGCTGGGGGAGGGTTAGGCACTAGGGGGAGGGGTAAGGTAGGGGTGCAGGGAGGGATAGGGTAAGGCTGTCGGAGGCGAAGTTAGGGTTACACTTTGGGGGGTTTTAGGGTTAGGCTGCAGAAAGGGAGGGTTAGGCTGCAGGAAGGGAGGGTTAGGCTGCAGAAAGGGAGGGTTAGGCTGCAGAAAGGGAGGGTTAGGCTGCGGGAAGGGAGGGTTAGGCTGCGGGAAGGGAGGGTTAGGCTGCAGGAAGGGAGGGTTAGGCTGCGGAAAGGGAGGGTTAGGCTGCGGGAAGGGAGGGTTAGGCTGCGGGAAGGGAGGGTTAGGCTGCAGAAAGGGAGGGTTAGGCTGCGGGAAGGGAGGGTTAGGCTGCGGAAAGGGAGGGTTAGACTGCGGGAAGGGAGGGTTAGGCTGCGGGAAGGGAGAGTTAGGCTGCGGAAAGGGAGGGTTAGGGTGCGGGAAGGGAGGGTTAGGCTGCAGAAAGGTAGGGTTAGACTGCAGAAAGGGAGGGTTAGGCTGCGGGAAGGGAGGGTTAGGCTGCGGGAAGGGAGGGTTAGGCTGCGGGAAGGGAGGGTTAGGGTGCGGGAAGGGAGGGTTAGGCTGCAGAAAGGTAGGGTTAGGCTGCGGGAAGGGAGGGTTAGGCTGTGGGAAGGGAGGGTTAGGCTGCGGAAAGGGAGGGTTAGGGTGCGGGAAGGGAGGGTTAGGCTGCAGAAAGGTAGGGTTAGGCTGCGGGAAGGGAGGGTTAGGCTGCGGGAAGGGAGGGTTAGGCTGCGGGAAGGGAGGGTTAGGGGATGCGTTTGGCATGCAGACACCACTCAGGACACCGCTGTTGGAACACTGACCACCGGGATACTGAAGGTAAGTAGGGTTAGGGCCCGGGGATGGGGCTTAGGGTTAGGTATGGGGGTGTTAGGTTTAGGCACACTAGGTGGGTGGATCCCCAAAATGTAGCCATAGCTGCCACCCTCCTAGATTTAGCCCTCGTCGCCACCAAAGGAGGGTTAGGGTGGGTGGGGGGCTTGGGTTAGCTTACTCATCCCTCAAAACTGTCAGCATTCTCAGTTTCATGATGCCGGGTCGGTCATGTGACCGTTGGCATCCCGAATGCCAGGATAATGTTTCACACCCAGGGTTAGGGGTATGATAAGGGATACTTTCGCTGCCACTGTCAGTATTCTGACCACCTGCATCCTCACTGTCGGTATCCCTTACCCATCCCGTGTACAGGCTTGAGGATGTAGCAGAGGTTCTGTACACACCAGCAGATAATAGCTTACAACTATGTACAGCCCCGTTACTTAACCAGTGGAGTGACTTACTGATGTTAGTGTACAGCCGTACTCACTGTTATACACACTCTGGTCACGGTCAGAGCGGAGCTTGAAAAGAGGAGAGTGTCCCATACCTGTAGCTAACTATCCAGTAAGTATATGCAGTGTACAGGTAGCGGAGCAGGGCTCCATGGAAACATATATAACAGCAGGTTTCACTGGAGCTAAGTGAAAGACTACTGTCTCAAACACAGTGACAAGATGGCGCTGTTCATGTGCAGTACTTAGGTCGGTGGCCATCTTGGTACAGGGTATGAAGCCTTCCTGGAGGAATAACATGGAGTCTGTGCAGTAACACTCTGCACTCTCAACGTATCTCTCTCCAAGACTTGATAAATCCCACCTTCCAGTATTGTTTTATTACTGTGTGCCGATATGTACCAGAACATAATGGTGCTATGTGCATAAATGTTGATGCTGATGATACAGGAAAAATGAAAGACTGCATTTAGAAAATGATTTTCAGAAACCTAGATTTACATTTAAATTGTATGGGCAAGTGGACCTGGCGCTACCATTAAGCACACCAAGGAGGCTGCCTAGGGTGCCAATCTGTAGGGGGCACCTAAAATACTGAATGAGTAACATACTGCCCCTCATCCAGTGTTTTAAATTCCTCAGTCTTGCAGACACGTAGGAGAAGCACCGGCAGCTTCTTCCCAGTGGAGCTGTAAGCTCTTTCTTCTCATTAATACGTACAGTGCTGGGCCACAATGTTTGGGGGGAGATGTTTCAAAGCTTGGAGGAAGATAAAGTTGAGAGACATAAAGTACCGACCAATCGGCTTCTGTCATTTTTCAAACACAGCCTGTAACATGGCAGTTAGGAGCTGATTGGCTGCTACTTTATCTCTCACCCGGCTGGGTTGATGTGCGTTCATGTGCAAAGACCTGGGTTTTTCAAGGCAATGGAAAAGGGGCATGAGATAATTAGAGGAATCCTACACTGAAATGATAGGAAATACAAGGATTGCATATATATGATGATTTATCACTTAATTTATTTGGACTCAATACTTATATCACAATTATGTTCATTACGGTGTCCAGTCTCTAGGACACAGCGCTCTGATTAGGGTTCCCGGTCACTGTACGGAGAAAACAACCCCCCCCCCCCCCCACACACACACACACACACACTCATATCGACCTTTTGATCTGTCGACTTAGAATACGTCGACCTACAATCCCTGTCGACCTAGTTACTGTCGACCAATAGTGGTCGACCTAAGTGTGATTGACCATCCATACCACACCCGTTCATTACAGCAGTGAGCAAAGACCATTGAAATAATCTTAAAAATGAATACATTTTGCTAGTACACATAACTGACAGACAGGAGATACCAGAAAACATGTTGGTGCACAACCTAGGCTGGTAAACTAACCAGACGTGACGATCACACACCCTCTGCTCTAATAAAGCTGTGAATTGTAAACCTATTGTTAATGTTAAGATAACATGACAAAAAGCACGGGCTCTGCATCTCGTCACCATCCCCCGCAAGATTAGGGAAAGCACCTTCACTGGCCTCCAATTAATTCCAGAGATCTGATAATTCCCCCTCCCCCCTCCTTCCCCATGGGAATTGGGATAACTCCTGCAAGCTGAAAACCATTTTGGATTTGTAAGTACATACTGTAATTGTCCGGGAACTGAGAGCATCAGGGCTACGTTATAGCACAAAAACATAGGATAATATGGAAATAAAACCACATTTGTGGCTATTGTAAATGTATAATGGTCAGCCTCAGCCAAATCTAATGGAATATAGAGGTATCCATCTCTTCTGCCAATACGTCATAAAATAGATCTACTTGCTTTAGTGCCAATGATGAGGTTACATCTGGGAACCTCCTGATAACAGCGCGGTGTAATCTCACCTCTGTATAGAAACATTATAGCAGAACATTACAGGAGGTTGTTGTCCTGCCATAAACTCAATGCTCGGATAATCGTTTCCCCAAGCCACAGCTGGTATGTCTGCCATCAGAGTGATAGGAAGGCTACAGAACTGTACGTACACATCTACAATGTCAACATTCATGCACTTATGATGCTGACATTGTTACAAATGTCGACAGTCAACATGTCGGCAGCAGAATGTGTTCACAATGTCAACATGTAAAATGTTGGCTTACTAACATTCTGCACAGACTGGAAGTGGGAGATAGGGTTGGGCACTAGGGGGAGGGTAAGGATTAGGCTATGGGAGGCGAGGTTAGGGTCAGGCCCTAGGGGGAGGGGGAGGGTTAGGCACTAGGGGGAGGTTTAGGATATGGGACAGAAGGTTAGGGTCAGGCACTAGGGGGAAGGTTAGGATTAGGCTATAGGAGGGGAGGTTAGGGTCAGGCACTAGGGGGAGAGGTAGGGTTAGGCACTAGGGGGAGGGTTAGGATTAGGCTATGGGAGGGGAGGTTAGGGTCAGGCACTAGGGGGAGAGGTAGGGTTAGGCACTAGGGGGAGGGTTAGGATTAGGATATGGGACAGAAGGTTAGGGTCAGGCACTAGGGGGAGGGCTAGGATTAGGCTATGGGAGGAGAGGTTAGGGTCAGGCACTAGGGGGAGGGCTAGGATTAGGCTATGGGAGGAGAGGTTAGGGTCAGGCACTAGGGGGAGGGCTAGGATTAGGCTATGGGAGGAGAGGTTAGGGTTCAGTTGCATATCTGATCACAATGCGCAGGAAGAATGCTGTGACCCCTATTTATTATTTACTCATTTTAAATCATTAACATCATTTTTCTCATTCCTTCTGTTCATTAATTTCTTCCTTCCGTTCCTGTCATCCAGGGGTGAGCACAGCGGAAGCCTCTGAAAGACACGGAGCATCTCCATCTGGTGAATATACCGAATTTTACCGGAGGTAGAGCTAATGGGAGCACAGTGGTTAGCACTGCTAGCCTTCAGCATTGAGGTCATAAATGTGATTCCAACTAGGGAACTGCTCTGGTTTCCTCCCACAATCCAAAATGTACTAGGTAGGTTAATTGACTGAAAATGAACCCTAATGTGTATGTATGAGAGATGAGCAGGTTCGGATTTAACTCCAGAATTAACGCCAGTTCAGTTTTTTCCGGATTTTTCCTATTGGCTATCCAAAACACATGACATCCGTGAGCCAATAAGATGCCGTTTTGAGAACCGAGTAAATCCGAACCCACTCATCTCTAGTATGTATGTGTACTTGTGATAGATTGTAAGGTCCACTGGGGAAGGGACTGATGTGAATGGCTGAGATATTCTTTGTACTGCGCTGCATTATATGTGAGTGCTATATAAATAGCTGGTAATAAATAAATTCCTTACTCTTTATCTGCATATCGCCCTTACGGATTATCATAGACAGAGGAGACTTAGCTCACACTAGTATATACACAGGACGTCCATAGGGTGAATTCCTCACCATTGTCTTTACGTCATGTAAGTACCACTTCAATTAGGTGCCTCCAAATCATTATACATTCCCCAATTAAATGGGCTTAGCGATTCGCCTGGCAGATGGCTAACGTGAATAGTGTCGGACAAATTTTAGGGAATTTTCTTAGTTATGCAAATGATACACTGTGCAGAATATTCTGCGGGAAAATAACTTCATTCAAACACTTTGGAATAATGAATTTAGGGTAAACTCCGGGACTGTCCCTGAGAACAGAGCACAGGTGCAGGCAAACGTGTAACTGTCTTGTATGTACTAAACCAGTGGTCGGGGAACAGGAGTAAATTATCCCAAATGGGGTAAATATTTAATTTCTGGGGGTAATGGACGGTTGCGCTGCCGAGACACAGCCCGTCCAGCCCGGCCGGCTGGCGATGTGACGTGCTGATGTCACACCGCGCTCCCTCCTGCCCACCCTGCGCTGTGATCCTGGCCGCCCTGTGCTGTGTTCCTGGCTGCAGTGTGACGTGCTGACGTCACACCGCGCTTCCTCACGCCCGTCCGTCCTCCTGCGCTGTCCTCCCGCCCGCGGCCCGCCAACCCACACACAGAACTTGAAGTGTTCTGTGGCTGACCGCTGACGGAGTTCCGCAGGATTAGACAGTGGCCACATAACAGTGGGAAATTCCCACTGACATTACTGAGGGGAGGATGTGACCATCTGTCTCCTAAAAGTCGCTCCACCCCCATCTTACCTTGTGCCGGCAAGTGGGTTCCTCCAATTCTGCAGCTCCTGCCATCCTCCCAGTGATAGTCGGAGAAATGTAACATGTACGTAGGAGAGCTATGCTCAGAATCTTTGCTTTCACTGGGTGGTGCCACCTCCCCTAAGATATCACTGGGAAGACTTTGTTGCAGAGAAAGAGGGACCCTCCTGCACACGGACCCAGGGGCCTATGGGCCTAAATCGTTGCTGTGAAAGCGGAGGTGTCGCAGCAGATATCTTTAATGACTGCCGCAGTTACCCCTTCTTACAAAGAATTTTGTGATCAATGTGTAAAATATACAACACAATATTAGATACAGGGTCGGACTGGCCCACGGGAGTACAGGGGAAACCACTGGTGGGCCCTACTGCCTGGGGGGCCCACTCCTTCCTCTAGGGATTAGGTTCCAGACTGTACGCTTGTATTATACATGGTAGATATGTTGCATTACACTGCACTAAACTATTGTGTATTTCAAGCCTCTGTGGGGGTTGGTCACACCCCCTTTGTAGGCTGACCACACCCCTGGGTATGGGCCCCGATCACTGCATTCCTCCGGTGGGCCCTTCATGTCCCAGTCCGACACTGATTAGATGACACTACTGTCTTTGTAAAATGAGTTCCGCTGAGCAATAACGGACATCCACACAAGCGAAACTAGTTATACAAATAATAGTGTTTCATAATAAATAGTAATATAAAAACATAATAATTGATTGTCTCTTTCCTACCCAGGATCTCCTATTTCAAGCATATCTGTCTACGGAACACTCTTTCTGCAGGATGAAATGTAATTTGCACAATCACTGCCTCAGTATCCTTAACCCACTTGTGATATATGCTTAAAGGCTTTGGGTGAACTTAAGACCCAAATACATCACATGAGAAGAGATTAAGGTGGAGGATTCATCAAAGGGTGCTAAGATTTAGAATTTCCTAATGGCCATTAATGTAAGCTGGAGATAAGGAACGCTGCTTGGACAAATTTGAGGCAAAGGCTCATCAGCCCTCATCTCTACTCAGTCAACGTCATCCTGGCTCGGTGAGCACGGGCCCTTGTCCCATAGTTGGAATGCAAAATAGCATGAAGGGAAAAATCTAGATCACTCTACATGCAACCAATAGACCCCAGATAAGCTCTGCCAATTCCACACAACGGGAAATGCATAATTTATGAATGAAATGTCTAACTGGGAAGAATTATGTCAATGACATTGAGTACTGGGACATACTGTGCTACACGTCAACTTCAAACTCCCACCCGGCATCTCCCAAATGTTCTGCTTTTCATCGGATCTTGGACGACAGGCAAGCGGCTGTGCTATGTTCTAAGCTGCACCTCAGCGTCCTGTCTTTCTCCACTAATATCTATATAGTCTATAGAAGACTGGGAGCCGCTGTTAATTCAATTAAGATAGCTGCCTGAAATCAAAGGTTAAATAGAGGGAACTCCTAATTCAATATATCAAAAATGTTTCTTTTTCCCCCTATCTTGAAGTTGAGTTACGGGAAGTCATAGAATTACCATAGGAATTCCGGAAGATAAATGACATTGCGGAACTGTGGAACCAGAGACAGAGGAGACATACGGATATTGGTCCGAAGAAGTAAAAAGAACATTTCTGTATATAATTTAATAGAGTGGCGAACAAGGGTTTTGGGGAGTTCTTTCGATTCAAGTTTATTTTAAGTTTGTTTCTGTTGTTGACATTAACTCTATTGCGTAGCTGGTAGGAACCTATGGAAATAATGGTAATGTAGCTGTGGTTAAATAGTACATTATTGCTGGACATTGCTACTTTGTAAATGGGAAGAGGTTTTTCAGATTCTCAATTGGGTAATATTTGCAGAATATTTGGAGATTTGGTGCCGATTTATGAATCTCTGAAATTTTGTCTATATTTCAGAATTGGACAAATCAATTTGCCAATCTCTAGATGCCACCTCACGTTATTTATAAAAGTCGTACACTAGCAGTGAAGTATTTTCTGCAGTGTAATGTCTCACTGTACTCTGAAATTAAAGCACAGAACAAAGAAATAAGTGTTGATAAAGTATATATCCTAAAATCAAAAAGACCATCTTCCAGATTTCAGTCGTCCACTGGTGGTGCCTCATGGCCCTGCCAGGCCTCTGTTTCATATTTTGCCATCTTAGCAATGACTTTCTTATTTAAACTTGACCAGTCAAACTTGCAGTCTGTGATTTGCTTACTTCCACCAGTGTTAAGCTGTGCTTGACCTTTTTGTCCTGTGAGCTAACTATTACACAAACCATTGACTCTTAGAAACTTCATCTTCTGGGTCTGCTAGGCCTCATACTGCCGGTTTCCTCCAGTTTCCAAGTGCCTTCTTATGGTGTACTGTAGAAAACGGCAGTCACTGACACCTTGGCTTTCTTTTGCAATTTCTCTAAAGCAAAGACCTACGCTTTTCTGGATAACGGTCTGATTGTCTTCCTTTGTTGATTAACTTTTTCTTGCCATTGTGATATCAATACACTACTTCCTGCAGTGCAATATTGTCAAAATAATGCATCAGAGACTGTAATAAAAGTCTGTGTCAACACTGCTTTTATACAGACAGAGGGTTTGCCATTAAGTCCTCAACAGAAGAAGGTGGAACACCTGTCGGAACTATTTGTGTTAGTTGCTTTCATTGCTGCAGAACAGCTCTAAGTTCTTAAACCATAACTTATATCCTTTTTTTTATAATTCTGTAATTGACATTATTTTCCGTTTTTGCTAAACAATTACCACTTACAGTACCTTTGTACCATTCCAGGTTATACACTGGACTTGAATTGTTTACATTTCCTATAGGTGTAAGCCTGCGAGCAGGGCCCTCCCACCTCTTTGTCTATTACCCAGTCTTGTTTTATTAATGTTTTGTTCCCGATTGTAAAGCACAATGGAATAAGCTGGTGCTATATAAGTAACTACTGACAAAAACCTTGTTTTTTTTGCAGTTTTGCTTATTAAAAAAAATAGAATGGTATGTATATAATTTTTAATAACTAACATGACCATCCAACAATAAATATTGCTATATTTCAACTAATTATATATTGACAAGATATCGGAAAATGGAAGGATAGTATACCCAAATGGCGCAATGCTGCTGAAGTACTTAGAGATTTAAAAATAAATGTCACCACATTTAACATATACAATCGAAACAAAAAATATAAACCTCCTTAGTGCATTCGGCGCAAGAGCATATAACAAGAAAAAAAAGGAAAGAAGAAAACATGTACGTCCCTGTTTTGAAACCGTAGAGTCGGATGTTTCTTTTTAAGATTTCTCTGAAATCTGAAAAAGAAACATCCGACTCTACGGTTTCAAAACAGGGACGTACATGTTTTCTTCTTTCCTGTTTTTTCTTGTTATATGCTCTTGCGCCGAATGCACTAAGGAGGTTTAATTATATATTGAGTTTGCCTAAACGATACATAAGGCCAAAATGAAATAATAATGACCTGTTCTATGTTTAGGTGTTTGAAATAAAAAAACACAAAGGGGGTCATTCCGAGTTGTTCGCAGCGCAGCGATCAGGCTAATAAATGGGCATTTCTGCGCATGCGTATGGGCCGCAATGCGCACGCACGTCGTATGGGTGCAAAGCCCGTTGGGGTTGTGCACAGGTTGTAGCAAAGTTTTCAGTCGCACTGATGGCCGCAAGAAGATTGACAGGAAGGGGGCGTTTTTGGGTGTCAACTGACCGTTTTCAGGGAGTGTTTGCAAAAACACAGGCGTGTCTGAAAAAATGCAGGCGTGGCTGGGCGTTCGCTGGGCGGGTGTATGACGTCAAATCCAGACACGAATAGGCTGAAGTGATCGCAAGCGCTGAGTAGGTTCAGAGCTACTCTGGAACTGCACAAACTTTTTTTGCAGAGCTCGGCTGCACATGCGTTCACACTTCTGCTAAGCTAAAATACACTCCCCAGTGGGCGGCGGCATAGCGTTTGCACGGCTGCTAAAACTAGCCAGCGAGCGATCAACTCGGAATGACCCCCAAAGTGCTGAACACAGCGACATCCCGCTTACAAAAGCCACAGGTGTTGAACAATGACCATTTATATGTCTAAATTTGTGGCTAGCTGTCGGACAATATTTTCCCAACAAAACACCTCCTGCAATCTAATCCTTCATACCTCTTTCACACATACATCAAAAGATTGGGTTTTTGCACGTGAACACCCAACAACGCAGGTTTTTGGTATGTGTGAAAGGAAACAGGGCCGGGCTGACACCCAGGAATTGCCGGCTTGATAGACCCGGCAATTTCCCAGGATCTATGTGTGGAAGGGGTATCAGAGAGCTGGAACATTCCTTGTAGATGAAATTTCGGTGCATCTCTCCCAAACCTCTAATTATGGTTTATCTTCTGAGAAGAACTGCACATTCTATGTGATGGAATCCTCTGTCCTTCTTCAAGAATAGTGTGAAAAAAGTGGTTTATTCCTAAAGTCTAAACAACCATTCACATTCACATCAAGGAATACAGAAGTGCTTTTATATTTAAAGAATTAACTATATAATAAAATAGCAGAACACATCCAAAAGTGATCAGAGTGATTAGAAAAATGACGTACTGAAAACTACCACAGGTCATGTTGCACATTACATAACATTACGTACTTCCAACAGAAAAGCTGTCTGAGGTGATCAAACCAACACACATCAAACCTTTTCTCAATGTACATGTAATGAAATGTGTTTATATTACATAGAAGCAGTAATAGTGGAAATCAGGGGTGGATTGGCCATAGGGCTCACAGGGAAAATTCACGTTGGGCCGATGTGCATGTGGGTCCTGTTTTGTTTGCTGACACGTTGGTTGGTTGGTGCTGCCGCCATGGTTACACAGTATACCTCTGGTGCTGCCGCCATGGTTACACGGTATACCTCTGGTGCTGTCCATGTGAGGCCACTTCTACAAATTTTTCCAGGGCCACTTTCAGTTCCAAATCCGCCCCTGCCCTACTTTGACAGAAAGTACAATGGAATATGCTAGCGCTACATAAATCTGAATAAACAAATGAATATATAGATGTTACAGCAAAGAATTATAAAACCTCTAGGTGTCACTGGGCCTTTCAAACAACAGTGGAAAACTGAAACAAATTGTAATTTCAAAAGCTATATTATACATTAATTTCTTTCCCTGTGGGGGCCAATTTGTTTTATTGTTTTCTGTGGGGGGGGGCACTGTGTGTGTGTTTTATTTATTTTTTCTTGTGCAATGTTTTTCATCTACGCTTGCGTTTGAGTTGCAATGTTCATGCATGCACTGCGATAGTGTTTATACAGAGCTGCAGTACAGAGTCAGACATACGCACCAAGCATCTGTAGACACTGACAGGGGGCATCTCAGTCCTTGCATATTTGGAAGCACGGATGTACACATGAGAAGGGCATTGTAGCGTCATTAAGTCACAGATGGAACTGCAGCAAAAGATACAAGGAAGGCTACAACTGTGCACAACTCGGAATCAGACCCTATGAGGAATCTCGCCCCTTCAACAGACCCTACCCCCACAACACCCCCCACCCCCATTAGGGCTGCTTCCATAAATTGACCGGGATGGTTTTCAATCCCAATCCGCCACTGCTGGAAATATAATAGATGAAATCCGCGCCCTTCCTATTGCTTTTACAGCTCTGAGACAGATATTTTTTGGGGAGAGAAAAATGATATTCAGTAAATTTTGGCTACAACCATAGCTGGAACAGCAGTCCTAGGGGTAAAATACTGATGTATTTTCCCTGAAATTATTTTATTCAGCTTATTTTAAAAATCTAACTTTCTTTGCTTTATAGGTTAATATTTATTGAAGACAAACATTTCAAATACAAAAAAAAAAAGTGCATTATAACTAAATTGAGTAAATATGTAATAATAAGTATAATAATGCTGTACGTTCCTCTGGGACAGTACAGTGCATGACGTGCTCATATGCACCGACTCAGCAGCAAAGAGTCCCTGGAAACTATTTTAACATTTTGGCAACGGCATGAATTCAATGGTGACTGGAGAATATTACAAGCTTTGGACTGAAATACACCAACTGCATTCAACAGACTTTCATGTTCCAAAATAGCTGGAAGTGGATGTGGTCCAGAGGCTGTGTAACAACAAGTAAATGTTATACTGCGGCTAAGAATAAACTGTGTTTCTGCTGAGGAGTCCAATATGTTCATAGAACACAAGAACGCTGTAATGTCTAGGTTCCGTCTCTGTAACTACATGTTGTGAAGAAAGGGATTCTTTTTGTTTGTAGTTAAGTGCAACAAAACACAGTATTCTGTTTTATGGTTGAAGTGCTAAGTTTACATCTGTTTTCCAATACATTACGAATTATCATTGGCATGCAGTTGCGGCAAAGGGGAAGGAGCTATGAAACTGTACTTTCATGATCTGACCAGACGAAACCCGCTAGTATTCGCAACTCACCCCTTTAATAATGGGCACATATAATGTATACAGGTTCTGTGGCCGATGGACTGTTATCAGGTGATTTGAAGAGACATGGGCACTTACTGTGGCTCCAGTTACCTAGTCTCGGAACCATTGTAAATCATACCATCTTTGCTCTTAATAGTGTTGGACAAGTGGAAAATTGGCATATAAACCCCTCTACTGTACCAGTTATGCCAATAGATAGATCATTTCAAGCAACTTGGTGAATGATTGCGCCCTTTGTTATTTGGGGAGTTTTGGGTGCCCAGCAGACCCATGCATGAATGTGCTCTGTATGTGCAAGGACTTCTCTTTAGTCCCACTCTGATCCTGCACATAGGCCATCTAAGGTAACTGTGATAGCAAGTTAAATAGTTTTTAAATATGCATGTTTTTCTTAGCTTTCCTCATACAAATTATCTCCATTGCAAATACCTCTCTGGAGGGCAAACAAATATGGCTGCAACAAACTCACACAGCTGTCAACAGTTCGCGTGATGGCTAAGACAGGTGATAAGTAGAGGGAAGACATCACTGTGAAATCAGAGCTGAAAGGGTCATGTGCCATGTGACAGTGGTTGTCACATGAAAATGTGGAAAATCTAAAGAATTATGAATCATTAATAGCAGCTTGAAGAAAACGAGGGAAAAAATGCAGTTCTTATAGATTGCTGCATTGATTTATGTAAAAAAAAAACAGACCTCACTGTTCATGAAATTGCTGCTTTAAGTCCTGTTTCTCACTTCATTGTTTGTGGAGAATAAAGTCAGCACTTGGGAGTAATGTCGAATAAAATTTTGACATAGATGAGCAGATCTACAAGTTTTGGAAACAGAGAGACTTATTTTGGACTTGAATCTAAAACCATCTGGTTACATTCACACCTCATAAATATGTTATAATCGTATAATTCCAGGAAGATTAAAATGTGTTTTTTTACTGACCATCATTTTTTTTAAATTCCAAGAGAAAATTAAGGATGTAACCCAATGTCAAAAACATCACAAGTTACTGCAAACAACCATACGCCAATATGAGAGAATAAAACAGGAAGGAGGGGACATGAGAGAGAGAGTGACGGAAGGAGGACTGAGTACGTGTGATAAAGGTTGTGATATGCCTTAAGGGGTATATTCAATTGAAGTCGAAAGCTGCCATCTGTCGGAAAGACGGCAGTTTTCTACTTTTTTAGGTCGGAAGGGGTTCCGACCTATTCAATATAATCCCAAATTTTTCAACAAGTGGAGCATGCAGATGCCGTCTGTTTTTAAAAGGATTCCACCAAACTTTGGGTTTTTGATACATCTCCCCCTCTGAGTTGTATCACTAGGTGCACCTATACAGAGCCTTCTGTCCCGTTCTCATAAATCAGCATGCAATAAGGAAATGAATTACTAATGATGATCAAGGCAATGTGCCCAGTTCAAACTTCTACTCCCTCAAGCCAAGAAACTTTATTTAGGAAGGAATCCTCAGGATATCACTTATTTGGAAGCAAATATTTATTTGTTTTTATAGCATTTAGCTTAGTAAGAGAATAATCCTTCAATCCACAAAAGGTTTAGCCAAACCGGAATGTCATCAATGCTCCTATTTCCGTTGTTCCAAGCGGAGAATCAGAGGGAGCCGACTGTCCGCTCAATGATGCTCCTCCGATGGCGACACTGATAAGACTGATTAACTGATTGATTGGTGAATTGGATTGTTGAACACTTATTAAGGTGGGTACACACTAGTAGATATATCTGCAGATCAATTGAGCTGCAGATATATCTATGTACGGATCGGGCAGTGTGCTGTGCATACACACTGCCCGATCCGTCGGGGACTGACGTCATGAACTGGGCGGGCGGCCGGGCGCCCGCCCAGTTCACCTGTCAATCACCGCCGCCCGCTGCAGCATGTGTACGGGCGGTCGGACGACCGCCCCGTACACACACAGCGACGCGCCAATATATCGTTAGATATATTGGCCGTCGGCTGTGCTGCGCAGCCGACGCGATACGTCTGTGAACGACGGTATCGCCCGTACACACTGGCCGAAGGTCCCGCGATGTATCGGTCGTTCAAGAGAACGGCCGATATATCGACCAGTGTGTACGGGCCTTTAGAGAAAAAGAAGGGGGGGGCACTCATATACATATTAATTAAAATATAACTTGTATTAGGTATTTGTTACAATGGACAAGAGGTCAGATTCTGGCATAAAATCAACATTCAAAGGGAAACTTCCCCCCCAAAAAATTATTTCTATGTATTTGGCTGTATCACATCTCAAAAAGTGTTTATTTAACCACCAGTAAAGATAATAACTGGTTTGTCGTTCATTGGTAGCAATGATTTATTTATTCTGATATTGCAAATCGTGCAATAATTGCATAGAATAGTTGACCCTGCTATCAATATTTCAAAACAAGGGTTCCAGCAGTTTCTCAGTATTGGAGATGTTATAAATAAAATATTGTATCGCTAGGCATGATCTTACATCCTCGTTTCATATACTCCGGTAAGGAGCGACACTCCTGTCTCTGACACTTCTACAAAGTAGTGGATATTTAGTATCATGATTAGGAAGGCCAATCCCGGGATCGGGATCGGCGGGATCCCGGGATTTGGGCCCAAAAATGCAGAGATTTGAATCCCGGGATTGGAGCATCCAATCCCGGGATTCACGGGATTATACTGCGCATGCCCGGCGGCGGGAGGGTGGGTGTGTAAGTAATAGTACTTACTCATTTAGGCGGGCAGCAGCCATGAACAAGATGAACGCGGCGGCACTTCAAATGTAGCACCGGCCGCCAGCCAATCAGAGCTGGCGGACCGGCAGCCAATCAGGGAAGCTGCAGCGGCAGCCAATCAGGAGCGACTGCTGCGGCCGCTTCCCTGATTGGCTGCCGGTCCGCCAGCTCTGGTTGGCTGGCGGCCGGCGCTTCATTTGAAATGCCGCCGCGTTCAGTGTGTTAATGGTTGCCGCCCGTCTAATAGTAAGTACTATTACTTACACACATGATCCTCTCTCCCTCCGTGCAGCCTTCCTCCCTCCCTGCCGTGACCTACACCCTCTGTCCTGAGTCCCGCACCGCCACCTACACCCTCCCTACCTCCCGCACCGCTACCTACACCCTCCCTACCTCTCGCACCACTACCTACACACTCCCTACCTCCCGCACCGCTACCTACACCCTCCCGCCAGCGCTGCTCCCTACAACTTTCTCTAATCCCTACTGCAATCCCGGGATCCCGGGAATCCCGGGATTGACCGTTTTTCAATCCCGAATCCCGGGATTGAAAAAACGGCCCGGGATTGGCTTACCTAATCATGATACTTCCAGAGACATCTCTTGTGTTATATATTGTTTCAATATTTAAAACACAAATGCTACACAGTGTATGATCAATACTGTATCAATTTTCCTTATGTTTTTTGTCAACACAGCAGTCATGACTACACAACAATAACTTTGAAAAAGGTTGCTACAAGATAATGGGATTGTGGGGGTCATTCCGAGTTGATCGCTAGCTGAAAATGTTCGCTGCGCTGCGATAATGCAAAAAAAACGGCACTTCTGCGCATGCGTATGCGACGCAATGCACACGCGTGACGTACTTTCACAACAGCCGAAGTAGTTTCACACAAGGTCTAGAGAAGCATTTCAGTCGCACTGCTGGCCGCAGAGTGATTGACATGAAGTGAGCGTTTCTGGGTGTCAACTGACCGTTTTCAGGGAGTGATCGAAAAAACGCAGGCGTGCCCGGAAAAATGCAGGCGTGGCTGGCCGAACGCTGGGCGTGTTTGTGACGTCAAATCCGGAACTGAATGGTCTGAAGTGATCGCAAGCGCTGAGTAGGTCTGAAGCTACTTTGAAACTGCACAAAATTATTTTGCTGACGCTCTGCGATCCTTTCGTTCGCACTTCTGCTAAGCTAAAATACACTCCCAGAGGGCGGCGGCTTAGCGTTTGCACGGCTGCTAAAAACAGCTAGCGAGCGATCAGCTCGGAATGACCCCCTGTGTGTAGAAGCAGCTTATCACCTCTCCAACACAGCATCACAACTACACAACACCGACCTCAGAACAGGTATTTACACAGTATTGCAGTTGTATCAGTAACTTTCAGATAAACTATAAAATAGACAGATAATCCTGTGAGCAAAGGCAGATTATTGTATCACTTCTCCGTATACATTTGTATCACTTCTTCAGCACACTGGTCATGACTTTGTGACATGAACCTCCCTAGAGCAGCAGAAGTTAATTGTTAATGTGCTGCTTAATATTTGTAACCAAATCACATTAACCTTTTCAAGAGATACCTTAATAAGTATACTAGGTTCAAGTTGTGTAGAAAAACAAGTGTAGGAGGAACAGGCCAGCATATCTGGATTTCCCTAACCCTGCTATTTCACACTCTAAATTAACAATTTGTAAGATCAATGGCCCTCATTCCGAGTTGATCGGTCGCAAGGCGAATTTAGCAGAGTTACACACGCTAAGCCGCCGCCTACTGGGAGTGTATCTTAGCATCTTAAAATTGCGACCGATGTATTCGCAATATTGCGATCACAAACTACTTAGCAGTTTTAGAGTAGCTCCACACTTACTCTGCCTGTGCGATCAGTTCAGTGCTTGTCGTTCCTGGTTTGACGTCACAAACACACCCAGCGTTCGCCCAACCACTCCCCCGTTTCTCCGGCCACTCCTGCGTTTTTTCCGGAAACGGTAGCGTTTTCATCCACACGCCCATAAAACGCCGTGTTTCCGCCCAGTAACACCCATTTCCTGTCAATCACATTACGATCGCCGGAGCGATGAAAAAGCCGTGAGTAAAAATACTATCTTCATTGTTAAATTACTTGGCGCAGTCGCAGTGCGAATATTGCGCATGTGTACTAAGCGGATTTTCATTGCGATGCGATGAAAAATACCGAGCGAACGACTCGGAATGAGGGCCAATGACCAGGTAAATTTCCTAGTCTCAGAGGATCAGGTTACACCACTTTTGTTTGTATTCCTGAGGGTTATTCAGTGAGCAACAGCTCAAACAGGGAGTTCCTGAGTAAATGTGTTAGGTATAAAATATACTTTATAATTGCTTCCTAATCTGCTGTTAACAGCTCCATAGCGTTCAATTGTTGGGAGTCATGTATGCAATAAAGGGGAATTAGAATCCCAAGTGTATAGAGAAATCAGTGCAGGGAGAACAGGCCAGTGTATCTGGGTTTCCCTGTCCCTGCTATTTCACTCTAAAGTTAACAGATGTAAGGTCAAAAACATCCTTGTCCCAAAAGATCAGGTTACATTCCCTTCTGCACTGCTATTTATATGCCTGAAGATAATTATATGAGCATTGTCTCAAACAGGGAACACCTGAGTAGATGTATTGTGTATATATAATACACTTACAACTGTTTAGTGATTAATTGCCAAAGGGTATTTAGGGGGATAGATTACTGAATGTATCGGCATTAAGCACTGGATTGCACTGTGTGAAAGAACAAGCCAGTGAGTCTGGATCTCCCTGTCTCTGCTTTCTCACCGTCTTGTGTTTACAGTGGACGGTAGATGAGAGAAGACTACAGAAGAGGCCCTTTTACTGCCTGTGTTAGAATGACTCATGCACCCTGATATCAATAGAAGTTGCAGGGTGTCATCATAATCAATGGTGAGAGAGCCAGAGAGAAATACCTATATTTCCAGAAGCCGCCAAGGAGGATAAACGGATTGTTTAAAGATAGAGAGAAATAAAGAAAAGTCATATAAGGCTTCTCAGCCTGTTCCATAATAAGTGTCCACCTATCTAGTTAAGCTCCTCAGGGGAGGAGTTGGGGGCGGGACTATTCTGTAAGTAGGCAGGACACAACAATCAAACTGCTAGATAGTGCACCCTCTATTCATTCAAACTTTTTCCCATTTCCCTTAAACATCTGCGAAACAAACACCAAACTGTTATATGTGAGTCTATTTACTCAAAGAAATCTGGTTGGTTTTCACAGCAACAGAAACCTCTCATCACCACAATTTGTTAAAAAAAAATATATAGGGGTGTATTTGTTTTTCTCCTGCATATTAGGTTTCTCTTTATTTAAAAAGAATAATTAAGAAACAGTGGTTAAGTTCACCGCACACCGTTCAGAAGTCGGACTCATACGTAATAATGAGGTCTGGGCACGCCTGTAATTTAATTTTTTTATTTAAATACATCACCAAGGTATCCCTGGAATTCATGTGCTGAATGTCACTTTATCCCACCAAACCGCTCTGTGCTGTAGGTAACAGACCCACTTTATGGAGTTCTAACGAGCCCGCCAGCAGAATCATACGGTATTCCGCTGATTACATAAAAGTTGAGCTAACTTCAAAGAATAATGCAAAGTCTACACATAATTAAAAAGAAAATGTCATTTTAAGTATCATAATTTAGACAATCAACATGGGATCATTCAGAAAACCACAACATAATGTCTGATGCCAGGAACGTCTGGTAGAATTAACCTAATCTAATTTAACCAGAGAGGATGAGAAACTTCTGGGTGATATTTGTAACAAAGTGACATTGGATAATAAGTGACTTTTCCTCCGTAGATGCGTCGGTAACCCTACTACACACTGATCATTCATGTTGGCGTTATAAGCTGCGGTCTGGTTTCCACCACATACGTTACCAGACTAATCCATTTAATGTCACTGCAATCAAGATAAACAGCAAAATGACTTACAAGAAAGATTTATTTTAGTGAAATCTTGTAAAATGAGGAGTCTGCACGTATAAACACTGGAAAAGAGATTACAGCAGAGTTATTGTTCCCAAGTGACTTACGAGTAATTAACACATGTCATACATTTAAAAAAATTAATTCATTTTTTGGTTCTAATATTTATACTAGGAAGTGACATTGGCCCTCATTCCGAGTTGTTCGCTCGCAAGCTGCTTTTAGCAGATTTACTCACGCTAAGCTGCCGCCTACTGGGAGTGAATCTTAGCTTCTTAAAATTGCGAACGACGTATTCGCAATATTGCAATTACACCTCTCTTAGCAGTTTCTGAGTAGCTCCAGACTTACTCGGCATCTGCGATCATTTCAGTGCTTGTCGTTCCTGGTTTGACGTCATAAACACACCCAGCGTTCGCCCAGACACTCCCCCATTTCTCCAGCCACTCCCGCGTTTTTCCCAGAAACTGTAGCGTTTTTTCACACACGCCCATAAAACGGCCTGTTTCCGCCCAGAAACACCCACTTCCTGTCAATCACACTACGATCAACAGAACGATGAAAAAGCCGTGAGTAAAATTCCTAACTGCATAGCAAATTTACTTGGCGCAGTCGCACTGCGGACATTGCGCATGCGCACTAAGCGGAAAATCGCTGCGATGCGAAAAAATTTACCGAGCGAACAACTCGGAATGACCCCCAATGAACTTAAACTAAATGAATGCAACTGATCTTAAGGGGGTACACTCATAGCGATTATTGGTTAATTTCTAAGCAATCTGACTAGATTGCTTAGAAATTAATCACTGTTCGCTCCGTGTGTATGCCCCACAGCGATAGCGATGCGCGGCGCTGTCGCCGGTTATAGATTGGCCTGCATGCAGGCACAATCTAGTCAGATCGGCCACTTCCCCGCTGGGCGAAGTGAGCGTACCCCCCTGCCCCTCCCCCTCGCTCAGCACACATCTCCCCGTCTGTACCCCCCTTAACTGCCAATAATGACCATACATTAGTCTGAAGTGGTATTATTATTATTATTATTATAATAATAATCTTTTATTTATTTGTATTTATTTGGTGCCACAAAAGTTCTAGTATCCGAATGTACTTGTCGACCGGTACAAAGGGTTGACAAATAAAAGGTTGACAGTGCTTAAGGTCGACAGGCACAAAAGATTGACAGGTTCAAAAGGTTGACATGAAAATAGTTGACATCAAAATGGTCGACACACATATGGTAGACAAATGTTTTAAATGGTCGACGCATGCTTTTTCAACATATGCTTTACTTACTATCCACATGAACATCTAGTTAGATCGCCCATTTCACCGCTGGGTGAAATGAGCGTCCCCCCTGCCCCCCCCCCCCTCCCCTCGCTCAGCACGCATCTCCCCCGTGTGCACGGGGCTTAACTGTTAATAATGACCATACATTAGTCTGAAGTGATATTATTATTATTATTATTATTATCTTTTATTTATTTTTATTTGGTGCCACGAAAGTTCTAGTATCCGAATGTACTTGCTGACCGGTACAAAGGGTCGACAGAGGAAAGCCGACAGTGCTTAAGGTCGACGGATACAAAAGTTCGACAGGCTCAAAGAGTTGACATTAAAATGGTTGACATGAAAATGGTCGACACACAAATGGTAGACACGTTTTAAGTGGTCGACGGATGTTTTTTCAACATCTGCTTTACTTAGCATCCACATGAAAATCTATTGGGAACGGTAACCTGTGGCGAATGAAAGGAGCCTCCAAGCCTGAAGCATGGCTAGCGTACAAGTTTATACAGATGGTGGTCAGATAAATAGAAAAAAAAGCCTAGATTTGGGGGGGAACCATGTCAACTATTTGTGTGTTTTTAGTTTCATGTCGACAATATAGCGTCGACCTGACAGTCAACCAATACATTGTCGATGTATAAATCCACACCCAAAAGTTCTGCAGTGCTGTACATAGGGTTAAAACATACAATACAGTGCATGTTACACAAAAATATCATAACTTTGCATATATTTAAAATGACATCACTCAGGGTTCAGATGACATAATTACTAGGAGGATACAGAGGGCAGAGGGCCCTGCTCAATGCTCATGAGATGTATGAATGCATATGGTAATTTGCTTCATTTTCCTTTTTAAGGTAAATCTTCAGATTTCCATTCTGAGTTTTCTAGTGGTTTGAAGCTGCTTCATAATCCAGTAAAACATAGGGATATATTTATCAGGCCAAAATCCTGCAGAAACAGCTGTTTCTGCTCTATGAAGGCACTTTTCTTATATATAGCAGCTATTTACTCAAGTGGAGATACCTCCTGAGAACAACTAAGTAAATGTCAACAAGGACTGCAGTCTTCACCAATTTATCAAGCTCCACAAAGCTTACCTGTCCGGAGAGTGACCCTAATGCAGTCACTAACACCATCTTCTGATGACATTGGCTCCTGTAGCCTATGAGCTACAGTATTGGCGGAGAGGGCTCTTTCACCCTTCACACAGCAGTCTGTACAATACCCATGCAGCAGCCCGGCACGCACACGATCAGAGCCTGGTGGTCCTTGCAATAAGCAAAATATCTATTAAATGTGCATCAATTTAGTCAGCCAGTTAACCTACCAGTACAACTTCCAGCTGATGTGTTTGGTTTTAGATGCGGCTGCAGATCTCTTGCCAATCCACCAACATGCCCACTACCCATGCAACTAAGGTTCATATTTGCAGCATCATGTTGACCAGACATGCTAAGATTGGCGCCTTAGCTGATTTGGTCATTTCTTTTAGAAAAATGGCTAATCACTGCATAGCATACAGTCCTATACAAGGTGAGATAGATGTGATCAAATTGAATTTGATCTACAACAATGAAAAAAATCATTGATGCATGATTACCATTGCTGTATGCGTGTTACTTTTAATGCAATCAGACAGGATCGTGGACAGGGCCGTCTTTACAGCAGTGTAGGCCCCCGGGCAAAGCAATGGACTGGGGCCCCTATCCATCCTCCAGCGGTAGGAGTGGGGGGTGCTACCAGCAGCAGCTTTGATGTCCCGCGGGTGGTAGGGGGTGTTCTATCTTCCGCTCAGCATGTAGAACCTGGAGCAGTAATTTCTGCTAATTACTCCTTTACTGCACAGATGGGGAGGGGAGGGAGAACACTAAACTGTAGAAGGGGGCATTGGGCTGAATGAAGGGGTCCCGGTACATGACTTCCAGGGTTTAATACGCAGAGGAGGTGTAGATAGTGTAGTGGGCTTAATATTCACCTTTTTATCGGATGGGAGTGCAGCAGCTTTTGGAGAATATCCTCTGAAAAACTCTAAGTCAAACAGAGCCTGATATATCTTGCTGGGAAGAGAAAGTAACAAGCTCGGATGAAGACCATGGCTTGGATCTCCGGTTCCCCAGCGCCGATTTTCAAAAATCTAGACCCCTGGAAAAAGGGGACCCTCAGCTATTAGCCTAGGGCCCTTACACTCCTTGGGCCCTTGGGCAAATGCCCAATGAGCCCATACGAAAAGACGGCTTTGATTGTGGCATCAGTCTGTTTTAGTAACTTTAATTTTCATTCCTATAAATGCAGTGAGATCTTACAAATGGTTAAAAAAAAGTATAACTTTCAATATGAAAATGAAATAGTAGTAATACCTCAATGCTATTAACATTAATGATACTATTATTGTGCAAAACTTATGTTTTTTTATTAAAAAGTAAACTACAATATTATTCAGCCAAACAAGTTGCAATTACCAAAATTTCTGTAAACGCCAAACAATTACATTCAACACCAACAACCCATTAATCATACTGTAAGGGGTGATTACCAGTACAACTGAATAAACAGCTCAATCATGAAGGAATTAACATAATTTCTGAAAATTAGCTGTGATTGCAAACCACATTAGAGGTACAGATAGTATAATGGGGAGTTCCGCTAAATTTGGAATATGCTGTAAATCTTTTCAAACAGCAATTCCACCATACATATTAAATGATCATTAATTGCGAAGCTTCCATAAATGTAACTTCAATATTATACGCCTCTGTAGTTCCATTAAGCGACCTGGAATGGCTTCCAAATGTTGATATAAATAGGAAGTTGCCCTTGGGGGTGGCTAGCTGGCAATTTATGTTGAAGGACACTAGCCGCTGTGTAAGGTGTCAGCAAGTTATATGTATGTGCTTTGTAAAATATTTATTTAATATAATATTTTTGCTTGAGAGGAGTAAGCTGTCATAGCTGTGCAGTTATACTGGAAAATGTTGTAGACTGCAGGTAGTCGTAGGTCTCTCTGGAGCTAAGTAGGAGACTTCTGTCTCCCACTATGTCACTGTTCACAGTAAAGAAAATATGGCCCCTGCACATGCTCAGCGGAGATCTTGGCTGCTATCTTGGGACAGAGCCAGAGCCGTCCCTCGGCATAGGCAAACTAGGCAAATGCCTAGGGCATTTGTAATGCCTAGGGGCACAAGCAGCTTCTGCTGATTAAAATGATATGCGGCATGCCTATATTCTGTGTGTGACTGCCGCTGTATCTGCATATGAAATGATACGTTACAGTGTATTCCTGGAAATCACTGTAACGTTGCATTTCGTATGCAGATACAGCCACAGTCGCACACAGAATATAGGCATGCCGCATCTCATTTTAATCAGCAGAAGCTGCTTGTAAATTCTGGCAACATAGTAATGCAAATAAGATGCATTTTTGTCAAAAAAGGCACCTGACAGTAGCAGAGCTGCCAGCTGACTCACGCCAGGCATCTCCTGCTGTATGGTGCATTGAGGACACATGTGTATCCAAACAAAGGAAGAGGGCACAGTGGTAACGGCCATGTGAGTGCTGTGTGCGGGTGGGTTGGTTGTGCAGTAGTGTTCGGCATATGTGTAAGGGGCATTATGTGTGTCATGTGTATGAATGCTATAATAATGTGCAGCATATGTGTAAGGGGCACTATGTGACTGCTATGACTGAGGGGTGATGGTGCTTGGAAAGGGGTGCAGGGTCAGAGGTGGAACTAGCGGCGGTGCTAGGGGGCACCAGCCAAAATCTTGCCTAGGGCATCATATTGGTTAGGGCCGGCTCTGGATAGAGCATGAACTCCCCTGGGGAACTGGAAGACTGGAGTTTGCGCAATAGAGCACTCCTCTTCTAATAGTCTTGTGTACAGTTCATCATGTGCCGTACTGTCTCCCCTACAATACCCTACAATACAGAGAGTTGTCCTACTCTCATCAGTGGCCTTGTCCTAGTTAGTCTGGCATTTTATTGTTGAATGATGTTCCTAGATATATTAATTTACACTGCATTGTACTCAAGTTACACTGTTACTATCTATATTGTACAACAATGCAAAGACTTTGTAGCACCTTCAAAAATAAAAGCTAATGATAATAATAATAATAATAATAATATTGCGGGAGGTTCATTTTGGGCACTAGTTCTGGGAATGTTCCAAGGTTCAAAATTTCTGGTTGCCAATAGTGAACAGTATACAGAGTACAAGAGTAGAGAACCTTCAGATATCTCCAAGAATAAGCTTATTTTGGGATTGCTCTTACCATAGCAACGACATGGATGGAGAAATAAAATCCTCTTTTTAGAAAAAGAGGGCATTGGGCAATTGGTCACAGAGTGTCATAAATGACTTGTACACATGCGTAGAAAGCCAACCCAGAAATATAACAAAAGCTGCCCAGGTAGGTGGGAGGTGATAAATAATGAGAGAGGGTCTCGCAGGGTGCCCGGACTGTAACCAATGTTTACTAAATAGTCTCTTCATATTTTAAATTGTTTATTGTTGGTATTTTCTTAACATATCTAAATGTTCTAATCTGTTCCAACGAATCAATATACGGATACTGAGGTATTCCGTAACTGCAGTATCTACTCCACGCCATGGGAAGGCCATGGGATGTTGCCTCCTGCAATGGTCACTGCCAATAACGTCCGGCAGCAGACTTCATCACATCCTCAGGGAATTAATAAATATGAAAGATTCCCAAAACCAGAAAAAAAACTACTAACCAATCAGATTACAGGCTATGCGGTCTATTCAATTGATGTCGGATCCTCGCCGACGGAATGGATCTGACATTTCACTATTCAATTAGCGGCCAAATTCGACAGGTTTTGGCCGTTTCCGACAATGGCAATCGGACTTTTTTTAAAGTTGGATTGACACTGTCGGAAACGGGGCTAAAACCTGTCGGATTTGGCCACTAATCCGCCCATCCACGTGTTTTCCGACAAGTCGGAATTTCTGACTTGTCGGATAAACGGCAGTTTTATTGAATAAGTCGAATCTGGATTTTCCGACAAGTCAGGAATGTCGACTTGAATTGAATAGACCGCTATGTTTGAAAAATAGCAGGAGCTGATTAGTTGGTAAAATACTTTATTTATCTCCAGCTTTGATAAATCTCCCCCCATATCCGTATCCATCTTTACTTCACATCAGTCGCAGCTTTTTGCCAGTCTTTTTTTAAACTAAATACTTCCAAAATAATTTCTTAACTGTACCCTTCCACGCAGCATGAGCAGAACAAAACGTAAAGCAAATAGAAAAGCAAATGAAATGATAACTTCGCGTATGTAACGGTATGTAAAATGTTAAGCGGACAATACCAGTAGAGCGTCTAATCTTCAGTTTGCATACAAGATACTGTACAAGCGGAATTACTGTGCATCGCTCCCAGCCAAACTAAATGGATTAACGGTGTAATGTTACATAGTACATTGCTGTGCCAGTGGGGTGCCAGTATCAGCGGGCGACAAGGCTAACAATCAATGCTAAGTGTGTTATTGTTGATCCTGTTTTAATTGTATAAATTTCAAGCTTTCTGATTAAAATGTTTTTATTTCCTCCATGTGATTATTAATGAAACAGTAACGTAAGTCAGTCTTATTAGGAAGCATTGTTGGTGCACAAATGTTACAGATTCAAGAAGTTCCTGACATCCATAGTCCCTGCTGGTGCTAAATAAGAAAGGCGGAAAAAAGGGAATGGGAGGGAGTCAGGTGGACGGATTGGCAGAAAGATACTATGGGCGGGATGTACTAAAGGAAAAATGCGGTAAAACCCCCGAAAACGGGGGTTTTACCGCATTTTCAAATGTACTAAGACCCTACCGCCAGTTTTTCGCCGTCCAGGGTATCACCATCTCTGGATGGTGATACCCTATAGAAGCTTATGGGCTTCTTATCGCCAACCGCCGCAACCTCCGCCGCAGATGCCGACCCTCCTTCCCGCTGGCATACCTTCCCGCCGGCAGCCCTGGTACCGGAAGGTAATCTCCTCCTCCCTCTAGCAACACAGCCGGAGGTCCTTCCGCCTGCAGGGGAAAGTAGGAGGCGCCGGGGGCAGCCTGCTGCTGCTTCCCGGCGTGTAGGCAGTGTGGAGACCCCTGGGAGGTGACGGAGACCCCCCGCAGACCACCTCACAGGTATCGCGGGGGGCCTCCGTCACCGTGTTAGTACATATGTGATCACCATCGCTGCGATAAGCGGCGAGGGGCGGTGATGTATCTTAATACATCCTGCCCTGAGCAACAGTTTCGGGCAATTGAACTAATCTTAAAATGTTGTTACTTCTGAAGCAATAATACTAAGTACTGTCAAATGGGTTGGGTACGATTGGCTAATATTCATGTAATTGATGACGTCGACATGAGAATGTCAACATGGTCAATCTGTCGATACCCTTAACATGTCAACATTCATCATGTCTACATGTATGATTAGTCGACATGAAGAACTAGTGCTGTCTTACCTTGTCCTGGAGGCTTCAGCTGCTCCAGAGACTTCTTCCGGGTCCCAGAAGACAATCATTTCTGTCGGTGACGTCTCTGGCGACAGTTCAGATATCAACATTGTGAATATGTCGACATTCTGAAGATATTGACGTTGAGCCTGTCAACATTTGAACCATGCTGACATTCTAATGTCAACATTTTGGTGTTGACATAATGAATGTAAAACATGGCTACTGTTGACCTTCTGACCGGATACCCTGTTAGTTAATTACAATATTTTATGCAATTATTCATTACCAATAAGATCCTAAGAGTCAGGTGACTTCATACTTCAATTGTGCAAAAAACCAACTGAAATCCTAACCCTGTAAAAACCTAGTGACTAGGGTGTCCAGTAAGCGGAGAGCACAGGGTATGGCACAAATTGGGTATACTGAAGCCAAGTAACAGGCATCATGAAGGCGATGGAACCTAAAGAATTGGTGCATTATGGCAGAGATGGGGGAAACTGTCCACAGGACAATAACCCAAGTACGTCCAGAAATCTACGCCTGACATCGGAGTCTTATGGGTGTCTGGGAACTATTAAGATAAATCTCACACGGAATCTTGCATAGATTCAAAAAGCACATGGAAGACTCTCATAGGGTTGAGAAAGATTTTTTGGGGTCTCAAGTGAACTAAGAGAATTTTTTTCTTTCTTTCTATATTTACTTTTTTTGCCTCAAGGCTCGATGCTACATTGGGTGCAGGCCCAACACTGAGCATCATCCAAAAATCTCTAGTGTAAGCCACAGCGGTTCAGCGCTATGGGGATCTTCTCTGCACCAGAAAATTGTAAAACATGTGAAACAGACAGAAACATATAAAATAAAACCAGTTACTGTCAAAAGACCCTCCAAAACTTAAGAGGTTTATATGAATGCAAGATAACATACCTCCCAGTTGAACCAGTTTAGGCACGATGATCACAGTCTGAAGGCTCTTCTCCCTCTGTCGCAACCATGACAGCTTTGTGCTGATAGAGCCAAATGTTTTGGAGGTACATCTTGTTACCTTTTGCAAATGTCATTCATAGGGAGAGGAACAAGGCAGGGCTGACATGTGACCATGCCCCCTGCTCATGTGCATTTGCCCCAAATCCCCAATAAAAAAAAAATGTTGGGAGGTATGAAATAATGACCCAAACCACATTGGACTGGATTAAATAAAAAAAATAAAAAATAATAATCTTCTGCAGAATTCCAGTCAAATGAGAGATGTATCATTCCACCTAAAGAGATAAGAATCTGACAAGTCACAAAGTTGCCCATAGCAACCAATCAAACAACTTGTAGTTAGCCTTCACATAATACATCTATAAAAAAAAAAAAATAACTAGAAGCTGATTGGCAGATTTGGCCAATGTTTCCACCTGTCCTCTTTAAAAAGTTTGATATACCCCCACCACCACCCCATGGGGTATATTCAATTGAAGTCGGATCCATTCCGACATTCATTTGTCGGAATGGATCCGACCAGGGCTATTCAATGCCATCTCAATTCGACTTAAAAAAAAGTTGAATTGAGATGCGGGAGCTGAGACGGGGGAGAGCCGCAGGCAGACGGGGGAGAGCCGCAGGCAGACGGGGAGAGCAGCGCTACAGCAGCGTAGCCGGAGGATGTGTCACAGCCACCGCTCATGGCAGCGTCCATCCGGCTCCAGCAAGCGAGGTCTCGCTTGCTGGAGCCGGGTGGACGCTGCTGTGAGCGGCGGCTGTGACACATCCTCTGGCTACGCTGCTATAGCCGCTGCTGTAGCGCTGCTCTCCCCCGTCTCCTCCTCTCCCCATCTCTACTCCCGCATCTCAATTCGACTTTTTTAAAGTCGAATTGAGATGGTCGAAAAGGGGGCCAACATTTTTCGACAGAAGCACGTGGATCGGCAGCTATTCCATTGATCCACGTGCTTTTCGACAAGTTGAATTCATCGACTTGTTGAATAATTTGGTGTTAGATTGAATAGGTCGGAACCCCTTCCGACCTAAAAAAGTCAAAAACTGCCGTCTTTTTGACAGACGGCATCTTTCAACTTCAATTGAATAAACCCCCATGTCTATATTTGCTGCGCTGTGCAGAGCTTTATTGTCTATCCCTGTGTCTGCCTCTATAGTAGCCTGGTGACATTGTATAGTTGTTGTTGTTGCTAAGTGCCATCAAGTCATTGCTGACTTATGGTGACCCTATGGATAGCGGTCTTGAACAAATTTTAATCTTCTGCGGTTCAATGTTGATAGTGTGGTATCTATAGTTGTTGTGATTGTATCAAGCCATCGGTGAAGTACACTATGTAAAATGATAGCTAGAAGAGGTTGTTATGGGTAACTACTCCACTTGACTACTTCTGTACTCTCCAGAAGGCTTGAAACAACTGCCCCAAAGTCTGGACTTCAACCCAATCTGGAATCTGAGGAATGATGTGAACATTGCTGTCCCCTAACTGCCCCTGTCCAACTTCATGGAGCAATATTGCACAGAAGAATGGGTGATAATCTGTATTGTCTATGGGGTCTATTTACTAAGCTTTGGATGGAGATAACGTCAACCTTAGATAAAGTACCAGCCAAACAGCTCCTAACTTCCTGGTTGGAACGTTTTCTCCGTCCAAGACTTAGTAAGTAGATCCCTATATGTAAAGCTGATGGGCTACAAATTAACCCAAACAAGACAAAAAGCTGTAACTGCAGCCAAAGGACCGTCTACTAAGTAATAAAACAAGGGAAGGTGTACAGTATATTTCTAATAAGAAACGAAAATGTGTACGTGTATTTTGTGTAGTCGGAATACCCAAATAAATGCAACTTGATTGTTAAATGTAAATACATAAAGTGTGAAACACGCCAGTATGCGATGACTATTTATAGCCACCAAATGTACGTCTCTCAACACACAAACGAAGCCCATGTCCGCGCTACACCCAGTCATGTCAGTTGAACATTTCTGATAATGATCTCTGTAACTGAGACTAATTGCTGAGTCAAGTGAGATAAATTGTGCAGTAAAGTCTTCATTATTAATACATGTCTTGTATAATGATCTGTCCCCGAGCTTCCAACGTAACTAAACCAACGGTGAGAAATCACTATCAATTAGAGGCTTTTCTTGGCGCAATCAGTGCGATAGGGAAACAAGGACTAAGGCTCTTTCTGGGGACACCCCTAGCAGATGGTGCACGTTTTGTTGTGTAGGAATTTGTTTTTTTACTTTGAATTCATTAATCACTTTCTTTTGCCTGGCCAATGCATTTTGTCATTTGTCTAGTAAACTGCCACATTCCCACAGTCCATCTGCTGTGGAATAAGTTAATAAATAAGTCTAAAAAATATATATGTAAATGTAGCTACAGAGACATACTGTTGGATATATAGATGTGATCTTCAGCTATGGCCCTTTCTGAGTTGCAGCTTGAGTCCAACTTACTGTAGATGAAAGTCCTATGTCTATTGGACGTACAATAAAACGCAGTTACTGGACTCTCAAACAAAGAAGTTAGTCCTGACTCCTGATGAAACCAACTAGGCAAAAAATATGAAAAAGGTGGAAACTGCTGCACCTAAGGTCATGGAATTAATTGGTTTCTCTAATTTGGAAATTATATCTGTTTCTTTCCTCTGCCAAAGAGTGTTTCGCTCATAAGCAGGACCAGAGACTTGCATCAGTTTCACACCAAATTCAATTTTTAAAACCAAGAATATTGCATCTGAAATTCCGTGTTTTGTGGCTGTACTGTTTATGCTACATTCATCCAGCCAAAACGTACACTTTACTGTTAATATATTGAAATGTAAAAAGTCTCTACATTCCGCCATGCACTACACCACAGAACACTTATTATGCCTATGATTATCAGTGGCTACTATGTAGGCAGGGTCGGACTGGCCCACAGGGGAACAGGGGAAACCAACCGGTGGGCCCCACTGCCTGTGGGCCCTCCTCCTCCTCTAGGGATCAGGTTCCAGACTCTATCCTAGTGCACTTGAATTATGTATTATATTTATGTTACATTATACTTCACAAGAATATGGTTTATTATATATTTACCAAGGCGTACAGGACATGTACTCTGTAATGGGTAGCCATACCTCTGTGCTGGGTGGCCACGCCCTAGTGGAGCCTGGCCACACCCTTAGCCATGAGCCCCTACAACAGCATTCCCCCGGTGGGCCCTTTATGTCCCAGTCCGACACTGTATGTAGAAGTAAACTGAAGAGCTGCATATCCAGGCTACCTACTCCGGGCAGCTCTAGCAGTATGATGCTGCCACAAGTAGATAGGACATGTCGCAGGATAGTGATGTTTGTCGGATTATTATGTAGCATTCATAGTAACTATGACGTCTATCAGCCATGATAGGATAAGCATGATAGAGCAGAGCTGGGAGACTCCAGGGCACAGGAGCATGGAACGTAACTACATTCTTTAGCACAGGTGATCCCACTGTCATAATTAAACCCTATTGCAACATTTATATTTAGTCCCCAATGTTTCTATTATACTGTACCTAGACCTCGAAAGTCAAGTGAGTACAAGTTTCTTCATATGTTTCCAGACTCAAACTGTTTCAGATTTCAGATGTGGTATTAAAAAAGCATTCTCGTAACAGTCTCACGTAGAAACTGAGACATTTTTAGCCGTGCCCAAGATCCATCCACCATGCAGAATCATTGTTCATTGTGACAAGGATTTTCAATTTAGTTTTAGTCTTAGCCACTTACTTAGAATTGTTTTAGTCAACATTTAGTCAGTGGATCTCAGTTTTCATTTTAGTCTAATTTTAGTCAATGTTTTAGTCACAACTTTTGCAAACAGTTTAAGTATACTGCAATGGATTTTGCTGATGAACATTTCTTGAAAATTCCCTTGAGAAGTTGAATACCTTTAACTATATGTTTAGTAATCTAGGTCCAGTAGGCTGAGAAAGTGTTACATACTGAGTCTGACTTACCACAGCGCCCCCATATATCAATAGTTATCTAGGCACAGTAGGCTGAGAATGTGTTACATACAGAGTCTGATGTACCATAGTGCTCCCATATATCAATAGTAATCTAGGTTCAGTAGGCTGAGAATGTATTACACACTGAGTCTGACTTACCATAGTGCTCCCATATATCATGTACAAATGAATGCCTTTATTTGAACAAGTGCAATACACAACCCCGTTTCCTTCACAGCAGGTCATATTTATTTTCTGCAAATATCTAGAACACATAATTTCATTTAAAACTCTACTTCCAGTGTTAATTCCAATGTCTTTGACAAGGATTTAAAAAAATAGTTTTATTCTTAGTCACTTTTATTTATGCTTTGTTTAGTTAAGATTTAGTCAGTAGATCTTAGTTTTCATTTTAGTATAATTTTAGTCTATTTTTTTTTTTAAATAAACAATAGTCAACAAATACTTTTAGTAAAAATTTTCGGCGACAAAATGAACACTGTGCCCAATCATCCACTTTTAATCTGCCAACCAATCATGACGGCTGCAAAATTCAAGACTATTGTAGAATCAGAGAAGACAGTACATGAGATGATCCCAACAAGGACTCGTGTAAGAGCACCGGCAAATCCAAACCTCTGAACTGTCCCAATTAAGGTTGGACAGCCCTGATTGAGGACCATGGCCTACCATGATCATCCCACAGCGGGAATGTTAGGTGCATGTGGCAATGATTGGGTGCTTGGAGGAGAGCACAGGGCAGGGTAATGGCCACCATAAGGTGTGGTGGCTCCCTCAGCATAACTTGGCCATGACCTCTTCAGTTCATTGACTGGAAATGTTGAGAGCTGTAAGTACAGCTACAGCAGTATTATCACAGATTCTCGCACTGGGGGGGTCATTCCGAGTTGATCGTAGCTGTTCTAAATTTAGCACAGCTACGATTATTCACACTGACGTGCGGGGGGACGCCCAGTACAGGGCTAGTCCGCCCCGCATGTCAGTGCCGCCCTCCCCCCGCAGAAGTGCAAAGGCATCGCACAGCGGCAATGCCTTTGCACTTCCAGAGTGCTCCCAGCCAGCGCACCTTTAGCGTGCTGGCCAGGAGCTACTCGTCGCTCCCCGGCCCGCAACGGATTCCCCCCCCCCCCCCCCCCCAACAGTCCAGCCACGCCTGTGTTGGCCAGACCGCGCCCCTCCCACCCAGCGCCCGCCTCTGTCTCAGAGGCGATCGCTAGGCAATGACGGCTGCCATGCGCCGGCGCACTGCGGCGCCAGCGCAGTTCTGACCCGATCGCTGCGCTGCGACAAACTGCAGCGGCCACTGATGGGTCTGCTCATGTTGAATCATAAAAACAATATAATCAATAAAAATCAATAGCAGGCCGTAAGAGTAGATAGATTTATATTTTAATATTATGTTAAATTAATATATAATTTAACTACAGCTGTTAAATGAATACATCCAATTCTATAACAAGTATGATAAAAAAAAACTGTGAAGAACCCAAGACAATTTATCTACCAAGACATTGTTGCACTTTGTATTCAGATGCAGATGCAGATGTCCAAATGTTGCATAGCAAATGAATCCCTAGCAATGCAGTGTTATCACTTCCAGTTGTTTATTTGTCCAAATAATACACATATTTTGAGCAAGAAAGATGTTCGGCGAAGCCAAGCCGCCCCGGGACCTGACGCATCGAGAGGGACTATTTGGCACGACTGAACCCACAGCGTATGACGGCACATCTGTATATATTATGCAAATCATGAGCTAATTACAAATACTACATGTAGGTAACACGACACACACGCCCGGCCTATTTCTATGTTTTGTCATGATGGTTTGTAGAAATCATTATTGTATACATTGACTCAGTTATTGTTTAACAAATCCGTGTAGCACTGAGGCGAGCAAACCAAAATGAGACATACCTATCAAATTACCTAACCAACACATGTGTATTTACTTACTGCACAAACTGTACTCGTAAACAGCGTTACCAGAGAAAACACAATGCAAATACTGAAATTAAAGGGGAAAATATGTAAGACTGTTATTGGAGAGCGTTCATAGGCAAAGTCTCGGTTTACCGTTGTCCCCGTCTACAGAAAATTAATGGTATATCCGTATACAGTTACATTTGGAAAAGAGAAATCATTAAAAATGCATTACAGACATCTGTAGAGAAAGGAAACATACATTTCAGCTGGATGCTAAGTAAGAGCCCTGACCAACATGTTAAATACCAAATTTATAGACTGCCTTGTGCATATAGTGTGTCACTCAATAGACGGCTGCAGGTACGACAGGGAAACTGCAGATGGCCACGGAATGTAAGGAAAGTACAAAGGACAAGTTATTATACTTTGGACAAAGTTTTGCACAATGTTTATTACAATATACAAGTTTCTGACATATCTGAAAACATTCCAAACGGCTATGATTTCCCTGCATAACTTGTGAATGCCATGTATTACAGGGTCAATAAATTCTATATATTTAATGATTAGTGGAATAATGAAACTCTTGGTATATAAAAGGTCATCTATCTTAAAGCCAAAACTGCGTGTTGACCGGCTTTCTGTTTACAGCCAATGAAGGTGTGACCGCAAGGACCAATCAGAAGCTGCAATCATCGTTGCGGAGGTGGCGCTGAGAGATGAGATCAGCTCCGCGCCACCTCTCCCTATGCAGTGAACGGGTCCATATCGCATCGACCCGTTAATCTGTTCACACTGCACCTGACCCGATATTTAACCCAGGAATAACACTGCTTTATTCCCAGGTTGAATTTCCGGGGTCAGGAGACCCGGGAATTCGACAATGGCCCCTTTCACAACACACAGAGACCCGTGTCTACCCGGCAATATAACCGCATCGATACCGGGTTATTTTAGCGGTGTGAAAGTACTACAATGTAGCAGCTGCAGCTTTTTTCCAATACAAGCGCTGTTCTGCTCCGTATACAGACTCCGTATACAGACTCCGTCACACACAGTATAGAAGTTTTGCAGATAAAATTAATCAGCAGAGACTCTTCATGCGTCCTAAGACTAGAGCTGCATGCAGTAGCGGATTTTGCTACGGGCACACGGTACTTTTGCCTGGGGCGCTGCGTTCCGGAGAGCGCCGCCGCCATCTGGAGGGCGCCTCCGACGTGGCAAGATCCGCTACTAGTGGTGCCCCCCCCCCGGTGCCGGTACTGCTGTGCGGTGCGCAATGAAGTCATCACGCACCGCACTGCATTGTTGGGGCGGCACTTAGACACTAGGGGTCATGATTGACCTCTAGTGTCTATGCGGTTCTATGGGAGAGAGGGGAGCGGCGCCAGCGGCCAGAGACGGAGAGCTGCAGCGGTCGGGAATCAGGGGCGGGGATGGTAAGTATTATTTTTTTTTCTTTTATTTTTTTTAAAGCGGCACAAACGGGGGCAATACTACTGGGGGCACATTGACCACACCCCTTTATGAAGCCATGCCCCTATTTTCGCCCGGGGCGCCACAAGGGCTAGAACCGGCCCTGGTTGCATGAGCCAGGCACCTCATGCTATGCGGTGTATTGAGGCTAGGTTTATGAGGACACATAAAAAGGAATGAGAAGCCAGAAAAGCTGATTTGTATGTTACACAACCAGCCAGAAGCCCTGTCTCCAGTTTTCGCCATAGGAATGAATTTTCTCGCTTTCATCAACACACCTGTTAGTGACTTCCATACAGTACGGCTGGAGAAGAAAATCTGCCTGTGTGGCACAATGGCTTTGCTATCACTAGGACGGGATCCGGTCTTTAGGTCGGCATGACAAAAGGTCGACGTGAGTTTTTCACATTTTTTTACTTTTTTTTTAAACATTTTCATACTTTACGATCCACGTGGACTACAATTGGGAATGGTAATCTGCGCAAGGCACCTTGCCCGAAGCCGCGAGCCACGCGAGGGAACACGGTGCACTAACTGGGGTTCCCGATCACTGTGCGGAGAAAACGACACCAAAAAAAACAAAAAAAAACTCATGTTGTCCTTTTCTCATGTTGATCTACTTACTGTCGACCAATAGTGGTCGACCTAAGTCTAATCTACCTAACATGCCACACCCCACTAGGACAGGATGTTTATAAGCCTGACTTTATACTGGAGAGAGCAGTAATACACAGGTCTGGTGTGACATCTCCCTTGGTGGCATGACGAATAATGCTCTGACATAATAGAGCTTTTTCCTCCAGCTGTTGTCTGCCAAGTAAAACATTAAGTGTGACACCACCGTGTGAACAGGAAAAGAGACTAAAATATCACTCGGTACACTGCTGCAAACATTGGCCCTCATTCCGAGTCGTTCGCTCGGTAATTTTCTTCGCATCGCAGCGTTTTTCAGCTTAGTGCGCATGCGCAATGTTCGCACTGCGACTGCGCCAAGTAATTTTGCTATGAAGATAGTTTTTTTACTCACGGCTTTTTCTTCGCTCCGGCGATCGTAGTGTGATTGACAGGAAATGGGTGTTACTGGGCGGAAACACTGCGTTTTATGGGCGTGTGGATAAAAACGCTACCGTTTCCGGAAAAAACGCGGGAGTGGCTGAAGAAACGGAGGAGTGTCTGGGCGAACGCTGGGTGTGTTTATGACGTCAAACCAGGAACGACAAGCACTGAACTGATCGCAGATGCCGAGTAAGTCAGAAGCTACTCTGAAACTGCTAAGTAGTTTGTAATCGCAATATTGCGAATACATCGTTCGCAATTTTAAGAAGCTAAGATTCACTCCCAGTAGGCGGCGGCTTAGCGTGTGTAAGTTTGCTAAAATCGCCTTGCGAGCGATCAACTCGGAATGAGGGCCATTGTGCAGCCATACTGAATATTAAATGTGATTAACATTGCAAATGACCAAACTGGCCAACCCAATTTCACTGGTCACATCCAGAAAAAAGTGTCATCCAAAAAAGGGGTTCAGGGATTAACTCAGACTGTACCCCAACATTCTGCCTAATATACACAAGAATGTAACACTTCAATACTTTTTAAAAAACATGTAACTTATAGTGGAACCAAAGCAAAAACTGTTTTATGAGGCCTCTTGAAAAAATATGGTCACTGATTTAATGCACTGTGTACATCTGCAGCAGGTAATACAGAACCACCCATGTGGCTTTTTATGGAGACACCCATGTGGCTTGTTACGGAACCACCCTTTGGCTTATTACAGAACCACCCATAAGGCTTGTTACGTAACCACCCATGTGGCTTATTACATTACCACCCATAAGGCTTATTATGGAACCACCCATGTGGCTTGCTACGGAACCACCCATGTGGCTTATTACGGAATCACCCATAAGGCTTTTTATGGAGACACCCATGTGGTTTGTTACGGAACCACCCTTGTGGCTTATTACAGAACCACCCATAAGGCTTGTTACGGAACCACCCATGTGGCTTATTATGGAACCACCCATGTGGCTTATTATGGAACCACCCATGTGGCTTGTTACAGAACCACCCATGTGGCTTATTATGGAACCACCCATGTGGCTTATTATGGAACCACCCATGTGGCTTATTATGGAACCACCCATGTGGCTTAATTTTAAGAAATGTAGGTGTCATCATCATTTATTTATAAATTAAGCACAAACATATTCCATACTGCTCAACAAATAAAAGTTACACATTGTGATATTAGAATTTGGAGAATTTTTTTTTTTAAGTATTTTTTGCTTGAACAGTTCAACTTCATAGACGCCAGCAGTTGCCCAAAGTGATTTCCTCTTTACCTTATTTGTTTGGCATGCAAATATTGAATGGTACCTGTATACGTCATTTAACAATTAAAAAAAACCTAAATAATTCTTCCAATTCTCCTTTCATACACTGTGCATTTATATACAGTGGGTTTTCCTGCAAACATACCCCTCCTCAAACAACACAAATACTTGTGTTCTCCGCCAGATTTGCACCATGGTCATGTGAGCCGTCTGGTTTACCGTGTTTATATTCTGAGGTCTCCTCCACCCCACTCGTGCCTCATACATAATATGAAATCCCATCCATATTTCAGCTATGTATGGGGAAATATGTTGTCATCCCCTTTGTTTGGTTGCTTGCACACAACACAAGGAATGCTAGAACCTGGAGATGGTATCCATGCAGTGTGTACTGTACATGAAGCATGTCCTATTATGGTTTGTGGTGAGGCTTCATCATGTCTCCAGGAGAATGTTCCCCAAGGTTGTTGCATGATGACAACCAGATCTAGACATGGGAAACGTCTTATCTGTGACAAAAGGGACTTTGACGTATTCTTTTCTTCCATCTGTAGAATATGTGCAATAGTTCTGAGTTTTCTCTCACTGACATTACCTGGAATCCACTAAGTAGCAACAGAAGTTACTTCTGCAATTGTACAATTCACATTAAAAACAGTTTTAATGGTCACCGGATTACAAGAATCAATTATAATTATTATTATTATTATTACTATTACTACATATAATTGTTAGTGTTTCAGAAAAATACATGATCTCTCAAATCTCACTCCCAAATATGGAGCCAAAGAGAACATGGGATATTATAAAGTTTGGAATAAAGACTAGAGGCACTTACAGAAATTAGCCAAAGTCAAAAATACAGTTATACAGATGGAGCCTCACTCATCTAGGCTTCTCTGCTGCACCTAGGTGCACCAAATCTTATTAGCATAAGCCTTTTGTCTATTGTTCTCAGCTGCAATACAATACAGAGAGAACAATACAGCAGGGGATTAAGTCATTACAGCAGGGGATTAAGTCCGACTGCCCTGGCTCACTTAATCCTAATAAAGGGATAGATGAGCAGGGCTCCATCTGTATCTGAACCAGATTTGAATGTCTCCATCATAATTGCCAACTTTCCCGTAAGTTCCATAAGAGTGCTGAACCTGGGGGGGCTCTACCGGCATTCCGACAGAGCTGACCATTTTCCTTGTTCCGACCATTTCCCAACAGACCGGGGTGGCTGGGAATTTGGATGATGCAAATCGTGTTGACTTGTGTCTTCCTAGTTCCCCTTACATGAAACAGTGGCGTGGGACTGCGATTATGCTTAGGCAAGCATTATGTTAACTGTGGTGAAACCTATATGAACAGTACAGTAGTTCAGGGCCTGACAAAACCTCCACACTTAGGGGTCTATTTATGAAGCTGAGATAAGCCCTTTCTTCTGTGCTTTCACCAGAGATAGGACTTATCTCAGGTTGTTACAAGTTATAAAGAGGTAAACCAGAGAGAAGTCACTGTCTCCTCCCTTTATGCCACCTAGCAAGTATCCCATAGACCTCAGTGGGAACAGGGGCCTGAGCCAGTGTACGGCATTAGCTATACCCAGCAAAGGGCACCAGAGATTCTGGAGAGGTTTTTCTGAATCCCCTTAGGGCAGTGGTTTCCAAACTTTTTTGAATCACGGCACCCTAGAATATCAGAATTTTTTTCACGGCACCCCTAGTCCAAAAATTTCTTATTGAGAAATTTAGAAAGAAATATTACATTAAGAAGATGGCGTTTATATGTCATCTTTAGGGTCAGTTGTGTGGTGAGGGACAAGATCTGCTTCTGTTTGGCCACATATTTTATGACTGGCAGCCACCAGCACTGGTTTTGCCTATTATATTGACCATTAATAATTTGAATTGGTCCTGGACCACCAACCCAGGGCACCCCTGCAAGTGTCTCGAGGCACCCCAGGGAGCCACGGCACACAGTTTGGGAACCTCTGCCTTAGGGTGAAATCACCATACACATGCCTGGGCGTTATACGCAGATTCGCAAATCACTGTAACCCTGCACCAGCAGTATTAGTCTGCTTGTAACCTGCAGAGAACCCACACCGAGGAGCGAGATTCCACTGGGAGCACCACCATGCTATGACTTAGGGGAGGAATTCAATTAGAGGCGATAAAGCATTACGTTTTCGAGTTTTAACATATTGCCAGTAAATTACATTTATCGCCTCTTATCGGATGTTATCTTATCGTGCAGTCCAACCAGAAAATGGGTGTTAAGTGTTTCCCCTGATAATTCTTGCTGGTTTTTTCACATGTTAATTATAGGTGAAAGCGGGGAAATTTCCCTGTACCCCCAAAAAAGACAAACAATAAAACAATATAGAAGTCTATTAGCTGCCGTAACAAAAGTATTTGGGGTTCTTAAATTGTGTCAAATGACTGTTATGAGCATTTTTCTAAAACAGTTAAAAAATTAGAGAAGGCAAGTGTTTTTCTGCAAAATAAATTCTCTACTTAAAATACGGAGCATAAAAATGCATGTAAGTATATATTTCTGACTTTTTAAACACTGTTAAAAAACCTTCAAAAAAATACCCCTTACATCCACCTGCAATCTTAAAAACACTTGTCGCATTTATATACCCCTTTCAGACTGACAAAAATTTCCCGGGATATTGCACATGAACGCGCATCAACCCGGGAATTTGCTCAGTGTGAAAGTGTACAGGAACAATATCCCAGGACGAGCGTCCCGGTATTTTATCCCAGGTCTCGACCAGGGTTGAATCCAGGATCGTCCCGGGATGCGCGCAGTGTGAACGGGTATGCCGGTTCAAGGCGAGGAGGAGGCGGTGCTTGGAGATGATTATCTCCAAGCACAGCCTCCGGTAGCGGCAGCGGTGACATCACCAACCCGGAATATGCCGGGTAGGGCCGCAAGTCTTAAGGGGTCTCAAGCCGGGTCGCACCTGGGAAGCACCCGCGTACACATTCCCGGGTGCGACCCGGCTCTTGTCAGTCTGAAAGGGGTATAATATAGCAATGCCATATACCTGTCCCACCTCAATTAACCCGTTTTCCTGCAGTTTGCATTTTTTCACCCCCAAAAATGACGTCATTATTGGCCAAAGTAAGATAATTAAAAAGTTCTAAGTTCTAATCATTAGGAAGGGTATCCTAGTGGTTCTGATCCAAGCTCCAACATTTTCTCCAACTTTTCATCTGATCAGGAGGTGGTGGAAAAAAAAAGACTCCTAAATCCTATGGAGCATGTTAACTTCACCTGCAATTGAAATGGGCGATAACCACTTTTCACAAAAGGTGAAAAAAACTTATCACCTGCAATTGAATTCCCCTCTAAGTTGTAAAACATTATGGGGGAGATTCAAATGTTTGAAAAGTCAGTTGGGAGTCTGTTTTTTCCTATCTAATAGACAGGAAAAAACAGACACCCAATCGACTTTTCAAACATTTGAATCTCCCCCTATGTATTCTGCAATATGCATCAGCACATGATGATTTCTACAGCTGGGACCAGGTAAATAGAACCCTTAACTATCAAATCCCTGAATTCTAGGCACATAGATACCAGCTCTTGTTGCACTGTGATCAGCATCACGACAGGTTTAGAGAACTTTATTTGAATTTGATTTTTTTTACCATTTAAATTTTCCTCTTTGATAAACACGAATGTTACAGCTCACAGTATAAGAGCCAATAGGTGGGCATTGCTCCCAATATACAGAATAGGAAGAACGTTGCTTTAGTGAGAACTAGGGAGATTTCCCGAGACAAATATTGTGAAATTATGGACAGATGCAACAATGTATCTGCTGCCACAATATAGTGTACCAAATTATTTACATCGTTATCAGTCATTAGTTACAAAGTGCTGGAAATGTTTTGCAGTGATGAACAAGAACATGATGGAAAATGTTGGAGACTTTCAACCAATCAGATATTTTCTTTCATCCACAGAATGGGATACGGTCATTAGGTCAACATGTCGACCTAGGGACCCTGTCAGCCTAGAAGCCCTGCATGTCGACCAATAGTGGCCAACCTAATGACTGTCGACCTAATGCATGTTGACCCAAAGACCCATACCCCACAGAATAGTCGTTCAGTTGAACAAGTGTTGGCGTGAGCTCCATTATTAAGTACTTATTGCGGCTGAAGCACGTTTAATGTCTCTTCAGTTATCTGTGGATCCATAAATCTAAACACATAATTAAGTAAAGCCATCTCCGTTCCATTGCTGGAAACATAAATTGCTTCTGCTCCTATCAGCAGTCACGTTGGTGTGTGAACCATCTGCAACATATAAATGTAATGTGTTACACTGTGTTACATTAGAGTGCGTTGGGCTGTTGTGCTGTACAAAGATCACACTATAAAGATATAGACAGTCATGTATCTTCCTGCAGAACGTTTTGCTTGTTCAAACAACACCAGAAAGTTTGGGTTTCTGCAAAGGGGTTCACTACGGCTGGCCGGCGGTCGGGCTCCCGGCGACCAGCATACCGGCGCCGGGAGGCCGACCACCGGCTTACCGACAGTGTGGCGAGCGCAAATGAGCCCCTTGCGGGCTCGCTGCGCTCGCCACGCTACGGGCACGATGGCGCGCTACGCGCGCCACACTATTTTATTCTCCCTCTATGGGGGTCGTGGACCCCCACGAGGGAAAATAAGTGTCGGTATGCCGGCTGTCGAGCTCCCGGCGCCGGTATACTGAGCGCCGGGAGCCCGACCGCCGGCATACAGAAGACCACCCCTGCAAAGCGCGGTCACAGCGAATGAGGTTTCTCAGGGAATCACATACTGGGAGATTTTCAACAACATCTTGAAAAAAAGAAACACAAGAAAAGCTGAAAAATGGGATTGTTATATCTGGAACAGTTACAGATCTCAAAGGAAATGGGTGCTTACAAGGGCCAAGTTCCTACACGTTCCTACACGTTCTACCGTACTGGTAGACCTGATAAAAAGAGAAAATAATGTAGTGCCTCGGCTTTGCTTACTGATAATGGAATCTCTTTCCCAGTGATGTATTATGTTACTCGTGTTAGGGATCTTTTTCAGATACTTCAAGATAGTTTCAAAAACTTTAAAGGTGCATACATACTGAGCGCTTTTCCCCCCTGTCCAGCGATGTCAGCAGGGGTGAGCGGCTTTCCATAGCAGGACGCTATGGAAAGCCGCTCACCCCGCTGTAATGTGTCATACAAATGCACCTTGTGTGGCAACACTTATTGGGGGTCATTCTGAGTTGATCGCTAGTGAAAAATGTTCGCAGCGCAGCGATTAAGTGAAAAAGCGGCACTTCTGCGCATGCGCATGTGGCGCAGTGCGCACGTGCGACGTACTTTCACAATGGGCAATGTATTTTTACACAAGGTCTAGCGAAGCTTTTCAGTTGCAATGGCAGCCGCAGAGTGATTGACAAGAAAGGGGCGTTTCTGATTGTCAACTGACCGTTTTCAGGGAGTGTTCCAAAAAACGCAGGCGTGCCAGGAAAAATGCAGGCGTGGCTGGCCGAACGCAGGGCGTGTTTGTGACGTCAAATCTGGTACTCAATGGTCTGAAGTGATCGCAAGCGCTGAGTAGATTTGGAGCTATTTTAAAACTACACACATTTTTTTTTGTAGCCGCTCTGCAATCCTTTCGTTCGCACTTCTGCTAAGCTAAAATACGCTCCCAGTGGGCGGTGGCATAGCGCTTGCACGGCTGCTAAAAACTGCTAGCGAGCGATCAACTCGGAATGACCCCCATTGTACACCCTTGTTATGAGCCTGCCGACCACTGGATTACACTGTATGCGCAAATGCAGAATGCCAGGGTCCAAACAGCGGTATCCGATCTCTAGGTCAACAGGGTTTCTAGGTCAACAGGGTCTCTAGGTCGACATGTTCTAGGTCGACACGTCAAAAGGTTGATATGAGTTTTTCAAATTTTTTTAACTTTTTCATACTTAATCCATGCGAACTATGTTTGGGAATAGTAACCTAGCCCGACCGCGAGCCATGTGAGGTGACACGGTGCACTAATTGGGGTTCCCGTTCACTGTACGGAGAAAATGACAGCAAAAACACATTAAAAAACTCATGTCGACCTTTCGAACTGTTGACTTAGACCCTGTCGACCTAGCATCCCTGTCGACCTACTTACTGTCAATCAATAATGGTCGACCTAGTAACTGTCGACCCTCCATATCCCACCCCAAACAGCAGCGCCCAATAACGGATCGCCCCAGGTGTAAACACACACTGCATCAGCTTGTCATAATATGGAAATAATGACACACAGCTACTTTCACACTTGTGTCTTTCTATAGCATATTTCTTGTAACTATTCTACATGTAAGTTATTTTAAGAGAACGTAAAGGGCCGTATTCATGGGCTGATGTGGGGAGAGATGTGTGCCGAGCGGTTCGCTCGGATATCTCCCCCCGCTCAGCACAGCACGATGTGTGCTGAGCGTGTGGGGGGAGACGGGGGGGCGCTCATTTCACCCAGCGGGTGAAGTGAGCGACCTGCTAGATGTACCAGCGATAGCAATGCTATCGCTGTGAGGGGTACACACGGAGTGATCGCTGCTTAAAATCTAAGCAATCTAGTCAGATTGCTTAGATTTTAAGCAGCGATCGCTCCTTGAGTACCCCCCTTAAAAGTGAGGGTTATTCAGCAAACCAAGACACAAGCAACTGGGTAAAACCATTTTGCACTGCAGGTGGAGCACATATAACATGTGCAGAGAGATTAAGATTTGTGTGGGGTGTATCCAAATTTAAATCTAAATTGCAGTGTAAAAATAAAACTGTCTAACATGTTTGGGCAGAGCCGGCCATAGGCATAGGCAAACTAGGCAATTGCCTAGGGCATTTGATATGCCTAGGGGCATCAGCAGCTTCTGCTGATTAAAATGATAAGCGACATGCCTATATTCTGTGTGTAGCATTTCTTATGCAGATACAGCCACAGTCTCACACAATATATAGGCATGCTGCATATCATTTTAATCAGCAGAATCTGCTTGTGCATTCTAGCCACATAGCAATGCAAACAAGATGCATTTTCATAAAAAAGGTGCCCAACGTTAGCATTGAGGCAAGATTTATGAGGACACATCTGTATCCAAGCAAAGGCAGAGGTCACAGTGTTAGTGGCAGTGTGAGTGTGTTGGTTGTGCAGTAGTGTTCGGAATATGTGTAAGGAGCATTATGTGTGTCAAATAAAAATGCATTAATAATGTGCAACATATGTGTAAGGGGCACTATGTGTGTCATTATGTGTATAAGGGCATTAATAATGTGCAACATATGTGTAACAGGGTACTACTGTATGTGTGTCATGTGTATAGGGGCACTAATAATGTGCAGCAAATGTGCAGGGGGCACTATCTGTGTCATTATGTAAATAAGGGCATTAATAATATGCGGCATATATGTAAGGGACATTATGTGTAAAAGGGCATTAATAAAGGTTGTCTTAATGTGTAAGACTCATTATGTTTATAAAGACATTAATAATGTGTAAGGGGCATTACTGTGTGGAATTATGTATATAAATGCATTACTAATGTGTGGCATTATGTGTATAAGGTGCTCTACTATGTGGCGTTGCGTATAGAAAGGGTCGTCTAATATGAATAAAGAGCAATAGGGTGTGGTGTAATGTGAATAAGGAGCAATTCAGTGTGATGTAATGTGAATAAGAGGCTCTACTGTGAGGAGTAACGTTTATAAGGTAAAGTAATACTACTGTGGGATGTAATATGAATTATGGACACTATCACATGATCAAATGTGAATAAAGTTGCAGTTCTGTGTGGCGTAATTGGAATTGGGGTTACTACTGTGTGACCATGCCCCTTGCCAGCAAAAACACACCCCTTTTTGGGCTGTGCGCCAAATGTGCGCACTGTTCCTATTTAAAATATAGGGGGTACAAACACCAAAATAAGGACTGCTATGGGTGAGGTGTGATGGTGCTGGAAAAGAGGTGCAAGGTCAGAGGCGGAACCAGCGGTGGTGCTAGGGGGCACCAGCCAAAATCTTGCCTAGGGCATCATATTGGTTAGGGCCGACCGTGTGTGGGCTACATGCAAAAGCAGCCAGTATCTACCCTGCACATAAACAATATAACTGTATTTCGTCCCCTTACATGGCAAAAATGGTTTGTTCCAGATACAAACGTACAGTATGTGCTTTTTCTGCCTCGCTTCCAAATCCAAGTCAGGCTCAGTGTTTTTATTTTAGTTTTAACTGCAGCACACTTCATAACACAGCTATTCCATTAGTGTCATTTTAAAACTGCTGTATCTGAATTCAGGATTTTTACTCTGCAAACACCGCCTGCATTTACTTTAACAATGTCTGTTATATAAAATCACCATACACACTCACAGACCTCAATATTCATTAAAGACAGATTCTGCATGTACAGTATTCCTTTAGGAGGATGCTCACCATTCCTAATATTGTATAATAAACAGCCAGGACATTTCTCAAGTTCATTAAAATTCCCAGCAAACTCTTGTCCCAACTTCACTTTTTCTCTTGCACAAGTGATAACGAGGGCTTGAGTCCCGTATAAGCCTGTCTAATGTAAACACAGGATATAATAGTACAGCACAATGTGACTTGTATCTAGGAGTTGTGGAAACTGCTGCTTTTTATATTTCATAATACATGTGGTTCTGTATGTGCTAGCAGATCTCAGAGAGTGGGCGTGTTTCCCATTACTAGTTCTATTATATATCCCCTGATCCACAAGAGGGCAAGGACGTGTATATACAGACGGACAGTAAATAATTGGCGGACAATGCCTTTAGCAAGCCACAAATTAAAAACAATTAACAACTGACTAATAGTTTGACATGTTTTGGAATCACCATTTCCTACAAGCAGTGATCAGTCAATGTGGCTGCTAAAAATATATAGGGGGTCATTCCGAGTTGATTGCTAGCTGCCGTTGTTTGCAGCGCAGCGATCAGGCTAAAAATCGGCATTTCTGTGCATGCGTGTGCTCCACAATGCGCACACGCGACGTAAGAGTACAAAGCCCGTTGTGGTTGTGCACAGGTTCTAGCAAAGTTTTCAGTCGCACTGACGGCCGCAAGAAGATTGACAGGAAGGGGGCGTTTCTGGGTGTCAACTGACCGTTTTCAGGGAGTGTTTGTAAAAACGCAGGCGTGGCTGAAAAAACGCAGGCGTGGCTGGGCGTTCGCAGGGCGGGTGTATGACGTCAAATCCGGACACAAATAGGCTGAAGTGATTGATCGCAAGCGCTGAGTAGGTTCAGAGCTACTCAGAAACTGCACAAACGGATTTTGCAGGGCTCGGCTGCACATGCGTTCACACTTCTGCTAAGCTAAAATACACTCCCCCGTGGGCAGCGGCATAGCGTTTGCATGACTGCTAAAAACTAGCCAGCGGGCGATCAACTCGGAATGACCCCCATAGTCTGCTAGAAAAATCATACTGCAGGGTTGCACTGAACGTCAGACTCTCAATGCAGCCTCACTGGGTAGGGTTCTCATTACGTTTTTAACCCTTCAGTGGCCAGATCATCCAGTTTGGATGGAACAGTGTTTTTAATTAGTGGATGCTAACGAGCTCTGTGGAACAACGCACTTATTCTATAATGAATTCAACATATGACATGTAAAGTATCCACTTAGAGAAAGTTTCAGTCAACCATCTCAGTTCTAAACATGGCTTATGGTTTGAAATGTGTCAAAACAAAAGGATCGCGGCCAACATAAAACCTACCATATGTCTGATGGATGCTTTACAGACAGGGCGCACTGGCCTGAAAACTGTGGTTCCCAAACATTTTTGAATCACGGCACCCTAGAGTTCAGAAAGTTTTTCACAGCACCTCACGACCAAAAGTTTCTTACAAAGAAATATTAAATTCAGTATATTGGGGGTAATTCCAAGTTGATCGCAGCAGGAAATTTTTTAGCAGTTGGGCAAAACCATGTGCACTGCAGGTGGGGCAGATATAACATGTGCAGAGAGAGTTAGATTTGGGTGGGTTATTTTGTTTCTGTGCAGGGCAAATACTGGCTGCTTTATTTTTACACTGCAAATTAGATTGCAGATTGAACACACCACACCCAAATCTAACCCTCTCTGCACATGTTACATCTGCCCCACCTGCAGTGCACATGGTTTTGCCCAACTGCTAAAAAATTTCCTGCTGCGATCAACTTGGAATTACCCCCCATTGTGTTTACATGTCATCCCCAGGTTGGATTGTGTGGTGAGGGACAAGATGTGCTCCTATTTGTCCACATACAGTATTTTAGGATTGGCAGCCACGGGATGGTACCGTGATCCCAACGCTTGGAATGCTGTCAGACTTCCAACAGCGGCTTCACAACTCGCATAATCCCGACACCTGGTAGGTAAGTATGCTGACCCGCAGCCACCACCACTGGTTTTGCCTATTGCATTGACCATATATCCAGCACCGTAACTACCTATGTGCCAGGTATGCCTGGCACACAGCGCAGTTACACTGAGGGCGCACGGCCAGCGGCATGTAATGAGTCAAATTGACTCATTACATGCTGCCTCTGCTGGCTGCCGTGTGCCGCGCTGGAGGGAGAGCAGCGCCGGAGGCAGAGAAGTAGGAGGAGGGAAGGGAACTTGAGCCGCAGCAACGCTATGTCATTGGTAGAGGCGCCACGGCAGCACTCCCCTCTCCTTCTGTATTGGCTGCCCGGCGCTGCTGTGAATGCTGGGATGCGGTTCCCCCATCCCAGCATTCACAGCGGCGGGCAGCCAATGCGATAGGAGAGTGGAGTGCAGCAGTGGCGCCTCTACCAATGACATAGCGTTGCTGCGGCTCAAGTCCCCCTCCCTCCTCCTACTTCTTCTCTGCGGCTGCCCGGGATCTCTGCCAGCACGAGGAGCCTGACTGCCAGCGGGAGAGATGGTAAGTATCTCTCTCTCTCTCTCTCTCTCTCTCTCGTGTCTGTCTGCTGCAGTGTGTAAAAAGGGGGACTGGCTGCCGTAATGTGTACAAAAAGGGGACGCTGTCTGCAATAATGTGTAAAAATAGGGGACGCTGTCTGCCATAATGTGTAAAAAAAGGGGACGCTGTCTGCCATAATGTGTAAAAAAAGGGGACGCTGTCTGCCATAATGTGTAAAAAAAGGGGACGCTGTCTGCCATAATGTGTACAAAAAGGGGATGCTGTCTGCCGTAATGTGTAAAAAGTAGAGATGAGCGGGTTCGGTTTCTTTGAATCCGAACCGGCACGAACTTCACTTTTTTTTTCACGGGTCCGAGCGACTCGGATCTTCCCGCCTTGCTCGGTTAACCCGAGCGCGCCCGAACGTCATCATGACGCTGTCGGATTCTCGCGAGACTCGGATTCTATATAAGGAGCCGCGCGTCGCCGCCATTTTCACACGTGCATTGAGATTGATAGGGAGAGGACGTGGCTGGCGTCCTCTCCATTAGAATAGATTAGAAGAGAGAGAGAGAGATTGTGCAGACAGAGTTTACCACAGTGACCAGTGCAGTTGTTGTTAAGTTAACTTTTATTTAATATATCCGTTCTCTGCTATATCCGTTCTCTGCCTGAAAAAAACGATACACAGCAGTCACACAGTGTGACTCAGTCTGTGTGCACTCAGCTCAGCCCAGTGTGCTGCACATCAATGTATAAAAGCTTATAATAATTGTGGGGGAGACTGGGGAGCACTGCAGGTTGTTATAGCAGGAGCCAGGAGTACATAATATTATATTAATTTAAAATTAAACAGTGCACACTTTTGCTGCAGGAGTGCCACTGCCAGTGTGACTAGTGGTGACCAGTGCCTGACCACCAGTATAGTAGTATATTGTTGTATACTATCTCTTTATCAACCAGTCTATATTAGCAGCAGACACAGTACAGTGCGGTAGTTCACGGCTGTGGCTACCTCTGTGTCGGCAGTCGGCACTCGGCAGGCAGTCCGTCCATCCATAATTGTATAATTATATACCACCTAACCGTGGTATTTTTTTTTCTTTCTTTATACCGTCGTCATAGTCATACTAGTTGTTACGAGTATACTACTATCTCTTTATCAACCAGTGTACAGTGCGGTAGTTCACGGCTGTGGCTACCTCTGTGTCGGCAGTCGGCAGGCAGTCCGTCCATCCATAATTGTATTATAATATATACCACCTAACCGTGGTTTTTTTTTCATTCTTTATACCGTCATAGTGTCATACTAGTTGTTACGAGTATACTACTATCTCTTTATCAACCAGTGTACAGTGCGGTAGTTCACGGCTGTGGCTACCTCTGTGTCGGCAGTCGGCAGGCAGTCCGTCCATCCATAATTGTATTATAATATATACCACCTAACCGTGGTTTTTTTTTCATTCTTTATACCGTCATAGTCAGTCATACTAGTTGTTACGAGTATACTACTATCTCTTTATCAACCAGTGTACAGTGCGGTAGTTCACGGCTGTGGCTACCTCTGTGTCGGCACTCGGCAGGCAGTCCGTCCATCCATAATTGTATTATAATATATACCACCTAACCGTGGTTTTTTTTTCATTCTTTATACCGTCATAGTGTCATACTAGTTGTTACGAGTATACTACTATCTCTTTATCAACCAGTGTACAGTGCGGTAGTTCACGGCTGTGGCTACCTCTGTGTCGGCAGTCGGCAGGCAGTCCGTCCATCCATAATTGTATTATAATATATACCACCTAACCGTGGTTTTTTTTTCATTCTTTATACCGTCATAGTGTCATACTAGTTGTTACGAGTATACTACTATCTCTTTATCAACCAGTGTACAGTGCGGTAGTTCACGGCTGTGGCTACCTCTGTGTCGGCAGTCGGCAGGCAGTCCGTCCATCCATAATTGTATTATAATATATACCACCTAACCGTGTTTTTTTTTTCATTCTTTATACCGTCATAGTGTCATACTAGTTGTTACGAGTATACTACTATCTCTTTATCAACCAGTGTACAGTGCGGTAGTTCACGGCTGTGGCTACCTCTGTGTCGGAACTCGGCAGGCAGTCCGTCCATCCATAATTGTATTATTATAATATATACCACCTAACCGTGGTTTTTTTTCATTCTTTATACCGTCATAGTGTCATACTAGTTGTTACGAGTATACTACTGTCTCTTTATCAACCAGTGTACAGTGCGGTAGTTCACGGCTGTGGCTACCTCTGTGTCGGCAGTCGGCAGGCAGTCCGTCCATCCATAATTGTATTATAATATATACCACCTAACCGTGGTTTTTTTTTCATTCTTTATACCGTCATAGTGTCATACTAGTTGTTACGAGTATACTACTATCTCTTTATCAACCAGTGTACAGTGCGGTAGTTCACGGCTGTGGCTACCTCTGTGTCGGAACTCGGCAGGCAGTCCGTCCATCCATAATTGTATTATTATAATATATACCACCTAACCGTGGTTTTTTTTTCATTCTTTATACCGTCATAGTGTCATACTAGTTGTTACGAGTATACTACTATCTCTTTATCAACCAGTGTACAGTGCGGTAGTTCACGGCTGTGGCTACCTCTGTGTCGGCAGTCGGCAGGCAGTCCGTCCATCCATAATTGTATTATAATATATACCACCTAACCGTGGTTTTTTTTTCATTCTTTATACCGTCATAGTGTCATACTAGTTGTTACGAGTATACTACTATCTCTTTATCAACCAGTGTACAGTGCGGTAGTTCACGGCTGTGGCTACCTCTGTGTCGGCAGTCGGCAGGCAGTCCGTCCATCCATAATTGTATTATAATATATACCACCTAACCGTGGTTTTTTTTTCATTCTTTATACCGTCATAGTCAGTCATACTAGTTGTTACGAGTATACTACTATCTCTTTATCAACCAGTGTACAGTGCGGTAGTTCACGGCTGTGGCTACCTCTGTGTCGGCACTCGGCAGGCAGTCCGTCCATCCATAATTGTATTATAATATATACCACCTAACCGTGGTTTTTTTTTCATTCTTTATACCGTCATAGTCAGTCATACTAGTTGTTACGAGTATACTACTATCTCTTTATCAACCAGTGTACAGTGCGGTAGTTCACGGCTGTGGCTACCTCTGTGTCGGCACTCGGCAGGCAGTCCGTCCAATCATAATTGTATTACAATATATACCACCTAACCGTGGTTTTTTTTTCATTCTTTATACCGTCGTCATACTAGTTGTTACGAGTATACTACTATCTCTTTATCAACCAGTGTACAGTGCGGTAGTTCACGGCTGTGGCTACCTCTGTGTCGGCACTCGGCAGGCAGTCCGTCCATCCATAATTGTATTATATACCACCTAACCGTGGTTTTTTTATACCACCTAACCGTGGCAGTCCGTCCATAATTGTATACTAGTATCCAATCCATCCATCTCCATTGTTTACCTGAGGTGCCTTTTAGTTCTGCCTATAAAATATGGAGAACAAAAAAGTTGAGGTTCCAAAATTAGGGAAAGATCAAGATCCACTTCCACCTCGTGCTGAAGCTGCTGCCACTAGTCATGGCCGAGACGATGAAATGCCAGCAACGTCGTCTGCCAAGGCCGATGCCCAATGTCATAGTACAGAGCATGTCAAATCCAAAACACCAAATATCAGAAAAAAAAGGACTCCAAAACCTAAAATAAAATTGTCGGAGGAGAAGCGTAAACTTGCCAATATGCCATTTACCACACGGAGTGGCAAGGAACGGCTGAGGCCCTGGCCTATGTTCATGGCTAGTGGTTCAGCTTCACATGAGGATGGAAGCACTCAGCCTCTCGCTAGAAAACTGAAAAGACTCAAGCTGGCAAAAGCACCGCAAAGAACTGTGCGTTCTTTGAAATCCCAAATCCACAAGGAGAGTCCAATTGTGTCGTTTGCGATGCCTGACCTTCCCAACACTGGACGTGAAGAGCATGCGCCTTCCACTATTTGCATGCCCCCTGCAAGTGCTGGAAGGAGCACCCGCAGTCCAGTTCCTGATAGTCAGATTGAAGATGTCAGTGTTGAAGTACACCAGGATGAGGAGGATATGGGTGTTGCTGGCGCTGGGGAGGAAATTGACCAGGAGGATTCTGATGGTGAGGTGGTTTGTTTAAGTCAGGCACCCGGGGAGACACCTGTTGTCCGTGGGAGGAATATGGCCGTTGACATGCCAGGTGAAAATACCAAAAAAATCAGCTCTTCGGTGTGGAGGTATTTCACCAGAAATGCGGACAACAGGTGTCAAGCCGTGTGTTCCCTTTGTCAAGCTGTAATAAGTAGGGGTAAGGACGTTAACCACCTCGGAACATCCTCCCTTATACGTCACCTGCAGCGCATTCATAATAAGTCAGTGACAAGTTCAAAAACTTTGGGTGACAGCGGAAGCAGTCCACTGACCAGTAAATCCCTTCCTCTTGTAACCAAGCTCACGCAAACCACCCCACCAACTCCCTCAGTGTCAATTTCCTCCTTCCCCAGGAATGCCAATAGTCCTGCAGGCCATGTCACTGGCAAGTCTGACGAGTCCTCTCCTGCCTGGGATTCCTCCGATGCATCCTTGCGTGTAACGCCTACTGCTGCTGGCGCTGCTGTTGTTGCCGCTGGGAGTCGATGGTCATCCCAGAGGGGAAGTCGTAAGCCCACTTGTACTACTTCCAGTAAGCAATTGACTGTTCAACAGTCCTTTGCGAGGAAGATGAAATATCACAGCAGTCATCCTACTGCAAAGCGGATAACTGAGTCCTTGACAACTATGTTGGTGTTAGACGTGCGTCCGGTATCCGCCGTTAGTTCACAGGGAACTAGACAATTTATTGAGGCAGTGTGCCCCCGTTACCAAATACCATCTAGGTTCCACTTCTCTAGGCAGGCGATACCGAGAATGTACACGGACGTCAGAAAAAGACTCACCAGTGTCCTAAAAAATGCAGTTGTACCCAATGTCCACTTAACCACGGACATGTGGACAAGTGGAGCAGGGCAGGGTCAGGACTATATGACTGTGACAGCCCACTGGGTAGATGTATGGACTCCCGCCGCAAGAACAGCAGCGGCGGCACCAGTAGCAGCATCTCGCAAACGCCAACTCTTTCCTAGGCAGGCTACGCTTTGTATCACCGCTTTCCAGAATACGCACACAGCTGAAAACCTCTTACGGCAACTGAGGAAGATCATCGCGGAATGGCTTACCCCAATTGGACTCTCCTGTGGATTTGTGGCATCGGACAACGCCAGCAATATTGTGTGTGCATTAAATATGGGCAAATTCCAGCACGTCCCATGTTTTGCACATACCTTGAATTTGGTGGTGCAGAATTTTTTAAAAAACGACAGGGGCGTGCAAGAGATGCTGTCGGTGGCCAGAAAAATTGCGGGACACTTTCGGCGTACAGGCACCACGTACAGAAGACTGGAGCACCACCAAAAACTACTGAACCTGCCCTGCCATCATCTGAAGCAAGAAGTGGTAACGAGGTGGAATTCAACCCTCTATATACTTCAGAGGTTGGAGGAGCAGCAAAAGGCCATTCAAGCCTATACAATTGAGCACGATATAGGAGATGGAATGCACCTGTCTCAAGTGCAGTGGAGAATGATTTCAACGTTGTGCAAGGTTCTGATGCCCTTTGAACTTGCCACACGTGAAGTCAGTTCAGACACTGCCAGCCTGAGTCAGGTCATTCCCCTCATCAGGCTTTTGCAGAAGAAGCTGGAGGCATTGAAGAAGGAGCTAACACGGAGCGATTCCGCTAGGCATGTGGGACTTGTGGATGCAGCCCTTAATTCGCTTAACAAGGATTCACGGGTGGTCAATCTGTTGAAATCAGAGCACTACATTTTGGCCACCGTGCTCGATCCTAGATTTAAAGCCTACCTTGGATCTCTCTTTCCGGCAGACACAGGTCTGCTGGGGTTGAAAGACCTGCTGGTGACAAAATTGTCAAGTCAAGCGGAACGCGACCTGTCAACATCTCCTCCTTCACATTCTCCCGCAACTGGGGGTGCGAGGAAAAGGCTCAGAATTCCGAGCCCACCCGCTGGCGGTGATGCAGGGCAGTCTGGAGCGACTGCTGATGCTGACATCTGGTCCGGACTGAAGGACCTGACAACGATTACGGACATGTCGTCTACTGTCACTGCATATGATTCTCTCAACATTGATAGAATGGTGGAGGATTATATGAGTGACCGCATCCAAGTAGGCACGTCACACAGTCCGTACTTATACTGGCAGGAAAAAGAGGCAATTTGGAGGCCCTTGCACAAACTGGCTTTATTCTACCTAAGTTGCCCTCCCACAAGTGTGTACTCCGAAAGAGTGTTTAGTGCCGCCGCTCACCTTGTCAGCAATCGGCGTACGAGGTTACATCCAGAAAATGTGGAGAAGATGATGTTCATTAAAATGAATTATAATCAATTCCTCCGCGGAGACATTGACCAGCAGCAATTGCCTCCACAAAGTACACAGGGAGCTGAGATGGTGGATTCCAGTGGGGACGAATTGATAATCTGTGAGGAGGGGGATGTACACGGTGATATATCGGAGGGTGAAGATGAGGTGGACATCTTGCCTCTGTAGAGCCAGTTTGTGCAAGGAGAGATTAATTGCTTCTTTTTTGGGGGGGGTCCAAACCAACCCGTCATATCAGTCACAGTCGTGTGGCAGACCCTGTCACTGAAATGATGGGTTGGTTAAAGTGTGCATGTCCTGTTTTGTTTATACAACATAAGGGTGGGTGGGAGGGCCCAAGGATAATTCCATCTTGCACCTCTTTTTTCTTTTCTTTTTCTTTGCATCATGTGCTGATTGGGGAGGGTTTTTTGGAAGGGACATCCTGCGTGACACTGCAGTGCCACTCCTAGATGGGCCCGGTGTTTGTGTCGGCCACTAGGGTCGCTAATCTTACTCACACAGCTACCTCATTGCGCCTCTTTTTTTCTTTGCGTCATGTGCTGTTTGGGGAGGGTTTTTTGGAAGGGACATCCTGCGTGACACTGCAGTGCCACTCCTAGATGTGCCCGGTGTTTGTGTCGGCCACTAGGGTCGCTAATCTTACTCACACAGTCAGCTACCTCATTGCGCCTCTTTTTTTCTTTGCGTCATGTGCTGTTTGGGGAGGGTTTTTTGGAAGGGCCATCCTGCGTGACACTGCAGTGCCACTCCTAGATGGGCCCGGTGTTTGTGTCGGCCACTAGGGTCGCTAATCTTACTCACACAGCTACCTCATTGCGCCTCTTTTTTTCTTTGCGTCATGTGCTGTTTGGGGAGGGTTTTTTGGAAGGGACATCCTGCGTGACACTGCAGTGCCACTCCTAGATGGGCCCGGTGTTTGTGTCGGCCACTAGGGTCGCTTATCTTACTCACACAGCGACCTCGGTGCAAATTTTAGGACTAAAAATAATATTGTGAGGTGTGAGGTATTCAGAATAGACTGAAAATGAGTGTAAATTATGGTTTTTGAGGTTAATAATACTTTGGGATCAAAATGACCCCCAAATTCTATGATTTAAGCTGTTTTTTAGTGTTTTTGGAAAAAAACACCCGAATCCAAAACACACCCGAATCCGACAAAAATAATTCGGTGAGGTTTTGCCAAAACGCGTTCGAACCCAAAACACGGCCGCGGAACCGAACCCAAAACCAAAACACAAAACCCGAAAAATTTCAGGCGCTCATCTCTAGTAAAAAGGTGACCCGTGCATTGTATCCAGGTGACCCATGCACTGCATCCAGGTGACCCGTGCATTGGCCCTCATTCCGAGTTGTTCGCTCGCTAGATACTTTTAGCAGAAATGCAAACACAAAGCCTTCGCCCTCTGGGAGTGTATCTTAGCATAGCAGAGTTGCTAACAAAAGCAATTTCCTTGCAGTTTCTGAGTAGCTCCAGACCTACTCCTAGATTGCGATCATCTCAGTCCGTTTAGCTCCTGGTTTGACGTCACAAACACACCCTGCGTCCAACCAGCCACTCCCCCGTTTCTCCAGACACTCCTGCGTTTTTACCGAGCACGCCTGTGTTTTTTAGTACACTCCCTGAAAATGGCCAGTTTCCGCCCAGAAACACCCACTTTCTGTCAATCAGCAGAGCGATTGAAAAGCTTTGTTCGCCTGTAAGTATAATAGCATAGTTTTGAGTAAACTTGCTTAGCGCGTGCGCCCTGAGATGCATACGCATGCGCAGAACTGACGGATTTTAGCCTATTAGCAATTCTGCTAAAATTAGCAGCGAGCGAACAACTCGGAATGAGGGCCATTGTATCCAGGTTACCCATGCATTGTATCCAGGTGACCCGTGCATTGTATTCAGGTGACCCGTGCATTGTATTCAGGTGACCCGTGCACTGGATCCGGGTTACCCGTGCACTGTATCCGGGTTACCCGTGCACTGTATCCAAGTGACCTGTGCGCTGTATCCGGGTTACCCGTGCATTGTATCCAAGTGACCCGTGCATTGTATCCAGGTGACCCGTGCACTGTATCCAGGTGACCCGTGCACTGTATCCAGGTGACCCGTGCACTGTATCCAGGTGACCCGTGCACTGTATCCATGTGACCCGTGCACTGTATCCAGGTGACCCGTGCATTGTATCCGAGTGACCCGTGCACTGTATCCAGGTCACCCGTGCATTCTATATAGGTTACCCGTGCATTGTATCCAGGTTACCCGTGCATTGTATCCAGGTTACCCGTGCACTGTATCCAGGATACCCGTGCACTGTATCCAGGTTACCCGTGCACTGTATCCAGGTTACCCGTGCACTGTATCCAGGTGACCCGTGCATTGTATCCGAGTGACCCGTGCACTGTATCCGGGTTACCCGTGAACTGTATCCAGGTCACCCGTGCATTCTATATAGGTTACCCGTGCATTGTATCCAGGTTACCCGTGCACTGTATCCAGGTTACCCGTGCACTGTATCCAGGTTACCCGTGCACTGTATCCAGGTTACCCGTGCACTGTATCCAGGTTACCCGTGCACTGTATCCAGGTTACCCGTGCACTCACCCGTGCATTCTATATAGGTTACCCGTGCATTGTATCCAGGTTACCCGTGCACTGTATCCAGGTTACCCGCGCACTGTATCCAGGTTACCCGCGCACTGTATCCAGGTTACCCGTGCACTGTATATAGATTACTCGTGCACTGTATCCAGGTTACCCGTGCCTTGTATATAGGTTACCCGTGCACTGTATCCTGGTTACCCGTGACTTGTATATAGGTTACCCGTGCATTGTATCCAGGTTACCAGAGCATTGTATCCAGGTTACCCGCGCACTGTATCCAGGTTACCCGCGCACTGTATCCAGGTTACCCGCGCACTGTATCCAGGTTACCCGCGCACTGTATCCAGGTTACCCGCGCACTGTATCCAGGTTACCCGCGCACTGTATCCAGGTTACCCGCGCACTGTATCCAGGTTACCCGCGCACTGTATCCAGGTTACCCGTGCACTGTATCCAGGTTACCCGTGCACTGTATATAGGTTACCCGTGCACTGTATCCAGGTTACCCGTGCCTTGTATATAGGTTACCCGTGCACTGTATCCTGGTTACCCGTGACTTGTATATAGGTTGCCCGTGCATTGTATCCAGGTTACCAGAGCATTGTATCCAGGTTACCAGAGCATTGTATCCAGGTTACCCGTGCACTGTATCCAGGTTACCCGTGCACTGTATCCAGGTTACCCGTGCACTGTATCCAGGTTACCCATGCATTGTATCCAGGTTACCCGTGCATTGTACCTTTCCACATTGCTGATGCAAATAAGACACATATTTTGTGGAAAAGTCTCTGGCTTGATGCGGCTCTGTCACAAAATCATTGGTGCTCCACACGGGGCCATTTTGCACAGTTTGCAGATAGATGTACATGGACACATGTGTATAAGCATGTTCTCTTATTAATATACAGAATATAGAAGAGTGGACCTGCACAAACACTCCAAGCAGTCACTTCCTATTGTACGTTTACTGACATGCCAGCGACACCTCATTGTGGCAGCTTCCACCAGACCAGCGTATAAACACAAGGCAGAGATCAAACAGTATTAGCCTGGTGGATCATTTCCAATTACTACTCAGTCACACAGAGGATTTCATTATACCGGGCTTAGACTGAATAACATGTTATTAGTAGAAGGGAAAGCACTAGTATTACATGGAGCAGTGGAACGGAGGACGCTGCTGTGGGGCTCAGCTACTGAGACGCAGGTTCCTGACAGAGGACTGACAGCTCCTGCCGCTGCTAAAATAGGATTTATTATGAGAACAATAGCTGTTAATGTTATTAGCCGCCACTGTTCTGAAGGGTGAACCCTGCGGGGGGGTTAGATGTTACCCCAGGGCAGATAAAGGGTTGGTTTGTATATTTTGGGTCTGCAGCAGGTCTCCTGCAGAGCACAGCGTATAATCTGGATACAGTCAGTCTTATGGGTCAAATGTGTCTTTTAAAAATTCTCAGATGGGAACAGAAACAATATTTTCTTAACACGTTAGTTCATCTTGTGAAACCTCATAAAGGGCCACAAGAACCGCGTTTCCGCTGAGCTTGGAAGCGCATCGCCTTTATATGGTTAATAAGCCAGATCACTTCTGTTATGTCATTTGAGAGGCTAATGATTTCTTTCATTTACAGTCATTTAAGTTATAAAACCTAGAAATGAGACCTCAGCGCTGTCCCTAGTGGCCAACAGTAACCATAGCAGTGTTACCAATGCAAACAGCATACAAGAACTCTAATAATAACAATAATATTATTTATATAGCGCTCTTTCTCCAACAGGACTAAAAGGTGCAATCAGCGCTGTGACCACAATGATAAGCCCCTACCATTATATCAGGCGTCACACGGTATATGATAAAATAAACATGAACACATTTATCAAATGCACAGCGTTTTGTGTGTACTGTGCACATAACAAGTATGCGATATATTATAGCAATAGCAATCAATATAATATAACAATAGCGATAAGTATAGGCGCATTCCTGGAGAGGGGTCTCACTGTGACAAAGTGCGGCCCCGTTTATTTATATCATAGTGACCTTACCCAGAGGCTCATCCGCAATATGTAACATTAGCGCACCTCATTCTCCAGTACACAGCCTGTCAGAGAGGCTTCACATACTCTGGGGTACATTTACTAAGATTCGTATTTTCCCGTTTCAGGTCAAAGTTCAATCACGAATGACATCGACAGTGTAAAATTGCAACTTTTTGAATTGATTACGATGGATTTACTAAGCTGTCGTATTCGGGTTTTTCTTTTGTTCCGATGTCGATGTCATTCGTGGTTTTTTACCTATTTTTACGGCAGTGATTAGCAAAACACTGCCGACTTTTTTTACAATCAATCTCGGCCGGATCTGTGTGATCCGTGCTGGGGTTTATTTATTTATTTTTTTAAATTAAACACTGTAAAATAATTAAAAAAAATGCGTGGGGTCCCCCCTCCTAAGCATAACCAGCCTCGGGCTCTTTGAGCCGATCCTGGTTGCAAAAATATGGGGGGGGAAATGACAGGGGTTCCCCCATATTTAAGCAACCAGCATCGGGCTCTGCGCCTGGTCCTGGTCCCAAAAATACGGGGGACAAAAAGAGTAGGGGTCCCCCGTATTTTTAAAACCAGCACCGGGCTCCACTAGCTGGACAGATAATGCCACAGCCGGGGGTCACTTTGATATAGTGCCCTGCGGCCGTGGCATCAAAAATCCAACTAGTCACTCCTGGCCGGGGTACCCTGGGGGAGTGGGGACCCCTTCAATCAAGGGGTCCCCCCCCCAGCCACCCAAGGGCCAGGGGTGAAGCCCGAGGCTGTCCCCCCCCATCCAATGGGCTGCGGATGGGGAGGCTGATAGCCTTTGTTGTAAAAGAAAAGATATTGTTTTTAGTAGCAGTACTACAAGGCCCAGCAAGCCTCCCCCGCATGCTGGTACTTGGAGAACCACAAGTACCAGCATGCGACGGAAAAACGGGCCCGCTGGTACCTGTAGTACTACTACTAAAAAAATACCCAAAAAAAGACAAGACACACACACCGTGAAAGTATAATTTTATTACATACATACACACATACATACATACATACTTACCTTAAGTTCCCACGCAGGTCGGTCCTCTTCTCCAGTAGAATCCAAGGGGTACCTGTTGAAGAAATTATACTCACGAGATCCAGGGGTCCAGGCTCCTCGGGAAATCCAGGGGTAATCCACGTACTTGCATAAAATAAGAAAACGGAAAGCCGAGCCACGAACTGAAAGGGGCCCCATGTTTTCACATGGGACTCCTTTCCACGAATGCCAGAAACCCACTCTGACTGATGTCTAAGTGGGTTTCTTCAGCCAATCAGGGAGTGCCACGTTGTAGCACTCTCCTGATCAGCTGTGTGCTCCTGTCCTCACTGACAGGCAGCACACGGCAGTGTTACAATGTAGCGCCTATGCGCTACATTGTAACCAATGATGGGAACTTTCTGCCCTGCGGTTGACCTAAAGTGACGTCACCGCTGAGCAGAAAGTTCCCATCATTGGTTACAATGTAGCGCATAGGCGCTACATTGTAACACTGCCGTGTGCTGCCTGTCAGTGAGGACAGGACCACACAGCTGATCAGGAGAGTGCTACAACGTGGCACTCCCTGATTGGCTGAAGAAACCCACTTAGACAGAAGTCAAAGTGGGTTTCTGGCATTCGTGGAAAGGTGACCCATGTGCAAACATGGGTCCCCTTTCAGTTCGTGGTCGGGACACCGTTTTGTTTTTTTTGTCAAGTACGTGGATTACCCCTGGATTTCCCGAGGAGCCTGGACCCCTGGATCTCGTGAGTATAATTTCTTCAACAGGTACCCCTTGGATTCTACTGGAGAAGAGGACCGACCTGCGTGGGAACTTAAGGTAAGTATGTATGTATGTGTGTATGTATGTAATAAAATTATACTTTCACGGTGTGTGTGTCTTGTCTTTTTTGGGGTATTTTTTTAGTAGTAGTACTACAGGTACCAGCGGGCCCGTTTTCCCGTCGCATGCTGGTACTTGTGGTTCTCCAAGTACCAGCATGCGGGGGAGGCTTGCTGGGCCTTGTAGTACTGCTACTAAAAACAATATCTTTTCTTTTACAACAAAGGCTATCAGCCTCCCCATCCGCAGCCCATTGGATGGGGGGGGACAGCCTCGGGCTTCACCCCTGGCCCTTGGGTGGCTGGGGGGGGGGGACCCCTTGATTGAAGGGGTCCCCACTCCCCCAGGGTACCCCGGCCAGGGGTGACTAGTTGGATTTTTGATGCCACGGCCGCAGGGCACTATATAAAAGTGACCCCCGGCTGTGGCATTATCTGTCCAGCTAGTGGAGCCCGGTGCTGGTTTTAAAAATACGGGGGACCCCTACTCTTTTTGTCCCCCGTATTTTTGGGACCAGGACCAGGCGCAGAGCCCGATGCTGGTTGCTTAAATATGGGGGAACCCCTGTCATTTTTTTCCCCATATTTCTGCAACCAGGATCGGCTCAAAGAGCCCGAGGCTGGTTATGCTTAGGAGGGGGGACCCCACGCAATTTTTTTTTAAAAAATAAGGACTTTCCCACCCCTTCCCACTGATATACATGCACGGATCTCATGGATCCGTGCATGCCTATCCAATCACGAATAAAAAAAAAAGGTCTGTTTTTTTTTAGCACTTTTTTACGAGTTGTAATTTTTCACGGCAGTGTTTGTTCTTTTTTTGCTTTGCACTTCTTAGTAAATGACCGAGATTCATACTTAAACAGCCGCGTTTTGACCGATGGTGTATTCATTCGTAATTTTTTACCTGAACTTGCAAAAAATTACGAATGCCCTCATCACTGCCGTGATTAGTGCTTAGTAAATTACCGAGATGACACTTTGATGAAAAAACGGCATCTCGGTCAAAATCGGGAGCTTAGTAAATTTCCCCCTCTGAGTCAGACATGTGTTATGTAATTAACAGGGAGATAGACAGACAGATGATAGATAGATAGATAGATAGATAGATAGATAGATAGATAGATAGATAGATAGATAGATAGGTTAGCAACAGACAAACCTACAGTATGAAGATTCTTACTGACAATTTTTAAAAACCTTCCTGACACATTCCAATTACTGACATCCGACAATGAAACAACAATTTGCCCAGAAATGAAAGTGAAGAAGAACTACAATACCAACAACAATATATCACAGTGTAGTGGAGCACAGCCCTCAAGCGTCATATAATTCCTGATGTAATAAAGCTACAGCTAATATAAAGTACTGTGTTAATGCTACGGGTAATATAAAGTACTGTTGTAATGCTATAGGTAATATAAAGTACTGTGTTAATGATACAGGTAATATAAAGTACTGTGTTAATGCTATAGGTAATATAAAGTACTTTGGTAATGCTATGGGCAATATAAAGTACTGTATTAATGCTACAGGTAATATAAAGTACTTTGGTAATGCTATGGGTAATATAAAGTACTGTGGTAATGTTATAGGTAATATAAAGAACTGTGTTAATGCTACAGGTAATATAAAGTACTGTGGTAATGCTAAAGGTAATTTAAAGTACTATGCTAATGCTACAGGTAATATAAAGTACTGTGTTAATGCTATAGGTAATATAAAGTACTTTGGTAATGCTACGGGTAATATAAAGTACTGTTGTAATGCTATAGGTAATATAAAGTACTGTGTTAATGATACAGGTAATATAAAGTACTGTGTTAATGCTATAGGTAATATAAAGTACTTTGGTAATGCTATGGGCAATATAAAGTACTGTATTAATGCTACAGGTAATATAAAGTACTTTGGTAATGCTATGGGTAATATAAAGTACTGTGGTAATGTTATAGGTAATATAAAGAACTGTGTTAATGCTACAGGTAATATAAAGTACTGTGGTAATGCTAAAGGTAATTTAAAGTACTATGCTAATGCTACAGGTAATATAAAGTACTGTGTTAATGCTACAGGTAATATAAAGTACTCCTTTCTTATATAACAAATACTTTATACAGTCTGCAAGTATTTGTTTTATTTAGTGGACAACATAGTAATTTAACATTGTATATAAACTACTTTGTGTTTCATCAATGACTTTGTCAATATTCCCAAATACCTATAAAAATACATCTTTTACATCCATAGCATTATAATGTTATAGTAACATAGTACAGTAACACATAGAAAGTGACGGCAGATAAGAACCACTTGGCCCATCTAGTCTGCCCCTTTCCTAACCTTTTGGTAACCTCAACCCTATTTGATCCTTATTTCTTTGTAACATTGTCACATTGACCAGAAAATGACAGTAAGGCAGAATAACATAAAACAGAAATCAGATGAGTAAAGAAAACATTCTTATTTGTAGATGTAAATGTATATGTATTTGCATATTGGAATTTAGCTGACCCAATGACATCACTGCAATGTCCGGCTGCGCACATCACCAGTTCACAATATCCCCTAATTCCCACCTCATCCCTCTATGGGGCGCAGAGAAAAGTTATCGGAGATACTGGTAGCAAATGTAACAAGCACCAACCAAATAGCTCCAAACTGTCATTTTTCAAACGCAGGCTGTAACATGACAGGTAGGGGCTGATTGGCTGGTACTTTACCTTTCTCTCTAAGACTTAGTACGTAGACCCCAAAGTGCCTTTGCCTGACTGTTCTGGAGGCACTTTGCAGACATTGCGCTGTACTGAATTCCCCTAGAAGGTGGTAATTCAAATAGCAGCAATGTGTTGTCATATGTGACTGTGCACATAACCGCTTATTATTATTATTACCACATTATTTATATAGAGCACACATATGCTGCAGCGCTTTACAGAGAATATTTGGCCATTCAGATCAGTCCCTGCCCCAGTGGAGCTTACACTCTATATTCCGAATCACATGTACACACACACATTCACGCTAGAGTTAATTTTGTTGGGATCCAATTAACCTACCAGTATATTTTTGGATTGTGGGAGAAAACCGGAATACCCGGAGGAAACCCACACAAGTGCGGGGAGAACATACAAACTCCACACAGTTAGGGCCATGGAGGGAATCGAACTCATGACCTCAGTGCTGAGTGGCAGTAAGGCTAACCATTACACCATCTGTACTGCCTGTTATTATGGTCCCCCAACATTGCATATTTCCCTGTGCACCTCTATGGGGTAAAGTGCTGGACAAAGGACACCTTGCCCCCGCCCTTATTACACTTACACTGCTGATTGCTGCGTTGTACAAGTAATTACAACAATCACTGTACACACACATGTAACGGGCACTGTCTGTAGTATACTGCGCTGATTACAATGAATAATCACTGGTACATAGAGTTACTCAGCTCCCCCATGAAGACAGTCTGTTCAAGCATTTGGGTCTAGTAGTTTCTGCAAAGGTTGGATGTGCCCTGCTTATATCTCCCAGGTATGTTTGCTGGCATTTCCCCTGGATAGCTCATCTATAAATAGATGCTATGTTTTAGCACATTATTAATAATCTCTGCAGCCGGCTGTGAGCCCTGGATGGAGCCAATGCTAGTGCCCAATCCCTACAGCCCAGTGACACAGTGCAATGAGACTGAAGAACAGCACAGAGCTGACACACTCTTTCTTCTGTACCCACATTATATTTATGCAGTTGCACCCTAGACTGTGCACCACTACACTGTGTACCCCTAGACTGTGCTGTGCACCACTACACTGTGCACCCCCTACACTGTGCACCCATAGAGTGCTTAGACTGTGCACCCCCTAGACTGTGCACTCTACAGACTGCGCACCCTACAGACTGTGCATCCCTTAAACTGTGCACCCTCCAGACTGTGCACCCCCTAGACTGGATACATGTAACATTTCCCCCCCCCACTGATACCTTACACCACATCCTCCAGATGAGAGATACAGTAAGTTGGCATTAGAGAGAGGGACACTTACCTTCTGCAGCCACTGAGTGTAATTCTCCATCACATGCTCCAGGTGCTGGATCTTCTGGGTGGAAAAGTCCTGCTCCATCTGGGGGGCATCCCTCTGCAGGGAGTTGGTGTTGTACTGGTCTGTGGTGGCCGCCCCGGGGCAGCTGCCCTCCTGCTCGGGCAGGATGAAGGTGTAGGTGCACTGGCCATGCTGGATGCGGCTGGATCTCCTGCCGCTGGCGTCCGCCGCTTTCCTCAGCACGTTGCACTGTGCGCACACCAGCAGCGCTGCGCCAAGCGCAATCAGGACGCAGGATGCCATCTGGCTGCAAACGCGCAGAGCCAAGAATTGTAACAGCAACGCAGATCTGCGAGTTCCCTTCCAACCGGTGCAATTGTAGTAAAATCAAATCCTACAGATGCACAATTATTATTGCACCCCTTGTGATATCTCCAGCTCCAATGGATGTGCAAAGCCTGGTCCCTTCCCCGTACCCTGGCGGCTGCTGCTGCTCTTCCCTCTCAGCCCCTGGTGTGGAGGCTGCTGCATGTACACTCAGGCTGGAAGCAGCTCCACAGATGACAGGAATGCTGTGTGTGTGAGTGCGCCCCTATGCATGCCTGGCCGGTGGCTTAGGGGAGAGGGATCAGCTTACAAAGTGGCTGCATGCATGACCTCAATCTGCAGAACAACTCACAGCCTGAGACAAGCTCCAGAAAAAGACACTTTGTCCTTGTCAGTGCATTAAAAGTCAGGAGCTCATTAAATTCCAGTTGTGCTACTTTGTAACTTTGTAACTTTCCTATTTGGTGTTACATGCAATCAATGCAGGTAGCAGAGGGCAGGGCAGGGGGGTGGAAGCAGAGGTGACACCTCTATTGGATTATTGACAGAGGGAAGCTTTCAAGTGAGCTGGGAGATTCTTGTAGTTTGTTCTACACATCAATAATGTGACATAGTGTAGTGTCTGTCAGGCTGTGAGTGACACAGAGACAGGTCATGGTCATTCAGAGGCGAGCTACAGGCCAGGCGCTGTATAATGGTCTGTAGTCAGTGTGTAACATTCATGAGATCTTACACTAAAGCCCCAGCAACCAGTCAGACAGTACTGTACATTGGGGGTTCATTCAGATCTGATTGCCGCTTTGCGTTTTCAGCCGAACTGCGCATGCGTATGCACTGCAATGCACAGGCTCGACGGATGGCTGCAAAGGGGAACGCCGGTCAGCGACGGGTTTGTGCGAAGAATCCATTCGCGCGGGCGTTCGCAAGGAGCTTGACAGAAAGAGGGCATTTGTGGGTGGCAAACTGACCGTTTTCTGGGAGTGGTTGGAAAAACGCAGGCGTGTCCATGCGTTTGCAGGGCGGGTGTCTGACGTCAAATCTGGTCCCGAACAGGCTGCTGTGATCGCAGCAGCTGAGTAAGTCCTGGGCTGCGCAGAGACTGCACAAAATCAGTTTGTGCAGCTCTGCTACACAGGCGATCGCACACTAGCAAAGCGAAAATACACTCCCCCTGTAGTCGGCGACTATCTGAACGCAGGACGGCAAAAATTGCTGCCTAGCAATCAGATCTGAATGACCCCCATTTATCTCATTTGAATTAGTCACATGTTAGTATATAGGGGGCTATTCAATGAAAAGCGAAATTCTGTGATGGGCCGGTGGAGTGTTGTGGATTCGCTGGTAATGGCAAAACGTTGCAACCGCAACATCACTCCTTTTGCATCACGTCCCTATTGAGGTGCGCAGTAAAAGGAGAAGGGTTTCACTGCCTTAATTAGTTATCCACAGCGCGGAATTCAAAATTGCACGCAATTCTGTCTGCGTATGGTTCTTGCGCATTCTGTGGGGAGTGCTTACCCAACTCAGCACCTACGACCAATTCAGAGATGTACGGATCTTAAGCTGGGTACACGCTGGAGCGATGTCGGGCCAATTTGCCGCTTCGTAACGACTAATCGCTTACATCGCTCAGTGTGTACGGGTGATCACGCGCTTCCGCGGTTGCTAGCGACAGTTGCTAGGTTTGAAGTACTGCACAGCAAATCTAGCGATATCGCTAGCGACCTTATTTATGCTCATGAAGAACGGAACATGATTGTTCCGTCCTTCATTAAACTTGTTCTAATGTGTACAGACAATCACCCCTCAAGGGCACATTATGTAATTGGGCGTTATCAAGTAGGATATCTCCAAGTATAGGGATGTTGTAGATGCATGCCGCTGCCGCTGATGATGACTGCCCCACTGGAGCTTACGATCTATATTTCCTAACACTGGAAACACACACACACACACACACACACACACACACACACACACACACACACAATTTACCCTTCTGTGTACCAGTACAATTTTGGTGATGAAATGAAATTTAGACAAACACGGGGAGAACATACAAACTTTATACAATTAAAGCCTTGGTGGACATCAAAACCAAGACCTCTGTGCTGTAAAGCAGCAATGCTAACCATTACACCAACCGTACTGTCCCAAGAAATTAATGTAAATAATTCACGATGACCGTCCAAGCCGTAAGTGTGAATATATAAACATGAATGTAAATATGTACTGATTGTAAAATTTATTTGTAAATAATACCCCAAATGCTATCTGCAGACCACCATTGTGACATCAGGGGTGTAAGTATTGGCCAGAGGTACAGGAGACGTGGAGGTATACAGCAGATGCCAGATGTGTGTGTCCGCCATCTTGATCTACCTACATGAAGCCACGCAGAGAGAAGACACTTCCTGCCCACTGGGGTAGGGGTTTGGCATAGCAGAAAAATACAGAACACTGGGGGATCACAGCTCTGAGCGCAAATGATGAACACATGACCACCGGGACCTAGAAGACGCCACTACAGCTGCCATGAAAAGAAAAGTCACCCCTGGGCCAGTAGGGACATACGCCAACATTCTAACATGCCGACATTTCATTACTGTCTACATGATGAACAGTGCCGTTTCTTGAGGCAGGCGAGCTAAGCGATCGCACAGGTCACCCACCGCGGTACTTTGTATCTGCTTTCTGCTCCCCCTCCTCCTTCTTCCCTACTCCTCCGCTCGGGTAGACGGAGTTTTGCGGATTGACGAGGTTGCGACGTGACGTCATGTCGCAACCGTGTCATTCAGCAAAATTCTGCCCCACCATGCGGAGTAGTACTAGGGAAGAGGGAGGAGTGGCGCTTAATATGATGGATTTTTTTTCTTTCCTGTGGTGGCCGAGGTCTGTTGTTGCAGGGTCAAAAACTGGGGTGTAACGTTGTCTTTTCCTGTGAGGCCACGCCTATTTTAAGTGAGGCCATGCCCCCTCACTGGGAGCGTGCGCACAATATATATTTTATTTTATGTCTATGAAGGGGGGGGTGTGCAATTTTGAATGTCTGGGGGGAAAGGCGCAATTTTTAAATGCTGGCACTGGGAGCCCAATTGTCTAGAAATAGCCCTGATGATGAATGTCGACATAACATACTGTATCGTACCATACCCCTATGGAGTGTAAGAGGAGTAGTAAAAACACAAATGCTGCAACTGAAATCCACATGTAATTCTGAACGTGCCATCCTGCCCGGCATGTTCTCTTCCCATACCGCTCTCATGCTTCCACACAGATACAAATGTTCATAAGAGCATCTAGAGCAGAGGTGGGGAACCTTTTTTCTACCAAGGGCCATTTGGATATTTATAAAATCCTTCGGGGGCCATACAAAAATTATCAACTTAAAAATTAGCCTGCCCCCAGTCAGTAGTTATGCCCCCAGTCACTTGTTATGCCCGATTAGATTTGCCCCCAGTCAGTTGTTTTGGCTCATTAGATATGCCCCGTCAGTTGTTATGCCCCCTGTAGTTATGCCCCATTAGATATGCCCCCTGTAGTTATGCCCCAATAGATATGCCCCCTGTAGTTATGCCCCATTAGATATGCCCCCTGTAGTTATGCCCCATTAGATATGGCCCCTGTAGTTATGCCCCATTAGATATGCCCCCTGTAGTTATGCCCCATTAGATATGGCCCCTGTAGTTATGCCCCATTAGATATGCCCCCTGTAGTTATGCCCCATTAGATATGCCCCCTGTAGTTATGCCCCATTAGATATGCCCCCTGTAGTTATGCCTCATTAGATATGGCCCCTGTAGTTATGCCCCATTAGATATGGCCCCTGTAGTTATGCCCCATCAGATATGCCCCCTGTAGTTATGCCCCATCAGATATGCCCCCTGTAGTTATGCCCCATTAAATATGCCCCCTAGTAGTACCGCTTACACACACACATTAAAAGAAAAAAAAACAACACAATGCTCCCCAGCTCTGTTCCTGCTTCTGAACCGCTGCCCTCCCTCTCCTCGAAACTATTGGAGATGTCATGACGTCTCTCCCATAGCGCGGCACAGCCACACATGTAACTGCCTGAGCCAGAAGCTGGAGCTCAGGCCTCCAGCTGCTGCTGAGGAGCCGGGCGTCCGCTGGTGGTAAAATCTCAGCAGGCGCTCGGCATCTCCTCTCGTTTAGGAGAGCCTGGCCGGGCCGGATCAGGTGGCTTTGAGGGCCTTCTACGGCCCTCGGTCCTGAGGTTCCCCACCTCTGATCTAGAGTATCGTGACCACAGCGAGTAAGAGCCTGACAGAGCAGATAAATAGTTACGCACAAACTCAGAATGAAGTGTTATGGATGTGAGTGCAGCACTAGTGACTGTGTGACCGCTGGGTGTGACGCCATTACCACTTATACTGCTGATGAAGCAGTGCAGAACAAATGCACTTTACACAGTGCATGATTCATATTTCCCTTAACTAAGACGGATATGTGATTGCTATTACTGTGCTGTGATGGGTAACGTCTATGGCTATTACTGTGCTGGGATGGGTTACGTCTATGGCTATTATTGTGCTGTGATGGGTAATGGCTATGGCTATTACTGTGCTGTGATGGGTAACGTCTATGGCTATTACAGTGCTATGATGGGTAACGTCTATTGCTATTGCTTTGCCGTGATGGGTAACGTCTATAGCTATTGCTGTGCTGTGATGGGTAACGTCTATGGCTATTGCTGTGCTGTGATGTGTAACATCTACAGCTATTGCTGTGCTGTGATGGGTAACGTCTATGGCTATTTCTGTGGTGTGATGGGTAATGTCTATGGCTATTGTTGTGCTGTGATGGGTTACGTCTATAGCTATTGCTGTGCTGTGATGGGTAACGTCTATAGCTATTGCTGTGCTGTGATGGTAACATCTATAGCTATTGCTGTGCTGTGATGGATAACTTCTATAGCTATTGCTGTGCTGTGATAGGTAACAACTATAGCTATTGTTGTGCTGTGATGGGTAACGTCTATAGCTATTGCTGTGCTGTGATGGGTTACATCATAAGCTATTGCTGTGGTGTGATGGGTAACGTCTATGGCTATTTCTGTGCTGTGATGGGTAACGTCTATAGTTATTGCTGTGCTGTGATGGGTAACGTCTATAGCTATTGCTGTGCTGTGATGAGTAACATCTATAGCTATTGCTAATTACTGTGTGATGGGTTACGTCTATGGCTATTACTGTGCTTTGTTGGGTTACATCTATAGCTATTACTGTGCTGTGTTGGGTTACATCTATGGCTGTTGCTGTGCTGTGATGGGTTACGTCTATAGCTATTGCTGTGCTGTGATGGGTTACATCTATGCTATTGCTGTGCTGTGATGGGTTACGTCTAGTTATTGCTGTGGTGTGATGGGTTACGTGTATGGCTATTGCTGTGCTGTGATGGGTTACGTCTATGGCTATTGATGTGCTGTGATGGGTTACGCCTGTGGCTATTGCTGTGCTATGATGGTTTACGTCTATGGCTATTGCTGTGCTGTGATGGGTAACGTCTATGGCTATTGCTGTGCTGTGATGGGTAACGTCTATGGCTATTGCTGTGCTGTGATGGGTTACATCTATGGCTATTGCTGTGGTGTGATGGGTAACGTCTATAGCTATTACTGTGCTGTGATGGGTAACGTCTATGGCTATTGTTGTGCTGTGATGGGTAACGTCTATGGCTATTGCTGTGCTGTGATGGGTTACGTCTATGGCTATTGCTGTGCTGTGATGGGTTACGTCTGTAGCTATTTCTGTGCTGTGATGGGTAACATCTATAGCCATTGCTGTGCTGTGATAGGTAACGTCTATAGCAATTGCTGTGATGGGTAACATCTATGGCTATTGCTGTGCTGTGATGGGTTACGTCTATAGCTATTGTTGTGCTGTGATGGGTAACGTCTATGGCTATTACAGTGCTGTGATGGGTAACGTCTGTTGCTATTGCTTTGCCGTGATGGGTAACGTCTATAGCTATTGCTGTCCTGTGATGGGTAAAATCTACAGCTATTGCTGTGTTGTGATGGGTAACGTCTATGGCTATTGCTGTGGTGTGATGGGTAATGTCTATGGCTATTGCTGTGCTGTGATGGGTTATGTCTATAGCTATTGCTGTGCTGTGATGGGTAACGTCTATGGCTATTGCTGTGCTGTGATGGTAACATCTATAGCTATTGCTGTGCTGTGATGGATAACTTCTATAGCTATTGCTGTGCTGTGATAGGTAACAACTATAGCTATTGCTGTGCTGTGATGGGTAACGTCTATAGCTATTGCTGTGCTGTGATGGGTTACATCATAAGCTATTGCTGTGGTGTGATGGGTAACGTCTATGGCTATTGCTGTGCTGTGATGGGTAACGTCTATAGCTATTGCTGTGCTGTGATGGGTAACGTCTATAGCTATTGCTGTGATGGGTAACATCTATAGCTATTGCTAATTACTGTGTGATGGGTTACGTCTATGGCTATTACTGTGCTTTGTTGGGTTACATCTATAGCTATTACTGTTCTGTGTTGGGTTACATCTATGGCTGTTGCTGTGCTGTGATGGGTTACGTCTATAGCTATTGCTGTGCTGTGATGGGTTACATCTATGCTATTGCTGTGCTGTGATGGGTTATGTCTAGTTATTGCTGTGGTGTGATGGGTTACGTCTATGGCTATTGCTGTGCTGTGATGGGTTACGTCTATGGCTATTGATGTGCTGTGATGGGTTACGTCTGTGGCTATTGCTGTGCTGTGATGGTTTACGTCTATGGCTATTGCTGTGCTGTGATGGGTAACGTCTATGGCTATTGCTGTGCTGTGATGGGTAACGTCTATGGCTATTGCTGTGCTGTGATGGGTTACGTCTATGGCTATAGCTGTGGTGTGATGGGTAACGTCTATAGCTATTACTGTGCTGTGATGGGTAACGTCTATGGCTATTGTTGTGCTGTGATGGGTAACGTCTATGGCTATTGCTGTGCTGTGATGGGTTACGTCTATGGCTATTGCTGTGCTGTGATGGGTTTTGTCTATAGCTATTACTGTGCTGTGATGGGTTACGTCTATGGCCATTGCTGTGCTGTGATGGGTTACGTCTATAGCTATTACTGTGCTGTGATGGGTTACGTCTATGGCTATTGCTGTGCTGTGATGGGTAACGTTTATAGCTATTGCTGTGCTGTGATGGGTAACGTCTATGGTTATTGCTGTGCTGTGATGGGTTACATCTATAGCTATTACTGTGCTGTGTTGGGTTACGTCTATGGCTATTGCTGTGCTGTGTAACGTCTATAGCTATTGCTGTGCTGTGATACGTCTATGGCTATTGCTGTGCTGTGATGGGTTACGTCTATGGCTATTGCTGTGCTGGGGAACGTCTATAGCAATTGCTGTGATGGGTAACATCTATGGCTATTGCTGTGCTGTGATGGGTTACGTCTGTAGCTATTGCTGTGCTGTGATGGGTAACATCTATAGCTATTGCTGTGCTGTGATAGGTAACGTCTATAGCAATTGCTGTGATGGGTAACATCTATGGCTATTGCTGTGCTGTGATGGGTTACGTCTATAGCTATTGCTGTGCTGTGATGGGTAACAGCTATGGCTATTGCTGTGATGGGTTACGTCTATAGCTATTGCTGTGCTGTGATGGGTAACGTCTATAGCAATTGCTGTGATGGGTAACATCTATGGCTTTTGCTGTGCTGTGATGGGTTACGTCTATAGCTATTGCTGTGCTGTGATGGGTAACGTCTATAGCAATTGCTGTGATGGGTAACATCTATGGCTATTGCTGTGCTGTGATGGGTTACGTCTATGGCTATTGCTGTGCTGTGATGGGTATCGTCTATAGCTATTGCTGTGCTGTGATGGGTTACGTTTATAGCTATTGCTGTGCTGTGATGGGTAACGTCTATGGCTATTGCTGTGGTGTGATGGGTAACGTCTATGGCTATTGCTGTGCAGTGATGGGTAACGTCTATGGCTATTGCTGTGCTGTGATGGGTAACGTCTATGGCTATTGCTGTGCTGTGATGGGTTACATCTATAGATATTGCTGTGGTGTGATGGGTTACGTCTATAGCTATTGCTGTGCTGTGATGGGTAACATCTATAGCTATTGTTGTGGTGTGATGGGTAACGTCTATAGCTATTGCTGTGCTGTGATGGCTAACGTCTATGGCTATTGCTGTGGTGTGATGGGTTACATCTATGGCTATTGCTGTGATGTGATGGGTTACGTCTATAGCTATTGCTGTGGTGTGATGGGTAACGTCTATAGATATTGCTGTGGTGTGATGGGTAACGTCTATAGATATTGCTGTGGTGTGATGGGTTACATCTATAGCTATTGCTGTGGTGTGATGGGTAACGTCTATAGATATTGCTGTGGTGTGATTGGTAACGTCTATAGATATTGCTGTGGTGTGATGGGTTACATCTATAGCTATTGCTGTGGTGTGATGGGTTACATCTATAGATATTGCTGTGCTGTGATGGGTAACGTCTATGGCTATTGCTGTGCTGTGATGGGTAACGTCTATGGCTATTGCTGTGCTGTGATGGGTAACGTCTATGGCTATTGCTGTGCTGTGATGGGTAATGTCTATAGCTATTGCTGTGCTGTGATGGGTAACGTCTATAGCAATTGCTGTGCTGTGATGGGTAACGTCTATGGCTATTGCTGTGCTGTGATGGGTAACGTCTATGGCTATTGCTGTTCTGTGATGGGTAACATCTATGGCTATTGCTGTTCTGTGATGGGTAACGTCTATGGCTATTGCTGTGCTGCGATGGGTAACGTCTATAGCTATTGCTGTGCTGTCTGCAGCAGAGCTTGCGCACAGTACAAATGGGGTCATTTTTTAACACCCGGTTGATATACACATAAACACAATATAGAAATTGTTTGGGCTCAATGCAATCTCATAGTCCGATTCGGAGTTCGATCGATGTCACTTACCGAAGGCACGTACTGTAGGTACTCTCAGCACACAGCGCATGGGCAGGAGCGAATGTACTCATTTTTGCATAACTCTGTACGATTGGGAATTGGACAGGTCTTGGCTGGATATTGGCGTGCAATGGGCGCTCCAGGCCGGGAACTTTTTTTAAAAGATCTATTGTTCATATCGTCTGGTGTGTATGCCTGAACGATGAACGATGTGCGCAGCCGTGGTTCATTCTCGTTCAGGCATTATCTACCGAACATGCAGCTCAACTTTAACTCTATATCGTAAAGCTGCAGGTTCGGGGAGCGCGGGGGATGACGTCACAGAACGAAATAATTCATTATTATCGTTCAGTGTGTATGCACTGGCGATCTCTCCTAATTAGCAATCGTCGATATAGCGCTGATGGGAGGTCGCCTGGTGGGTACCTGGCTTTACACCCAGCATGGAGCAGACGCAAGTCCCAATAGCAATGACAGTTGTGACTGTGGACGGAAAAACAGTGGTCGTGGCGGCCTCCTGCTTGTAGCCACACGGATCCTCCTATTTAGCCGCATGGAAACCCACATTACATAATGAAGTGACTCTGGTTTCCGCAGCTTAACACCAATACTGCCACTTTGCGTCCGTCTCACAGTCAGGCCCCGTGTCTGTATTGGCGGGATGCCGTGGAAGTCATATTCTCTTCCTTATGCTAATCATTACACCCCGATGTATGTAACAGGATTTTCTATACAGTAAGTAAGAACTTTTTAGGTTTATAGAGGTCACCTCCAGGCGACTTTAGCTTTTCTTGGCTTGTGCAGGACTTACTGATTACATTGGGTCGTTTCCTTTGATGTTTTCCAGCCATACGTTTACATCATCCAGCAAAGCTGTTTTTGTCATTGCCCCGAGTGTATTACACTTACTGACCATGTACAGCAATTAGCAGCAGCCAATGTGGAGGCCGGGCCTTACGTGACAGGTGCTGGATAATCCACGCCTTGGCTGCTGTCTTTTCAATCTCTGCCTCTCATCTAACAAGTGTAACATGCCAGCAGCGTTCTCAGGTCGGAGGTCACCACCTATGGAATCCAGTAGAGGATACACAGAAGAGCAGCCTCCTAACCTGGGGCAACACAAATCAGTAACCCTGGCTGACGACACTTCCACACATAGGCTTCACAATACTTTTGTAAACTTAAAAAAACAACAACAAAAAAACGTTGTATACAAGCCGGCCGTAAACTAAGGGGGCCATTCCGAGTTGATCGCTCGCTGGCATTTTTCGCAGCGCAGTGATCAGCTCTCTACTGCGCATGCGTATGCACCGCAATGTGCATGCGCGTCGTATGGGTAGAAAGCGGATCGTTGCTGAGCGATGGATTTAACCAAAGAATCCATTCGTACGGTCGATCGCAGGGAGATTGATAGGAAGAGGGCGTTTCTGGGTGGCAACTGACCGTTTTCTGGGAGTGTTTGGAAAATGCAGGCGTGTCCAGGCGTTTGCAGGGCGGGTGTCTGACGTCAATTCCGGGACCAGACAGGCTGAAGTGGTCGCAGCGGCTGAGTAAGTCTAGAGCTACTCAGAAACTGCACAAAATGTTTTTGCAGAGCACCGCTGCAAAGCCGTTTGCACACTAGCAAAGCGAAAATACACTCCCCGGTGGGCGGCGACTATGCGTTTGCACGGCTGCTAAAAGTAGCTAGCGAGCGATCAACTTGGAATGAGGGCCTAAATGCTTATGTTTTCCTGTTTGTAGCGTTGCAGGCATCGTTGCAGCAGGACCGTCCCTATCTGTACACTTGGTTTTATACGCCTGATTATCAGTCTGCACTTGCATATTATCTATTCTCCTAGAATGTGTGGGAGACTCCTGACTTTAAGGGCAGTCCTCCGAAGCCTGAGAAAAACCGGTAGCCCTCCAGCTTCCTGCCCACTTCCTAGTGGAAGGGTGGAATAGTAGGACCAGGAGGGCATAACGCTGCGATTAGCGGGTCCAGGCAGAAGGAATGGAGCCAATATGACGCAATCGTATTATCCATAGGATTCGTCACCCGTAGCTGTGTGCGCTTTTTTCGGTGGCATGCACTCCGTTAATTAACTTGAGTCCACCTCTGCCCGAGAAACACATTTTCTTGTTCCTATGTCTCCTATTATAAATGGTGATAAATATCCAGTTATCTGGGTAAATGCGTAAGCGGCTTAGCAGGTTGACTGGAGACTATGGGGAAGTCTAAAAGCACAGAGAACCTACTTGTATACGGATCCCATTGTAGAAAGCAGTCATGGACCGGTCAAGTGCTGCGCAATGCATGTGCTCATGGACAGACGGAGACTAAAAAACATGGACGTTTGATCACTCAATTGCAGGATCACTTTTTCTGTGGCATGAGCTTTTTTTGGTGGCAACTGGGTGTTCGTACACAATTGATCTGTCTCGTCGTAGCATCATGAGAGTGGTGTGGGAGTGTAGGGTGACTTTTGCACTTCTTTGTGGCGTATAGACCCTATCGGATGCCCGCCCGGACCTTTGCACCCACCATTGGGTGAGTGTAATTCCTGACGCTAATGATGATGACTGCAGTTGCAGGCAGCAAAACATTGGGTGGCCCAGCCTTCTGAATGAAGACAGATAGACACTCAAAAGGGCGGGCGTAGGGGCGTTTTGAGATAGGAGAGGGCCTCCATTGCAGTAGGCCGGCTGAGCGAGCGGATACTCTCAATAGCATAAGGTAGTAGCCCGGCTGAGCGAGCGGATACTCTCATTAGCATAAGGTAGTAAGCTGACTGAGCGAGCAGATACTCTCATTAGCATAAGGTAGTAAGCTGACTGAATGAGCGGATACTCTCAGAGGCATAAGGTAGTAAGCTGACTGAACGAGCGGATACTCTCATTATCATAATGTAGTAAGCTGACTGAATGAGCGGATACTCTCATTATCATAAAGTAGTAAGCTGACTGAACGAGCGGATACTCTCATTAGCATAAAGTAGTACGCTGACTGAACAAGCGTATACTCTTATTAGCATAAGGAAGTAAGCCGGCTGAACGAGTGGATACTCTCATTAGCATAAGGTAGTAGGCCGGCTGAGCGAGCGGATACTCTCATTAGCATAAGGTAGTAAGCTGACTGAGCGAGCAGATACTCTCATTAGCATAAGGTAGTAAGCTGACTGAATGAGCGGATACTCTCAGAGGCATAAGGTAGTAAGCGGATGCTCTCATTAGCATAAGGTAGTAAGCTGGCTGAACGAGCGGATACTCTCATTAGCATAAGGTAGTAGGCCGGCTGAGCGAGCGGATACTCTCATTAGCATAAGGTAGTAAGCTGACTAAACGAGCAGATACTCTCATTAGCATAAGGTAGTAAGCTGACTGAAAGAGCGGATACTCTCATTAGCATTAGAGATGAGCGGGTTCGGTTTCTCTGAATCCGAACCCGACAGAACTTCATGTTTTTTTCACGGGTCCGAGCGACTCGGATCTTCCCGCCTTGCTCGGTTAACCCGAGCGCGCCCGAACGTCATCATGACGCTGTCGGATTCTCGCGAGGCTCGGATTCTATCGCGAGACTCGGATTCTATATAAGGAGCCGCGCGTCGCCGCCATTTTCACACGTGCATTGAGATTGATAGGGAGAGGACGTGGCTGGCGTCCTCTCCGTTTAGAATAGATTAGAGAGACACTTGATTTACTAATTTTGGGGAGCATTAGGAGTACTCAGTACAGTGCAGAGTTTTGCTGATAGTGACCACCAGTTTTATTTATAATCCGTTCTCTGCCTGAAAAAAGCGATACACAGCACACAGTGACTCAGTCACATACCATATCTGTGTGCACTGCTCAGGCTCAGGCCAGTGTGCTGCATCATCTATTATCTATATATAATATTATATATATCTGTCTGACTGCTCAGCTCACACAGCTTATAATTGTGGGGGAGACTGGGGAGCACTACTGCAGTGCCAGTTATAGGTTATAGCAGGAGCCAGGAGTACATAATATATTATATAGTGAGTGACCACCAGACACACAGTGCAGTTTATTTAATATATCCGTTCTCTGCCTGAAAAAAGCGATACACACAGTGACTCAGTCAGTCACATACCATATCTGTGTGCACTGCTCAGGCTCAGGCCAGTGTGCTGCATCATCTATATATATTATATATCTGTCTGACTGCTCAGCTCACACAGCTTATAATTGTGGGGGAGACTGGGGAGCACTACTGCAGTGCCAGTTATAGGTTATAGCAGGAGCCAGGAGTACATAATATTATATTAAAATTAAACAGTGCACACTTTTGCTGCAGGAGTGCCACTGCCAGTGTGACTAGTGACCAGTGACCTGACCACCAGTATATATAATATTAGTAGTATACTATCTCTTTATCAACCAGTCTATATATTAGCAGCAGACACAGTACAGTGCGGTAGTTCACGGCTGTGGCTACCTCTGTGTCGGCACTCGGCAGCCCGTCCATAATTGTATATACCACCTAACCGTGGTTTTTTTTTCTTTCTTTATACATACATACTAGTTACGAGTATACTATCTCTTTATCAACCAGTCTATATTAGCAGCAGACACAGTACAGTGCGGTAGTTCACGGCTGTGGCTACCTCTGTGTCGGCACTCGGCAGCCCGTCCATAATTGTATATACCACCTAACCGTGGTTTTTTTTTCTTTCTTTATACATACATACTAGTTACGAGTATACTATCTCTTTATCAACCAGTCTATATATTAGCAGCAGACACAGTACAGTGCGGTAGTTCACGGCTGTGGCTACCTCTGTGTCGGCACTCGGCAGCCCGTCCATAATTGTATATACCACCTAACCGTGGTTTTTTTTTCTTTCTTTATACATACATACTAGTTACGAGTATACTATCTCTTTATCAACCAGTCTATATTAGCAGCAGACACAGTACAGTGCGGTAGTTCACGGCTGTGGCTACCTCTGTGTCGGCACTCGGCAGCCCGTCCATAATTGTATATACCACCTAACCGTGGTTTTTTTTTCTTTCTTTATACATACATACTAGTTACGAGTATACTATCTCTTTATCAACCAGTCTATATATTAGCAGCAGACACAGTACAGTGCGGTAGTTCACGGCTGTGGCTACCTCTGTGTCGGCACTCGGCAGCCCGTCCATAATTGTATATACCACCTAACCGTGGTTTTTTTTTCTTTCTTTATACATACATACTAGTTACGAGTATACTATCTCTTTATCAACCAGTCTATATTAGCAGCAGACACAGTACAGTGCGGTAGTTCACGGCTGTGGCTACCTCTGTGTCGGCACTCGGCAGCCCGTCCATAATTGTATATACCACCTAACCGTGTTTTTTTTTCTTTCTTTATACATACATACTAGTTACGAGTATACTATCTCTTTATCAACCAGTCTATATTAGCAGCAGACACAGTACAGTGCGGTAGTTCACGGCTGTGGCTACCTCTGTGTCGGCACTCGGCAGCCCGTCCATAATTGTATATACCACCTAACCGTGGTTTTTTTTTCTTTCTTTATACATACATACTAGTTACGAGTATACTATCTCTTTATCAACCAGTCTATATATTAGCAGCAGACACAGTACAGTGCGGTAGTTCACGGCTGTGGCTACCTCTGTGTCGGCACTCGGCAGCCCGTCCATAATTGTATACTAGTATCCAATCCATCCATCTCCATTGTTTACCTGAGGTGCCTTTTAGTTGTGCCTATTAAAATATGGAGAACAAAAATGTTGAGGTTCCAAAATTAGGGAAAGATCAAGATCCACTTCCACCTCGTGCTGAAGCTGCTGCCACTAGTCATGGCCGAGACGATGAAATGCCAGCAACGTCGTCTGCCAAGGCCGATGCCCAATGTCATAGTACAGAGCATGTCAAATCCAAAACACCAAATATCAGTAAAAAAAGGACTCCAAAACCTAAAATAAAATTGTCGGAGGAGAAGCGTAAACTTGCCAATATGCCATTTACCACACGGAGTGGCAAGGAACGGCTGAGGCCCTGGCCTATGTTCATGGCTAGTGGTTCAGCTTCACATGAGGATGGAAGCACTCAGCCTCTCGCTAGAAAAATGAAAAGACTCAAGCTGGCAAAAGCAGCACAGCAAAGAACTGTGCATTCTTCGAAATCCCAAATCCACAAGGAGAGTCCAATTGTGTCGGTTGCGATGCCTGACCTTCCCAACACTGGACGTGAAGAGCATGCGCCTTCCACCATTTGCACGCCCCCTGCAAGTGCTGGAAGGAGCACCCGCAGTCCAGTTCCTGATAGTCAGATTGAAGATGTCAGTGTTGAAGTACACCAGGATGAGGAGGATATGGGTGTTGCTGGCGCTGGGGTGGAAATTGACCAGGAGGATTCTGATGGTGAGGTGGTTTGTTTAAGTCAGGCACCCGGGGAGACACCTGTTGTCCGTGGGAGGAATATGGCCGTTGACATGCCAGGTGAAAATACCAAAAAAATCAGCTCTTCGGTGTGGAGGTATTTCACCAGAAATGCGGACAACAGGTGTCAAGCCGTGTGTTCCCTTTGTCAAGCTGTAATAAGTAGGGGTAAGGACGTTAACCACCTCGGAACATCCTCCCTTATACGTCACCTGCAGCGCATTCATAATAAGTCAGTGACAAGTTCAAAAACTTTGGGTGACAGCGGAAGCAGTCCACTGACCAGTAAATCCCTTCCTCTTGTAACCAAGCTCACGCAAACCACTCCACCAACTCCCTCAGTGTCAATTTCCTCCTTCCCCAGGAATGCCAATAGTCCTGCAGGCCATGTCACTGGCAATTCTGACGAGTCCTCTCCTGCCTGGGATTCCTCCGATGCATCCTTGCGTGTAACGCCTACTGCTGCTGGCGCTGCTGTTGTTGCCGCTGGGAGTCGATGGTCATCCCAGAGGGGAAGTCGTAAGCCCACTTGTACTACTTCCAGTAAGCAATTGACTGTTCAACAGTCCTTTGCGAGGAAGATGAAATATCACAGCAGTCATCCTACTGCAAAGCGGATAACTGAGGCCTTGGCATCCTGGGTGGTGAGAAACGTGGTTCCGGTATCCATCATTACTGCAGAGCCAACTAGAGACTTGTTGGAGGTACTGTGTCCCCGGTACCAAATACCATCTAGGTTCCATTTCTCTAGGCAGGCGATACCGAAAATGTACACAGACCTCAGAAAAAGAGTCACCAGTGTCCTAAAAACTGCAGCTGTACCCAATGTCCACTTAACCACGGACATGTGGACAAGTGGAGCAGGGCAGGGTCAGGACTATATGACTGTGACAGCCCACTGGGTAGATGTATGGACTCCCGCCGCAAGAACAGCAGCGGCGGCACCAGTAGCAGCATCTCGCAAACGCCAACTCTTTCCTAGGCAGGCTACGCTTTGTATCACCGGTTTCCAGAATACGCACACAGCTGAAAACCTCTTACGGCAACTGAGGAAGATCATCGCGGAATGGCTTACCCCAATTGGACTCTCCTGTGGATTTGTGGCATCGGACAACGCCAGCAATATTGTGTGTGCATTAAATATGGGCAAATTCCAGCACGTCCCATGTTTTGCACATACCTTGAATTTGGTGGTGCAGAATTTTTTAAAAAACGACAGGGGCGTGCAAGAGATGCTGTCGGTGGCCAGAAGAATTGCGGGACACTTTCGGCGTACAGGCACCACGTACAGAAGACTGGAGCACCACCAAAAACTACTGAACCTGCCCTGCCATCATCTGAAGCAAGAAGTGGTAACGAGGTGGAATTCAACCCTCTATATGCTTCAGAGGTTGGAGGAGCAGCAAAAGGCCATTCAAGCCTATACAATTGAGCACGATATAGTAGGTGGAATGCACCTGTCTCAGGCGCAGTGGAGAATGATTTCAACGTTGTGCAAGGTTCTGATGCCCTTTGAACTTGCCACACGTGAAGTCAGTTCAGACACTGCCAGCCTGAGTCAGGTCATTCCCCTCATCAGGCTTTTGCAGAAGAAGCTGGAGGCATTGAAGAAGGAGCTAAAAGGGAGCGATTCCGCTAGGCATGTGGGACTTGTGGATGCAGCCCTTAATTCGCTTAACAAGGATTCACGGGTGGTCAATCTGTTGAAATCAGAGCACTACATTTTGGCCACCGTGTTCGATCCTAGATTTAAAGCCTACCTTGGATCTCTCTTTCCGGCAGACACAGGTCTGCTGGGGTTGAAAGACCTGCTGGTGACAAAATTGTCAAGTCAAGCGGAACGCGACCTGTCAACATCTCCTCCTTCACATTCTCCCGCAACTGGGGGTGCGAGGAAAAGGCTCAGAATTCCGAGCCCACCCGCTGGCGGTGATGCAGGGCAGTCTGGAGCGACTGCTGATGCTGACATCTGGTCCGGACTGAAGGACCTGACAACGATTACGGACATGTCGTCTACTGTCACTGCATATGATTCTCTCAACATTGATAGAATGGTGGAGGATTATATGTGTGACCGCATCCAAGTAGGCACGTCACACAGTCCGTACTTATACTGGCAGGAAAAAGAGGCAATTTGGAGGCCCTTGCACAAACTGGCTTTATTCTACCTAAGTTGCCCTCCCACAAGTGTGTACTCCGAAAGAGTGTTTAGTGCCGCCGCTCACCTTGTCAGCAATCGGCGTACGAGGTTACATCCAGAAAATGTGGAGAAGATGATGTTCATTAAAATGAATTATAATCAATTCCTCCGCGGAGACATTGACCAGCAGCAATTGCCTCCACAAAGTACACAGGGAGCTGAGATGGTGGATTCCAGTGGGGACGAATTGATAATCTGTGAGGAGGGGGATGTACACGGTGATATATCGGAGGGTGAAGATGAGGTGGACATCTTGCCTCTGTAGAGCCAGTTTGTGCAAGGAGAGATTAATTGCTTCTTTTTTTGGGGGGGGTCCAAACCAACCCGTCATATCAGTCACAGTCGTGTGGCAGACCCTGTCACTGAAATGATGGGTTGGTTAAAGTGTGCATGTCCTGTTTTGTTTATACAACATAAGGGTGGGTGGGAGGGCCCAAGGACAATTCCATCTTGCACCTCTTTTTTCTTTTCTTTTTCTTTGCATCATGTGCTGATTGGGGAGGGTTTTTTGGAAGGGACATCCTGCGTGACACTGCAGTGCCACTCCTAGATGGGCCCGGTGTTTGTGTCGGCCACTAGGGTCGCTAATCTTACTCACACAGTCAGCTACCTCATTGCGCCTCTTTTTTTCTTTGCGTCATGTGCTGTTTGGGGAGGGTTTTTTGGAAGGGACATCCTGCGTGACACTGCAGTGCCACTCCTAGATGGGCCCGGTGTTTGTGTCGGCCACTAGGGTCGCTAATCTTACTCACACAGCTACCTCATTGCGCCTCTTTTTTTCTTTGCGTCATGTGCTGTTTGGGGAGGGTTTTTTGGAAGGGACATCCTGCGTGACACTGCAGTGCCACTCCTAGATGGGCCCGGTGTTTGTGTCGGCCACTAGGGTCGCTAATCTTACTCACACAGCTACCTCATTGCGCCTCTTTTTTTCTTTGCGTCATGTGCTGTTTGGGGAGGGTTTTTTGGAAGGGCCATCCTGCGTGACACTGCAGTGCCACTCCTAGATGGGCCCGGTGTTTGTGTCGGCCACTAGGGTCGCTAATCTTACTCACACAGCTACCTCATTGCGCCTCTTTTTTTCTTTGCGTCATGTGCTGTTTGGGGAGGGTTTTTTGGAAGGGACATCCTGCGTGACACTGCAGTGCCACTCCTAGATGGGCCCGGTGTTTGTGTCGGCCACTAGGGTCGCTTATCTTACTCACACAGCGACCTCGGTGCAAATTTTAGGACTAAAAATAATATTGTGAGGTGTGAGGTATTCAGAATAGACTGAAAATGAGTGTAAATTATGGTTTTTGAGGTTAATAATACTTTGGGATCAAAATGACCCCCAAATTCTATGATTTAAGCTGTTTTTTAGTGTTTTTTGAAAAAAACACCCGAATCCAAAACACACCCGAATCCGACAAAAAAAATTCGGCGAGGTTTTGCCAAAACGCGTTCGAACCCAAAACACGGCCGCGGAACCGAACCCAAAACCAAAACACAAAACCCGAAAAATTTCAGGCGCTCATCTCTAATTAGCATAAGGTAGTAAGTTGACTGAATGAGCGGATACTCTCATTAGCATAAGGTAGTAAGCTGACTGAATGAGCGGATACTCTCATTAGCATAAGGTAGTAAGCTGACTGAATGAGCGGATACTCTCATTGGCATAAGGTAGTAAGCGGATACTCTCATTAGCATAAGGTAGTAAGCTGACTGAACGAGCAGATACTCTCATTAGCATAAGGTAGTAAGCTGACTGAACGAGCAGATACTCTCATTAGCATAAGGTAGTAAGCTGGCTGAACGAGCAAATACTCTCATTAGCATAAGGTAGTAAGCTGACTGAATGAGCGGACACTCTCATTGGCATAAGGTAGTAAGCGGATACTCTCATTAGCATAAGGTAGTAAGCTGACTGAATGAGCGGATACTCTCATTAACATAAGGTAGTAAACTGACTGAATGAGCGGATACTCTCATTAGCATAAGGTAGTAAGGTGACTGAATGAGCGGATACTCTCATTAACATAAGGTAGTAAGCTGACTGAACGAGTGGATACTCTCATTAGCATAAGGTAGTAAGCTGACTGAACGAGCGGATACTCTCATTAGCATAAAGTAGTAAGCTGACTGAACGAGCGGATACTCTCATTAGCATAAGGTAGTAAGCTGACTGAACGAGCGGATACTCTCATTAGCATAAGGTAGTAAGCTGGCTGAACGATCGGATACTCTCATTAGCATAAAGTAGTAAGCTGACTGAACGAGCGGATACTCTCATTAGCATAAGGTAGTAAGCTGACTGAACGAGCGGATACTCTCATTAGCATAAGGTAGTAAGCTGACTGAACGAGCGGATACTCTCATTAGCATAAAGTAGTAAGCTGACTGAACGATCGGATACTCTCATTAGCATAAGGTAGTAAGCTGACTGAACGAGCGGATACTCTCATTAGCATAAGGTAGTAAGCTGACTGAACGAGCGGATACTCTCATTAGCATAAAGTAGTAAGCTGACTGAACGATCGGAGACTCTCATTAGCATAAGGTAGTAAGCTGACTGAACGATCGGATACTCTCATTAGCATAAGGTAGTAAGCTGACTGAACGATCGGAGACTCTCATTAGCATAAGGTAGTAAGCTGACTGAACGAGCGGATACTCTCATTAGCATAAGGTAGTAAGCTGACTGAACGATCGGATACTCTCATTAGCATAAGGTAGTAAGCTGGCTGATCGAGCGGATACTCTCATTAGCATAAGGTAGTAAGCTGACTGAACGAGCGGATACTCTCATTAGCATAAGGTAGTAAGCTGGCTGACCGAGTGGATACTCTCATTAGCATAAGGTAGTAAGCTGACTGAACGATCGGAGACTCTCATTAGCATAAGGTAGTAAGCTGACTGAACGAGCAGATACTCTCATTAGCATAAGGTAGTAAGCTGACTGAACGATCGGATACTCTCATTAGCATAAGGTAGTAAGCTGCTGAATGGAAGAGCAGCTGCAGATGTGTCATACTACTGTATTGGTACATTTCGGCGCTGCCTTGTGTATGCAGGTGCACACAATAGTTGTAGTTTAGGGTGTACAAAATACAGTATAATAACGATATAGAAAATGACCTTCAAGGTGCTGTGCAAGGTCAGCACGTTCTCAGACTCGCCCAAGTAAGTGTCAGTGACAATGTTTGCTGAGCTCTTAACCAAACCTAACGCTGTCTTCCAAAAAGTGATTTACAGACTGTCTGAAATAACTCAGCACCAAGTGATTTTCCACCCATGGGAAGCAATTAATCTCCCCTCGATTTAAATGACACTCTTAAGCAAATATGCCCCCCATTGTGCGTCTGTCAATTGCCAAGCATAACATATAAAAGATGTTTTTGTTTTTAAGTTAATGAGTGAATATGTATAGCTGTGGCTTCCGGAACACATGAGCCTTCTTCTAATACTCAGTGGTCTGTTTGCTTAGTGGCAGATATGTGGTTTATGTTCTACGGCGGCTGACAATACTTTTTTTTGTCTGAATCCCAGGCAATCATCGCAGTAACAGATGATAAATGAGCGTGCCGCGGCGTACTGAGTAATTGTGGGGAAAGCTATTAGAGGAGACCCCCCCTTGTGGCGTGTAACAGGAAAACAATTCAGCTTCTTCCCTATATTCTTTCTATTTTAGAACCTGACACAGGACGTGCTTGTTTACTATTACAGGGGAACGCGGGATTGCTCTTACCATGGGACCGTAAGAGCTCACACTCATTCATCACTGGCCAAGTACATTACTCAAATAATTAGACACCAATTGAAGGAAAGTCAAGTCATCGGGGCGGAGGCCGTACCATCAGCTGGAACTAGAATCAGTTGACCTTAACGTAAATAATGGCAACCTGTTATTTGAGGGAGATTGGCGGAATTATTTGATCCAAAGTTTTAGCCATGTAGCTAATGTCATCAGGAGGGGGGATCAAATACCTCTGAAGCTCCTTATATTAGTCAGTTTTCTATTAAACGCCAGCAACGGCACCGCATCTCGCACCACACACTCCGCACAAATGTGCAAGTTTTTTGCTCATTGGCCCTCATTCCGAGTTGTTCGCTCTCTAGCAGATTTTAGCAGCATTGCACACGCTAGGCCGCCGACCTCTGGGCGTGCATCTTAGCATAGCAGAATTGCGAACGAAAGATTAGCAGAATTGTGAATAAATAATTCTTAGCAGTTTCTGAGTAGCTCGAGACTTACTCCTGCACTGCGATCAGCTCAGCCCATTTCGTTCCTGATTTGACATCACACACACGCCCTGCGTTCGGCCATCCACTCCCACGTTTCTCCAGACACTCCCGCGTTTTATCCTGGCACGCCAGCATTTTTTCGCACACTCCCAGAAAACGGTCAGTTTCCGCCCAGAAACACCCACTTCCTGTCAATCACACTCCGATGACTTCAACGATGAAAATTCTTCGTTTGGACTTGAGTAAATCTACTAAGTTTTGTGCTAAAATACTTAGCGCATGCGCACTGCGTACCATGCGCATGCGCATTTTTGCCTTAATCTCTCCGTTGCGAAAATCGTCAACGAGCGAACAACTCGGAATGACCACCATAGTCTTATGGGGCTGCGAGCAGTTTTGTGCAAGTTCAAGCTGCCATAAAGTGCCGCTGTTGCAGCGGTAACTCGTGGTTGTGAGAACCCTGCCCGCGATCGGTTTCCCCACATTAAGTGAATTTGTGTTACTAAAGAGGCATAGACATATAGGCCATATGAGGGTAGTGGGCACAGGCTAATAAACATCGATGTGCAAACTACAGGTGTGTCCTCATATACTGTGTACTCAGTCACAGCCAGGGTCGGACTGGCCCACAGGGGTACCAGTGAAACCACCGGTAGGCCCCACTGCCTGAGTGCCTACTCCTTCCTCTAGGTATCAGGTTCCAGACTGTGCACTTGTATTATACATGGTAGATATGTTGCATTACACTGCACTAGACTATTGTGTATTTCAAGCCTCTGTGGAGGCTGGCCACACCCCCTTTTTAGGCTGGCCACTCCCTTATGTATGGGCCCCTATCACTGCATTCCCCCGATGGGCCCTTCATGCCCCAGTCCAACACTGGTCACAGCCAAGGTCGGACTGGCCCACCGCGATACAGGGGACCCGTCCCCTTATCTAGGAATCAAGTTCTAGACCGTGCACTTGAATTATAGATTATGAATATGTCATATTATACTGCACTGGACTATAGTGCATTCCACCTGCAGATTTATAATGGGTGCACATGGGCCCCTGAGTCCAGGGGGCCCACACTGCACCCATTACTCTAATACATGGGCCCCTACCACTGCATTCCCCTGGTGGGTCCTAAATGCCCTAGTCCAACATCCCATGTTGGTACGCCAGGTTCTCGCCAACTGAGCCGCACCAAGTGTTTTTTTCACTCAAAATCTGCACCTCATCTACATTAAAAAACAATGGAAGTGTCAAAACTACTCTGCTAGATTGAACTGACCAACTTCATGAGTCCGACTTTGTATAGGAGGTGCTACGATGCAGAGTCAGCGGCTTCATCTCACACCAAGCTCCATTGTCCCTCATCTGCGGCTTTGTACGTGTGTAAAACTAATTCCTGTGAGGTGAACGTTGAAGTTCAGTGTGCCTAGTACACTGTGAGTGGTGATTTGAAGCATCTGCGCAGAGGCGGAACTACCACTGGTGTAGTAGGGGCATTGCACCAGGGCCCCTGGGGACTAATGAACCCACTGCCGAGCAGACCAGCTCACGGCCAGTGTAATTGGCACTGTCTGAGCCTTCTTGTTTGAGTGCCAAACTGAGGAAAGCACAGGGAATGGCGGTGGTGTGTGCCCACTGTTGGGAATGATGAGTGTGCAGGTGTTGATGTTGCAGAGTTATATAGACACACACCAGTGGGTGACTCACACTATGAACAGCCCAATTACTCAACCAGTGGTGTTGGCTTATTGATAGATAGCAGGTACAGCCGTACTCACTGTTACATGTACACTGGTGATGGAGCAGAGCTGGAGAGGATTGGGGTCTCATACGGCTCACCAGACGGTGAGTGTATACTGCAGACAGGTAGCTGTGCAGGGAGGCTGGGACAGCTTTATAGCAGGTGGCAGGTCTCTCATAGGAGCAATTTCTTTCTCCCTCCATGTCACCACACAGTCTTATACAGTAAATAAATAAGATGTCCTCTGTACATTCTCAAAGGTGATTTTGGCAGCCATCTTGGGATAGGGCAGGAGGGCGCCCTTGATTACAGGAAGGCTAGTGTGTGCACACACCATCACCAAGGCATATCCCCCTGGTCTCCATATGGGTTTAGTATGAAATACCTACAATCAAAATCCCGACGGTCAAAATACAGACAGTAATTGACCGATGGTCAAAATCCCGACAAGGTCAAAAAATACTGACAGGGTTCAAATACCGACATTTAAAATACTGACAAGGTCGAAATACATTACTGTATTTTAAAAATTAGAGTGACTATTTTAATATAAGGGTATTATATTGAGGAAATAGCTGAATACCCGTGCTTTGTTACGGGATGAGGATGGTAAATTAGAATTACAGTTTGCTAATTTACCTTGGTTTGAGATCTAGTATATAGGCATATCTTGCTTTCCTGATGCACTTTGTGTAGTGGCCAGACCTCTTATATAACTCTCAGTCTGTGGCTTCCTGCTGCCTCCATTCCCCTCCTCACATCATGTCACTGCCCGTCACATACAGCCCTGTCCTCACTGACACATCACTCATCTCCTGATATATTCTGTACTCCTGGGGACCCTGCTCCTCCCACTATATATCTCTCAGTCTGTGGCTTCCTGCTGCCTCCATTCCCCTTCTCACATCATGTCACTGCTCCTGTCACATGCAGCCCTGTCCTCACTGACAAATCACTCATCTCCTGATATACTCTGTGCTGCTGGGGACCCTGCTCCTCCCACTATATAACTCTCAGTCTGTGGCTTCCTGCTGCCTCCATTCCCCTCCTCACATCATGTCACTGCCCCTGTCACATGCAGCCCTGTCCTCACACATCACTCATCTCCTGATATACTCTGTGCTGCTGGTGACCCTGCTCCTCCCACTATATAACTCTCAGTCTGTGGCTTCTTGCTGCCTCCATTCCCCTCCACACATCATGTCACTGCCCCTGTCACATGCAGCCCTATCCTCACTGACACATCACTCATCTCCTGATATACTCTGTGCTGCTGGGGACCCTGCTCCTCCCACTATATAACTCTCAGTCTGTGGCTTCCTGCTGTCTCTATTCCCCTCCTCACATTATCTCACTGCCTCTGTCACATGTAGCCCTGTCCTCACTGACCCATCACATAATCTCCTGATATACTTTGTGCTGCTGGGGACCCTGCTCCTCCCACTATATAACTCTCAGTCTGTGGCTTCCTGCTGCCTCCATTCCCCTCCTCACTTCATGTCACTGCCCCTGTCACATGCAGCCCTCTCCTCACACATCACTCATCTCCTGATATACTCTGTGCTGCTGGGGGACCCTGCTCCTTCCACTATATAACTCTCAGTCTGTGGCTTCCTGCTGTCTCCATTCCCCCCCTCACATCATGTCACTGGCCCTGTCACAGGCAGCCCTGTCCTCACTGACACATCACTCATCTCCTGATATACTCTGTGCTGCTGGGGACCCTGCTCCTCCCACTATATAACTCTCAGTCTGTGGCTTCCTGCTGCCTCCATTCCCATCCTCACATCATGTCACGTGCAGCCCTGTCCTCACTGACACATCACTCATCTCCTGATATACTCTGTGCTGCTGGGGACCCTGCTCCTCCCACTATATAACTCTCAGTCTGCGGCTTCCTGCTGCCTCCATTCCCCTCCTCACATCATGTCACTGCCCCTGTCACATGCAGCCCTGTCCTCACTGACACATCACTCATCTCCTGATATACTCTGTGCTGCTGAGGACCCTGCTCCTCCCATTATATAACTCTCAGTCTGTGGCTTCCTGCTGCCTCCATTCCCCTCCTCACATCATGTCACTGCCCCTGTCACATGCAGCCCTGCCCTCACTGACACATCACTCATCTCCTGATATACTCTGTGCTGCTGGGGACCCTGCTCCTCCCACTATATAACTCTCAGTCTGTGGCTTCCTGCTGCCTCCATTCTCCTCCTCACATCATGTCACTGCCCCTGTCACATGCAGCCCTGTCCTCACTGACACATCACTCATCTCCTGATATACTCTGTGCTGCTGGGGACTCTGCTCCTCACACTACATAACTCTCAGTCTGTGGCTTCCTGCTGCCTCCATTCCCCTCCTCACATCATGTCACTGCCCCTGTCACATGCAGCCCTGTCCTCACTGATACATCACTCATCTCCTGATATACTCTGTGCTGATGGGGGACTCTGCTCCTCCCACTATATAACTCTCATTCTGTGACTTCCTGCTGCCTCCATTCCTCTCCTCACATCATGTCACTGCCCCTGTCACATGCAGCCCTGTCCTCACTGACACATCACTCATCTCCTGATATACTCTGTGCTGCTGGGGGACCGTGCTACTTCCACTATATAACTGTTAGTGTGTGGCTTCCTGCTGCCTCCATTCCCCTCCTCACATCATGCCACTGCCCCTGTCACATGCAGCCCTGTCCTCACTGACACACCACTCATCTCCTGATATACTCTGTGCTGCTGGGGACCCTGCTCCTCCCACTATATAACTCTCAGTCTGTGGCTTCCTGCTGCCTCTATTCCCCTCCTCACATCATGTCACTGCCCCTGTCACATGCAGCCCTGTCCTCACTGACACATCACTCATCTCCTGATATACTCTGTGCTGCTGGGGGACCGTGCTACTTTCACTATATAACTGTTAGTGTGTGGCTTCCTGCTGCCTCCATTCCCCTCCTCACATCATGCCACTGCCCCTGTCACATGCAGCCCTGTCCTCACTGACACACCACTCATCTCCTGATATACTCTGTGCTGCTGGGGACCCTGCTCCTCCCACTATATAACTCTCAGTCTGTGACTTCCTGCTGCCTCCATTCCCCTCCTCACATCATGTCACTGCCCCTGTCACATGCAGCCCTGTCCTCACTAACACATCACTCATCTCCTGATATACTCTGTGCTGCTGGGGCCCCTGCTCCTCCCACTATATAACTCTCAGTCTGTGGCTTCCTGCTGCCTCTATTCCCTTCCTCACATCATGTCACTGCCCCTGTCACATGCACCCTGTCCTCACTGACACATCACTCATCTCCTGATATACTCTGTGCTGCTGGCCCACCCCTAGGGGTGCTAGTGGTGTGTTACTCCCACAGTGTTTCTTCCCAGAGTGTAAGTCATATGTGTAGCAAGTTTGGTGTAAATTGCTCTAGGCCTTCCACGGTTATGCTGTCAGCTGAAATACTCAGTGCTGCTGCCTCACCCCTAGGGGTGCTAGGGGTGTCTTACCCCCACAGTGTTTGTTTCCAGATTGTAAGGCATGCGTGTACCAATTTTTGAGTACATTGCTCCAGCAATTCCGGAGTTATGCTGTCTTCTGATATACTCTTCTCCTTTTTTGCTCTATATATATCTATATATCAATTAATTAAAAATTAACATATTTCATTTTGATTGCCAATTGTTTTAGTTGCCTCGGCCGTGTTTTAATAAGCTTGTATGTAAAATTTCACGATCTTCGCTTGTAAACTGTGGATTTGACACATTATAATGACTATATTTAACATGATTGACTTGGTCCAGGATTGATCATATTTACTATACAATCACAAGATAAGGAGTAGGTGCAAATTTAGCTGTGAGATATTCTCATTTGGTTTCTGATGAATTACTTGCCAATGATCACTGATGGCCATAACAGTAGATAGTTTCAGGCGTGCCGCAGGGTCAGGCATTAGTTCCTTTTTGAGTTCCTACAGGTAGGTTCCAACGCAGCCTCGCAATGCTGAGAGACGACTGTCTTCCAACTAGAGTATCTTCCACCTAAATAGTCCGGGGCAGCCGAGAATGTTACCACCTCCCTATCAGAGGCGCCGTATGGCTCTAGCACGAGTTACAGACACCATGGAACAATTATTGGTTACATTCCGTCTATTCAACAAATGCAAGACTACGTGAGCATCATGATCTATTATTTATCTATAGGTTTCCCGTCATCTGCTGCCAGCGGCGCACCTAATAGCTCTTCCCAGACATTAATAATTTACAAATGAGCGTCTGTGGAATGTATCAGCAAACTGCTTCGTGTTTCTGACAGTATAGAGCTCTCGCTTGGCAATGTACACATTCATCTTTCATGTGCGGTTTCCACAAACATCCTCATATGACCTTCTGCGTTATAAACAACAGGCCCCACTCCGACGTATTGCTGTTATCAGTCATATTAATGCAGATAGTCCACTTCAGAAAACGTTTTCATCAATAGTTCAATGGCTGATTGGGTTTTGCAACCAGCAAATGAGATGGAGTTTTTTTTCCGTGCCTCGTATGGTAACCAACCACCGAGTTGCCACTCAGAATTGCCCACGTCACAGACTCAAGTGTCGTCCATTAAGGTGCAGGGCCTGCGTAATTTGCGATTGCTTACTCCGGTGCATGCGCAGTCCGATGGTAAAAGCGGAGCGCGTCTGCTTTTGGAAATGTGTGCCACTCAGAACCAGGACTAATGTGTGTAAAGTATTTTACTTTGACAGGACAGACTTTGACTGCGCCTACAACTTTGGAAATGGAGCAGGGATAATTGGAGGCCCTTTGAACATTGAGCAAAAACACCTCAGATATTTGGGGGCAGATGTACTAAGCCTTGGAGAAAGAAAAAGTGGACAGAGGTAAAAAGTGGACATAGGGGCTAATTCAGGTTGGATCACAAATAGCGTTCCAACTGGAAATTTTATGATTGCCCCACGAGCCCATGCGAAGGGCCTAGTTGCCCCGCAGTAAATGTCAATCAGGCAGAGGCATTCGCGGGGCGGGAGAGGGGCGGCTATGCTCCGTTCCCAAGACAAAGCATTGCGGGGGCGGCGACTGGGCAACGGAGGCCTGGTGGCGAGAACGGGGGCATGACGTGGGCAAGATCGGGCCGGCTGCGACATCACGCGCAGCCGGCGCAATAAAAAAGATGGTGGCGGGCTTCCTTACTTTTAGCGATCACTCTGAAATTTCAGCATGGTCGGGGGTTTGCTATGGGGGGCCCCCAGCTTGCGATCAAAAGGATTGCAAATTCTGCTACTTAGCAGCATCTGCTATCCTTACCGAATCATGTCCATAGATTGGCTGCTAGTTTATCTCCATCCACTTTACCTCTCTCCAAGGCTTAGTACATATCCCCCTGTATCACAAGTGGCTATTTACTAATCCCCATTTCCGTATTTGTGACAGTAACTTTTCCACTGAGCGTTTTACATTCCATGCTAGATTCAATGTTCCCTGATCCCTAGAAATGGCTCACCACATCGTTTTATGACACATGTAGAAACTTTCTGCCAATTTTAAGATGTGAGGCCAAGAAAATGACAATGCTGCAGCGCCGGTCTGTCAAGTGGTTAAAACATGACGTTCCTAATAACATTTTCGCTGTATAGCTTTGATGTATGCGGAAAGCGTGCAAAACTAATGACTTGTTGGCAGCGGATGGCTGGATTCGGCGCTCACACTCTCCGGCTCTGACAAGCACAATGGTTACACCGCGTTCTGTAGGCATTAAATAGGAAATCTTTATTCCTCTCTGTTTTCCATCGCCGAGCGACTGGTTGTAATTTTTATATTGGATTATTTTGATTGCTGAAATAAAACTTTTACCAGTGATATACAATGTTAATGAGAGTTGCAATTACAGTTTCGGCGGAGGGCTGGATAACATTATAGGGATCAGAGAGGCGGGTGGGTGAGATTTAAGCAAGCTTTACTTCCCTCACAGTGCTGGATCATGATGATGTGAGGCTGTACGGGCACCACTGGCATTCACCCGCGGCAATGGGAACTGCGTGGAAATATGTGCGTTAGACATTTAGCCGTGCCTCGAGCAGTTCAAGAATACAGGAAACTTTTACTAAAGCTGCCGCTTCTCTGTGTGTGTAAGCAGGACATTTAAAATGACAATGCTATTTAAACAGGGGAGTAGCCAGAACTTTGTGGGCCCCATAGCAGCATTTTTAAGGGCCCCCCGTACCCATTGCTCCAAGAGAGACACTTCTCTGTAGCAGTTGTTAATGTTATGCCCTATAATAGTGCCCTAGTTAATTTTCTGAAGCATAGTAGAGCCTTATTTAATGTTATGCCCCATAGTAGTGCCTAGTATCTTTTAGGAATTGCAGCAGAGCTTAAGGTCACCCTATGTCACATTTCAGAGCTGCCAGTACACATTATGCTGCACATTACCCCCAAATCACATTATGCCGCACAGTACCCCAAATTCACATTATGATATATCATACTTGCCTACTTTTGAAAAAGCATTTCAGGGAGATTGTGAAAGTAACACTATCAGCACGGACGTGTACTGCTACATCTGAGAGGCGTGACTCCCATCCAAATGCAAATGACCCCCAAACTTAGTAAAATCTACTTGGTGAAGAAAATACACCGATACTTTTCAGGATTTTTTTGTGTATTGTGGTTTACAAGAGGTTCCATATACTGTAAGTGGCCACGAGAATCCTTATTTAAAATGCATGTAGCCATAGGGATCATTGTGCCTTATAACCAAAGCAAGGAAATGGCACTGATGAGCCCATTCGAATGTATGTATCTCTGATTCTTTTTTCTGCAAAGAATGTAACGTGGCTATATAATAGCGGTAAGGTGCAATCAGGGAGATTGCTGGTCTATTCAGGGAGTCAGGGAGATTGCTGCTATTTCATGGAGTCTCCTGGAGAATGCAGGAGGGAAGGCAACTATGTGATATATAGTGCTCCCCATTCATATTGTGCCTTATTACAGTATCCCGGTTCATATCATATAACATTAAAATGCTCTTCAGTTCATTTTATACCACACTACAATGAGCAGGTCCAGGGGCATACTTAGAGATATTGCAATCCCCAAGGAAAAAGTTTGAAAGGACCCCTATGTACCACCCAATGGTGAAAAATGTATGTAACACATATTACTTTGACATGTAAGGCGGGCCCCAGGCTCGGACTGGCCCATAGTGGTACAGGGGAAACCACCGGTGGGCCCCACTGCCTGGGGGCCCACCATCTCAATTATACATTATAAATATGTTACTTTATACTGCACAGGACTATGGTGTATTTTCTACAGGGCATTGCTGTTAATAATCTAGTACATTATCATGCATGCACTAACAGTATTTACTATATATATTATTTATCAAGGGGCCCAGCCCCTGCACTAATGGTTATCTAAGCCTCTCAGAATGGGCCCCTACCACTGCATTTCCCCGGTGGGCCCTTCATGCCCCAGTCCGACACTGGCGGACCCTTTCAGCTCTAGGCCCCATAGCAGCTGTACTGCCTGCACCTATGCTAGGTACACCCTTGTATTTAAAGCAAAACACGGCACCACGTAGTAGAATAACGCTATGTCTTAAATGATTGTGTTTTATCTATAAGGCCTCACAAAGGTCCCTTAGCCCTGTACAAGAGGATAAAACTGACAAGGTCTATAGTAAAGGCCAATACAGACAGTATATAAATGCACACAGACACATGATAACAGTGCGCAGTCAGCATAATTATGTACAGTAGAGAAGACAAAGGGAAGAGGGCCCTGCACCTGCCTGGTGGACACAGTGGGAAGGGAATGACCTTTCCAAGAAGTGCCGTAACTAGACCTTTTGGCGCTGTGTGCAAGAAACTGCATCAGCACCCCCCCCTTATCTAACATAAGGGCAGTGTGCGCCGCAGGCGCGCAAAAAATATATAGGGACGTGGCTTCATGGGGAAGGGCTGTGGCCACAAAATAAAAACCAATTCGTATTACGGTACACAGTAGTCTCCATTATTCAAATTATGCCACACAGTAGCGCCACCACACCAGGTAGAGCCCCTTTTACACATTACGGCAGACAGCGTCCCCTTTTACACATTACGGCGGACAGATTCCCCTTTTTTCACATAACGGCAGAGTCCCCCTTTTACACATTACGGCAGACAGAGTCCCCCTTTTACACATTACGGCAGACAGAGTCCCCCTTTTTACACATAACGGCAGACAGCGTCCCCCTTTTTACACATTATGGCAGACAGTCCCCCTTTTACACATTATGGCAGACAGTCCCCCTTTTACACATTATGGCAGACAGTTCCCCTTTTTACACATTACGGCAGACAGCGCCCCCATTTTACACATTATGGCAGACAGTTCCCCTTTTTACACATTACGGCAGACAGCGCCCCCATTTTACACATTATGGCAGACAGTTCCCCTTTTTACACATTACGGCAGACAGCGCCCCCATTTTACACATTACGGCAGACAGTTCCCATTATTACATATTGCGGTAGACAGCGTCCTCTTTTTACACATTACGTCAGACAGAGTCCCCCTTTTACACATTACAGCAGACAGCTCCCCCCTTTTTACACATTACGGCAGACAGAGTCCCCCTTTTACACATTACGGCAGACAGCGCCCTTTTTTACACATTATGGCAGACAGTACCCATTTTTACACATTACGGCAGACAGTGCCCCCATTTTACACATTACGGCAGACAGTTCCCATTATTACATATTGCGGCAGACAGCGTCCTTTTTTTACACATTACGTCAGACAGCGTCCCCCTTTTACACATTACGGCAGACAGCATCCCCCTTTTACACATTACGGCAGACAGAGTCCCCCTGTTACACATTACGGCAGAGTCCCCCTTTTACACATTACAGCAGACAGCGCCCCCTTTTTACACATTACGGCAGACAGAGTCCCCCTTTTACACATTACGCAGACAGCATCCCTTTATTACACATTACGGCAGGATAGATAGACAGAATAGATGATACTTACCATCTCTCCGCTGGCTCAGGCAGTCAGGCTCATCAGTGCTGGCAGCTCCGGAGACAGTGGAGAAGGTGGAGGAGAGAGGGAGATTCGGTAGCCGCAGCAGCGCTATGTAATTGGTGGCGGTGCTGCTGTAGCTGTCCCTCTCCTTCCGCATTGGCTGGCCGCCGCCGCTGTGAATGCTGGGATGAGGGAAGCGCATCCCAGCATTCACAGCGGCGGTCAGCCAATGCGGAAGGAGAGGGACAGCTGCAGCAGCGCCACTACCAATTACATAGCTCTGCTGCGGCTACCGAGTCCCCCTCTCTCCTCCACCTTCTCCACTGCCCTGCTTCCAGAGCTGCTGCTCCTCTCCTGTCAGGCAGCTTGTAATGAGTCAGTTAGACTCACTACAATGCCGCTGATGACTTTGCGGGCAGTTGCGCCCTCAGGGCGACTGCGCTGTGTGCCAGGCACACCTGGCACACACGTAGTTACGGCTCTGTTTCCAAGGTCAGATATTGTAAGTGCATGCCTCCCACCAACGCCATTGGTGGGGCGCGGTCCGGACAACGCATGCATGTCTGGACCTTTGCGGGGGTGGTCCGTAGTGGCTGCGTGACGTTACAAGCAACCGATGCGACCCAGGACGCGGCAGGTAGAAGCTTGGCAGTGCAGCTAGGCTGCGCAGGCAAGGAGCTACTCGCCGGGTGCGAAAGCATCGCCGCTGTGCGATGCTTTTGCACCCTTGCGGGGAAGGGGATAGTGCCTGACATGCAGGACGGACTAACCCTGTGCTGGGCGTCCCCCGCATGTTAGAGAAACTGATCGTAGATGTGCTAAATTTAGCACCTCTACGATCAGATCGGAATGACCCCCTAAATTTCTAAATATATATATATCTGGTATAGTGACATTACACCGAGGACACTTCAGTTGCAGGCGATATATGTGATGCGCTGTTGTGACAAATCTTCCTGCAATCCCCTACTAGGTGTGAGGGAAAACATGCGATGTGGATGGACGCAACGTGCCATCCTGGAATGACGCATCACGTATTTCACCTGTGATTACATCGCCCCCTAAGGAACCAGGATGCAGGCATCGCTCCTTAAGGAACCAGGACGCAGGCGTGTCCAAGTGTTTGCAGGGCGGGTGTCTGACGTCAATTCCGGGACCAGACAAGCTGAAGTGATCACAGCGGCTGAGTAAGTTCTGGGCAACTCAGACACTGGACCTAATGGACAAGCTACAGAGTATCTAACATGGTAGGAAATATGTGCATGGGTATGGTATGTCTGCGGCTGGGAACCCGGCAATCAGGGGATCCCGGAAGTCAGAATGCCGGCAGGAGGGCGAGCACTACAAAGCCCCGGGCTGGATGCGCTTGGCATGCTGCGGGCTCCCACGAGTGGGACTATTCCCTGTTAGCCAAGATTCCGTCTGTTTGGCATTGTCAGTGGTCGGGATTCCAGCATTGGTCACATGACCGTCGGGAACTAGACTGCCGGCAATGTAACCGCATCCCTGCATGGTATAGGGTGCTAGAAAACAGCATAAGAATGTGTAACATGTAACGCAGTGTGAGCTTCATCCAGGAAGTCCCTATTTATATTTGTCACAAATATATAGATATACATTACATGGATGGAGGAGTGATACAGCGTTACCACGACCTAGAGACCCGAATGTTCCTGAATGGTCCAAGATTGGTCAAACATAACCAATCCTCTTCTTTCAGATAACAGAATTCAGTAATGGGCCTTAAAGGACTAAGGGGGAGATTAATCAAAGTTTGGAGAGAGATAAAGTAAAGACAGAAAAAGTACCAATCAATCACGTTCTAACTGTCACTTTACAGGCTGTGATTGAAAAATGACAAATTGGAGCAGATTGGTTGGTACTTTATCTCTCTCCAAGCTTTGAGAAATGTCACCCTTAACCCTTTATGACCCATATTCCAGTGTATCCCAACGATGACGCTGGTAATGTAGGCGAATGAGGCCCTAAATAACCCAAAAACATGGGGGGTAATTCAGACCTGATCACTCGCTAGCATTCTTTGCAGCGCTGCAATCACGTCTAAACTGCGCATGTGTATGCACCGCAATGCACAGGCGTGTCGCACGGGTACAAAGCGGATCGTTGCTGTGCGATGGGTTTTACAAAGAATCCGTTCGCACAGCTGATCACAAGGAGATTGACAGGAAGAAGGCGTTTGTGGGTGTCAACTGACCGTTTTCAGGGAGTGGTAGGGGAAACGCAGGCGTGTCCAAGCGTCTGCAGGGCGGGTGTCTGACGTCAATTCCGGCCCCGGACAGGCTGAAATGATCGCAGCGGCTGAGTAAGTTCTGAGCTACTCAGATACTGCACAAGATCTTTTTGTACCGCTCAGCTGCACATGCGATCGCACACTTGCACAGCTAAAATACACTCCCCGGTGGGCGGCGACTATGTGAACGCAGGACTGCAAAAAACAGCTAGCGAGCGATCAGGTCTGAATTACCCCCCATGGTTTGGTCATTTAGACCCAATGGACAACGATTTGCTAGTGTTGTCGCTCGTTCACCAAAACAATACAATTCCTTCTAGTTTGTTATTTTAATACTCCAGCATCTCCAACTACTGTTCGCATAACAATTCTGTAGAAATGTGATTAATACAGTACTTGTATAGTGGGATACTCACCTCGTGGCGATCTTTCTGGGCGAAGCCACCTTTCACACTCGCAGCGGCCGATGCTGCCCTCTGCCGGACATTTTTCGCAGTGTTTTCATACATTTAAATGGACATTGGGGTTTGAATGCAGCCGTCATCACCATACAGTCTATGCCAGTGATTTCCAACCTATTTCAACTCACGGTACACTAAACAAGATTTAAAAATCGTCAAGGCACACCATCGTTTTTTTCTTCTCAAATATAATGGTGATGCATGGTGCAGCTGTGTGTCCTAGGATGTCACACCCCAGCTCCTCCGTAGGTCACGGTCTGAGCCGCGTCTGAGAAAGCCAATTCGAATTGGTGATGCAACCACTAGACCCACCAGTATTGATCGTTCCAGGGCCCCAGTGGTGACTGCGCACTGGCGGGCCTGGCTCTGCTTCTATGACGGCACACCTGAGGACTGCTTTTGCCACGGCAAAGTGGTTGAAAAACACTGCTCTATGCAAGGGGTCAGAAAGGGTTAAGGTGCCCGTAGAAGGCGTACTTGTACGTGGTCTCAGTGGATAGATCTGATTGGCAGAGTGACACGGAGCAGTGCTGTACAGTGCTGCTCTGTGAGGCCCGGTAATGTTCTCACACAGGTATACCTGGCACCTTCAGCCATTCTCTGAGTATTCTATGGGACGTGGAGAAGGACCAGGCGTTATCTGTGCATACACACACCCAGCTGCAGGCTTCCAAACAGGTGTAAAGCAGTCTACCGTAATTGTCTATATAATGACAGAATGGGCTCCATAGAAGCTACGCCTGTTGTGCGTGATACTGGCCCCAAATCACTTTTCCTTCGCAATCTACAGTGTGGATGACTGATATTTAATGGGTATCCGGACTCCAGATCGACAACAAAAAGGTCGACACACCTTAGGTCGATGCCAATTGGTCGACACACCTTAGGTCGACATGGACAAAAGGTCGACAGGAACAGGGTCGACATGGAAAAAGGTCGACATGCATTTTTCACAATTTTTTTCTTTTTTGGAACTTTTTCATACTTAACGATCCATGTGGACTACGATTGGAACGGTAATCTGTGCCGAGCGAAGCGGAGCGGAGCGAAGGCACCATGCCCTCGCATGGCGAGCGAACGCGGTGCACTAATTGGGGTTCCCGGTCAGTCTACGAAGAAAACGACACCAAAAATATATAAAAAACTCATGTCGACCTTTTCCATGTCGACCTTGTTCCTGTCGACCTTTTGTCCACATCGACCTAAGGTGTGTCGACCAATTGGCGTCGACCTAAGGTGTGTCGACCTTTTTGTTGTCGACCTGGAGTCCCAGACCCATTTAATGTAACGGTTCTCACTTATATACTGTAGCAAACGTGCAAAGCCAGAAGGTTCTCTGAGCTGAATAATCCACTATACATCCATGTGTTGAATATTTCTACAACAATAAAGTGATACAACGTCCTACATATCAGTCACAGTATATGGATGTTCCCTTTGACGTCTTAGCTGCTGTAAGATGGACCATACCGTTTTACCATATATAGGGAAGTTTCGCTTTCAGTGACTGCGGGATCTGGCATTTATAACATGGCACCTAATAATGGCAGCAGATCAGGGAGCCCTATATTTATCTCACTGGTAGCCTGGTTCGAGCATTTAATGTGGGTCCCGGGCACCTAATTACTCCTTATAAAGTGTTCATGCTGCACACTGTGTAACAGGGGAGTACAGTGCAGCCATTATTACAATTTACCTATACAGAACTGTCTGTAGCTCTAACTACTAGGCCACTAGATGTACAGTACAGTATAGTATAGTACAGCACAGTACAGTACAGTATAGTATAGTACAGCACAGTACAGTAGGGTACAGTGTACAGCGCAGTATAGTATAGTATAGTGCAGTACAGTATTGTACAGTACAGTATAGTATAGTACAGCACAGTACAGTATAGTACAGCACAGTACAGTAGGGTACAGTGTACAGCGCAGTATAGTATAGTATAGTGCAGTACAGTATTGTACAGTATTGTACAGTACAGTACAGTATAGTATAGTACAGCACAGTATAGTATAGTGCAGCACAGTACAGTAGGGTACAGTGTACAGCGCAGTATAGTATAGTATAGTGCAGTACAGTATTGTACAGTATTGTACAGTATAGTATAGTACAGGACAGTACAGTATAGTATAGTACAGCACAGTACAGTAGGGTACAGTGTACAGCGCAGTATAGTATAGTATAGTGCAGTACAGTATTGTACAGTACAGTATAGTATATTACAGCACATTATAGTATAGTACAGCACACTACAGTAGGGTACAGTGTACAGCGCAGTATAGTATAGTGCAGTACAGTATTGTACAGTACAGTATAGTATATTACAGCACAGTACAGTATAGTACAGCACACTACAGTAGGGTACAGTGTACAGCGCAGTATAGTATAGTATAGTGCAGTACAGTATTGTACAGTACAGTATAGTATATTACAGCACAGTATAGTATAGTACAGCACACTACAGTAGGGTACAGTGTACAGCGCTGTATAATATAGTATAGTGCAGTACAGTATTGTACAGTATTGTACAGTACAGTACAGTACAGTATAGTATATTACAGCACAGTACAGTATAGTATAGTACAGCACAGTACAGTAGGGTACAGTGTACAGCGCAGTATAGTATAGTATAGTGCAATACAGTATTGTACAGTACAGTATAGTACAGCACAGTACAGTATAGTATAGTACAGTACAGCGCAGTACAGTAGGGTACAGTGTACAGCACAGTATAGTATAGTATAGTGCAGTACAGTATTGTACAATATTGTACAGTACAGTATAGTATAGTACAGCACAGTACAGTATAGTATAGTACAGCGCACTACAGTAGGGTACAGTGTACAGCGTAGTATAGTATAGTATAGTACAGTATTGTACAGTACAGTACAGTATAGTATAGTACAGAACAGTACAGTAGGGTATGGGTCGTTGAGTCGACCCAAGTTACTGTAGGTCAACAGTTATTAGGTCGACCACTGAAGGTCGACAGTGGCATTAGGTCAACAGGCACTACGTCGACATGGGCATTAGGTCGACGTGCTAGGTCGACAGGTAAAAAGGTCGACATGAGGTTTTGGAGTGTTTTTGGTGTTGTTTTCTCCGTAAAGTGACGGGGAACCCCAGTTACTGCACCGTGTCCCCTCGCATGGCTCGCTTCGCTCGCCATGCTTCAGGCAAGGTGCCTTGCTTAGTTCATCACAGGTTACCATTCCAATCATAGTCCACGTGGATCGTTAAGTATGAAAAAATCCAAAAATTGTAAAAAAAATATGTGAAAAAGTCATGTCGACCTTTTGACCTATCGACCTAGTACATGTCGACCTATTGCCTGTCGACCTAATGCTAATGTCAACCTTCAGTGGTCGACCTAAGTTGGGTCGACCTAACGACTGTATCCCGTACAGTATAGTACAGTGTACAGTGCAGTATAATATAGTACAGTACAGTATTGTACAGTACAGCACAGTACAGTATAGTATAGTATAGAACAGCACAGTATAGTGCAGTACAGTATTGTATAATACAGTATAGTATAGTATAGTATAGTATAGTATAGTATAGTATAGTATAGTAAAGCACAGTAAAGTGTACTACAGTATAGTACAGTACAGCACAGTATAGTATAGTAAAGTATTGCACAGTACATCACAATATAGTACAGTATTGTATAGTATATTATTGTACAGTACAGTATAGTACAGTGCAATACAGTATAGTATAGTACAGCACAGTATAGTGCAGTACAGAATTGTACAGTACAGCACAGTATAATATATATAGTATAGTATAGTATAGTACAGCACAGTAAAGTGTAGTACAGTTTAGTATAGTACAGTACGGCACAGTATAATATAGTATAGTACAGTACAGTAGTGTACTGTATAGTACAGTATAGTATAGCACAGCACAGTAAAGTGTAGTATAGTACAGTACAGCATAGTATAGTACAGTACAGTATTGGCCAGTACAGCACAGTATATTACAGTACAGTATTGTAAAGTACAGTATAGTATAGTACAGTACAGCACAGTAAAGTACAGTACATTCACAGTATAGTATAGTACAGTACTGTACAGTACAGTACAGTATAGTACAGCAACGCACAGTAAAGTGTAGTACAGTATAGTACAGTATACACCACAACATTTCTGATTTTTAAAATGGGGTGTGGTCTATGGAAAAACGTGTGTGGGTTCATGGGAGTGTCACAATCATGAGCCACACCCCCATTTTCATCACTAAGGGGGCATGCCCAGAGCTCTGTGAGCTGTTGGCATGTCCCCTTATCCTCTGTCTCCAGTGAATAGATGCTGTGCTAAGCAGAGCAGTGAGTGACAGGAGCCTCCCAACTGCCCCCTCCCCCACGCGGACACTGCGTCCTGTGGGTGGGACAGCAGGACAGTCTCCGAAAAATGGGACTGTCCCGCAAAAATTGGGACAGTTGGGAGGTATGGTATAGTACAGTACAGCACAGTATAGTACAGTATTGTACAATATAGTATAGTACAGCACCGCACAGTAAAGTGTAGTACAGTATAGTGTAGTACAGTATAGTATAGTACAGTACAACACAGTATAGTATAGTACAGTATTGTACAGTACAGTACCGTATAGTACAGCACAGTAAAGTATAGTATAGTACAGCACAGAAAAGTGTAGTACAGTATAGTACAGTACAGCACAGTATAGTACAGTACTGTATAGTATAGTGTAGTCTAGTATAGTACAGCATAGTAAAGTATATTATAGTATAGCACAGTATGGTACAGTATTGCATGGTACAGTATAGTATATACAGGGTGATTCAAAAGTCGCAGTACACCCTTTTGTTTCAAAAACTGTGCAGGAAATGGGAAAACTGAATACTCCAGTAAGGTATGGGTGAGGTGGGCTATCTTTTAGGGTATATAATGAACATGGGCGCAATCTTGAATCTAAGTCAGTTTTTTCAAATGGAAAGGAGGTCATGTAACATGTCAAACAATATCAGAATGTGCTGAAAAGTGTATTGCTGCAAACAGATGTGAAATCGCAGTTATGGTTCAAAAGTTACAGCACTTTTTTTTGTTGCAGGGAACTGAAGATGCCTTTGGCAAAAAAGGAGAGAATTGAGGGAATTCTGATGTCTGGAGAACAAAGTTTTCGTGTCATAGCTGCAGATTTTAACAACCGGTACCCAGAAAGACCTCCAATTTCACATATGCCCTTGATATATATACAGTCAATATTGCCAGTGCATGCATGATAATGTAGCAGATTAATAACAGCAATGCATGATAGAAAATACACCATAGTCCTGTGCATTATAATGGAACATATGCATAATGTATAATTCAAGTGCACAGTCTGGAACATCTTCCCTAGAAAAGGAGTTGGGGCCCCCAGGCAGTAGGGCCCACCGGTGGTTTCCCCTGTACCCCTGTGGGCCAGTCCGACCCTTCTTTCACTCCCCAGTATCCAAACCTGAGCATGGCACAGCAGTATCCTGACCTAAAATTGTCTGGGATTCAATCCTGGGATTGGCCAGCAACCTCAATTTTTATAGGCCGGCCAGCGTTGAGCATCCTCAGGAGGCTGCGACGCTGCCCGTCTCCCCCTGCTCACCCTCCCTCCCGTCCAGATTGCGGTGAGTTATTTGGGCTGGCCGGTGCAGAGGGGGTGGGACACATTGAAAATACTGTATACATTACAATTGTGCAGTACTGTACTGTACTTGACAATACTTACAAGCTTGGCGTTGGCGCCTTTCCTGCCTTATATGGCAATGTTCTGCCAGCCCTGTAAAAAAATATACAGTATACAGTAATGGCAGCATACTGTACAGCACATTCACAGCATCTTTATGACATCACAATAAATGGAATTGTTCATTCTAGTACCCTGCACCTAATCACTCAGGAGGGCATAGTGTAATGTGCTGTCTTAAAAACTTAAGGGACAAATTTTTAAATGTGACATACAGTACAATACACTTACAGTATCTTTACAGTACAGTAGTACACTGATTACATTAGGTCCAGGGTATTAGACAGAACACTACCTTTATAGACATTGTGACACACATTAGCATTGCCCTTATAAACATTATGACACACATCAACATGCGTCCCTGATGTGGCCCTCCCACCATCTCAGTACTGTACATTACAGTATAAATTCATTTCATGACAGATGCAGCACTCACCTGAATTCATCTTATTAATGTCACGTCACAGTATTGCAGTGTATTCATGTCATGTCACAGTACTGCCCTTGATTCACGTTGCGTGACACAGTAGAGCACCTTATTCACGTTACTTATGTCACAGTAGTGCAGTAATATATTCACATTACGTCACAAAGTAGAGATCTGCCACAGTCATGGACCTTATAACACATTACTGTAATGCAAGAGTAATGCACCTAATTTCACATTAGACCACAGTAATGCACCTAATAACACATTAGGCCACAGTAATGCCCTCAGAATACTATCTGCCACTGTAATGCCCTTAGAATACAATCTGCCACAGTAATGCCCTCAGAATACTATCTGCCACTGTAATGCCCTTAGAATACAATCTGCCACAGTAATGCCCCTAGAATACAATCTGCCACAGTAATGCCCTTAGAATACAATCTGCCACAGTAATGCCCTCAGAATACTATCTGCCACAGTAATGCCCTCAGAATACTATCTGCCACAGTAATGCCCCTAGAATACAATCTGCCACAGTAATGCCCTCAGAATACTATCTGCCACAGTAATGCCCTCAGAATACTATCTGCCACAGTAATGCCCTTAGAATACAATCTGCCACAGTAATGCCCTTAGAATACTATCTGCCACAGTAATGCCTTCAGAATACAATCTGCCACAGTAATGCCCCTAGAATACAATCTGCCACAGTAATGCCCTCAGAATACTATCTGCCACAGTAATGCCCTCAGAATACTATCTGCCACAGTAATACCCCTAGAATACAATCTGCCACAGTAATGCCCCTAGAATACAATCTGCCACAGTAATGCCTTCAGAATACAATCTGCCACAGTAATGCCCTCAGAATACTATCTGCCACTGTAATGCCCTTAGAATACAATCTGCCACAGTAATGCCCCTAGAATACAATCTGCCACAGTAATGCCCTCAGAATACAATCTGCCACAGTAATGCCCTTAGAATACAATCTGCCACAGTAATGCCCTTAGAATACAATCTGCCACAGTAATGCCCCTAGAATACAATCTGCCACAGTAATGCCTTCAGAATACAATCTGCCACAGTAATGCCCTCAGAATACTATCTGCCACTGTAATGCCCTTAGAATACAATCTGCCACAGTAATGCCCCTAGAATACAATCTGCCACAGTAATTCCTTCACAATACAATCTGCCACAGTAATGCCCTCAGAATACTATCTGCCACAGTAATGCCCCTAGAATACAATCCGCCACAGTAATGCCTTCAGAATACAATCTGCCACAGTAATGCCCTTAGAATACAATCTGCCACAGTAATGCCCTCAGAATACTATCTGCCACAGTAATGTCCCTAGAATACAATCTGCCACAGTAATGCCTTCAGAATACAATCTGCCACAGTAATGCCCTCAGAATACTATCTGCCACTGTAATGCCCTTAGAATACAATCTGCCACAGTAATGCCTTTAGAATACAATCTGCCACAGTAATGCCTTCAGAATACAATCTGCCACAGTAATGCCCTCAGAATACTATCTGCCACAGTAATGCCCCTAGAATACAATCTGCCACAGTAATGCCTTCAGAATACAATCTGCCACAGTAATGCCCTCAGAATACTATCTGCCACTGTAATGCCCTCAGAATACTATCTGCCACAGTAATACCCTTAGAATACTATCTGCCACAGTAATGTCTTTAGAATACAATCTGCCACAGTAATGCACTTAGAATACAATCTGCCACAGTAATGCCCTTAGAATACAATCTGCCACAGTAATGCCCTTAGAATACAATCTGCCACAGTAATGCCCTTAGAATACAATCTGCCACAGTAATGCCCTTAGAATACAATCTGCCACAGTAATGCCTTTAGAATACAATCTGCCACAGTAATTCCCTTAGAATACAATCTGCCACAGTAATGCCCTTAGAATACAATCTGCCACAGTAATGCCCTTAGAATACAATCTGCCACAGTAATGCCCTCAGAATACAATCTGCCACAGTAATGCCCTCAGAATACTATCTGCCACAGTAATGCCTTTAGTATACTATCTGCCACAGTAATGCCCTTAGAATACAATCTGCCACAGTAATGCCCTCAGAATACAATCTGCCACAGTAATGCCCTCAGAATACTATCTGCCACAGTAATGCCTTTAGTATACTATCTGCCACAGTAATGCCCTTAGAATACAATCTGCCACAGTAATGCCTTTAGAATACTATCTGCCACAGTAATGCCCTTAGAAAATTATCTGAAACACAAATGTCCCTTAGAACACAATCTATAACATGAATGCCTCTTAGAACACAGTGACCTCACCATACAGCACCTGACTGACATTTACAGTACATTAAGGCAAACAGTAATGCTGCTACGGTTGTAATACAGAAGATAGACAGTAAAAAGATAGACAGACATTTGGTCGACAGTAATAGGTCGACAGTCAAAAGGGGCAACATACAAAGGGTCGACAGGGTCAAAAGGTCGACACTCAATGTTTTAAATCATTATTTAACCCCAATTTGTTGAAAAGTGTCCCCGCGCGGGCTTGCTCCGCTCGCTACACTTCAAGCCTAGTGGGTCGCTTCGCCCGCCAAAACTCTACTAATGGTGATACAGTACTGTACAGTAGTTTGGGACATGGATAGTCAATTTGATGAAATGTGTTCGCTCGCCACGCTTTGGGCTCGGTTACTAATGGTAACGACACTTTTAACCTAATGAATATCGACCATTAGTGAACGACCTATTCACTGTAGACCTTTCTAGTGTAGATCTACAGGTACTATATAGACTGGATACCTGCTGCCACAGCAGACCCTATTTTATACAGTACCTGTAATTACAGTAACTTAAAGTACAGTAATCTACTGTACTTACAGTTCCTGATGGTCTGCAGGCGTCTGGGGGTCCTCCTCACGAGGTCACTCCATCTCCTCTGGAGTGACCGCACCATTCTTACCTGGTTTAATTTTTGCAGGATTGCCCTGCTGGCCCTCCTATAAGCCCTTAGCTTCTCCCCGTTGCTGGCAAGAGCTCGGTCCCACTGGCTATTGTGGAGTCTGAGCTCTCCCATAGAGTATGGGCGATCTCTGGCAGCCATGATTCCAGAGCAGAATACAGGAAATGATGTGCTGCGTCCCAGATGTGCGTCTCAGGCGTGCATCCCAGGTTGTTCATCTTGCGGCCGTGATGCAGGACGTCAGTACAAGTGAATTGGTTTATATTGTACAGTATTGTGTGCAACGGCAGATAGTTACAGCAGTTATAGAAACTGTTGTTTTCCTGTGCGCATAATCATATTCAAACTTCCCGTTGGTTTTGATTATGCCGTCACGGCTACGGGATTTGGACGCTCATACTGTACAATACAGTACAGTATATCCCTAACGTCAATGGACCATAGTTTTAACACGTTCTATAGCTGTGGCTCTAACATGATTTTCATCTGTATACACTATTTATAATAATCGCTCATTCTCAGGGAATTATAAATTCACAGAACCCTAACGTCATAAGAACGTTTGTTTTACACGTTCACTTGCATCTGTTTACACTATTTTAATTGATTGATTTATCTGTTAATTTTTTTTGGGTGACTTAATAATTTCTGCAGATCAGAGAAGAAATAATTTCTGCAGAACATGGTATTTAGTCACCACCTTACCCCCCCTCTCCCCCAGGAGCCTGATCATTTCACAGACAGGGAGGGAGGTCAGGTTACAATAAATTTACAACAAAATACTGTATGTAAATGAAGGGCAGATAGAGAACTGCATTTGCTTTGATAGAGACACGAGCTCATGTATAAATGTTAGCAGTGATCCCTTCTCATTGGTTTTGCTTATGCTGTGCTATGGGACTTGGATGCTCACATACAGTACAGCACAGATTCTCTAACGTCTAAGAACTACAATCTGCTGGACCTCATTACCGCTGTGAATTTTAGATAGCGGAATGAGACGCTCCTGCCGCATTGCCCTGATTTATGTAAAACCTGTGTGCACACGTCTATTGAATGTGAAGGTATATTACAATTAAAAAAAGAATAGTAATAGTGTCAGGAAAAAATAAACATACATTCACACTCTGGGCATCAAACCCAGGACTCTAAGCATGGGAAGTGGCAGAATTCACTGCTTGCCCATGACTCCTCATGATAGATACACAAGCTCGTGTGTAAATGTAAGCAGTGATTCCTTCCCATTGGTTTTTGTTTATGACGTAACGGCTAAGGGACTTGGTCGCTCATACTGTACAATACAGTATATCCCTAATGACAATGGACCATAGTTTTAACACGTTCTATAGCTGTACATGTTCATTTGCATCTGTATACACTATTTTTATTAATTGCTCATTCTACGGGACCTCATTGCCACTGTGTATATTTTAGTGTATTGAGGCGCTCCTTCAGCATTGCCCTAATTCTTGCAAAACCAATGCCGTCACTTGCTCCATAGCTGTAGGCTTCTGTGAGGTGCTGGGTCATGAATGGCAGCCATTTTGTGAACCTGCTCTGCGATCGAGTCTGGCCTGCTACAGTATTGTATGTGTACCGTATGGTGCAAAGAGCTTGCTTATCCCCATTGCCACTGTGTAGTTTAGATAGCGGAATGAGATGCTCTTATAGCATTGCCCTGATTCATGTAGAACTTGTGTGCATATTTCTATTGAATGTGAAGGTACATTACAATAGATTTTTTTTTAAATTAATAAAGTGTCAGAAAACAAAAAAAAGCATTCACACTTTGGGAATCGAACCCAGGTCTCTGAGCATGGGGATTGATACACTTCACCGCTTGGCCACGATGCCTCATGAGATATATGGGACTCGGACCAGTACAGTATCTATAACGTCAATGAACTACAGTATTGCTTTAACACATTAGTTGTGGCTGTATGTACTATTTTTATTCATTGATTTTTCAACGTCAATGAACTACAGTATCGCTTTAACACATTAGTTGCACCTGTATACACTATTTTTATTCAGTATATTGCTTTGTCTACGGGACTTGGACGCTCACATACAGTAACACGGTAATGGACCAGTGTCTTAACACATTCGTTTGCATCTGTATAAACTATTTTTTATTGACTCTTTCCATCTGACCATTGGTCTGTGTGTACAGTATACAGTACAGTAACATTACAGTTGTCACTGACCATTTGCCAGAGCTTGTAGATTAATACACCACTATTCGCTCTAAAGTACTGGATTAGTGGAGCATTAGCCACCCAGTGGTGGAGATGTGTATTTCATGCTGAGTATGTAGTTGTGCCTCAACACGCCTGTCCGTGGATAAAAACTCAACAATCTAAGCTATCACCTAGATGCGACTAAACCTCAGTTTAGGCGGAAAAACAGCAAAGATGAGGGAAGCACCATCTGTTTAGATACATGAGACGCATGAGATCCTATATCCCCATTGTCCCATACCCTTCAACATTGCAGAAACAAAAAAGGAAGGGGGTGTGGCCCAGTGGCACTGCCATTTAACTCAAAGGGGCTATTGGAGATGCTGAACCTGGGACAAGGCTTATTTTTGCCGGTACAGACCATAAAAAAAGATACTGTACACGCCATAAAGGTACAGTTGGAGCGTATGCTATCCATGCTTAGAGAATGATGCTTTAAAGAAATCTTTATGTACTTAACACCAACTTTGTTGAAGTAAGCATACAGTACATGTAAGAGTCTACACAGCGCTCATGATCCATAATGTTTTGGGTGGTAGAACGGAATCGGGGAATCTTAACCAGTGTCGCACTGGAGCATGAAGGGCCCACCGGGGGGATGCAATGGTAGAGGCCTCTGTTTAGGGGTGTGGCCAGCCACTATGGATTTGCCTAGCCATGAGAGAGCACATGGACCCTTGATAAATATATAGAGTAAATACTGCTAGTGCATGCATAATAATGTACCAGATTAAAAACAGCAATGTACTGTACAATATACAGCGTAGACCTGTGCAGTATAAGGTAACATGTTTAATGCTTAATTCAAATGCACAGTCTGAAACCTGAACCCTAAAGGAGGAGGTGGATCCCCAGGCAGTGGGGCCCACCGGTGGTTTAACCTGTACCCCTGTGAGCCAGTCCAACCCTGATCTTAAACTTCTGGATGGGTCTCCACCTTTCCCATTAAACATTCACATGTGGAATTCAAGGCTATTGCAATATTACACTATTGTATTGTTACTTTTTTTTTAATTCACATATATGGAGAATTTCATTGGAAATATGTTTGCGCTATTTAATTAACTGGCATCAAAATAAATAAATAAATTCTAAAAACTATGCAGAGTGTACGCACAAAGGCACCGCTGAGATCCAGACGCACGGTATCAGAAATGTGTAACAGTGATCGGCGTTCTTGCTCAGTGACTGGGAGGTGACTGGTAGTGCACAGACATTAATGTAGGGGTCGTGGGATTGCAACAGAATAAATTGAGTCAATCTTGATTGTGGAGAAAACAGAAGAAATTTTCATCAAAGCGCCAGATTCTCTGCAACGTTAGACAACAAAACTGAGTATAACATGCTCTCAGTATGTTATATTTTCACTGCGCTCAGCATCGGCTGTGACGCCACTGACCAGGAACCTGCAGACAGGATATTACATGGAAGGAGTTGGAGACAAATGCAATTGTCACACATATTTTGCCAAACAGCTTTGTCAGCAGTTTCTGTCTACTGAGCAACCTGCTGACGTTAATTAGTACCATATTTCCCATGTAGTGGATGTAGGACTCAGAGCTAAAGTAATGAAATTACATAGTTTCCTTTTCTAAGTGTGAGCCAAAACATTCCAACTTAATGTAGGCTTGATAAAAATACTCTACTTAATTCAGCAAGGCAGGACAAGGTTCAGGTGCAAAAGTAGAATTTCACATTTTAAATACTACAAAATTCCATAGAATAAAATGTATATGATCTTGCCAACAAGAAGAGATAATGGGAACTGGTTCCTCCGAACACAAAAAAATCAACTACTTGCCTTGTGTGGTTGCATCAGATGTGACCTCACCAGACTGGACTTTCCCTTACATTGGCGGTCATTCCGCGTTGATTACACGCTAGCTGTTTTTTGCAGCCACGCGATCAGATAGTCTCCGCCTATGGGGGAGTGGATTTTAGCTTAGCAAGTGCGCAAACACATGTGCAGGGGAACTGGGCTTTAAAGTTTTGTGCAGTTTCTGAGTAGCACAGAACTTACTCAGCCGCTGCGATCACTTCAGCCTGTCAGGTCCCGGAATTGATGTCAGACACCCGCCCTGCAAACGTCTGGACACGCCTGCGTTTTCTTCGACACTCCCAGAAAACGGTCAGTTGCCACCCCGGGACGCCTTCCGCTTGTCAATTACCTTGCGAACTACGCTGTGATCCGGGTCTTCGTTGGGATCTATGCTGCCCGGCGTCCCCCATTGCCGGCAGCGACGCGCCTGCTCATTGTGGCTGCAGCGCATGCTTAGTTCGCACCGCTGCAACAAATTGCAGCGTGCGAACGGGTCGGAATGACCCCCATTGTCACATCAGAAGTGCCGACTGTGGGACTGCTGGATGAGAATCTTCCAGCAGCTGCCGCTATCAGATGGACTTCCAGCCCCTCTGCTTCCTGTTCCCTCCCCTAGTGCCTGCTGTGCTGCCAATCACTGCTGATCGGTAAGCCTGGTGGCACACCGGGTGGAGAAATGTATAAAAAGCAGCACTCACCCTTCCTGGGACTCCGGATGTTTAATTATAACAGTATATTTTATTTACTTTTTTTACTCAAATTTTGTTGGAAATGTTTTAAATAAATGTGTTTTGGAAAAAAATATTAGCTAATAAAGTGGTTAAACAATGATCTTTCTTGTAATGGTATATATTTGTACTGGTGTCTCCTAATGCTACTATAGTAAGAATATTGGTTTCTTGGATTTTGCATTCCATAAATATTCAATAAGCCTCAAACTGGTCCCCGGTTGACAGTTCCGATCAAAAAGCCGTTGCTAAGTCAGGTTGAATCGGGGCTGTAGATTCAATTTGCATGGTAACTATCAGCTGACTTCTAGTCTTTCAAGATTGGCAGATCTATATTGGTTGAAAATCATCTGCTAATTACTGAAAAATATCAGTAATGTGTGGGTGCAGATTGGGGGATTGGGGAATCTTTAAATTGGTGGGGAATCACAGAATTTGTCAATCTTTTTTATTGCTGATGTATGTACATACGCCCTTAACTCTTACAGGAAAGAGATGTTATCAAACATACTCAGGTACTGTTCAGAATTAGGGCCCCCATACATCTGTAAATGATTGTCACAATTCTCAGATCCCCCGGAGTTCGGTCGGGGTATCGGGGATATTAAAAATGATGAAAAAGCTAAATTTCCCTATCCCGATCCGAAAATGGTTGGGATAGGCAAATCAGGAATTTTAACAGGAAGATATTCCCCGATTCCCCAGTGGATCATGGTTTTGATTGGATTAGTGAATTAGTAAAAGGTCACTTGATGGGGATACGGTCCTTAGGTTGTCCTCAGGTCGACAGGCATTAGGTCGACCACTATTGGTCGACATGCATTAGGTCAACACCTGGAAAAGTTCAACATGGCAAAGGTCGACACATGAAAAGGTCGACATGGGTTTTTCACAATTTTTTAAATTTTTTGAACTTTTTTATACTTTACGATCCACATGGACTAAGATTGGACATTGTAACCTGTGACAAGTGCAGCGGTAGCAGAGGGAGGCACCCACGAGCCATGTGAAGAGACACGGTGCACCAATTGGGGTTCCCGGTCACTGTACGAAGAAAACGACACCAAAATAAAAAAAAGTTGACCTTTTTTCATGTTGACCTTTTCCACGTTGACCTGCTGACCATGTCAACCTTTTTCAGGTGTCGACCTTGTTCCTGTCGACCAATAGTGGTCGACCTAATGAATGTCAACCTAAGTTGGGTCGACCCTACAAATCCCATTCCCACCTGATGTATGGGGCCCTTTACAAGTATAGCGGGGTCAGGAGAACCAAGAACTCTCCAATATTTGAGGGCTTCATACAGTTAAATGATTATAAGAACATTCTCCTGATTTGTTTTCCCAAGGAAAGTATACCAGCCTTCCCATGTACCAGCGTACCAGCCTTCCCATGTACCAGCCTTCCCATGTACCAGCCTTCTCATGTACCAGCCTTCTCATGTACCAGCCTTCTCATGTACCAGCCTTCCCATGTACCAGCCTTCCCATGTACCAGCGTACCAGCCTTCCCATGTACCAGCCTTCCCATGTACCAGCCTTCCCATGTACCAGCGTACCAGCCTTCCCATGTACCAGCCTTCCCATGTACCAGCCTTCTCATGTACCAGCCTTCTCATGTACCAGCCTTCCCATGTACCAGCCTTCCCATGTACCAGCCTTCCCATGTACCAGCCTTCCCATGTACCAGCCTTCCAATGTACCTGCCTTCCCATGTACCAGCCTTCCCATGTACCTGCCTTCCCATGTACCAGCCTTCCCCTGTACCAGCCTTCCCATGTACCAGCCTTCCCATGTACCAGCCTTCCAATGTACCTGCCTTCCAATGTACCTGCCTTCCCATGTACCTGCCTTCCCATGTACCAGCGTACCAGCCTTCCCATGTACCAGCCTTCCCATGTACCAGCCTTCTCATGTACCAGCCTTCCCATGTACCAGCCTTCCAATGTACCTGCCTTCCCATGTACCAGCCTTCCCATGTACCTGCCTTCCCATGTACCAGCCTTCCCATGTACCAGCCTTCCCATGTACCAGCCTTCCAATGTACCTGCCTTCCCATGTACCAGCCTTCCCATGTACCAGCCTTCCAATGTACCTGCCTTCCCATGTACCTGCCTTCCCATGTACCAGCCTTCCCATGTACCAGCCTTCCCATGTACCAGCCTTCCAATGTACCAGCCTTCCCATGTACCAGCCTTCCCATGTACCTGCCTTCCAATGTACCAGCCTTTCCATGTACCAGCCTTCCCATGTACCAGCCTTCTCATGTACCAGCCTTCCCATGTACCAGCCTTCCCATGTACCAGCCTTCCCATGTACCAGCCTTCCAATGTACCTGCCTTCCCATGTACCAGCCTTCCCATGTACCTGCCTTCCCATGTACCAGCCTTCCCCTGTACCAGCCTTCCCATGTACCAGCCTTCCCATGTACCAGCCTTCCAATGTACCTGCCATCCAATGTACCTGCCTTCCCATGTACCTGCCTTCCCATGTACCAGCGTACCAGCCTTCCCATGTACCAGCCTTCTCATGTACCAGCCTTCTCATGTACCAGCCTTCCCATGTACCAGCCTTCCAATGTACCTGCCTTCCCATGTACCAGCCTTCCCATGTACCTGCCTTCCCATGTACCAGCCTTCCCATGTACCAGCCTTCCCATGTACCAGCCTTCCAATGTACCTGCCTTCCCATGTACCAGCCTTCCCATGTACCTGCCTTCCAATGTACCTGCCTTCCCATGTACCTGCCTTCCCGTGTACCAGCCTTCCCATGTACCAGCCTTCCCCTGTACCTGCCTTCCCCTGTACCTGCCTTCCCATGTGCCACCCTTCCCATGTACCTGCCTTCCAATGTACCAGCCTTCCCATGTACCAGCCTTCCCATGTACCAGCCTTCCCATGTACCACCCTTCCCATGTACCTGCCTTCCCATGTACCTGCCTTCCCATGTACCAGCCTTCCCATGTACCAGCCTTCCCATGTCCAAGCCTTCCCCTGTACTTGCCTTCCCATGTACCAGGCTTCCCATGTACCAGCCTTCCCCTGTACCAGCCTTCCCATGTACCAGCCTTCCTATGTACCTGCCTTCCCATGTACCAGCCTTCCCATGTACCAGCTTTCCCATGTATCTGCCTTCCAATGTACCAGCCTTCCCATGTACCAGCCTTCCCATGTACCAGCCTTCCCATGTACCTGCCTTCCCATGTACCAGCCTACCCATGTACCTGCCTTCCCATGTACCTGCCTTCCCATGTACCAGCCTTCCCATGTACCAGCCTTCCCATGTACCTGCCTTCCAATGTACCTGCCTTCTTATGTACCAGCCTTCTTATGTACCTGCCTTCCCATGTACCAGCCTTCCAATGTACTTGCCTTCCCATGTACCTGCCTTCCCATGTACCAGCCTTCCCATGTACCAGCCTTCCCATGTACCTGTCTTCCCATGTACCAGCCTTCCCATGTACCAGCTTTCCCATGTACCTGCCTTCCAATGTACCAGCCTTCCCATGTACCAGCCTTCCCATGTACCTGCCTTCCCATGTACCAGCCTACCCATGTACCTGCCTTCCCATGTACCTGCCTTCCCATGTACCAGCCTTCCCATGTACCAGCCTTCCCATGTACCTGCCTTCCAATGTACCTGCCTTCTTATGTACCAGCCTTCTTATGTACCTGCCTTCCCATGTACCAGCCTTCCAATGTACTTGCCTTCCCATGTACCTGCCTTCCCATGTACCAGCCTTCCCATGTACCTGCCTTCCCATGTACCAGCCTTCCAATGTACCAGCCTTCTTATGTACCAGCCTTCTTATGTACCTGCCTTCCCATGTACCAGCCTTCCAATGTACCTGCCTTCCCATGTACCTGCCTTCCCATGTACCAGCCTTCCCATGTACCAGCCTTCCCATGTACCAGCCTTCCAATGTACCAGCCTTCCCATGTACCAGCCTTCCCATGTACCAGCCTTCCCATGTACCAGCCTTCCAATGTACCTGCCTTCCCATGTACCTGCCTTCCCATGTACCAGCCTTCCCATGTACCAGGCTTCCCATGTACCAGCCTTCCCATTTACCTGCCTTCCCATGTACCAGCCTTCCCATGTACCAGCCTTCCCATGTACCAGCCTTCCAATGTGCCTGCCTTCCCATGTACCTGCCTTCCCATGTACCAGCCTTCCAATGTACCTGCCTTCCCATGTACCAGCCTTCCCATGTACCAGCCTTCCCATGTACCAGCCTTCCAATGTACCTGCCTTCCCATGTACCAGCCTTCCCATGTACCTGCCTTCCCCTGTACCAGCCTTCCCATGTAACAGCCTTCTTATGTACCGGCCTTCTTATGTACCTGCCTTCCCATGTACCAGCCTTCCAATGTACTTGCCTTCCCATGTACCTGCCTTCCCATGTACCAGCCTTCCCATGTACCTGCCTTCCCATGTACCAGCCTTCCAATGTACCAGCCTTCTTATGTACCAGCCTTCTTATGTACCTGCCTTCCCATGTACCTGCCTTCCCATGTACCAGCGTACCAGCCTTCCCATGTACCAGCCTTCCCATGTACCAGCCTTCTCATGTACCAGCCTTCCCATGTACCAGCCTTCCAATGTACCTGCCTTCCCATGTACCAGCCTTCCCATGTACCTGCCTTCCCATGTACCAGCCTTCCCATGTACCAGCCTTCCCATGTACCAGCCTTCCAATGTACCTGCCTTCCCATGTACCAGCCTTCCCATGTACCAGCCTTCCAATGTACCTGCCTTCCCATGTACCTGCCTTCCCATGTACCAGCCTTCCCATGTACCAGCCTTCCCATGTACCAGCCTTCCAATGTACCAGCCTTCCCATGTACCAGCCTTCCCATGTACCTGCCTTCCAATGTACCAGCCTTTCCATGTACCAGCCTTCCCATGTACCAGCCTTCTCATGTACCAGCCTTCCCATGTACCAGCCTTCCCATGTACCAGCCTTCCCATGTACCAGCCTTCCAATGTACCTGCCTTCCCATGTACCAGCCTTCCCATGTACCTGCCTTCCCATGTACCAGCCTTCCCCTGTACCAGCCTTCCCATGTACCAGCCTTCCCATGTACCAGCCTTCCAATGTACCTGCCATCCAATGTACCTGCCTTCCCATGTACCTGCCTTCCCATGTACCAGCGTACCAGCCTTCCCATGTACCAGCCTTCTCATGTACCAGCCTTCTCATGTACCAGCCTTCCCATGTACCAGCCTTCCAATGTACCTGCCTTCCCATGTACCAGCCTTCCCATGTACCTGCCTTCCCATGTACCAGCCTTCCCATGTACCAGCCTTCCCATGTACCAGCCTTCCAATGTACCTGCCTTCCCATGTACCAGCCTTCCCATGTACCTGCCTTCCAATGTACCTGCCTTCCCATGTACCTGCCTTCCCGTGTACCAGCCTTCCCATGTACCAGCCTTCCCCTGTACCTGCCTTCCCCTGTACCTGCCTTCCCATGTGCCACCCTTCCCATGTACCTGCCTTCCAATGTACCAGCCTTCCCATGTACCAGCCTTCCCATGTACCAGCCTTCCCATGTACCACCCTTCCCATGTACCTGCCTTCCCATGTACCTGCCTTCCCATGTACCAGCCTTCCCATGTACCAGCCTTCCCATGTCCAAGCCTTCCCCTGTACTTGCCTTCCCATGTACCAGGCTTCCCATGTACCAGCCTTCCCCTGTACCAGCCTTCCCATGTACCAGCCTTCCTATGTACCTGCCTTCCCATGTACCAGCCTTCCCATGTACCAGCTTTCCCATGTATCTGCCTTCCAATGTACCAGCCTTCCCATGTACCAGCCTTCCCATGTACCAGCCTTCCCATGTACCTGCCTTCCCATGTACCAGCCTACCCATGTACCTGCCTTCCCATGTACCTGCCTTCCCATGTACCAGCCTTCCCATGTACCAGCCTTCCCATGTACCTGCCTTCCAATGTACCTGCCTTCTTATGTACCAGCCTTCTTATGTACCTGCCTTCCCATGTACCAGCCTTCCAATGTACTTGCCTTCCCATGTACCTGCCTTCCCATGTACCAGCCTTCCCATGTACCAGCCTTCCCATGTACCTGTCTTCCCATGTACCAGCCTTCCCATGTACCAGCTTTCCCATGTACCTGCCTTCCAATGTACCAGCCTTCCCATGTACCAGCCTTCCCATGTACCTGCCTTCCCATGTACCAGCCTACCCATGTACCTGCCTTCCCATGTACCTGCCTTCCCATGTACCAGCCTTCCCATGTACCAGCCTTCCCATGTACCTGCCTTCCAATGTACCTGCCTTCTTATGTACCAGCCTTCTTATGTACCTGCCTTCCCATGTACCCGCCTTCCAATGTACTTGCCTTCCCATGTACCTGCCTTCCCATGTACCAGCCTTCCCATGTACCTGCCTTCCCATGTACCAGCCTTCCAATGTACCAGCCTTCTTATGTACCAGCCCTCTTATGTACCTGCCTTCCCATGTACCAGCCTTCCAATGTACCTGCCTTCCCATGTACCTGCCTTCCCATGTACCAGCCTTCCCATGTACCAGCCTTCCCATGTACCAGCCTTCCAATGTACCAGCCTTCCCATGTACCAGCCTTCCCATGTACCAGCCTTCCCATGTACCAGCCTTCCAATGTACCTGCCTTCCCATGTACCTGCCTTCCCATGTACCAGCCTTCCCATGTACCAGGCTTCCCATGTACCAGCCTTCCCATTTACCTGCCTTCCCATGTACCAGCCTTCCCATGTACCAGCCTTCCCATGTACCAGCCTTCCAATGTGCCTGCCTTCCCATGTACCTGCCTTCCCATGTACCAGCCTTCCAATGTACCTGCCTTCCCATGTACCAGCCTTCCCATGTACCAGCCTTCCCATGTACCAGCCTTCCAATGTACCTGCCTTCCCATGTACCAGCCTTCCCATGTACCTGCCTTCCCCTGTACCAGCCTTCCCATGTAACAGCCTTCTTATGTACCGGCCTTCTTATGTACCTGCCTTCCCATGTACCAGCCTTCCAATGTACTTGCCTTCCCATGTACCTGCCTTCCCATGTACCAGCCTTCCCATGTACCTGCCTTCCCATGTACCAGCCTTCCAATGTACCAGCCTTCTTATGTACCAGCCTTCTTATGTACCTGCCTTCCCATGTACCAGCCTTCCAATGTACCTGCCTTCCCATGTACCTGCCTTCCCATGTACCAGCCTTCCCATGTACCAGCCTTCCCATGTACCAGCCTTCCAATGTACCTGCCTTCCCATGTACCTGCCTTCCCATGTACCAGCCTTCCCATGTACCAGCCTTCCCATGTACCAGCCTTCCAATGTACCTGCCTTCCCATGTACCCGCCTTCCCATGTACCAGCCTTCCCATGTACCTGCCTTCCCCTGTACCAGCCTTCCAATGTACCTGCCTTCCCATGTACCAGCCTTCCCATGTACCTGCCTTCCCATGTACCAGCCTTCCCATGTACCAGCCTTCCCATGTACCTGCCTTCCCATGTACCAGCCTTCCCATGTACCAGCCTTCCCATGTACCAGCCTTCCCATGTACCAGCCCTTCTTATGTACCTGCCTTCCCATGTACCAGCCTTCCAATGTACCTGCCTTCCCATGTACCTGCCTTCCCATGTACCAGCCTTCCCATGTACCTGCCTTCCCCTGTACCAGCCTTCCAATGTACCTGCCTTCCCATGTACCAGCCTTCCCATGTACCTGCCTTCCCATGTACCAGCCTTCCCATGTACCAGCCTTCCCATGTACCAGCCTTCCCATGTACCTGCCTTCCCATGTACCAGCCTTCCCATGTACCAGCCTTCCCATGTACCAGCCTTCCCATGACCCAGACAATTTGCTGCTTTTCAGTAACCAGTGTCGTTTGGTGGTTTTCAAACTGCCTCAGATCGCCAGCGGTTTTTACCCGCAAACTTTATGATTTACTAACAGTGATTTCCGTGGTTTAAAGCTCACAATTTTTTTTTTGTGTGTGTGGTTTTGCCCAAATGCCAATGCAGTTCTAATGTAAATAATGATATGGCTTTTCTTACATTACCTAGAGGCGGTGGTGGTGGTAAGGTGCTCTGCGCACCCCTACAAATGACACATTTTCGTCCTTGCCCTCCCCTCCCATTTATAATAAAGGGACAGAATTCGCAAAAAAGGGGTGTGGTCACAACATTCTGCCCCCTATTCAAATTACGCAACACAGTAGCACAATCTTATTAACAGTACACCACACATAATGCCCCTGATTCATATTACACCACTTAGTAGTGTCTTCAATTCACATTACATCACACAGTAGTGCCCCTTAGTCACGTTACCCTACACAGTAGTGCCCCTTTTACACAATTTTATTTACAGGGCACCACAAGTGTTTCGCAGCGCCGTACATGTGGCAGACATTAGAAGAGTACAGGGTGCACAGAACTTTACATTACAGTAACTGAAAAACAAAAACAGAGCGCAGGTAACAAATAGCACCACAATTCCCAGTGCACAATACAGCCGAGATATAAGGAAGGAAAGGAGTAATAGGCGTACTACTAGGGGCAGGCAGCCATTGGAAGAGACAGACAGTAACGAGCGAGAGGAGATGTGTGTATAGACATTCGCTGTGTAGGAGAGAGCTGCAGTTGTGTAGTGTGAGGGAAGGGGGTTGTGAGAACCGGCGAGAAGAGGGCCCTGCTCCAAGAAGCTTACAATCTAGGGGGAGTGGGGAGACAGGTGACGTGAGGTGTGAGCAAGCGGAAGGTGTCTGATAGCAGTAAAGATATACTGTCTTTTGTTATATGTAGTCCTGCAGAATAATACAAACAAATTAAGCAGATTAGCATACTGCGTGTCAGAAACATAATAAGCTTCATTTCCGCAATGTGATAATCATCTTGTACAACGTTGAATTAAAAATGTGCAAAATAACGGATAAATCCTCATTTGATGGACACTCCGTAAGGTCCAAGATCAACCTGTGTTATTATTATTTTTATGTGGAAGACCTAGAGTAAAATAAGAAGTCTTCCCCTGGTATTAGTATTAGATGATATCAGGAGATAACGTTCCCAGCAGCTGGAGCTCGCTATCCTGACGTTACACATTGTATATTATCTTTACCAGTATCACCGGCTGTCAGTCATAAGAAAGACAAGCCTGAAAAGTCATTATTGTATCAGTTTGGGACAACAGACAAAGAAAGGTGAAGGATCCCCAAAATATCAGGATGCAGTGTGGTGTGCGGAATTCCGAAACATTTTCTCTGGACATTCCAACCAAATTTATTTTACTGAAGAAAAAAGACAAAAGGTGCGGGATGGTCAATTGTCTCCTGGTTAATTATTAAAGCTTCAGATCATTATTTAAGAATGTCATCTAGATATGGAACCTGACTCAGTAATACATTACAATGGCCAATATTTACTAATATTCGTGTTTGTGTCGGTTTGTTTAGTGTTTAAACTCGTCTTGTATCGGGTGCATTTTCATGCAACTTTTTGAAACTATATACGCCAAGTTACGAAGCAGTCGACTTTATGGTTTTCGTGTTTTCCGATGTCGATGCCAGTCAGGGGGTTTTTGCCACATTTACGGCCGTCATTGTCGTTTGCGTACGTGTTTTTGTATTTTTTTTCTGGGTTTTTTTTCTAAGTTAAATGCGGCAGGGTTTTTTTTTTTCAAGCGGCCGCATTTTCACTTTTAGTTTCGTTTTTCATCCCCGTTCGTGATTGGTTGTGTTTCACATGGTAGGAGTGTCTATGCGCAACCATATAAATACGCCCCAAACCGTCCGCACCTCGTGGGTTTAGTTAGTGGTGAGGAGGAGGGAGGTTGTGCTGTGGAGGTAGGTGAATTTGTGGTTTGGTGAGGAGTGTTGGTAGCGATTTCTGAGTGTGGTATTGTGTTTGAAAGTCGTCTTGTCATTCTTGTAGTCTTGTTTTTTGTGGTTTTGTCTCATTTTTTGCCCAAGTTATTTTTCTTTATAGTCCCTTGTCAGTGTTTGTGTGGGTGTGTGTGTGTGAGTTGTTTAGTGGTAGTAGAGGAGTGTGTTGTTTTTCTATTTTTTTTCCTGTGTTAAGTGTTTAGACACACAATTATGTGTGACTCAGAGGTGGGTGAGGTGGAGGGTGTGAGTGAGGGGAAGGAGGTCGGTCAGGTGGAGGAGGTGAGTGTGAGTGAGGTTAGTGAGGTGGAGGAGGTGGGTGAGGTTGATGCAGCAGCCTCAAGTGACAGTGATAGTGACAGTCAGACAGCTCCGCAGCCACGCACCACTACTAAGACTGGGCGGAATGTAAAGTTTAGTTATGCCGAAAATGTGGCATTGGTGCGTGAGCTGATGAAGTCCGCCAAGGTGCCAACACGGAAGAAGACGGTGTTGTGTGTGAAAGTTGTTGCTGCTGTGAATAGTGAGGGGGTGGTCAAGCAGACGAAGGACACGTGCCGCAAACGGTACTATGACATAAAGCGACGTGTCAAGTCCAAAATGGCCAAGGAGGCGAAGTCGGCTAGAAAAACCGGTGTTTCTGCAGCCCTATATTGCAAGATATCTGGAGTATGAGGAGCCCATGTGGAGTGTAATACCTCCTGAAGTAGTGTCTGCAACCCATGTCCAGGATTCAGATAGGCCTAGGAAGAATGGTGAGCATGTGTATTTCCATTAACATTCTATGACCTTATATATATATATTTATTTATTTTTAAATGTGTGTCATGTGACGTTGCATATTACTCCCATCTTCAAGTGTGTGTCAGCAAATACATTGTTTTGGGTAATGTTTTATCCAAAAGCCAATGTAACATCTTACTTTATTGTATGTCATGTTTTTTCCCCAGTATATTTTGCATGTGTAGTTTGGACTTGGTGTATCATTGAATTGTCCTGCAATAATGGTTTCCTTTTGGACATTTTTTTTTATACATTTGGACTATGGCCCTCATTCCGAGTTGATCGGTCGCAAGGCGAATTTAGCAGAGTTACACACGCTAAGCCGCCGCCTACTGGGAGTGAATCTTAGCTTCTTAAAATTGCGACCGATGTATTCGCAATATTGCGATTACTAACTACTTAGCAGTTTCAGAGTAGCTTCAGACTTACTCTGCCTGTGCGATCATTTCAGTGCTTGTCGTTCCTGGTTGACGTCACAAACACACCCAGCGTTCGCCCAGGCACTCCCACCGTTTCCCCGGCCACTCCTGCGTTTTTTCCGGAAACGGTAGCGTTTTCAGCCACACGCCCCTGAAACGCCGTGTTTCCGCCCAGTAACACCCATTTCCTGTCAATCACATTACGATCGCCGGAGCGATGAAAAAGCCGTGAGTAAAAATACTTTCTTCATAGTAAAGTTACTTGGCGCAGTCGCAGTGCGAACATTGCGCATGCGTACTAAGCGGATTTTCACTGCGATGCGATGAAAAATACCGAGCGAACAACTCGGAATGAGGGCCTATGTTTTATATTTAGGTTATCCATGTGCAATGTTTCAAAAACAGTGGTTGTCATGTTAGAGGCTGGAGTAGTGGAAAGTGGTTTGGAAACCACTTACATGTGTAATGTCATTATTACAGAATGTAATTTTTTTTTTTTTTAAACCCACTATTTGTTTGTTCAGTTTGAGTTTGTATTTGTACCCTGACACAACACTGCAGTGTAATATTTTTATTTGTGTTTTGTTTTTGTTTGGCTCATATAGTGGTAATGTGTGTTTGGAGTGCCACATCACAGAGCAATTTATATATTGCATCTGTAATATTTTTACTTTCATTACAAAATGTAGATGTGTGTGTTTTTGGTTGTTAATGTATGTATTTTAACTTGTGGCCTATGTCAATATCCTGTACATGTTTTCCTGTGTTGCACTTTCCATAGTGCATATGGCTATTGGACAATGTTTATTGTTTTATGTAGTGGTTTTTTGTTTCCGGTCCTTATGTATTTATTAAAAATAAAGCAAGCATTTATTAAAGAATAAATGTTTTTAAGCATAATGGGTGGATGTATCAACAATAGCATGAATACATGATTTTATTTAAATTTTTTACAGTGTTTGAAAAAAGCAGTACTACTCGTCCTCCAGTAACTCCCATCACATCTGATGATGATGACGCTGCGGAAGCAGGTAAAGTGTCCATTATAGTATAGGCAGGGCCGTCTTTTCATATGGGCTCAATGGGCACTTGCCCAAGGGCCCGAGGAGTATAAGGGCCCTAGGCTGATAGCTGAGGGTCCCCTCATTCCAGGGTTACCAGATTTTTGAAAATCAGCCCAAGGGAACCAGAGATATCTGACTTCAAAGCAGTGGTCCCCATCCGAGCCTGTTAATTGCTCTTCCCAGACAAATATCTTGGGTTCTCTCTGATGTAGAGTTTTTCTGAGGGTATACTCTAAAAGCTGGAACTTATCACCTTTCAGTGGGTACTAGCAGCTATTCTCTACTATACCCAGAACCAGAGATATCAGCCTTCCAGCAGCTTGTCCTTACTCCAGCTCCACACGCATAGTATGCAGTTTTATATTTTCGGCGGTGGATTGCTCTGGCTCCTGAACTCTGATCCCCAAGTCCCTAGTACCTCCTGAAAGGTTGGACTCTCTAGCTTTTTATCCCATTAAAAGCTAAGAAATCTATTTCTGGGAACTGGAGATATCTACAGTCAAGCAAGCTGCCCTCCCACTGGAATTATGAATTTGAATTATGAATTATGAATTTAAGCACACTCCACTATGCACCCCTCCCCTGCATATTAAACACCCCCTACCACCCCAGAAGTCATGTATCAAGGGCCCTTCATTCAATCCAATGCCCCCTTCTACAGTTTAGTGTTCTCCCTCCCACCCCATCTCTGCAGTAAAGAAATAATTAGCAGAAATTACTGCTACAGGTCCTACGTGCTGAGCCGAAGAAAGAACACCCCCTACCACCCGCGGGACATCAAAGCTGCCGCTGATAGCACCGCACACCCCTACCGCTGGAGGATGGGTAGGGGCCCCAGTGCATTGCTTTACCCAGGGGCCTACACTGCTGTTAAGATGGCCCTGAGTATAGGGTATGTTTGTAAAGGAATGGCCATAACAAAATTTCACTTTCATTAATAGGTCCATCAAAAGAAGTCTGGAGCAGCAGAAGTGGGACTTCTGTAAGACACCACCACAAAAAAACCTCTGGCAGCAAAGAAAGCAAGGTCTGATGTCCAGGGCCAACCACAGCAGGCTACCCCGCCACAAAGATTATCGACAGTATGTTCGGTCCCCCCACTCCAAATTTTGGACACACCTCCAAGACGTCATCCACACTCCCCTCATCTTGATTGTGAGTATCAAACTGAAATAAATGTAAACAATTTCAGATCGTAATCAAACTTTTTCTTAACCGCATTAGGTCAAAACACATCAAAAACTTATATACTTACCGAAGTAAGTAAAACGTGAAATAGAATCCAAGCAAAATGACCTTGTCCACATCCAGTAAAGATATGTATGTCCACTTGAGGCAAACAGTAGCACATTGTGTGTAAGATGCTGCAACAGAAACTCATGTTTAATTTTTGCAAATAGTAAGGTTGTTTATCAAATTTTCACATGTGTGTTTGAGCTCACATTGCCAAATACATATAAAAACATTACTATGTTTGTATTAGAAAAGCTATAAGGTAACACATTATGGATTACAATGTGTTTTTATGGTGGAGTATGTCTGATCTACAATAAAACTAAAGTGTTTGCTTTCACAATTAAGTAACCAGACACATTTGCCACAAACAGGCATATGTATGTATTTAAGTTATGAGTGATGATGTTGCTAGGCAGAATATCTGAAAGCAACAGTGAATGACATGTGTTCCATGTGTAGTGATTTGTTTTCATTTATCAAACATATGTATAGCTAACGGAGAATTTTTCTACATTTCAGCTTCTAGTCCTGGTAACAGCATCCCTCCGCAACAACAGCAACACAGTGACATGGAGGAGACAAACATCTTAGAAATGCAGCCATTAAGCCAAGGAATCAGCCCCCCAGCACCTGTGAGTACACCACCACAGCAAAGCACTCCACCACCACAACACAGCCCAACAACACCAGTAACACAAGGCCCTGATCAGGTGTTTTGGACCATTTGGGCTAGACAGCAGGCCACTAATGAAGATTGCCTGCATAGGCAGACACAAATGTTTGCAAGCCTACCATGTCACCTCAGAAGAATAACCAGAAATATGAGTAGACAAAAAGAAAAAACAACCAGAATTGGCAATACCATGGAACTCATGCATCTAGACATTACACAGGTCATGGGCAACTTACAGCGCATAATGGAAGAACAGCACAGACTAATGGAAGAACAGCACAGACAACAGCAAAGTTATATGAACATTTTTCAAAACAATCAAAAGATTAATGAAAGTTTATTCCGAATTGTAGACAATCAAAATGCTGCTACACGTGAACTCAATGCCACCCTCACTAACCTGAATGAAACACTCAGATCCATTCACCAACAGCAAACAAGCACCTGTTCTGGTACGACTACTCCAAATATCACGCCAGTCTCATCACCACCAAGACGCTCCACCAGAGCACGACAACATGACAGTGCTAAAGGCAAAGGGCAGGACAAGCAGGCACCCAAAAAAAATTAAAACAAAAGAAACAAATTTTACATTTCTGATAAGTAAATCAAAATAGTTAGTAAGTGTATGTTTGGCAAAATATATATAACACTTAGCTCCTTGACAATTTATACAACATCATTCATTTTAAGTGGTACAAATAACAGCATAAAATTTGTACGCACATTTATTCTTTACCATCTTTGTTTTTTTTGGAGGAGGGAAATGTTGTTGGAGCTGCACATACATGTTAGCAGGAAGTAACCATACCACTTGATTTTTTTCTAATCATTACTCTTTCTAGATTCCAATCATTCTCCTATCCTGCACACACAATCATTGCCAGGCAGCCACATACATGTTAGCAGGAAGTAACCAGACCACTTGATTTTTTTCTAATCATTACTCTTTCTAGATTCCAATCATTCTCCTATCCTGCACACACAATCATTGCCAGGCAGCCACATACATGTTAGCAGGAAGTAACCAGACCACTTGATTTTTTTCTAATCATTACTCTTTCTAGATTCCAATCATTCTTATACCCTGCAGCCAATCCAAATTACAATGTGATTGTTAACTATTTTACCTTTCTTCTCTATACAACATTACAAGAATAACACAATTGAGTTGCGTAAAAAGCTTTTAATATGTTGTCATTGAATTGAGATAATTCATTGCCAAAATGAATGTCATTATTATTGGGCCATGTTTGTGTGTTAAAAATGAGTAATAATGTTATTACACATGATGCAGAAGCCAAAAAATAAGAAATTTTAACCAAAAAACAAATAATGTGTATAATAATGTATATATGTGGCAAACTGTGTATTTACTTACAAATCAGCAAGTTTACTGCAGCAAACATTACGAAATAAATTATTTTTGATGAGAGTAAGTTTGTGTCCCTTAAATATGATGGAGCATCACACAAAGGGACACATGTATTCCTCAAGGCTAACATATTATATGTTGAGGACTGTTTATTTAGAACACAGGTTCTCAAACTCGGCCATCAGGACCCCAAACAGTGCATGTTTTGCAGGTCTCCTCACAGAATCACAAGTGACATAATTAGCTCCACCTGTGAACCTTTTAAAATGTGTCTGTGAGTAATTCATACACCTGTGCTTCTACTGGGTTACCTGCAAAACATGCACTGTGTGGGGTCCTGAGGGCCGAGTTTGAGAACTTGTGCATTAGGACGTTACACACAATCATAAAATAAAATACTAAATAAATTACTATGTGGATTATGTGTGCTTGTAATAAATTATCAGTGCAAGTTTACGAACACTTATCCAGACTTAATGCATGCCACTCATAGTCTGTTGTTTTGATTTTTAAAATAAACACAATACACATGCGACATTTGTTTTGCATAAAGCGAGGGTATGTTTGTATGTCTCAAGGAGACAGACACATTCTGAGTAATGGTTTTTACAATAAAAATGGGCCAACATCTATTTATGATTACACAACAAATGAAATAAGCAAACCAAACTTACCTTAGAAATAGCGAGTGATGAGCTCTTGCCTAACCTGCCTCCCTACATCTGTACTCCAAGTATCACCAGATGTCTCTAATTCCTCTGCTTGCTGGCTGCTTTCTTCATCCTCCTCCTCCTCCTCCACAACATGTGGCAGATGTTGTTGCAAACACGTTATGAAGAAAGCAGCAGCAGAACACAATTTTAGTCACCTTCGAGGGACTATACAACAAAAGGCCACCAGACTTATCCAGACACCGAAACCTAGATTTCAGCACACCAAAACATCTTTCTATCACATTCCGCGTGGACTTATGTGCATGATTGTAATTGTGTTCAGCAGGGGTATCAGGTCAGGACAATGGAGTTAGAAGCCAAGAGAAACAGCCATATCCTCCATCACCTAAAAGACATATATAGTAATGTGATTCATGTTAAGATACAGCAACACATAAGTAACACACTGTGGGCCAGATGTATTAACCTGTAGAAGCAATAAGGAAGTGATAAACCAGTGATATGTGCAAGGTAATAAAGGCAGCGGACAATCTGTTCCTAAATGTTCATTTACATATTGGAGCTGATTGGCTGGTGCCTCTATCACCTTGCACATATCACTGGTTTCTCACTTCCTTATGCCTTCTACAGGTTAATACATCTGCCCCTGTATTTGGACAAAGTATACGCAGGCCTACACATATCAAATGACATACCCAGCAGCCATCCATCTGGCATTTGTCCATCCTCAAACTTATCAAAGAGGGATGACTGACTGAGGATGAAGGAGTCATGGCAGCCCCCAGGGTAACCAGCAACAACACTCATTATTTTGAGATTTGCATCACAAACCACCTGCACATTTGTGGAGTGTTCTAGATGGCGATTTGTATATATGTGCTGCCTGCCCCTAGGTGGTCTCAGCTGAATGTGTGTGCAATCTATGGCTCCAAGCACATTGGGCATGCCAGCCAGCTCATAGAAATCTACCCTAACGGCATGCCGCTGAGACTCCTGGGTAGGGAAGCAGATTGAGGCATCGATGTGGGGCTGCAAAACAGCCAACACCTGTGTGTATATTTGAAAGAACAATAAAGATGAGATTTTAGGACAGAACTGGCCACCGAGAAAAAAAAAAAAAAAAAAAAGAAGAGGTAGTTAGGTATACATCACCTGTGTTAATATTCTAGAAAATGAGGGCTGTGAGATTCCTATGACATCCCCAGACACAGCCTGAAAGCTGCCAGTAGCCATAAAGCGCAACACAGCCAGGAGTTTGTGCAGGCCTCAGACAGAGCGAGAGCGTGCTGTCTCAGGGTCTAGGCCCAGTTTGACAAGGTCATACAGATGGAAAATGTTGTTACGATTTAGACGGAACATCTGTATGACCTTATCATCGGACAATGCGTTCAAGTTTAAATGCCCCCTAAAAAAACGAGGCCTGCGCAGCCTCCGCGGAACCTGTACAACCTGCTGACCATGTTCAGTTTCTTGGCCCTGGGTACTTATAGGCTGATGTCTGAGTCTGAGGAATCCCACAGCACACAAAATATCACTGGTCCACAGTCCTGCTGCCATTTCTGAGTGTAGGTGTATTGAAATGGGCCTAAGATCCTTTTATAGGCATCCTAATTCAGGTGTGAGTGATTTTTTATTTGCAACACATGTAAACACGCCTGAAAAAAGCAGGTCTATTTTTTTGCTGCTTTTTTTAACGAATCGCCAAAAAATACGACCGCATTTGAGCACTCAGAGACTAACACCCAAATACGAATGAATAGTGAATACCCGTGTTCTATGAAATAACAGCCGCATTTGACCGATGGTCTATTCATTCGTATTTCGGAACGTTGTCATTCAAACCATTACGAATAGTCCAAACACTGCCGAGATTTGTGCTTAGTGAATTCCCGGATTGGGACTTAGAAAAAAAAACACAAATCGGCCCAACTCGGATTTTTAGTAAATATAGGCCAATGTTTCAACTCAAAGAGAAGTGGGAATCTGAGAACTGCGTCTCCCGAGAGCTGATATATTTAGACTGCTGGATTTATTTATAAAGCTCCATAGAATTCCCTTTAACGCGTTATGCGGAACATAGTGGGGACTGGACATTTTTCTCCTTTTTTTTACTTTCACAAAAAATAAAAAGTCACTTTGCACCAATCAGATAGGGGCCCAATGCTTTAAGTCTTGTGGGAAAACTGCGGAGATCACGCCATTGCATGCAACACTATTACGTACTGTTTGGGCTGCAGTCTATTCTCTGTCATGGTAAAAATATGAACATTTTTAGCCACACGCCAAACTTTATTAAAAAAATGAATTTTGCCATTGGATAACACCATTTTATTTATTTATTTTAACCCTTTCAGAATAGTGCTATACAGTAATTGTACTTCAATAGGCCCCACTCCCCGGGCAAATTTATAGTGGCTTTTCAGAACAGACATATGTTTCTACTGCCACCAAGTACACTAATGTACCTTATTACATATCTTTCCATAGCTACTTTCACAATATCCATTTATTTATTGCCGGACGACACAACGATCACGACGTAGGTGTTTCCTGCTTTGTTACTGTTCACTATGCGGTCTCCAGGGGGCGCCCAGAGTGGGGTGAACTGGCACAAGCAGAATGTCTGAGTTTTAATGACGCTAATTATAGGGAGATCTGTAATGTATCAGTAATGTTCTGCACATACACTAACTTGTGACACAAACTATAATATCTCAATGGTAACTGCTTGGATAATAATAACTAGGTGATTCATTGCGCCCTACAGGCGATCTTCACACCGTTGTAAGGGGCTACGCCCCCTTAACCCTTGCATGCCCTTGTGGTGTGCAATATTTTTATTATATGGAGTATTACCTCCAATTATATTTGTTTGAGTAGTTAAAAATTGCACGGACAAAGGGCGTGCAATGGTTAAGGAGTCGTAGCCCCTTGCAACGGCGTGAACAGCGCACGCAGGGCCTGATGAATCACCTAGTAGGTGCTGTGGTTGGGGGAGTGGAGGGTGCAGGGGAGACGTGGATGGGGGAGGGGGTCCGGGGGTGCCGCTGATGGGGGAGGGGAGATTGCAGGGGTGCAGCAGGTGGGGGAGGGGCACGTGCATGGGTGCCGTGGGTGAGGGAGGGGGTCCGGAGCCACCATGGGTGAAGAACGGGCAGGTGCAGGGGTGCCGCGGGTGGGGGAGGGGCGGGTCCAGGGTTGCTGGCAGAACTGACTGACTCGCTGAATCAATGTACAAGGTGAGAGTTCTGTGCAGTGTCAGTGACACTGCACACCCACTGCACTGCACAGCACTGTCACCTTTTACATTGATTCAGCGTCCAGACTAGTGATGTGCACCGGACATTTTTCGGGTTTTGTGTTTTGGTTTTGGATTCGGTTCCGCAGCCGTGTTTTGGTTTCGGATGCGTTTTGGCAAAACCTCACCGAAATTTTTTTGTCGGATTCGGGTGTGTTTTGGATTCGGGTGTTTTTTTCAAAAAACCCTAAAAAACAGCTTAAATCATAGAATTTGGGGGTTACTTTGATCCCATAGTATTATTAACCTCAATAACCATAATTTCAACTCATTTCCAGTCTATTCTGAACACCTCACACCTCACAATATTATTTTTAGTCCTAAAATTTGCACCGAGGTCGCTGGATGGCTAAGCTAAGCGACACAAGTGGCCGACACAAACACCTGGCCCATCTAGGAGTGGCACTGCAGTGTCAGGCAGGATGGCACTTCAAAAAAACAGTCCCCAAACAGCACATGATGCAAAGAAAAAAAGAGGCGCACCAAGGTCGCTGTGTGACTAAGCTAAGCGACACAAGTGGCCGACACAAACACCTGGCCCATCTAGGAGTGGCACTGCAGTGTCAGGCAGGATGGCACTTCAAAAAAATTGTCCCCAAACAGCACATGATGCAAAGAAAAAAAGAGGCGTGCCAAGGTCGCTGTGTGACTAAGCTAAGCGACACAAGTGGCCGACACAAACACCTGGCCCATCTAGGAGTGGCACTGCAGTGTCAGGCAGGATGGCACTTCAAAAAAATTGTCCCCAAACAGCACATGATGCAAAGAAAAATGAAAGAAAAAAAAAGAGGTGCAAGATGGAATTGTCCTTGGGACCTCCCACCCACCCTTATGTTGTATAAACAGGACATGCACACTTTAACGAACCCATCATTTCAGCGACAGGGTCTGCCACACGACTGTGACTGAAATGACTGGTTGGTTTGGGCCCCCACCAAAAAAAGAAGCAATCAATCTCTCCTTGCACAAACTGGCTCTACAGAGGCAAGATGTCCACCTCATCATCATCCTCCGATTCCTCACCCCTTTCACCGTGTACATCCCCCTCCTCACAGATTATTAATTCGTCCCCACTGGAATCCACCATCTCAGGTCCCTGTGCACTTTGTGGAGGCAATTGCTGCTGGTGAATGTCTCCACGGAGGAATTGATTATAATTCATTTTGATGAACATCATCTTCTCCACATTTTCTGGAAGTAACCTCGTACGCCGATTGCTGACAAGGTGAGCGGCTGCACTAAACACTCTTTCGGAGTACACACTGGAGGGAGGGCAACTTAGGTAGAATAAAGCCAGTTTGTGCAAGGGCCTCCAAATTGCCTCTTTTTCCTGCCAGTATACGTACGGACTGTCTGACGTGCCTACTTGGATGCGGTCACTCATATAATCCTCCACCATTCTTTCAATGGTGAGAGAATCATATGAAGTGACAGTAGACGACATGTCAGTAATCGTTGGCAGGTCCTTAAGTCCGGACCAGATGTCAGCACTCGCTCCAGACTGCCCTGCATCACCGCCAGCGGGTGGGCTCGGAATTCGTAGCCTTTTCCTCGCACCCCCAGTTGCGGGAGAATGTGAAGGAGGAGATGTTGACGGGTCACGTTCCGCTTGACTTGACAATTTTCTCACCAGCAGGTCTTTGAACCTCTGCAGACTTGTGTCTGCCGGAAAGAGAGATACAACGTAGGTTTTAAATCTAGGATCGAGCACGGTGGCCAAAATGTAGTGCTCTGATTTCAACAGATTGATCATCCGTGAATCCTGGTTAAGCGAATTAAGGGCTCCATCCACAAGTCCCACATGCCTAGCGGAATCGCTCTGTTTTAGCTCCTCCTTCAATGTCTCCAGCTTCTTCTGCAAAAGCCTGATGAGGGGAATGACGTGACTCAGGCTGGCAGTGTCTGAACTGACTTCACGTGTGGCAAGTTCAAAGGGTTGCAGAACCTTGCACAATGTTGAAATCATTCTCCACTGCGCTTGAGTCAGGTGCATTCCCCCTCCTTTGCCTATATCGTGGGCAGATGTATAGGCTTGAATGGCCTTTTGCTGCTCCTCCATCCTCTGAAGCATATAGAGGTTTGAATTCCACCTCGTTACCACCTCTTGCTTCAGATGATGGCAGGGCAGGTTCAGGACTGTTTGGTGGTGCTCCAGTCTTCTGTACGCGGTGGCTGAATGCCGAAAGTGGCCCGCAATTCTTCGGGCCACCGACAGCATCTCTTGCACGCCCCTGTCGTTTTTTAAATAATTCTGCACCACCAAATTCAATGTATGTGCAAAACATGGGACGTGCTAGAATTTGCCCAGATGTAATGCACGCACAATATTGCTGGCGTTGTCCGATGTCACAAATCCCCAGGAGAGTCCAATTGGGGTAAGCCATTCTGCGATGATCTTCCTCAGTTTCCGTAAGAGGTTGTCAGCTGTGTGCCTCTTCTGGAAAGCGGTGATACAAAGCGTAGCCTGCCTAGGAACGAGTTGGCATTTGCGAGATGCTGCTACTGGTGCCACCGCTGCTGTTCTTGCTGCGGGAGGCAATACATCTACCCAGTGGGCTGTCACAGTCATATAGTCCTGAGTCTGCCCTGCTCCACATGTCCGTGGTTAAGTGGACACTGGGTACAACTGCATTTTTTAGGACACTGGTGAGTCTTTTTCTGAGGTCTGTGTACATTTTCAGTATCGCCTGCCTAGAGAAATGGAACCTAGATGGTATTTGGTACCGGGGACACAGTACCTCAATCAAGTCTCTAGTTGCCTCTGAATTAACGGTGGATACCGGAACCACGTTTCTCACCGCCCAGGCTGCCAAGGCCTGAGTTATCTGCTTTGCAGCAGGATGACTGCTGTGATATTTCATCTTCCTCGCAAAGGACTGTTGGACAGTCAATTGCTTACTGGAAGTAGTACAAGTGGTCTTCCGACTTCCCCTCAGTAGGCGTTACACTCAAGGATGCATCGGAGGATTCCCAGGCAGGAGAGGACTCGTCAGACTTGCCAGTGACATGGCCTGCAGGACTATTGGCTTTCATGGGTAAGGAGGAAATTGACACTGAGGGAGTTGGTGGTGTGGTTTGCAGGAGCTTGGTTACAAGAGGAAGGGATTTAGTGGTCAGAGGACTGCTTCCGCTGTCACCCAAAGTTTTTGAACTTGTCACTGACTTATGATGAATGCGCTGCAGGTGACGTATAAGGGAGGATGTTCCGAGGTGGTTAACGTCCTTTACCCCTACTTATTACAGCTTGACAAAGGCAACACACGGCTTGACACCTGTTGTCCGCATTTGTGTTGAAATAATTCCACACCGAAGAGCTGATTTTTTTTGTATTTTGACCAGGTATGTCAATGGCCATATTCGTCCCACGGACAACAGGTGTCTCCCCGGGTGCCTGACTTAAACAAACCACCTCACCATCAGAATCCTCCTTGTCAATTTCCTCCCCAGCGCCAGCAACACCCATATCCTCATCCTGGTGTACTTCAACAGTGACATCTTCAATTTGACTATCAGGAACTGGACTGCGGGTGCTCCTTCCAGCACTTGCAGGGGGCGTGCAAATGGTGGAAGGCGCAAGCTCTTCACGTCCAGTGTTGGGAAGGTCAGGCATCGCAACCGACACAATTGGACTCTCCTTGGGTATTTGTGATTTAGAAGAACGCACAGTTCTTTGCTGTGCTTTTGCCAGCTTAAGTCTTTTCATTTTTCTAGCGAGAGGATGAGTGCTTCCATCCTCATGTGAAGCTGAACCACTAGCCATGAACATAGGCCAGGGCCTCAGCCGTTCCTTGCCACTCCGTGTCGTAAATGGCATATTGGCAAGTTTACGCTACTCCTAAGGCGCTTTTAATTTTGATTTTTGGGTCATTTTACTGAACTTTTGTTTTTTGGATTTTACATGCTCTCTACTATGATATTGGGCATCGGCCTTGGCAGACGACGTTGATGGCATTTCATCGTCTCGGCCATGACTAGTGGCAGCAGCTTCAGCACAAGGTGGAAGTGGATCTTGATCTTTCCCTATTTTACCCTCCACATTTTTGTTCTCCATTTTTTAATGTGTGGAATTATATGCCAGTATCAATAGCAATGGCCTACTACTATATATAATGCGCACAACTAAAATGCACCACAGGTATAGAATGTAGATGGATAGTATACTTAATGACGACACAGAGGTAGGTACAGCAGTGGCCTTCCGTACCGTAATGCTATATATAGTATACTGGTGGTCACTGTGTCAGCAAACTGCAAAACTAAAATGCACCACAGGTATAGAATGTAGATGGATAGTATACTTAATGACGACACAGAGGTAGGTACAGCAGTGGCCTTCCGCACCGTACTGCTATATATAGTATACTGGTGGTCACTGATCAGCAAACTGCAAAACTAAAATGCACCACAGGTATAGAATGTAGATGGATAGTATACTTAATGATGACACAGAGGTAGGTACAGCAGTGGCCTTCCGTACCGTACTGCTATATATAGTATACTGGTGGTCACTGTGTCAGCAAACTGCAAAACTAAAATGCACCACAGGTATAGAATGTAGATGGATAGTATACTTAATGACGACACAGAGGTAGGTACAGCAGTGGCCTTCCGTACCGTACTGCTATATATAGTATACTGGTGGTCACTGTGTCAGCAAACTGCAAAACTAAAATGCACCACAGGTATAGAATGTAGATGGATAGTATACTTAATGACGACACAGAGGTAGGTACAGCAGTGGCCTTCCGTACCGTACTGCTATATATAGTATACTGGTGGTCACTGTGTCAGCAAACTGCAAAACTAAAATGCACCACAGGTATAGAATGTAGATGGATAGTATACTTAATGATGACACAGAGGTAGGTACAGTAGTGGCCTTCCGTACCGTACTGCTATATATACTGGTGGTCACTGTGTCAGCAAAACTCTGCACTGTACTCCTCCTATATAATATTATACTGGTGGTCCCGACTCCCCAGTCCCCACAATAAAGCAGCACACTGAGCACAGATATGGAGTGTTTTTCAGGCAGACAACGTATAATGGTGGTCACTGTCAGCAAAACTCTACACTGTACTCCTGTACAGCTGCTCCCCTGTCCCCACAATTAAGCAGTGTGAGCACAGATATATGCAGCACACTGAGCACAGATATGGAGCGTTTTTTTCAGGCAGAGAACGGATAACTGTTGGTCACTGATCAGCAAAACTCTGCACTGTACTCCTCCTATAGTATACAGCTGCTCCCCAGCCCTCCCCACAATTAAGCAATAGTGCACAATCAAGTTCAACAATAACGGAGAGGACGCCAGCCACGTCCTCTCCCTTACATTTCCAATGCACGAGTGAAAATGGCGGCGACGCGCGGCTGCTTATATAGAATCCGAATCTCGCGAGAATCCGACAGCGGGATGATGACGTTCGGGCGCGCTCGGGTTAACCGAGCCATATGGGAGAATCCGAGTATGGCTCGGACCCGTGTAAAAAGGGTGAAGTTCGGGGGGGTTCGGTTTCCGAGAAACCGAACCCGCTCATCACTAGTCCAGACATTACCCTCTCTATCCGTTACATTAGCCATCTCGGGGCTTCCAGGCCGGCAGCCCAGGTGCTGTGTTACGGAGTCAGGGCCTCTGGGGATCTGGGCGCGGCTGTGGCGGGGAGGTACTTCTGTGACATCACACGCAGAGGAGGCTCTAGGGCTCAGAGAGTATGCGACGCAGGGAGGGCTATGAAAACCTTCCGCTGCGCCGCTTTCATACACGTCTATGCCGGTGGCCGCAGCAGCTTTTGTTCCACCTGCGCTGCGGCTAGGGAGTGGGGATTGTTGATGGCGGAGGGGGCAGGCGGACTGGCAGCAGGACATAGGATGCTGCAGTAAAAGGATTTTTTCCCCTATCTACAGCGCTGAGACTTGCTGCAGATGCAGTGGCATACCCTCCAACTGCACCTTTTTTGCAGGCACAGGACCATTTTTTATGGTCTGTACCGTTTTCTGGCTCTCCAGACTTCCATTGAAAGTATAGGAAAAGGGGCGTGGCCACACCACTTTACCCTTGACCATGTCCCATTTCAGAATTTGCAGCAATTTTTTTGTGTAAAGTGTTGGAGGGTGTGCTGCTGCAGATGCAGTGGGCCTATTTTTGGGTGTGGACCTGAAACTGCAGCTCCATCAGTCCCATTGCTAATCCTGCTCTGAGAACACACAGCAGCCAAAGGGCAGAGCCTCCCATTGGATGTAACCTGTGTGAGAGGGCATTTCTCGCCCAATCAGCTGTGGACTGGGTGTGATAGACCTGCTGCTAACCCAATGAGAGGTCCTAGCCACGCCCAGAGTTATACACACAGGCACAAAGTCACAGATCTGGGCTATTATATAGGAGATCAGTGGCGGAACTACCGCCAGTGCAAGCAGTGCCTTGCACTGGGGCCCGCCACTGTCAAGGGGCCCAAAGCCAGAGCGGCATGTAATGAGTCAAACTGACTCATTACATGCCGCCTGGCTGCTGCTGTGTGCCGCCGCCGCCGCCAAGGAGAGGTGTGCACCGGCTACAGGGGGGGGGGGGAGGGGGGGGACCGGGACCAGCCGCAGCAGCGCAGTGTAATTGGTGGAGGCGCTGCTGCTGGTGGCCCTCTCCTTCACCATAGGCTGTCCTCCGCTGCGGTAAATGCTGGGATGTGCTTCCCAGCTTTCACAGCGGCGGAGGGCAGCCTATGGTGAAGGAGAGGGACAGCAGCAGCAGCGCCTCCACCAATTACACTGCGCTGCTGCAGCTCCCGAGTCGCCCTCCCTCCTACTCCTCCTTCTTCTCCCCTGCCCGGGACCTGCCAGAAGCAGCACGAAGATTCTGAGCCAGCGGAAACAGTAAGTATATCTATCTATCTATCTATCTATTCTGTCTGCCGTAATGTGTAAAAAAGGGGACGCTGTCTGCTGTAATGTGTAAAAAGGGGACGCTGTCTGCCGTAATGTGTGCAAAGGGGAATCTGTCCGCCGTAAGGTGTAAAAGGGTCTCTACCTGGTGTAATGCTGCTACCGTGCGGCGTAATTTGAATAATGGAGACTACTGTGCACCGTTATATGAATTGGTATTATTTTGTGGCTACACCCCTTCCCCACAAAGCCCTGCCCTATTTTTTTTGCGCGTGCCTACGGCACGCACTGCCACTGTTTGATATGGGGAAGGGGGCTCTTAGAGGGGGGGGCCTCCGACGCCGTTTTTTGCACACATCGCTAAAATGTCTAATTGCGGCACTGTTGCTAGGTATCCATTTCCCTGGCCCTGAGCAGGTCCCCCTCACCAGATCCTCTCCAGGGGTGAGGGGGTGGACTTGGATGGGATGAGGGGGGCAAAGCATTTTGTCGCACCTGGGCCCACCGCTCGCTAGTTCCGCCACTGTAGGAGATAACAATAATAATAATAATAATTTTATTTATATAGCGCTATATCTCCAGAAAGGCCCTTAACAGACAATGTGAACATAATACAGCAATTTAGATAAAAAAAAAAACAACTATGAACATAATAAGAAAATAAATATGCACAGAGCTGTAACAATTGAATTTTGGTGCCGTGTGTCAGAAAGAGCACTGATGGGCCCCATATTACGAATAGGAACAGCATACACTGACGGTGTGCATAAAAAGGGACATGACCTTGTGGGGGAAGGGGCGTGGCTACACAATAGTACTCCCAATTGAAATTATGCAACATAGTTCTGCCCGGTATTCAATTTACGTCACACAGTAGTGCCCTTTATATCCATTATGCTATACAATAGTACCCCTTAATTACATTATGCCAAACAGTAGTGCTCTTTATACACATTATACAATACAGTAGTATCCTTTATTCACGTTACATCATACAGTAGTCCCATATTCACGTTGTGTCATATAGTAGTAAACCTTGTACAGATTATGCCACACAGTAGTGCCCCTTATACACATTATGTCACATAGTAGTACTCATTATACATATTATTCCACACAGTAGTACCCCTTATACACATTATGCCACATAGTAGTACCCATTATACATATTATGCAACACAGTAGTACCCCTTATACACATTATGCCACACAGTAGTACCCCTTATTCACTTTATGCCACACTTTATGCCCTTATTCACATTATGCCACACAATAGTATCCCTCATTCAGATTATGCCACACAGTAGTGCCCCTTATACACATAGTGCCACACAGTAGTGGCCATTATACACATTATGCCACATAGTAGTGGCCCTTATTGTCAATAAATAAACACTAATCCTGGTGCTATGTTAGGTTTAGGCAGGGAAGGGAGGGCGGGGACATTACAATTGAACAATGAAATTAAAGAACAATAGATTAAATAAATGAATAAATTAATTAATTGATAATAAATTATTGTTCTTTAATACTTGAATTCTAATATCCCCCTCCCCCTAAGCCTGATCTAGGATGCCTAGTGTTTTTAATTGGTAAGTAATTTAGCGTGAGGGGTGGCAAGATGGCAACTGCAGCAAGACGGCACCCACTGGCCTCTTCAGCTCCAGAACTGGTGTCCCTCTCCAGCAGTAGCCATGAGTCTCTGTGGACAGTGTGGCCAGGCATCACCTCAGGGGACATCTGCATGGCCGGCGGTGGGCAGAGCTGGACCTCACCTGGGGAGCACTCAATGCTTCTGTGTTCAGAGGGCTAATACAGCACTGGAGCAGTGGTGATTACAGACACAGGTTATGCTGTGGTGGAGGTATCAATGCCGGCCTCCATGGTGTGCTGGGGGCAGAGGAATTCCTTGGGGCTGCAGGGTGAGTGTGGTTTCTAGAGTCGAGGACTGGAGCTCTGTGAGCATGCGACCATGCCCGACCCCACTGGAAGACAGTACTGTGCTCCTTAAAGTACCTATACGCAATCAATTTTCCCAAAGTGATGACGGACATGACCATGGAAACCAACATTCTCCATATGTGAAATAAGAAATCTCATTTAATCAATGTTAATATTTTTCTTTGATCTAATACAGTATTTCCCAACCTCGACACGCTAGCAGTCCAGGTTTTAAGTATATCTAGGCTTGAGCACAGATGATTGAAACAAAATAATTAAGGAACTAATTATGTCACCTGTGCTCAAGAATGACTAGCCTTAAAATCAAGACTGATAGTGTGCCTTGGGGGCCTAGGTTGGAAACACTGACCTAATAACATACACTTGGCATAAGGCTTAGGCATACCTCAGTGAGCCCCGTCCGTCAGTCCCGCTGTGTGCCTTGCACCGCGCCAGAAGTCTAAAAGAAATGTTTTACTTTTGTATTGTTCACCGGAGAATAGTGAGATCGTTTGTATTCTTTCTGGAGTTTAGTGATGCAATCCGTCATCATACTGTTAGCTGCAGAGGGAGTATTATAATATATTATGCTTATATATCCCATGCACTGTCATTTTATACGTTGCCCTTGTAATGCTCATCACTAATTGTTACTAAGCCTTAGTGTGGTAATCCCCCCTAACCCTCCCGTAGGGAAAGGAAGGATTTATTTCATTCAAGGTCTTAGAAGAAAGTCTGGGCTAGAGAAAACAGTGTGTGATGAGTGTGCTCAGCTGTGAACTTACACTTGTACAGTACTTTTATACACCTCTCTGTACCTTGTAATATAGGCAGTGCTGCAAGTATGGCGGTATGGGGCGGTACTGCGTACCGGTAAGAAGTTCCAAGCCGGTACGAAGTACCGCCGGACCGCCACCTTGCAGACACCGGTGCCTCTCTCCTGCCCGCCCAGTGAGTCCGGTGACTGGTCTGGCAGCTTCTCTCCCTTTGAGGTAGGGATGGCCATCGATCATTGATGGTTTATGGCCAATGTAGAATACTTTTGCCATCGATGGGGGAGGACCAGATGGTTTCCATGCATCGATGGAAAGGTATAACCAAATACTTTATTTTTTATGTGGTGCCGGGACATGGAGCATAGCTCTGCCCCCAGCACATGCGAATCCCCGCCCCTGTGTTCTGATTGGCCCATGGGCCAGTCAGTAAAAAAACAGGGATGACCATCGATAGTGGGAACCATCGATGGTTATCCACTGCACAGCTGACAGCCATCGATAGTTATTTTCCATATCACCATCGATGGTAACCATCAATGGCAACCACACCAATGGCCATCCCTGCTTTGAGTCCTGCAGCGGCAGCAGCGTGCATTACACAAATGCCAGTTCGTGAGCCAATCAGAGCTTGTGGACCGGCAGCCAATCAGGAGCCACCGCTGCCGGATCACAAGCTCTGAATGGCTCACGGACCGGCGCCAGATCTGAGTGCCGCCGCCGCCGCAGGAGGAGACCGGACTGAGTGCAAGAGAGGAGCAGAAGAGGCGCGTGCTCTCCCCTCTCCCTGACAGCAGCAGCAGACAGTGCTGGCCCCAGGCAGCAGCAGCAACAACAATGGTGAGTTGCACTGCTGGGGCATATCTGGCACTGTGGGGGCATATGTGTATCTGGCAATGTAGGTGCATATCTGTCACTGTTTGAGCATATCTAAATTGTGGGTGCATATCTGGCACCATGGGGGCATATCTGGCACTGTGGGGGCATATGTGTATCTGGCACTGTGGGGGCATATGTGGGGGCATATCTGGCACCATGGGGGCATATCTGGCACTATTGAGGGCATATGTGTATCTGGCACCGTAGGGGCATATGTGTATCTGGCACTGTGGGGGCATAAGTGTATCTGGCACTGTGGGGGCATGTGTATCTGGCACTGTGGGGGCATGTGTATCTGGAAATATGGGGGCATATCTGACACTATGGGGGAATATTTGTATGTGGCACTGTGGGGGCATATCTAGCACTGTGGGGGCATGTGTATCTGGCAATGTGGGGGCATATCTGAAATGTGGGTGCATATCTGGCACCATGGGGACATATCTGACACTGTGGGGGCATATGTGTATCTGGCACTGTGGGGGCATATGTGGGGGCATATCTGGCACCACGGGGGCATATCTGGCACTATTGAGGGCATATGTGTATCTGGCACCATAGGGGCATATGTGTATCTGGCACTGTGTGGGCATAAGTGTATCTGGCACTGTGGGGACATGTGTATCTGGCACTGTGGGGGCATGTGTATCTGGAAATATGGGGGCATATCTGACACTATGGGGGAATATTTGTATGTGGCACTGTGGGGGCATATCTAGCACTGTGGGGGCATGTGTATCTGGCAGTGTGGGGGCATATCTGGCAATGTGGGGGCATATCTGACACTATGGGGGAATATTTGTATGTGGCACTGTGGGGGCATATCTAGCACTGTGGGGGCATGTGTATCTGGCACTGTGGAGGCATATAGAGCACAGTGGGAGCATATCTGACACCGTGGGGGCATATGTGTATCTGGCACTGTGGGGGCATATCTGGCACTATTGGGGGCATATGGGTATCTGGCACTGCACTATTGGGGTCATATGTGTATCACGCCCCCATTTTCATTGGCCACACCCCATGTGACATGTGGCCACGCCCATTCTTTGGTGTGCACACACAGGTGGTCATTCCGAGTTGTTCGCTCGGTAATTTTCTTCGCATCGCAGCGATTTTCCACTAATTGCGCATGCGCAATGTTCGCACTGCGACTGCGCCAAGTAAATTTGCTATGCAGTTAGGTATTTTACTCACGGCATTACGAGGTTTTTTCTTCGTTCTGGTGATCGTAATGTGATTGACAGGAAGTGGGTGTTTCTGGGCGGAAACTGGCCGTTTTATGGGAGTGTGTGAAAAAACGCTGCCGTTTCTGGGAAAAATGCGGGAGTGTCTGGAGAAACGGGGGAGTGTCTGGGCGAACGCTGGGTGTGTTTGTGACGTCAAACCAGGAACGAAACTGACTGAACTGATCGCAGTGGCAGAGTAAGTGTGGAGCTACTCAGAAACTGCTAAGAAATTTCTATTCGCAATTTAGAGAATCTTTCGTTCGCAATTTTGCTATGCTAAGATTCACTCCCAGTAGGCGGCGGCTTAGCGTGTGCAAAGCTGCTAAAAGCAGCTTGCGAGCGAACAACTCGGAATGAGGGCCACAGTACCACTAAGACTTTTTTTCTACTTGCACCACTGAATATAGGTGGCAGTGCTATGTATACAGGGGGAGCTGTGTGAACAAATTATACTTATTTGCATGGGTGTATGTTATTTAGGGTAAGATTACGTTAAAGGGTGTTTAAATAAGGGAGGTGCTCAGTGAGCTGTCCATAACATTAACTTTGAACACTACGCAGGGGCATACGCAGGATTTCTAGGGGTGGGGGGTGGGGGGGTTTCCAAATGTATTACACAATTTCCCGCTCTGTGGAACATTGAAGCAAGTGTGGTAGTCTGTGGTAGTGGCAGATGAACTTAGGGGGTGATTCAGACCTGATCGCTGATGTGCGTTTTTGCACAGCGGGCAATCAGCGATTAACTGCACATGCGTATGCACCGCAATGCGCACGCACGTCGGCAAACAACAGGCATCGCCGGTCAGTGACAGGCTGGTGCGAAACTTCTAATCGCACAGCCACTGGCATTCTGATTGACAGGAAGTGGACGTTTGGGGGTGGTAAATGGCCGTTTTCTGGGAGTGTCAGGGAAAAGGCAGACGTTCCCAAGCGTTTCCAGGGAGGGTGTGTGACGTCAGCTCCGGCCCCGATCAGCCTGTTCTGATCACACTGTAGGAGTAAGTCCTGGGCTGCGCACACACTGCGCACATAGGGCAAATCATTCAATGGTGAGTGAGGTGCGAATGGATTTGCAGCTGTCTGATGACTGAGGGATTTTTAGCAGCTCAGCGTACACATGCGATCGCACACCTGCATGGCGAATATACACTCCCCTCGGCCCTCGACTATCTGATCGCAGGACAACAATTTTAGCAGCCCAGCGATTAGGTCTGAATTAGGTCCAAAGTACTAATACTGGACATATAAAGTATGTACACACATAGGCGTGCGCACGGTGGGTGCCAGGCACCCCCTAATGTCCGGCACCCCCCGCACGCCACACCTGCTATGGCATAGTCTGTCACTGTGCCTCCGCTCCCCCCATGCAGCGCCAGCCTCCCGCAGCGGACAATGTACAGAATACTATGCGCAGCAAGTCTATGGCGGGCGCACGGAGGGAACTCACGTCAGGCTCCGCCTCTTGATGTGACGTACAGTATTGGTGTCACGGCGCTCCCTCCCGTCTCACCCAGCTGTGCTCTCAGTGTGCCCTGCCACTGCCGTCCCGCCAGCGCCGCAGGCCCAGCTCAGGCAGCCTTCCTCTCAGGAGGACTCGGCTGAGCCTGAGAGAGCAGAAGGTGAGACTCTGTCATTCTTTTCTTTTATTCTTTTTACTTTGGTTTTTCTAGGTTTTTTTTTACACGTGTGTGTATATATATATATATATATATATATACATACACACACTGTCCACTTAGGAAGCAACACTGATTGACAATCAATTTCACATGCTGTTGTGCAAATGGAATAGACAACTAGAGATGAGCGCCTGAAATTTTTCGGGTTTTGTGTTTTGGTTTTGGGTTCGGTTCCGCGGCCGTGTTTTGGGTTCGAACGCGTTTTGGCAAAACCTCACCGAATTTTTTTTGTCGGATTCGGGTGTGTTTTGGATTCGGGTGTTTTTTTCAAAAAACACTAAAAAACAGCTTAAATCATAGAATTTGGGGGTCATTTTGATCCCAAAGTATTATTAACCTCAAAAACCATAATTTCCACTCATTTTCAGTCTATTCTGAATACCTCACACCTCACAATATTATTTTTAGTCCTGAAATTTGCACCGAGGTCGCTGTGTGAGTAAGATAAGCGACCCTAGTGGCCGACACAAACACCGGGCCCATCTAGGAGTGGCACTGCAGTGTCACGCAGGATGTCCCTTCCAAAAAACCCTCCCCAAACAGCACATGACGCAAAGAAAAAAAGAGGCGCAATGAGGTAGCTGTGTGAGTAAGATTAGCGACCCTAGTGGCCGACACAAACACCGGGCCCATCTAGGAGTGGCACTGCAGTGTCACGCAGGATGTCCCTTCCAAAAAACCCTCCCCAAACAGCACATGACGCAAAGAAAAAAAGAGGCGCAATGAGGTAGCTGTGTGAGTAAGATTAGCGACCCTAGTGGCCGACACAAACACCGGGCCCATCTAGGAGTGGCACTGCAGTGTCACGCAGGATGTCCCTTCCAAAAAACCCTCCCCAAACAGCACATGACGCAAAGAAAAAAAGAGGCGCAATGAGGTAGCTGACTGTGTGAGTAAGATTAGCGACCCTAGTGGCCGACACAAACACCGGGCCCATCTAGGAGTGGCACTGCAGTGTCACGCAGGATGTCCCTTCCAAAAAACCCTCCCCAATCAGCACATGATGCAAAGAAAAAGAAAAGAAAAAAGAGGTGCAAGATGGAATTGTCCTTGGGCCCTCCCACCCACCCTTATGTTGTATAAACAAAACAGGACATGCACACTTTAACCAACCCATCATTTCAGTGACAGGGTCTGCCACACGACTGTGACTGATATGACGGGTTGGTTTGGACCCCCCCCAAAAAAGAAGCAATTAATCTCTCCTTGCACAAACTGGCTCTACAGAGGCAAGATGTCCACCTCATCTTCACCCTCCGATATATCACCGTGTACATCCCCCTCCTCACAGATTATCAATTCGTCCCCACTGGAATCCACCATCTCAGCTCCCTGTGTACTTTGTGGAGGCAATTGCTGCTGGTCAATGTCTCCGCGGAGGAATTGATTATAATTCATTTTAATGAACATCATCTTCTCCACATTTTCTGGATGTAACCTCGTACGCCGATTGCTGACAAGGTGAGCGGCGGCACTAAACACTCTTTCGGAGTACACACTTGTGGGAGGGCAACTTAGGTAGAATAAAGCCAGTTTGTGCAAGGGCCTCCAAATTGCCTCTTTTTCCTGCCAGTATAAGTACGGACTGTGTGACGTGCCTACTTGGATGCGGTCACTCATATAATCCTCCACCATTCTATCAATGTTGAGAGAATCATATGCAGTGACAGTAGACGACATGTCCGTAATCGTTGTCAGGTCCTTCAGTCCGGACCAGATGTCAGCATCAGCAGTCGCTCCAGATTGCCCTGCATCACCGCCAGCGGGTGGGCTCGGAATTCTGAGCCTTTTCCTCGCACCCCCAGTTGCGGGAGAATGTGAAGGAGGAGATGTTGACAGGTCGCGTTCCGCTTGACTTGACAATTTTGTCACCAGCAGGTCTTTCAACCCCAGCAGACCTGTGTCTGCCGGAAAGAGAGATCCAAGGTAGGCTTTAAATCTAGGATCGAGCACGGTGGCCAAAATGTAGTGCTCTGATTTCAACAGATTGACCACCCGTGAATCCTTGTTAAGCGAATTAAGGGCTGCATCCACAAGTCCCACATGCCTAGCGGAATCGCTCCCTTTTAGCTCCTTCTTCAATGCCTCCAGCTTCTTCTGCAAAAGCCTGATGAGGGGAATGACCTGACTCAGGCTGGCAGTGTCTGAACTGACTTCACGTGTGGCAAGTTCAAAGGGCATCAGAACCTTGCACAACGTTGAAATCATTCTCCACTGCACTTGAGACAGGTGCATTCCACCTACTATATCGTGCTCAATTGTATAGGCTTGAATGGCCTTTTGCTGCTCCTCCAACCTCTGAAGCATATAGAGGGTTGAATTCCACCTCGTTACCACTTCTTGCTTCAGATGATGGCAGGGCAGGTTCAGTAGTTTTTGGTGGTGCTCCAGTCTTCTGTACGTGGTGCCTGTACGCCGAAAGTGTCCCGCAATTTTTCTGGCCACCGACAGCATCTCTTGCACGCCCCTGTCGTTTTTTAAAAAATTTTGCACCACCAAATTCAAGGTATGTGCAAAACATGGGACGTGCTGGAATTTGCCCATATTTAATGCACACACAATATTGCTGGCGTTGTCCGATGCCACAAATCCACAGGAGAGTCCAATTGGGGTAAGCCATTCCGCGATGATCTTCCTCAGTTGCCGTAAGAGGTTTTCAGCTGTGTGCGTATTCTGGAAAGCGGTGATACAAAGCGTAGCCTGCCTAGGAAAGAGTTGGCGTTTGCGAGATGCTGCTACTGGTGCCGCCGCTGCTGTTCTTGCGGCGGGAGTCCATACATCTACCCAGTGGGCTGTCACAGTCATATAGTCCTGACCCTGCCCTGCTCCACTTGTCCACATGTCCGTGGTTAAGTGGACATTGGGTACAACTGCATTTTTTAGGACACTGGTGAGTCTTTTTCTGACGTCCGTGTACATTCTCGGTATCGCCTGCCTAGAGAAGTGGAACCTAGATGGTATTTGGTAACGGGGGCACACTGCCTCAATAAATTGTCTAGTTCCCTGTGAACTAACGGCGGATACCGGACGCACGTCTAACACCAACATAGTTGTCAAGGACTCAGTTATCCGCTTTGCAGTAGGATGACTGCTGTGATATTTCATCTTCCTCGCAAAGGACTGTTGAACAGTCAATTGCTTACTGGAAGTAGTACAAGAGGGCTTACGACTTCCCCTCTGGGATGACCATCGACTCCCAGCGGCAACAACAGCAGCGCCAGCAGCAGTAGGCGTTACACGCAAGGATGCATCGGAGGAATCCCAGGCAGGAGAGGACTCGTCAGAATTGCCAGTGACATGGCCTGCAGGACTATTGGCATTCCTGGGGAAGGAGGAAATTGACACTGAGGGAGTTGGTGGGGTGGTTTGCGTGAGCTTGGTTACAAAAGGAAGGGATTTACTGGTCAGTGGACTGCTTCCGCTGTCACCCAAAGTTTTTGAACTTGTCACTGACTTATTATGAATGCGCTGCAGGTGACGTATAAGGGAGGATGTTCCGAGGTGGTTAACGTCCTTACCCCTACTTATTACAGCTTGACAAAGGGAACACACGGCTTGACACCTGTTGTCCGCATTTCTGGTGAAATACCTCCACACCGAAGAGCTGATTTTTTTGGTATTTTCACCTGGCATGTCAACGGCCATATTCCTCCCACGGACAACAGGTGTCTCCCCGGGTGCCTGACTTAAACAAACCACCTCACCATCAGAATCCTCCTGGTCAATTTCCTCCCCAGCGCCAGCAACACCCATATCCTCCTCATCCTGGTGTACTTCAACACTGACATCTTCAATCTGACTATCAGGAACTGGACTGCGGGTGCTCCTTCCAGCACTTGCAGGGGGCGTGCAAATGGTGGAAGGCGCATGCTCTTCACGTCCAGTGTTGGGAAGGTCAGGCATCGCAACCGACACAATTGGACTCTCCTTGTGGATTTGGGATTTCGAAGAATGCACAGTTCTTTGCTGTGCTGCTTTTGCCAGCTTGAGTCTTTTCATTTTTCTAGCGAGAGGCTGAGTGCTTCCATCCTCATGTGAAGCTGAACCACTAGCCATGAACATAGGCCAGGGCCTCAGCCGTTCCTTGCCACTCCGTGTGGTAAATGGCATATTGGCAAGTTTACGCTTCTCCTCCGACAATTTTATTTTAGGTTTTGGAGTCCTTTTTTTACTGATATTTGGTGTTTTGGATTTGACATGCTCTGTACTATGACATTGGGCATCGGCCTTGGCAGACGACGTTGCTGGCATTTCATCGTCTCGGCCATGACTAGTGGCAGCAGCTTCAGCACGAGGTGGAAGTGGATCTTGATCTTTCCCTAATTTTGGAACCTCAACATTTTTGTTCTCCATATTTTAATAGGCACAACTAAAAGGCACCTCAGGTAAACAATGGAGATGGATGGATTGGATACTAGTATACAATTATGGACGGGCTGCCGAGTGCCGACACAGAGGTAGCCACAGCCGTGAACTACCGCACTGTACTGTGTCTGCTGCTAATATAGACTGGTTGATAAAGAGATAGTATACTCGTAACTAGTATGTATGTATAAAGAAAGAAAAAAAAACCACGGTTAGGTGGTATATACAATTATGGACGGGCTGCCGAGTGCCGACACAGAGGTAGCCACAGCCGTGAACTACCGCACTGTACTGTGTCTGCTGCTAATATATAGACTGGTTGATAAAGAGATAGTATACTCGTAACTAGTATGTATGTATAAAGAAAGAAAAAAAAAACACGGTTAGGTGGTATATACAATTATGGACGGGCTGCCGAGTGCCGACACAGAGGTAGCCACAGCCGTGAACTACCGCACTGTACTGTGTCTGCTGCTAATATATAGACTGGTTGATAAAGAGATAGTATACTCGTAACTAGTATGTATGTATAAAGAAAGAAAAAAAAACCACGGTTAGGTGGTATATACAATTATGGACGGGCTGCCGAGTGCCGACACAGAGGTAGCCACAGCCGTGAACTACCGCACTGTACTGTGTCTGCTGCTAATATAGACTGGTTGATAAAGAGATAGTATACTCGTAACTAGTATGTATGTATAAAGAAAGAAAAAAAAACCACGGTTAGGTGGTATATACAATTATGGACGGGCTGCCGAGTGCCGACACAGAGGTAGCCACAGCCGTGAACTACCGCACTGTACTGTGTCTGCTGCTAATATAGACTGGTTGATAAAGAGATAGTATACTCGTAACTAGTATGTATGTATAAAGAAAGAAAAAAAAACCACGGTTAGGTGGTATATACAATTATGGACGGGCTGCCGAGTGCCGACACAGAGGTAGCCACAGCCGTGAACTACCGCACTGTACTGTGTCTGCTGCTAATATAGACTGGTTGATAAAGAGATAGTATACTCGTAACTAGTATGTATGTATAAAGAAAGAAAAAAAAACCACGGTTAGGTGGTATATACAATTATGGACGGGCTGCCGAGTGCCGACACAGAGGTAGCCACAGCCGTGAACTACCGCACTGTACTGTGTCTGCTGCTAATATATAGACTGGTTGATAAAGAGATAGTATACTACTAATATTATATATACTGGTGGTCAGGTCACTGGTCACTAGTCACACTGGCAGTGGCACTCCTGCAGCAAAAGTGTGCACTGTTTAATTTTAATATAATATTATGTACTCCTGGCTCCTGCTATAACCTATAACTGGCACTGCAGTAGTGCTCCCCAGTCTCCCCCACAATTATAAGCTGTGTGAGCTGAGCAGTCAGACAGATATATAATATATATAGATGATGCAGCACACTGGCCTGAGCCTGAGCAGTGCACACAGATATGGTATGTGACTGACTGAGTCACTGTGTGTATCGCTTTTTTCAGGCAGAGAACGGATATATTAAATAAACTGCACTGTGTGTCTGGTGGTCACTCACTATATAATATATTATGTACTCCTGGCTCCTGCTATAACCTATAACTGGCACTGCAGTAGTGCTCCCCAGTCTCCCCCACAATTATAAGCTGTGTGAGCTGAGCAGTCAGACAGATATATATAATATTATATATAGATAATAGATGATGCAGCACACTGGCCTGAGCCTGAGCAGTGCACACAGATATGGTATGTGACTGAGTCACTGTGTGCTGTGTATCGCTTTTTTCAGGCAGAGAACGGATTATAAATAAAACTGGTGGTCACTATCAGCAAAACTCTGCACTGTACTGAGTACTCCTAATGCTCCCCAAAATTAGTAAATCAAGTGTCTCTCTAATCTATTCTAAACGGAGAGGACGCCAGCCACGTCCTCTCCCTATCAATCTCAATGCACGAGTGAAAAATGGCGGCGACGCGCGGCTCCTTATATAGAATCCGAGTCTCGCGATAGAATCCGAGCCTCGCGAGAATCCGACAGCGTCATGATGACGTTCGGGCGCGCTCGGGTTAACCGAGCAAGGCGGGAAGATCCGAGTCGCTCGGACCCGTGAAAAAAAACATGAAGTTCTGGCGGGTTCGGATTCAGAGAAACCGAACCCGCTCATCTCTATAGACAACAGGTGGAAATTATAGGCAATTAGCAAGACACCACCAATAAAGGAGTTGTTCTGCAGGTGGTCACCACAGACCACTTCTCAGCTCCTATGCTTTCTGGCTGATGTTTTGGTCACTTTTGAAAGCTGGTGGTGCTTTCACTCTAGTGGTAGCATGACAGGGAGTCTACAACCCACACAAGTGGCTCAGGTAGTGCAGCTCATCCAGGATGGCACATCAATGCGAGCTGTGGCAAGAAGGTTTGCTGTGTCTGTCAGCGTAGTGTCCAGAGCATGGAGGCACTACCAGGAGACAGGCCAGTACATCAGGAGACGTGGAGGAGGCCGTAGGAGGGCAACAACCCAGCAGCAGGACCGCTACCTCCGCCTTTGTGCAAGGAGGAACAGGAGGAGCACTGCCGGAGCCCTGCAAAATGACCTCCAGCAAGCCACAAATGTGCATGTGTCTACTCAAACGATCAGAAACAGATTCCATGAGGGTGGTATGAGGGCCCGACGTCCACAGGTGGGGATTGTGCTTACAGCCCAACACCGTGCAGGACGTTTGGCATTTGCCAGAGAACACCAAGATTGGCAAATTCGCCACTGGCGCCCTGTGCTCTTCACAGATGAAAGCAGGTTCTCACTGAGCACATGTGACAGACGTGACAGAGTTTGGAGACGCCAAGGAGAACGTTCTGCTGCCTGCAAAATCCTCCAGCATGATAAACAGAAAAAACCAATCTGTGCACAACTGGATCACTTTTGAATATAATTGTTTTTATTAATAAGCCAAATTATGGATAGGAAAAATAAAATATGGTATATATAAAATATAATATATAATATATATACTATATACTTCAGGAGTGACCACACAATGAAATAAAACAATTTAACAAATTTTAAACCATCTGGACCATAAGAAGAAACCCGCAAAGGTATCACATTAGCTCTAATCTGAACTATTGGTATAGTAATCAGAATAGAACCCCTAAATGAAAATCACAATAACAGTGCACTGAGTCATTGATTATAAAATGTCCACATAGGCTGGCCAGCCGTATTTAAATAAGGTGTAATTCACCCAAAAGGTTCATCCTAAGAGATCAGTTAATTTTGTATAAATAGTGTCTATAACACAATGCTGTGATTATAACGAAGAAGAGGTCACCATACAATTAGACCATCTGCATACCAACCAATTGAGTACCGTCGGTATGTAACGAGTGTCTCCTCCAGCCGAGCGGTAAATCTCCTCCCCGTATCACTGATGTAAGGAGCTGTTTGGTGGGGATAATTTTGCTGAGTAACCGTCTCGTGCTGCCTCTTACACCCGCACCAGTTCACTTGCTGGGATCACCCGAGACCTCCGTTGTCCGTATTCCACGTACCGGCATTTACCGCGCTGCCTGGGTGCTAGCCAGATAGCGCGGCTGAAGAATCCTTTGCAGCCGGAGTCCAATGTATAAAGATATACGGAGTCCCTTGCAGCGGGTTTTGGATGTTATAATTACCCGGTATTAGGGCAGTAGTAGATGATCCAAATAGAGAGGTCACTCCAAAGCCGTCAGCTAACGCGTTTCTCGACCATTAGCCCCGGTCGTTTCATCAGAGGTAGACCTCTGTTATAATTACCTACCTGCCCTAATACCGGGTAATTATAACATCCAAAACCCGCTGCAAGGGACTCCGTACATCTCTGTACATTGGACTCCGGCTACAAAGGAATACCCAGCCGCGCTATCTGGCTAGCATCCAGGCAGCACGGTGAATGCCGGCTAACACTGCCCTATTTGCTGGGTAATTATAACATCCAAAACCCGTTGCAAGGGACTCCGTATATCTTTATACATTGGACTCCGGCTGCAGAGGATTCTCCAGCCGCGCTATCTGGCTAGCACCCAGGCAGCGCGGTAAATGCCGGTACGTGGAATACGGACAACGGAGGTCTCGGGTGATCCCAGCAAGTGAACTGGTGCGGGTGTAAGAGGCAGCACGAGACGGTTACTCAGCAAAATTATCCCCACCAAACAGCTCCTTACATCAGTGATACGGGGAGGAGATTTACCGCTCGGCTGGAGGAGACACTCGTTACATACCGACGGTACTCAATTGGTTGGTATGCAGATGGTCTAATTGTATGGTGACCTCTTCTTCGTTATAATCACAGCATTGTGTTATAGACACTATTTATACAAAATTAACTGATCTCTTAGGATGAACCTTTTGGGTGAATTACACCTTATTTAAATACGGCTGGCCAGCCTATGTGGACATTTTATAATCAATGACTCAGTGCACTGTTATTGTGATTTTCATTTAGGGGTTCTATTCTGATTACTATACCAATAGTTCAGATTAGAGCTAATGTGATACCTTTGCGGGTTTCTTCTTATGGTCCAGATGGTTTAAAATTTGTTAAATTGTTTTATTTCATTGTGTGGTCACTCCTGAAGTATATAGTATATATATTATATATTATATTTTATATATACCATATTTTATTTTTCCTATCCATAATTTGGATTATTAATAAAAACAATTATATTCAAAAGTGATCCTGTTGCGCACAGATTGTTTTTTTCTGTTTCTTTTGCTTTTTCGGGGGTCAGCAACTTTCCCCTTTTTACCAAATTGTGCAGCAATAGGAAGTTCCCATAGAGTTGAAGGCTACGGGCGCCCATTTATCTTGCTTTTTCTCTTGATTTTTATCCTCCAGCATGACCGGTTTGGCAGTGGGTCAGTAATGGTGTGGGGTGGCATTTCTTTGGGGGACCGCACAGCCCTCCATGTGCTCGCCAGAGGTAGCCTGACTGCCATTAGGTACCGAGATGAGATCCTCAGACCCCTTGTGAAACCATATGCTGGTGCGGTTGGCCCTGGGTTCCTCCTAATGCAAGACAATGCTAGACCTCATGTGGCTGGAGTGTGTCAGCAGTTCCTGCAAGACGAAGGCATTGATGCTATGGACTGGCCCGCCCGTTCCCCAGACCTGAATCCAATTGAGCACATCTGGGACATCATGTCTCGCTCCATCCACCAACACCACGTTGCACCACAGACTGTCCAGGAGTTGGCGGATGCTTTAGTCCAGGTCTGGGAGGAGATCCCTCAGGAGACCATCCGCCACCTCATCAGGAGCATGCCCAGGCGTTGTAGGGAGGTCATACAGGCACGTGGAGGCCACACACACTACTGAGCCTCATTTTGACTTGTTTTAAGGACATTACATCAAAGTTGGATCAGCCTGTAGTGTGTTTTTCCACTTTAAGTTTGAGTGTGACTCCAAATCCAGACCACCATGGGTTAATAAATTTGATTTCCATTGATAATTTTTGTGTGATTTTGTTGTCAGCACATTCAACTATGTAAAGAACAAAGTATTTAATAAGAATATTTCATTCATTCAGATCTAGGATGTGTTATTTTAGTGTTCCCCTTATTTTTTTGAGCAGTGTATTTAAGCTGAGCCAAGCATTTAGTAGTTTCCTGAGTGCACCTATAGTGTATAGGTGCACTCAGGAAACTACTGAATGCTTGGCTCAGCTTCTGTTTAATGCTTGGCTCAGCTTTTATATATATATATATATATATATATATATCACACTCTCCTGGTGCGGCACTCTTGGGTACAATAATCCACACTGTATTCCCTCAAAGGGAGAAAAAAAAGAGATCTGTGGATGCAGGATGTACTCGAAAAAAAAAAGGGCTACATAAATGTTAGCATTCACTGATTTCCAGAGTACACTTATAGATCTCATTCTTTCCTTTTTAGTAACTGTATTTATATACAATGATGAGATTGGTATGGTAGCATCACCTCTCTTTTAGTATTATTAGCAGATAGAAATATGGATGATACTCATATCGTGTGGCGTAATGTGAATTCCGGTTCATACCTTGTGGCGTAATGTGAATTCAGCTCATACTGTGTGGTGTAATGTGAATTCAGCTCATACTGTGTGGCGTAATGTGAATTCGGCTCATACTGTGTGGCGTAATGTGAATTCAGCTCATACTGTGTGGCGTAATGTGAATTCGGCTCATACTGTGTGGCGTAATGTGAATTTGGCTCATACTGTGTGACGTAATGTGAATTTCGGCTCATACTGTGTGGGGTAATGTGAATTTCGGCTCATGCTGTGTGGCGTAATGTGAATTCAGCTCATACTGTGTGGCGTAATGTGAATTCGGCTCATACTGTGTGGCGTAATGTGAATTTGGCTCATACTGTGTAGCATAATGTGAGTTTCAGCTCATACTGTCTGGCGTAATGTGAATTTTGACTCGTACTGTGTGCTATAATGTGAATTTCGGCTCATGCTGTGTGGCGTAATGTGAGTTTCGGCTCATACTGTGTGAGGTAATGTGAATTTTGGCTCATACTGTGTGGTGTAATGTAAATAAGTGGCACTACTGTCAGTAGCTGGTGAGCATGGGGACATGTTGTGACAAATGCTGGCATCCTACAGAGGAGGCTGATGACATAGAAAGAGGCAGATGTGGCTCTAATGGCACATTTGTACATTTTAAACTTTACTTGTGTTATATTAAAACTGAAGTGTTTGGCCATCTAAATCACTCGTACTTTTCAGAGTGGCCCACTCAAAATCGAGGTGTAGGTGCAGGCGGGTGCAAAGGGTGGGGTGGGTGTGGGAATGCTATGCACCTAGGCCCACCACTCTCTAGTTCCACCACTGGGTCAGGTATAGGTTGGGTAAGTGTAAACAGCGATAGGGTGCAGCGGCAGCTATGATATCAGGGTTATGCCATAGCGGACAGTCAGTACTGGGCAGTGGTCACACCATTATGTTTCATTTTATCTCTCTGGGGTGTATTATACCTACTTGTAGTATTAGGAACTAGGGAGAAATTAGACTAAGCCATGGGAATCTACTGAGAGAATGTAAACTAGTGCTAGACATGCCCAAAAGGCGGTGCTAGACACGCCCATAAGGCGGTGCTAGGCACACCCCTCCTGCAGTGCACCCCCTAATAATATTAGCTGCGCACGCAAGACCATCGACGGTTCCCTTACAGATGGTTTTACACCATCGAGGTTATCCATCAATGGTACCATCGATGGTGACCATCAATAGATAACCCACCAATGGCCATCCCTACTCTCTGGTCCAGTGCACTGATTGACGGCTCAGATCCACACACAGAAGTCCCTTAAGCTACATATTGTGTGGGCAGCTCTAGTAACCGTATTGTATACTGTTACTACATTGGTCATAATTTGAGCTGCTGGCCAAAGGAGGGGGGTTTCAGGGCAACAGGAACCCCCCTGCATTTGCCTACACTATGGGTCTTGAGTTGCCTGCAAAAGTACACACAGCCTCTTGCAGTGACACACCTGTGACTCTCCCATAACACGCCCACTGCATTCATTTCCAGGCACCTCCCAGTCACCGCTCAGGAAGCGCCGTTCTCTGACGTCATCTGTTGCAGTTGCAGCGGCACCTTTCGTGCGTACGCTCTGTACAGTATAACAGATGCACGGTAGGAATTTCCAGAAATTTTCATGCATGCGGAATTGAAAAAAAAATCACCCAGCTGCACGTACATCAGCATCTTACTCAGAGATGAACGCATAGGCGTGCGCACGGGGGGTGCCTGGTGCGCACAGGCACCCCCTAATGTCTGGCACCCCCCACACGCCTGCACACAGTCAATGCAGCCCCCTCCCTCTTCCTTTCCTGCTGCATGTGACCAGCAGCGCACGGAGACCGGGAGCCGGAGCCGGCCCGGGCTGCAGGAGAGCGTAGAGGAGAAAGAGATCCTTCCCGCTCCCAGCCATACAGAGAGGAAAGGTCCGTTTGTGAGGTGCGGCGCAGCCGATCGAAGCAGGCAGCAGGACGGAGACTCACTGAAGCTATTAGCCTGTCGAACTAAGGGGGGCAATCTGGCTTGTTTATGGGGGATGTGCCTGCCAGTGTTGCCTCACTTCCCGCAGCACTGTCCTGGCACGCACTCATACCCCCCACACACACACGCTGATTGTTGGCCTGACCAGTCACCTCCAGCAGCAGCACTGTCTGGCAGGAACCCATAAACACTGATTGTTGGCCACCTCAGTACTGCTGGCGGTGAGGCCAACAATCAGCGTGTGGGGGGTATGGGGGGGTATACACATATCTATTAAAGGTATATATATATATATATATATATATATATATACATGCATATGGTCCCGGCACTCCTCTTATATAGGTTTAAAGTGCTACGGTGCCCTCCCAGAGGTGTATCTCCTCAATGAATGTAATGCTGAATAAGGGTGGCACTCACGCAGGCTGGTGCAGGTGTAGAAAAGGTCAGTTTATTATTCCGACATGTTTCGGGGACTAGCCCCGTCCTGAGGCCCTTATTCAGCATTATATATGTATATATATATATATATATATATATATATATATATATATATATAATGTTGCAAATACTGTGTGGCGCAATGTCAACTTTTGCTCATACCATGTGGCGTAATGTAAATTTTGGCTCATACTGTGTGGCGTAATGTGATATTCAGCTCATACTGTGTGGCGTAATGTGACATTCGGCTCATACTGTGTGGCGTAATGTGATATTCAGCTCATACTGTGTGGCGTAATGTGATATTCAGCTCATACTGTGTGGCGTAATGTGACATTCAGCTCATACTGTGTGGCGTAATGTGACATTCGGCTCATTCTGTGTAGATAGATAGATAGATAGATAGATAGATAGATAGATAGATAGATAGATAGATAGATACATAGATAGATAGATAGATAGATAGATAAATATAGCTGACTTTTTCCTGGACAGTAAGTCTATGTATTTATTTTATATACATTTAAGTTTTAATCTTTGTTTGAATGAAGGCTGACATCAGCCAAAATGGAGTTAATACTGAACATTGCCATTCCAAACCCAAAAGAAGTGCAAAGCAAAAAGACCTACATGTGCACAAAATATGTGCAAGTTGTGGCTGAGAAACTCCACAACTTGTGTTTACGCAGTGGCATTACTAGGGGGATCCGGGAGAGCGGATTACATCAGGTGACATCATGTGAATGAGTGACATCACAGTGCAGCCCCCAGCTCCCAGTCACTGAAGAGTAGCAAGCAGTGCCAGGAGAATCTCTGGGAGTGCTGAAAACGGCAATGTGCTGTGAGGCAATGACCCCTTCCCCACAAGGCCAGGCCTCTCTTTTGGAGCCTATGTTCCCCAACTGGGTGGTCCCTTAACAATAACATCTAGGTGTCAGGTATAGGTTTCCTTTCTGTAGTGCAGAACCATCGTGTTGAGATACTAATCATATATTATGTCTCGGCTCAAGGACAACCGTAGACAGACCAACGTCAGACTGCAACAAGGGGGGGATTTATCAAAGCTTGTATAGAGATAAAGTGGAGAGTGATAAAATACCAAACAATCAGTTCGTAACTGCTGTGGTCCAGATTTATCAAGCCTTGTACAGTGATAAATTGCATGGTGATAAAGTACCAGCCAATCAGCTTCTGTCATTTTTCAAACACAGCCTGCTAGGAGCTGGTTGGTTGGTACTTTATCACAGGGCTGTTTTTAGCCAATTTGTCTCCCAGTGCTAGATTTAAAAATGCCCCTCTCCCCCTCCCCCCCACTGGCAAAAACAAAAGCGCCCCCCATAGATATAAAAAGAAAAATAATGGGGCGTGGCCTCATTATAATGGGCGTGATCTCATTAGAATGGGCGTGGCCTCATCTGAAGAGACTACCATACACCCCAGTTTTTTACCTTACACCAACAGATCACGGCCACCACAGGAAAAAATAAAATAAATAATAATAATAATAATTATTATTATTATATATATATATATATATATATATAATGCCATACACCGCAATGCCCTTGATACATTAAATCCCAATTTTACACATTACAACTGGCAAGTGTACCCATTTCTCTCTCTCCCTTTTCTCCCTTCCCCTCTTGCCTGCCACACATTAGGCAGGCAAGTGTCCTCACTTTACACTAGACGGCAGGCAAGAGTCCCTACTTTACGTCAGGCAAGAGTCCTCATTTTACACATTATGGCAGGCAAGAGGGGAGCAGAGGAGAGAGAAATACGTACGTTTGCAGACTCAGAGGTGCTTCCCGGTCTTCCACCCGCGCCGGTCCACCTCTCCCTCCTTGCAGCTTGGCTCCCCTCTCCTCCCATCATCTGTTCTCCCCTCGGGGGCAGAGTTTTGTGGAATGGATTGGTTGCATCATGATGTCACAACGCAACCGCGTCCTTCCACGAAACTCTGCCTACCGAGCGGTGTACCCAGTTAGAGGGAGGAGGGGGAAGCAGGGACCAACACAAGTGCTGCGGCGTGAGCCCCGTGTGGTTGCGCGGCTCGCAACCCCTAGAAACGGCACTGCTTTATCACCATGCAATTTATCACTCTCCAAGGTTTTAAAAAAATCTGGGCAAGTGTTTGAAAAGTGTAAGTGAAGAGCTAATTGGTCGTTACTTGATCTCCCTCCACCTTTTCTCTCTCCGACTTTGACAAATCTCCCTCTAAATCCCCACAGCCATTTGTTTCTAGATATGCTTTACCATATTTGCAGAATTGTTATAATAGCTGCTGGAACATTTCATTATCACTTGCGGACAATAGTCTTATAATGTAATGTAAGAGCATGTGACATACAGTAGAAATATGTCCGGCTGTGGTTTACTGACGTGTTCCGTTCCTCTAACTACCACCAAGTATGAACTTTATGACTAAATACTTAACATATTTTAATTATCTCTTTCAAAACACATTTAATCAGCTGCTGAGATGATTCATGGTTATAAAATCACTGCAAACAAAGAAAAACAAAAAAGTAGACATTGTGAATATTTCATCTAATCCAAACAACTTTCCAAACGGACTCTCGGAAATGTACAGTAGTTACTTGTAGACACTGTACAGTATATATTACTCCTGCGAGAAGTCAATAAGAATTGCTGGTTAATGTTTATTCACTTATCAAGATATATATTCTATGGCCCAGAATTATCAAGACGTGGAGAGTGGTAAATAGCACGGTGGTAAAGTACCAGCCAATAAGCTCCTAACTGTCATTTTTCAAACACAGCCTGTGACATGGCAGTTAGGAGCTGATTGGCTGATACTTTATCACATTCTATTTATCACTCTCCAAGGCTTGATAAATGGGGGCCTATATCTGGAGTTAGTGTATGTTAACCAGTTGGGTGGCCACTTCGCTGTCATTGACGGTCAGGTTTAAGGGTGAAAATGAAACGTGCAGAAAACATGTCATGCGCATAGATGGCGGTCGTGGTGAATGTTTCTCTTGCTGGCAGCCCCTTACGCTTGTGGAGGCAGGTCAGGTACCTTCATGTGTCATTTCATGTTATTGAGGAGGTCATCCCCTCCTCTAAACAGGAATCCAGTATTGATTTGCGCATACTGTATCTTTAAGATGCGCATTCTGGTCCTGGTGCGGGTTTTCCAGATTATATTTTTACACTAGATATGCCATAAACTACATTTAACGTTCTACATATTTTAAGAGACATGATCATCCTTAAATACAGCCAATGGTATCAAAGTTTGCCGGGTGATGCAATGTCGGGCATCCTAGTTCCTTCGGTATAATGAGAAGTGATGCAATTGTGTATTACTCCTTATTTTAAATCCAATTGTTACATAGGTGGCTGATTTGCAGTAGTGCCAAGAGAGGTGTGTGTGTGTGGGGGGGGGGGCTACAAATTACCCGGGCCCAGGTCTGATAGAGGGGCCCAGTGAAGGCACAGTGGGGGCCCCAGGCCCCCTCCCCCTTACCTGGCGGCAGCAGCAGCTGCAGCTTTTCTCCTCAGCCCAGCACAAGCTGCTGTGTGCTGGACTGCAGTGTGGCCATGGAGACGCTTAAAAATAAGATTTTACTTACCGATAAATCTATTTCTCGTAGTCCGTAGTGGATGCTGGGACTCCGTCAGGACCATGGGGATTAGCGGCTCCGCAGGAGACAGGGCACAAAAATAAAGCTTTAGGATCAGGTGGTGTGCACTGGCTCCTCCCCCATGACCCTCCTCCAAGCCTCAGTTAGGATACTGTGCCCGGACGAGCGTACACAATAAGGAAGGATTTTGAATCCCGGGTAAGACTCATACCAGCCACACCAATCACACTGTACAACCTGTGATCTGAACCCAGTTAACAGTATGACAAAACGTAAGAGCCTCTGAACAGACGGCTCACAACAATAACAACCCGATTTTTTTGTAACAATAACTATGTACAAGTATTGCAGACAATCCGCACTTGGGATGGGCGCCCAGCATCCACTACGGACTACGAGAAATAGATTTATCGGTAAGTAAAATCTTATTTTCTCTGACGTCCTAGTGGATGCTGGGACTCCGTCAGGACCATGGGGATTATACCAAAGCTCCCAAACGGGCGGGAGAGTGCGGATGACTCTGCAGCACCGAATGAGAGAACTCCAGGTCCTCTTTAGCCAGGGTATCAAATTTGTAGAATTTTACAAACGTGTTCTCCCCCGACCACGTAGCTGCTCGGCAGAGTTGTAATGCCGAGACCCCTCGGGCAGCCGCCCAGGATGAGCCCACCTTCCTTGTGGAATGGGCCTTGACAGATTTAGGCTGTGGCAGGCCTGCCACAGAATGTGCAAGTTGAATTGTGCTACAAATCCAACGTGCAATCGTCTGCTTAGAAGCAGGAGCACCCAGCTTGTTGGGTGCATACAGTATAAACTGCGAGTCAGATTTTCTGACTCCGGCCGTCCTTGAAATATATATTTTCAATGCCCTGACAACGTCCAGCAACTTGGAATCCTCCAAATCGCTAGTAGCCGCAGGCACCACAATAGGTTGGTTCAGGTGAAACGCTGACACCACCTTAGGCAGAAACTGAGGACGCATCCGCAGTTCTGCCCTGTCCGAATGGAAACTCAGATATGGGCTTTTTTACGATAAAGCCGCCAATTCTGATACTCTCCTGGCTGAAACCAGGGCCAGTAGCATGGTTACTTTCCATGTAAGATATTTCAAATCCACCGATTTGAGTGGCTCAAACCAATGGGATTTGAGAAAATCCAAAACTACATTAAGGTCCCACGGAGCCACTGGGGGCACAACCGGGGGCTGTATATGTAGTACTCCTTCTACAAAAGTCTGGACTTCAGGAACTGAAGCCAATTTTTTCTGGAAGAAAATCGACAGGGCCGAAATTTGAACCTTAATGGACCCCAATTTGAGTCCCATAGACAATCCTGTTTTCAGGAAATGTAGGAATCGACCCAGTTGAAATTCCTCCGTGGTGGCCTTCCTGGCCTCACACCACGCAACATATTTTCTCCAAATGCGGTGATAATGTTGTGCAGTCACCTCCTTCCTGGCTTTTACCAGCGTAGGGATGACCTCTTCCGGAATGCCTTTTTCCCTTAGAATTCGGCGTTCAACCGCCATGCCGTTAAAAACAGCCGCGGTAAGTCTTGGAATAGACCCGGTCCCTGCTGAAGCAGGTCCCGTCTTAGGGTTAGAGGCCACGGATCTTCCGTGAGCATCTCCTGAAGTTCCGGGTACCAAGTTCTTCTTGGCCAATCCGGAGCCACGAGTATCATTCTTACTCCCCTTTGCCGTATAATTCTCAGTACTTTTGGTATGAGAGGCAGAGGAGGAAACACCTACACTGACTGGTACACCCATGGTGTTACCAGAACGTCTACAGCTATTGCCTGAGGGTCTCTTGACCTGGCGCAATACATGTCCAGTTTTTTCTGCTGAGGAAGTCTGCTTCCCAGTTGTCCATTCCCGGAATGAACACTGCTGACAGTGCTATCACATGATTTTCCGCCCAGCGAAAAATCCTTGCAGTTTCTGCCATTGGCCTCCTGCTTCTTGTGCCGCCCTGTCTGTTTACGTGGGCGACTGCCGTGATGTTGTCCCACTGGATCAATACCGGCTGACCTTGAAGCAGAGGTCTTGCTAAGCTTAGAGCATTGTAAATTGCCCTTAGCTCCAGTATATTTATGTGGAGAAAAGTCTCCAGACTTGATCACACTCCCTAGAAATTTTTTCCCTGTGTGACTGCTCCCCAGCCTCTCAGGCTGGCCTCCGTGGTCACCAGCATCCAATCCTGAATGCCGAATCTGCGGCCCTCTAGAAGATGAGCACTCTGTAACCACCACAGGAGAGATACCCTTGTTCTTGGAGATAGGGTTATCCGCTGATGCATCTGAAGATGCAATCCGGACCATTTGTCCAGCAGATCCCACTGAAAAGTTCTTGCGTGGAATCTGCCGAATGGAATCGCTTCGTAATAAGCCACCATTTTTCCCAGGACTCTTGTGCAATGATGCACTGACACTTTTCCTGGTTTTAGGAGGTTCCTGACTAGCTCGGATAACTCCCTGGCTTTCTCCTCCGGGAGAAACACCTTTTTCTGGACTGTGTCCAGAATCATCCCTAGGAACAGCAGACGTGTCGTCGGAAACGGCTGTGATTTTGGAATATTTAGAATCCACCCGTGCTGTCGTAGAACTACTTGAGATAGTGCTACTTCGACTTCCAACTGTTCTCTGGACCTTGCCCTTATCAGGAGATCGTCCAAGTAAGGGATATTTAAGACGCCTTTTCTTTGAAGAAGAATCATCATTTCGGCCATTACTTTGGTAAAGACCCTGGGTGCCGTGGACAATCCAAACGGCAGCGTCTGAAACTGATAGTGACAGTTCCGTACCACGAACCTGAGGTACCCTTGGTGAGAAAGGCAATTTTGGACATGGATGTAAGCATCCTTGATGTCCAGGGACACCATATAGTCCCCTTCTTCCTAGTTCGCTATCACTGCTCTGAGTGACTCCATCTTGATTTGAACCTTTGTATGTAAGTGTTCAAAGATTTCAGATTTAGAATAGGTCTCACCGAGCCGTCTGGCTTCAGTACCACAATATAGTGTGGAATAATACCCCTTTCCTTGTTGTAGGAGGGGTACTTTGATTATCACCTGCTGGGAATACAGCTTGTGAATTGTTTCCAATACTGCCTTCCTGTCGGAGGAAGACGTTGGTAAAGCAGACATCAGGAGCCTGCGAGGGGGAGACGTCTCGAATTTCCAATCAGTACCCCTGGGATACTACTTGTAGGATCCAGGGGTCCTGTACGGCCCCAGCGTCATGCTGAGGGCTTGGCAGAAGCGGTGAAAGGCTTCTGTTCCTGGGAATGGGCTGCCTGCTGCAGTCTTCTTCCCTTTCCTCTATCCCTGGGCAGATATGACTGGCCTTTTGCCCGCTTGCCCTTATGGGGACGAAAGGACTGAGGCTGAAAAGACGGTGTCTTTTTCTGCTGAGATGTAACTTGGGGTAAAAAAAGTGGATTTTCCAGCTGTTGCCGTGGCCACCAGGTCCGATGGACCGACCCCAAATAACTCCTCTCCTTTATACGGCAATACTTCCATGTGCCGTTTGGAATCTGCATCACCTGACCACTGTCGTGTCCATAAACATCTTCTGGCAGATATGGACATCGCACTTACTCTTGATGCCAGAGTGCAAATATCCCTCTGTGCATCTCGCATATATAGAAATGCATCCTATAAATGCTCTATAGTAAATAAAATACTGTCCCTGTCAAGGGTATCAATATTTTCAGTCAGGGAATCTGACCAAGCCACCCCAGCGCTGCACATCCAGGCTGAGGCGATCGCTGGTCGCAGTATAACACCAGTATGTGTGTATAATACTTTTTAGGATATTTTCCAGCCTCCTATCAGCTGGCTCCTTGAGGGCGGCCCTATCTGGAGACGGTACCGCCACTTGTTTTGATAAGCGTGTGAGCGCCTTATCCACCCTGAGGGGTGTTTCCCAACGCGCCCTAACTTCTGGCGGGAAAGGGTATACCGCCAATAATTTTCTATCGGGGTAAACCCACGCATCATCACACACTTCGTTTAATTTATCTGATTCAGGAAAAACTATAGGTAGTTTTTTCACACCCCACATAATACCCTTTTTTGTGGTACTTGTAGTATCAGAAATATGTAACACCTCCTTCATTGCCCTTAACAATTAACGTGTGGCCCTAAAGGAAGATACGTTTGTTTCTTCACCGTCGACACTGGAGTCAGTGTCCGTGTCTGTGTCTGTGTCGACCGACTGAGGTAAATTGGGCGTTTTAATGCCCCTGACGGTGTTTTAGACGCCTGGACAGGTACTATTTTGTTTGCCGGCCGTCTCATGTCGTCAACCGACCTTGCAGCGTGTTGACATTATCACGTAATTCCTTAAATAAGCCATCCATTCCGGTGTCGACTCCCTAGAGAGTGACATCACCATTACAGGCAATTGCTCCGCCTCCTCACCAACATCGTCCTCATACATGTCGACACACACGTACCGACACACAGCACACACACAGGGAATGCTCTGATAGAGGACAGGACCCCACTAGCCCTTTGGGGAGACAGAGGGAGAGTTTGCCAGCACACACCAAAACGCTATAATTATACAGGGACAACCTTCATATAAGTGTTTTTCCCTTATAGCATCTTAATATATATAATCATATCGCCAAATAAGTGCCCCCCCTCTCTGTTTTAACCCTGTTTCTGTAGTGCAGTGCAGGGGAGAGCCTGGGAGCCTTCCCACCAGCATTTCTGTGAGGGAAAATGGCGCTGTGTGCTGAGGAGAATAGGCCCCGCCCCCTTTTCGGCTGGCTTCTTCTCCCGTTTTTCTGAGACCTGGCAGGGGTTAAATACATCCATATAGCCCCAGGGACTATATGTGATGTATTTTTTTAGCCAGAATAAGGTACTATCATTGCTGCCCAGGGCGCCCCCCCCAGCGCCCTGCACCCTCCGTGACCGCTGGTGTGAAGTGTGTGACAACAATGGCGCACAGCTGCAGTGCTGTGCGCTACCTCATGAAGACTGAAAAGTCTTCTGCCGCCGGTTTCTGGACCTCTTCACTTTTCGGCATCTGCAAGGGGGTCGGCGGCGCGGCTCCGGGACCGGACTCCATGGCTGGGCCTGTGTTCGATCCCTCTGGAGCTAATGGTGTCCAGTAGCCTAAGAAGCCAATCCATCCTGCACGCAGGTGAGTTCACTTCTCTCCCCTAAGTCCCTCGTAGCAGTGAGCCTGTTGCCAGCAGGTCTCACTGAAAATAAAAAACCTAATAACTTTCTCTAAGCAGCTCTTTAGGAGAGCCACCTAGATTGCACCCTGCTCGGACGGGCACAAAAACCTAACTGAGGCTTGGAGGAGGGTCATGGGGGGAGGAGCCAGTGCACACCACCTGATCCTAAAGCTTTATTTTTGTGCCCTGTCTCCTGCGGAGCCGCTAATCCCCATGGTCCTGACGGAGTCCCAGCATCCACTAGGACGTCAGAGAAATACTATTTTTTCAGTATTTTTTTTTGTAAGGGTACATGGCCACACCTCTGTGATTAGGCCACACCCCTTGAAAAGTACCTGGGCCCCCCCTTGCTCTCTACTGCCCTGCTGATTCGAGTGCACTGGTGGGTTTTATATGAGGATTTGCTTTATTAAGGAATGTGACGATCCCTAGTGTTTTCAGATTCAGTCTTGCACTGGAGCGCATATTTTCCAATAGTCTCCATTTAGCCAGGACTGTCCCATTTTATAGGTCCAAGGATGGGGCTAATTGAGAAGAGGGAGTGGCATAAATGAAATGTGGGTGGGGTTGGGTGAGTCAGGGGTGGGGTTTTGGTGGAGTGAAGATTAACTCGGCCAGATTTTGCCCTCTATTTGAAGTTAAATGAGATGACACGTACGTGCAAATAGCCTGCGCATGTTTGTTTTCAAGCCAGTAGCTGGAAGTACATGCATCTTAAGGTGTGTGCAAACTTAAATCTACCATATCAATGTATCTGGAGCAAATATCTGCCACTCATCAAGTTCAGCTGGAAAACTGCACCTACCAGGAATGAGCACAAAATTTAAGTTCAGTAATACAGAAGAAACGTGTGACCAGAAATAAGATGCATTAAAAAAAAAAAAAAAAAAAAATAGGCTCACTTTATATTATGGAATATGTTTTTTTGTTTAAGTATCAAACATATAGGGGAAAACTGTGAGAAAAACGTTACTGTCAGAGTGTCAGTATAATTACATGTAAACTTAAATTCAGTTAAGGCTAATCAAAAGGAGTCTAGAATGGAGTATTCTGTGACAACAAAGAGAGACTACACAGTGATAGCTTAACATACAGCGCCATCTACTGTCCCCCATTAGTATAGCCACTCAAGTAAGGCAGCATGTATCTGTTGTTGTACTCTGGCCCTTTACTTGTGCCTGCACATCCTACCTGTACCGCAATGGCACATCAGGGCCCCAGATTCACAAGCACAGAGGGCTGCACATACATCAGGGCCCCAGATTCACAAGCACAGAGGGCTGCACATACATCAGGGCTCCAGATTCACAAGCACAGAGGGCTGCACATCACATCTACAGTACTACATAATGGGTGGGACATTAAAATGAGCTGTCAGACCTGTAATAGCAGCCTTCAGGATAAAGTGGGGGAAATCCCGTCGAATTTCACAGCCGCAGTGATTTGTACAGAGACACCGACTGATGATGTTTCTAATCCTCCACTTGCATACAAAGACGCACAATCGGAGGCAAATCAGTTGCACCATTTCTGAGTAGGAATTCCATTGGGAATAGGAGGCCGAAACTTTTACAACTGCTGACGAAGATGCAGTCACATGCTGGGACACGCCCTGAAGCGGTCGCATAAAGCCTGCGTTTGACTCGCCACCTCCATTACCTCGTCACTGTCAATCAATCTGTGTCCAAATCCTCACTTCGCCCAGTGTCGGTAATCAAAATTGACGTGTGCGCAGTGTGACGTATGAAATCACAATCGTTCAAATCTGCAAACATCAACATTGTGTCCAACCTCTAAATCAGGAGTCGGACCACTATCACACGAGTATGGTGGCCAATCCAGGGCCATCTTTTTAAATCCCGGATATCGGGCTTGAAAAATGGTCAATCCCACCTCATCAGAGATATCTGGTGGGGCATATTTGTATAGCTGTCAGGGCTGCATTGGCCCAAACAAGCTTCTCCCCCTCCTCTATCACTAGTCACCAACAAAATTCAATTCCATTTTACTATGGATACTGAGTTCATGCCTTATTCTTCTGCGGCCTCCTCCCCAATGGTGAAATGGAGAGCATGGCATGACTACGTCACCGCTGGAGGGGGTGTTTCGCCTTCCCCCTAACTGACTTGGCTTATACTTCTGCTCTGTGCACCGGCTGTGCCTTACTAGCCCTGTGTCTATTATAGATTATCTGTTTATTGATATGTTTTCATGTTTGACACGTGTTTATCTTTATCTGTATCTTTTTCCAAGATGACTTTGTATTTTTCCTATTGTATCTATATTGGATTGTTATATTTGACTTCTGACAATTTTGATATTTGCATGTTTACATCCCGTTCCCTTGATTCTTTGTACCCCACCCCTACCTTCTTTCTTTCTGTACCCCTTCCCCTTGCAAAAAGAAAACTCGTTTTCAATAAAAAACTATTGATGAGAAAAATGGTCAATCCCGGGATTTTCCGGATTCATGGGATTGGCTTTTTTTGCTGTGTCTCCGCCTGTCTCCCGCCCCCGTTGAGAAACTGACTTCGGGCTCGGCGGCGGGTGACAGGCGGATTCCTTTGGGTTCGGCAGCGGGTCACGGGCAGCTGACTGAGCAGCATGACCTCTGACTTCAAATCACGCTGTGCAGGGGGACCCTGGAGGAGGGAGCCGGGCAGCGTTGAGCGTCCTGAGCAGTAAGAAACACAAAGGGTCCCCTGATCCCACAATCCCCGGGATTGGAGCTTCCAATCCTGGGATTGAATCCTGGCCGATTTTTAGCCTAAGTCCTGGGGTCACGCCGAGTGCTCTCATTTTATTTTCTTATCAGACTATTCCAAAATACATACGACCTTTGAGAACTGTGAAGACTTCTTGACTGTCCCCCAGCAATCAGTAAAGGATTTCCCCTTGTTCATGTACAAGAACACAACGTTCATTTTCTCTCTGGCTTTTGCCAGATGAGCAGTTTCTCTTGTTACGTTCCATCTGGAAAGCTAAATAAGAAACCCAGAGTAAAATAGAGATGTCTAGAGATTCATTGACCTTTTTATGCGTGGCTTGTACTGTCCACACTGATGGCAGTGCGATCATCCATGTCATTTATTGCTGCGTATCTCCCCAGCACTGCGCCGTATGGAGGCTAATAGATCTCTGACTTTCTCTTTGGTACCCATGAGTGTAACTATTGTTTCATCATTTGGAAAGTAAGAAGATAAACTCCTAAACGTAATGAGCCCTTAGGGAGCAGCGGATCTCTATGGTTATAAACAATAAAGGAACTTTCAGATAGTCAGCAAAAACAAGCAAATAAATAATAAACTTGATGTAAAAAAAAAAATCCTTTAAAATATGACATTACAATATGTCCTTAAGCGTACGAGAAGAAGCATAGTAACAATTTCATGTGTGGAGCACATAAAGCAGCTATTATTAAAGTTGACACACGTGGACGGATGTTGGAAAAGGTTTATTTAAACTTTAAAGGGACAAATACATGTCACTGTAGCCCAGATGCCATTGGGGGGACATACTGCTATGACATGTAGTCCATCAAGATGATCATGAATCCTAGGGCCATGGGGAAACATGGAGGATGACATGTAGCCCAACTGCCACTCGCTGGACAGACAGGACTGAGCTGGTAGCAGGTGTGTGGAGAGCAGCTTCTTTGTTTAGCAAATACCTAGATTATTGATAACGTGTTTTTACCTTCTCATTGTTGATATCTTGTTTGGACCTTGTTATTAATGATACATTGTTTGTACCATACAAGCCTACTCTTCATGATCCTCTAGGAGGCTCCTGGAGATGCCCAAAAAACCTGGCAGGTCGGCAAGTATGGTTTGTACCTTGTAATTATTGATACCCTGTTTGTACTTTACTGTTATTGATACCTTGTTTGCCCATTGTCGGTATTGATATCTTGTTTGTGACTTGTTATCACTGATATCTTGCTTGTACCTTGTTGTTACATCGGTCAATGTTTACTTATTGTGCATGCATCTGAGCCGCAGTGTGAGTGCACAGCGAGTGAATTACGTGTAACCCTTTATGGTATCAGAGCCATATGATTCATGTATTAGATTTATTAAGATGAAAATTCATATATAAAACATAGGATTTATAGTGAGCATTTACAGTAAATGAATGTTTAGTATGTATAATAAAAGGAGGTTATTGGGTGCTGATATTATATCTTTGAACAATGGAGCTGGGGATCCGCCTGAATACAATGGCAATAGTGGGCATGAAGAGACTTTTCTAGAAGCCCTCATGCCTAGGCAGTGACGGCTCGCATGCTGGACCCCCAACTGAGATAACGGAGGAAAAAGGGGACAGTTGGAGGAGAGAGAGGGGTGAAGGAGTGACGCAGAAAACGGAGGACTGAGGATACGAGAGAGGGAAGACGGGGCCCCCGGTGCTGAGCCGCAAAACAAAGACGGAGTGCCGTGAGTACCTGGAGGAGTGCGGGAGCCCGGGGCGCAGTGACTAGTTGCTTGGCGGAGGAGTGAGTACAGGGGGACCGGCTGGACACGGACTGGCTAGGGTCCGTTCGGATGACGGGAGGCAATTGACGGAGGTCACCTGGTGCTACACGGAGAGGAGGTCGCCCTGATCGGCACAGAGGGAGGTGGCATAGTAACCATACCCTAAAGTACAGCCTCCGGAGGCGGATCTTTGATTCCGATTTGACTTGGAGGAGGAGTCGGGGGAGGAATTGGGAGAGCATCCTGGATTCATTTTGATCATCCCTATGCTGTATTGGTAAGGAAACCAATACTTGCCACTCCCCTTAGCAGAGGAGAGCACAGATTAAAAGTGCATATATTTGACTGCAGCATCACTTTAGCTAGGGAGTAAGCAGACCTCCTCGCAGAACTATGTATTAATGCTAGAGATGAGCGGGTTCGGTTTCTCTGAATCCGAACCCGCCCGAACTTCATGTTTTTTTACACGGGTCCGAGCGACTCGGATCTTCCCGCCTTGCTCGGTTAACCCGAGCGCGCCCGAACGTCATCATCACGCTGTCGGATTCTCGCGAGGCTCGGATTCTATCGCGAGACTCGGATTCTATATAAGGAGCCGCGCGTCGCGGCCATTTTCACACGTGCATTGAGATTGATAGGGAGAGGACGTGGCTGGCGTCCTCTCCGTTTAGAAATTAAAATAGATAGGAGAGTGAGAGTGAGACACTTCATTTACTTACTGGAGCTTAGGAGGAGTTATACTAGTGACTGATGACCAGTGACCTGACCACCAGTGCAGTTTTATAATTAATTATTATTTAATAATCCGTTCTGTTCTTGTTCTCTGCCTGAAAAAAACGATACACAGTGACTCAGTCACACTCACATACCATATCTGTGCTCAGCCCAGTGTGCTGCATCATCTATGTATAATATCTGACTGTGCTCACACAGCTTAATTGTGGGGGAGACTGGGGAGCAGTTATAGGTTATAGCAGGAGCCAGGAGTACATATTAAACAGTGCACACTTTTGCTGCCAGAGTGCCACTGCCAGTGTGACTGACCACTGACCACTGTGACCAGTGACCTGACCACACTGACCACCAGTATAGTATATTGTGATTAAATGTCTGCCTGAAAAAGTACACTCGTCGTGTGACTTGTGTGGTGTTTTTTTATTCTATAAAAATTAAAAAACTCATTCTGCTGACAGACAGTGTCCAGCAGGTCCGTCATTATATAATATATACCTGTCCGGCTGCAGTAGTGATATATATATATTTTTTATATCATTATTTATCATCCAGTCTATACTAGCAGCAGACACAGTACGGTAGTTCACGGCTGTAGCTACCTCTGTGTCGGCACTCGGCAGTCCATCCATAATTGTATACCACCTACCCGTGGTTTTTTTTTTTCTTTCTTCTTTATACATACTACATCTCATTATCATCCAGTCTATATTAGCAGCAGACACAGTACAGTACGGTAGTCCACGGCTGTAGCTACCTCTGTGTCGGCACTCGGCAGTCCATCCATAATTGTATACCACCTACCCGTGGTTTTTTTTTTCTTTCTTCTTTATACATACTACATCTCATTATCATCCAGTCTATATTAGCAGCAGACACAGTACAGTACGGTAGTCCACGGCTGTAGCTACCTCTGTGTCGGCACTCGGCAGTCCATCCATAATTGTATACCACCTACCCGTGGTTTTTTTTTTCTTTCTTCTTTATACATACTACATCTCATTATCAACCAGTCTATATTAGCAGCAGACACAGTACGGTAGTTCACGGCTGTAGCTACCTCTGTGTCGGCACTCGGCAGTCCATCCATAATTGTATACCACCTACCCGTGGTTTTTATTTTTCTTTCTTCTTTATACATACTACATCTCATTATCATCCAGTCTATATTAGCAGCAGACACAGTACAGTACGGTAGTCCACGGCTGTAGCTACCTCTGTGTCGGCACTCGGCAGTCCATCCATAATTGTATACCACCTACCCGTGGTTTTTTTTTTCTTTCTTCTTTATACATACTACATCTCATTATCAACCAGTCTATATTAGCAGCAGACACAGTACGGTAGTTCACGGCTGTAGCTACCTCTGTGTCGGCACTCGGCAGTCCATCCATAATTGTATACCACCTACCCGTGGTTTTTTTTTCTTTCTTCTTTATACATACTACATCTCATTATCATCCAGTCTATATTAGCAGCAGACACAGTACAGTACGGTAGTCCACGGCTGTAGCTATCTCTGTGTCGGCACTCGGCAGTCCATCCATAATTGTATACCACCTACCCGTGGTTTTTTTTTTCTTTCTTCTTTATACATACTACATCTCATTATCAACCAGTCTATATTAGCAGCAGACACAGTACGGTAGTTCACGGCTGTAGCTACCTCTGTGTCGGCACTCGGCAGTCCATCCATAATTGTATACCACCTACCCGTGGTTTTTATTTTTCTTTCTTCTTTATACATACTACATCTCATTATCATCCAGTCTATATTAGCAGCAGACACAGTACAGTACGGTAGTCCACGGCTGTAGCTACCTCTGTGTTGGCACTCGGCAGTCCATCCATAATTGTATACCACCTACCCGTGGTTTTTTTTTTCTTTCTTCTTTATACATACTACATCTCATTATCAACCAGTCTATATTAGCAGCAGACACAGTACGGTAGTTCACGGCTGTAGCTACCTCTGTGTCGGCACTCGGCAGTCCATCCATAATTGTATACCACCTACCCGTGGTTTTTTTTTCTTTCTTCTTTATACATACTACATCTCATTATCATCCAGTCTATATTAGCAGCAGACACAGTACAGTACGGTAGTCCACGGCTGTAGCTATCTCTGTGTCGGCACTCGGCAGTCCATCCATAATTGTATACCACCTACCCGTGGTTTTTTTTTTCTTTCTTCTTTATACATACTACATCTCATTATCAACCAGTCTATATTAGCAGCAGACACAGTACGGTAGTTCACGGCTGTAGCTACCTCTGTGTCGGCACTCGGCAGTCCATCCATAATTGTATACCACCTACCCGTGGTTTTTATTTTTCTTTCTTCTTTATACATACTACATCTCATTATCATCCAGTCTATATTAGCAGCAGACACAGTACAGTACGGTAGTCCACGGCTGTAGCTACCTCTGTGTCGGCACTCGGCAGTCCATCCATAATTGTATACCACCTACCCGTGGTTTTTTTTTTCTTTCTTCTTTATACATACTACATCTCATTATCAACCAGTCTATATTAGCAGCAGACACAGTACGGTAGTTCACGGCTGTAGCTACCTCTGTGTCGGCACTCGGCAGTCCATCCATAATTGTATACCACCTACCCGTGGTTTTTTTTTTCTTTCTTCTTTATACATACTACTTCTCATTATCATCCAGTCTATATTAGCAGCAGACACAGTACAGTACGGTAGTCCACGGCTGTAGCTACCTCTGTGTCGGCACTCGGCAGTCCATCCATAATTGTATACCACCTACCCGTGGTTTTTTTTTTCTTTCTTCTTTATACATACTACATCTCATTATCATCTAGTCTATATTAGCAGCAGACACAGTACAGTACGGTAGTCCACGGCTGTAGCTACCTCTGTGTCGGCACTCGGCAGTCCATCCATAATTGTATACCACCTACCCGTGGTTTTTTTTTTCTTTCTTCTTTATACATACTACATCTCATTATCAACCAGTCTATATTAGCAGCAGACACAGTACAGTACGGTAGTCCACGGCTGTAGCTACCTCTGTGTCGGCACTCGGCAGTCCATCCATAATTGTATACCACCTACCCGTGGTTTTTTTTTTCTTTCTTCTTTATACATACTACATCTCATTATCAACCAGTCTATATTAGCAGCAGACACAGTACAGTACGGTAGTCCACGGCTGTAGCTACCTCTGTGTCGGCACTCGGCAGTCCATCCATAATTGTATACTAGTATCCATCCATCTCCATTGTTTACCTGAGGTGCCTTTTAGTTGTGCCTATTAAAATATGGAGAACAAAAATGTTGAGGTTCCAAAATTAGGGAAAGATCAAGATCCACTTCCACCTCGTGCTGAAGCTGCTGCCACTAGTCATGGCCGAGACGATGAAATGCCAGCAACGTCGTCTGCCAAGGCCTATGCCCAATGTCATAGTACAGAGCATGTCAAATCCAAAACACCAAATATCAGTAAAAAAAGGACTCCAAAACCTAAAATAAAATTGTCGGAGGAGAAGCGTAAACTTGCCAATATGCCATTTACCACACGGAGTGGCAAGGAACGGCTGAGGCCCTGGCCTATGTTCATGGCTAGTGGTTCAGCTTCACATGAGGATGGAAGCACTCAGCCTCTCGCTAGAAAACTGAAAAGACTCAAGCTGGCAAAAGCACCGCAAAGAACTGTGCGTTCTTCGAAATCCCAAATCCACAAGGAGAGTCCAATTGTGTCGGTTGCGATGCCTGACCTTCCCAACACTGGACGTGAAGAGCATGCGCCTTCCACCATTTGCACGCCCCCTGCAAGTGCTGGAAGGAGCACCCGCAGTCCAGTTCCTGATAGTCAGATTGAAGATGTCAGTGTTGAAGTACACCAGGATGAGGAGGATATGGGTGTTGCTGGCGCTGGGGAGGAAATTGACCAGGAGGATTCTGATGGTGAGGTGGTTTGTTTAAGTCAGGCACCCGGGGAGACACCTGTTGTCCGTGGGAGGAATATGGCCACTGACATGCCTGGTGAAAATACCAAAAAAATCAGCTCTTCGGTGTGGAAGTATTTCAACAGAAATGCGGACAACAGGTGTCAAGCCGTGTGTTGCCTTTGTCAAGCTGTAATAAGTAGGGGTAAGGACGTTAACCACCTCGGAACATCCTCCCTTATACGTCACCTGCAGCGCATTCATAATAAGTCAGTGACAAGTTCAAAAACTTTGGGCGACAGCGGAAGCAGTCCACTGACCAGTAAATCCCTTCCTCTTGTAACCAAGCTCACGCAAACCACCCCACCAACTCCCTCAGTGTCAATTTCCTCCTTCCCCAGGAATGCCAATAGTCCTGCAGGCCATGTCACTGGCAATTCTGACGAGTCCTCTCCTGCCTGGGATTCCTCCGATGCATCCTTGCGTGTAACGCCTACTGCTGCTGGCGCTGCTGTTGTTGCTGCTGGGAGTCGATGGTCATCCCAGAGGGGAAGTCGTAAGCCCACTTGTACTACTTCCAGTAAGCAATTGACTGTTCAACAGTCCTTTGCGAGGAAGATGAAATATCACAGCAGTCATCCTGCTGCAAAGCGGATAACTGAGGCCTTGACAACTATGTTGGTGTTAGACGTGCGTCCGGTATCCGCCGTTAGTTCACAGGGAACTAGACAATTTATTGAGGCAGTGTGCCCCCGTTACCAAATACCATCTAGGTTCCACTTCTCTAGGCAGGCGATACCGAGAATGTACACGGACGTCAGAAAAAGACTCACCAGTGTCCTAAAAAATGCTGTTGTACCCAATGTCCACTTAACCACGGACATGTGGACAAGTGGAGCAGGGCAGGGTCAGGACTATATGACTGTGACAGCCCACTGGGTAGATGTATGGACTCCCGCCGCAAGAACAGCAGCGGCGGCACCAGTAGCAGCATCTCGCAAACGCCAACTCTTTCCTAGGCAGGCTACGCTTTGTATCACCGGTTTCCAGAATACGCACACAGCTGAAAACCTCTTACGGCAACTGAGGAAGATCATCGCGGAATGGCTTACCCCAATTGGACTCTCCTGTGGATTTGTGGCATCGGACAACGCCAGCAATATTGTGTGTGCATTAAATATGGGCAAATTCCAGCACGTCCCATGTTTTGCACATACCTTGAATTTGGTGGTGCAGAATTTTTTAAAAAACGACAGGGGCGTGCAAGAGATGCTGTCGGTGGCCAGAAGAATTGCGGGACACTTTCGGCGTACAGGCACCACGTACAGAAGACTGGAGCACCACCAAAAACTACTGAACCTGCCCTGCCATCATCTGAAGCAAGAAGTGGTAACAAGGTGGAATTCAACCCTCTATATGCTTCAGAGGTTGGAGGAGCAGCAAAAGGCCATTCAAGCCTATACAATTGAGCACGATATAGGAGGTGGAATGCACCTGTCTCAAGCGCAGTGGAGAATGATTTCAACGTTGTGCAAGGTTCTGATGCCCTTTGAACTTGCCACACGTGAAGTCAGTTCAGACACTGCCAGCCTGAGTCAGGTCATTCCCCTCATCAGGCTTTTGCAGAAGAAGCTGGAGACATTGAAGGAGGAGCTAACACGGAGCGATTCCGCTAGGCATGTGGGACTTGTGGATGGAGCCCTTAATTCGCTTAACAAGGATTCACGGGTGGTCAATCTGTTGAAATCAGAGCACTACATTTTGGCCACCGTGCTCGATCCTAGATTTAAAGCCTACCTTGGTTCTCTCTTTCCGGCAGACACAAGTCTGCTGGGGTTGAAAGACCTGCTGGTGAGAAAATTGTCAAGTCAAGCGGAACGCGACCTGTCAACATCTCCTCCTTCACATTCTCCCGCAACTGGGGGTGCGAGGAAAAGGCTCAGAATTTCGAGCCCACCCACTGGCGGTGATGCAGGGCAGTCTGGAGCGACTGCTGATGCTGACATCTGGTCCAGACTGAAGGACCTGACAACGATTACGGACATGTCGTCTACTGTCACTGCATATGATTCTCTCAACATTGAAAGAATGGTGGAGGATTATATGAGTGACCGCATCCAAGTAGGCACGTCACACAGTCCGTACTTATACTGGCAGGAAAAAGAGGCAATTTGGAGGCCCTTGCACAAACTGGCTTTATTCTACCTAAGTTGCCCTCCCACAAGTGTGTACTCCGAAAGAGTGTTTAGTGCCGCCGCTCACCTTGTCAGCAATCGGCGTACGAGGTTACATCCAGAAAATGTGGAGAAGATGATGTTCATTAAAATGAATTATAATCAATTCCTCCGCGGAGACATTGACCAGCAGCAATTGCCTCAACAAAGTACACAGGGAGCTGAGATGGTGGATTCCAGTGGGGACGAATTGATAATCTGTGAGGAGGGGGATGTACACGGTGATATATCGGAGGATGATGATGAGGTGGACATCTTGCCTCTGTAGAGCCAGTTTGTGCAAGGAGAGATTAATTGCTTCTTTTTTGGTGGGGGTCCAAACCAACCCGTCATATCAGTCACAGTCGTGTGGCAGACCCTGTCACTGAAATGATGGGTTGGTTAAAGTGTGCATGTCCTGTTTATACAACATAAGGGTGGGTGGGAGGGCCCAAGGACAATTCCATCTTGCACCTCTTTTTTCTTTAATTTTTCTTTGCGTCATGTGCTGTTTGGGGAGGGTTTTTTGGAAGGGCCATCCTGCGTGACACTGCAGTGCCACTCCTAGATGGGCCCGGTGTTTGTGTCGGCCACTAGGGTCGCTTATCTTACTCACACAGCTACCTCATTGCGCCTCTTTTTTTCTTTGCGTCATGTGCTGTTTGGGGAGGGTTTTTTGGAAGGGACATCCTGCGTGACACTGCAGTGCCACTCCTAGATGGGCCCGGTGTTTGTGTCGGCCACTAGGGTCGCTTATCTTACTCACACAGCTACCTCATTGCGCCTCTTTTTTTCTTTGCGTCATGTGCTGTTTGGGGAGGGTTTTTTGCAAGGGACATCCTGCGTGACACTGCAGTGACACTCCTAGATGGGCCCGGTGTTTGTGTCGGCCACTAGGGTCGCTTATCTTACTCACACAGCTACCTCATTGCGCCTCTTTTTTTCTTTGCGTCATGTGCTGTTTGGGGAGGGTTTTTTGGAAGGGACATCCTGCGTGACACTGCAGTGACACTCCTAGATGGGCCCGGTGTTTGTGTCGGCCACTAGGGTCGCTTAGCTTAGTCATCCAGCGACCTAGGTGCAAATTTTAGGACTAAAAATAATATTGTGAGGTGTGAGGTATTCAGAATAGACTGAAAATGAGTGTAAATTATGGTTTTTGAGGTTAATAATACTTTGGGATCAAAATGACCCCCAAATTCTATGATTTAAGCTGTTTTTTAGTGTTTTTTGAAAAAAACACCCGAATCCAAAACACACCCGAATCCGACAAAAAAAATTCGGTGAGGTTTTGCCAAAACGCGGTCGAACCCAAAACACGGCCGCGGAACCGAACCCAAAACCAAAACACAAAACCTGAAAAATTTCCGGCGCTCATCTCTAATTAATGCTATGGCTGACTGTATATGAAACACTGAGTCTCTTAATTATATCCAAAGTGATTATATATTCACTCCCCGATTTTCTAGCGTGAATGTTCTTAGTTATAACCATAACTATATATCCCTCTACCAATCACTCTATGAGGAACTATATGTTTACCTAGGCATAATATTATGGTGTTGGATTATAACACGGACTTCAGGGACCAGACTTCTGTATCAGCAATATGTGGATCCAGGATATAGAAGCATAGCCGAAGGCCCCTCATACCTCTCCAACACATTCATGTGGAGGCAGGCTAGGATACCGTATCCTGATACAGTATTATATAAATGCGATGCATGTTTCATTTCCTGCTAGTGATCTCTCTACCTCAAGTACTGTGAGTGGAAGCAGGATCTAATACAAAACCATTAAGAAGCATCACTACTAAACCCCCTCTTTAATGATATAGCACTGGATTAGTTAATACACCTCAGTCCGGATAGACTAATCTATTGTTATTAGCACCTTCGATTAAATTTGGACTCTATATACCTGAGGTTTACTTTCAGAGCCAAGAATCCGAATTGAATATAACCCCTACAAGTAACTATGAAACCCATTACACCAAATACGGAATACTAGTCCGTTCCTCGGTAATAAGGGAGGTACGGTGACTTTGGAGCATCTCGACGTGAATTATTCCCAGCGGAACATCGAAAGTGGATTAATTATTCTAGTCTACTAATGAATTTACCCATGGTATCAGACTGTTATTCCGGAAAGTAATAGAATAACAATTTTAAGGTTATGTATTTATTGTGTATATAGCTAATGGTGCACCATAGTGTAATAAGTATATTAGAAGCTATAATTACCATTTGGAATTATTTTTAACCAACCCGGGTCAATAGTCATTTTGACTATTGAATGGTTAATTTGTTTTTTATTTTGTATTGCATGCAGTTATTTTTATGTATAAGGGATAGCTAAGTGACGAACAAATCATCCGGAGGACTACCCTCTCAGAAGATAAAAGGTACGCTTAGTAAAAGTTACTATTGTTGATTGCTAACCAGTAAACCCACATATACTTACCGTTGGAGTTGTCTGTTTCTTGGACTGAGAACCTGAAAGGGAAAACAGTAATCGCATTAGTCACTTGGTCATCATCCTTGGGGTACCTTAAGGGAACATATCTATTATAGAGATAGGAGGGGGAGAGAACACATTGTTATAGAGGCGTTCCCAAGCTCGCCGGTAAATTTACACATTCCAAAAGCTTGGGTGGAGGCACACTCTGACAGGTTCACCGTAACCCATCCACAGCAACAGGGTTACATACGACTGCGGTCGCACGGAGGAATTTGTCACAGTGACAGGGAGACAGTGTTTGGGGGTGGGAACGGGAAGTGATTGAGTAAACGCAGACAGCCTGCATGTCTTCAGACTCTGCGACATGACCCGATTTGTGACGATGGTCCCGATGTATCAGCAATTATATGCAGTAAGATACAAATAATGCAATAGCAGCGGGTGTCCCCAAGCTCACGTCAGCTTCTGCTCATATTAGTATATAGGGGGTAATTCTGAGTTGATCGCAGCAGGATTTTTGTTAGCAGTCGGGCAAAACCATGTGCACTGCAGGGGAGGCAGATATAACATGTGCAGAGAGATAGATTTGGGTGTGGTGTGTTCAATCTGCAATCTAAATTGCAGTGTAAAATAAAGCAGCCAGTATTTACCCTGCACAGAAACAAAATAACCCACCCAAATCTAACTCTCTCTGCAAATGTTATATCTGCCCCCCCCCCCCCCCCCAGCAGTGCAAATGGTTTTGCCCAACTGCTAAAAAATTTCCTGCTGCGATCAGCAAGAACAGCCGCACCTGAATGAGTCTCCGGGTGCACCCTCTGTAAACCAAGACTCCTCCACCATTGGCTTCCGTGGCCATACAGACCTTCACCCATATTGGAACACAGAACTGGTAAATTGCACCCGGCTGGATTATTTTACTTGAGCGTCACAAATATGCTTGATCTATTCACTTATTGATTGTCCGTGTGCCAATTTATAGTGTGGTCACATCTGAAATCTGGATTCAATTTGCTGGTAACACAAACAGGTCTTTTTTTAAAGAGACTGTTGATACTTTCTCTTATTATTAATTCCTTTTTTTATATACATATTTTAACCGTATGATGCAGCTATTCGATTTATAAAATTATTAGTGACAAATTATGTTTCTTTCAGCGCTGTGTATAGTACCTTTCTGTTTGTTTCACATTATATTCTGACTATCCCTCACCATTCACAGCTGCTAGGAGAAACCACTCAATAGTGCCCGACTATATACATGTTGTATATAACTTCTCTTATTATTGAGACATTGCCTGTTTCTATAAAGGATTACAGAGATGGTATTTGTGCTGAGGGGGGGCAGAGAGAGTGTTGCCTGGGGCGAAGTGCTGTCACGGAGGTAAAGCCACCCCCAAGACCCCAGTGGCGTGCGGTGAGGTCAGTGGCTGGCGAGGCACTACAGCCATAATGTCCGCCAAATCCTGCCGATGACCCCTACCGCCGCCGAGCCAATGCCGGCTACTGCCTCTGAGCCGATGCCTGCTGCCACCACCAATGGCTTACAAACTCGCCCACCATCAACTGACCCAGCCCTCCGCCACTAATTTGCATCTCAGTCCGATGCCGCCAATGCCTGCTGCATGCCTGCTCATCATACTTGTGATATATTGTACATTTTTATAGAAAAAAACAAAATAGTGTTAGGGACTGGGAAGGGAGTGGGAGGAGGACATGAATGCAATTTTGTTGTCCAAGGCTTCCATTAACTTAATGGAGAAGGGTCTGAACGGGTTAAAAAATCTAAAAAAAAATGTGTGAGGTCCCCCCTCCTAAGTATAACCAGCCTCGGGCTCTTTGAACCGGTCCTGGTTCTTTAAATACTGGGGAAAAAATTGGACAGGGGTTCCCCGTATTTAGACAACCAGCACCAGGCTCTTAGTCCGGTCCTGGTTCCAAAAATATGGGGACAAAAGACGTAGGGGTCCCCCGTATTTTTAAAACCAGCACCGGGCTCCACTAGCCAGGGACATAATGCCACAGCCGGGGGACGCATTTATGTAGGTCCCTGCGGCCGTGGCATTACCCCGCCCCCCCCAACTAGTCATCCCTGGCCGGGGTTCCCTGGAGGAGTGAGGACCCCTTAAATCAAGGGGTCTCCCCCTCCAGGCACCCAAGGGCTGAGGCCCGAGGCTGTCCCCAGCACCCCTGGGCAGTGGATGGGAGGCTGATAGCCATGTGTGTAAAAAAAAGAATATTGTTTTTTGCTGTGGAACTACAAGGCCCAGCAAGCCTCCCCCGCTTGCTGGTACTTGGAGAACCTCAAGTACCAGCATGCGGGGAAATAAGGGGCCCGCTGGTACCTGTAGTTCTACAACAAAAAAATACCCAAATAAAAACACAACACACACATTGAAAGTAAAAATGTATTAAAACACACACACTCACACATACTTACCTACATCCCACGCCGATCACGTCCACTTGTCCATGTAGAATCCAATAGGGGTACCTGTAAAAATGAAAATTATACTTACAAACTTCAACACAGGAGGGGGGGAAAGAGGAGAGAGAGAGAGAGAGAGAGAGAGAGAGAGAGAGAAAACAAAAACAAACACACACACACCACTGGAGACCTGCTCCGGCGGAGGGAGCTTACCAGCGGCTCTTGTCTTCATCAGGGTGGCACGGGGAGACAGCGACACCCGAGGGGGAGGGGGAAGGCACCAAACTTGCGTGTGGGTGCCCAGGAACCGGCCACCTCACATCCCGCCGGGGTCACGGAGGACGTTGACGCGTAGCTGCTGCTGGAGTCACTCAAGCAAAATGAGGGCAGGGAGGTGAGCACTGCTGACGCTGCGTTGGGTGATTGGACCAGCGGATCCAGCCCTGGATCCACTGTGCAATCACATCTGCCCCTGTCAACGCGGCACTTAGACTAGTGCCGCTTTGTCGACTTTTTTCAATGGGCTTTTACAGCCCAGTGCTTGGCCCCGCCCCCCACGTTATTCCCATTCCTATTGGCTGCAGGAGGCACTGTTATCAGTGCCTCCGAAACTATTTACCTGTATTAAAATTAATATAATAATATAACGAAGACACTAATGACACAGAATATGTGTCATACTCATAAGTATCTTCCTTGTATTATTTTAATCATTAATGACAGGGGAGGCACTGGCTCCTACCTCCCCTGTCTGCACATCCCTGGAAGACACCCATATTCCCCCCACCACTGGCGATGAAGCGCAGTACTGATGTCCCAACATTCACCTGATGGCTGTGTTTGTGCTTCCATAGTGTAGTCATGATACTCGACTACAAACATTTATGCAGACTTTCTTGTAATTAGCAGCTATTAATTAACTGCATAATGTGCATGACACAAAGACATTGGGCCTAATTCAGACCTGATCGCTCGCTAGGGTTTTCCCTTTGTACCTGTGCGACGCGCCTGCGCATTGCGATGCATACGTATGTGCAGTTCTGACCTGATCGCAGTGCTGCAAAAAACGCTAGCGAGCGAGCGATCATTTCTGAATGACCCCCATTGTTATAATCTATTGCATCATTCTGTGACCTGGTTTCCAGGGTAATACATATAATACAATGCCCTATATAAGGTGTTAAGCATTTCTAACATTTTGAGCAACAAATCTTTGTTCCCCCCATTCTTGCACCAATCCTATAGTGTAAGCCTTGATATAAATTACTTCCATGAGCCTTGGCAGGTATACACAGACAAATCCTGTCTCTGCGAACACTGCGCTGGCTCGGGGTCAACTTCCCCTGCGAGACATAAGCCTTTCTGCAAGCCGTGGTTTCATGTAGGACTTTCACTCTGAAACACTGTATATCTTCTACAGGAATTGCTGTAAACAGCCTGAATATCATTCTAGGACACTGACTTTATTATCATTTGTTGCACACTGCAATTAGAAATAAGCAGATGTTGAGAATACACACGCTTCCGCGGTTTTTGTGTAGTGTCACCATATTGCAGACTCCACACAGTTTTATTTGGCTTTTTTTGCTTAGGGTGCATAATATGGCAACATAAAAAGGACAAAAATCCTGGAAAAACAGGGCGTGAGCAGAAATGACAATAATCAGACAAACTACTGTGATTACGTAGACGAGAAAACTTGCAATCACAAAGTAAAATGCAAAAAATGACATCATTTATATAGAAACTTATATCTTGCTGGAAAAATATAAAAAAAAGTTTTAAAATTATACAACTGGAAATATTGGGCGGAATTCAAGTTTTTTTTACGGGTCCCCACGCGCGCCTGCTGGCAGCTATTCGCATGTTTCTGCCGGTGGGCACGGGACCTTCGTTTCAGCTCACTACCACCAGGGAAGGGGGGGGGGGGAGCTGAAATGCGTAAAAAGTAGAGATGAGCGGGTTCGGTTTTACTCGGATTTACTCGGGGCTCAAAACGGCATCTTATTGGATCACAGATGTTACGTGTTTTGGATAGCCAATAAGCAAAACCTGAAAAACCAGAGTAAATCCGAGTAAAACCGAACTCGTACATCTCTAGTAAAAAGTGACCCGTTTGGGCGCCAAGATGGGCCTTTTCGCTTCGCACCCATTTGTTTAGTCGGGTTTTGCCGCTTTACACGGCTAAACCTGACTGATATGACCGGGGACAATGAAATATTGCCCCGCTAACTCCCGTCAATTTAGACGGGAGATCAGGCGTGATTAAACAATTGAATTCCTCCCTTTGAGCTTGAATTCTGATTTTTTTTTTATTACTACGCCTGAAAACCGCAGCCGTGTCTGCATGCGACGGAATCAGGTTCAATATGTCCAGTTGTTTATAGTAAAACTTTTTTGATATCTTTTCATTGGGGGTAATTCTGAGTTGATCGCAGCAGGATTTTTGTTAGCAGTTGGGCAAAACCATGTGCACTGCAGGGGAGACAAATTTAACATGTGCAGAGAGAGTTAGATTTGGGTGTGGTGTGTTCAAACTGCAATCTAATTTGCAGTGTAAACATAACGCAGCCAGTATTTACCCTGCACAGAAACAAAATAACCCACCCAAATCTAACTCTCTCTGCACATGTTATATCTGCCTCCCCTGCAGTGCACATGGTTTTGCCCAATTGCCATCAAAAATCCTGCTGCGATCAACTTGGAATTACCCCCTATGTTTTAGCCTGAAATATGCTTGTACTATGCTATTTCTATGACCTGGCACCCTGGTATTTATTCTTGGATTTTAAAAGTGTGTAGTATTCCTGATCCTTGTATATAAAGAGGGTAGGGGGGCGGGGGGGGGGGGGGGGGGGGGGATTAAATTGGTGCTGAGTGGATTCACCTGGCCAAATTCGCACGACACCCACTGCACCTTACGGCGACAGGATTCACTCGTTCGCTGCCCCAAATCAGATGGGCAAAGGGTGCAGGTTGGGATGCCATTGACAGCATTTAAATGCTGTGGCAACTTCACCCTTTTTGCCCGGAATTGAATTCCCCCCAGAGAGAGAGGGAATGGAGTGGTGGCTATCCAGCGCACAAAGCTCTTTTCTGAGTACAATATTCAAATAATAGCATGAATGCGTGAGCAACATTAATAAAAATTGCAATGTGACAAAGTCAATGTTTAGAAATATACTCCTGTTAGTGTTTGAAGGTGGCAGCAGTCTCTTAATGTTTCTGATTGGTCGTCAGTTGAAAAGTTCGGTGGAGGGAATGAACATACATTCGCCCAATAGTGTAGCATTTTAGTAAAAGTATATACAACTGATCCTGAATTCTTATAGGTGTTGTTAGGAACTTGGACTTGCTAAATATCAAGACTCTTGGACTTGCTTAGAATTGTGGTTCTTAAACTTGACGAGTGTGGGGAATCTTGGACTTGGTATACATGAAGGTGCTTGGACTTGATATACGTGAAGACATTTGGACTTGCTTCATGTTGTGCGGAACTCCAGAACTGTTAAGGTGAGACCCCTAGAGCCCTCAAGAGGGTTTTCCGCCAATAGCAACCCATCGCTGTTCCCTTAGTGCTTGTTGCACACATTGGTACTTAGGGGACCCCCTGGACTTAATACCTCCAGCAGTAGGAGCACACCCAATAGACTGAAGACCCCGGTGAGCACTGGGAAATAACTGAGAGTGAGGCATACAATAGCCAGGGGAGTGAGGCACGCGTTGGATAGAACCTTCGTCTGAGCAGGTGTTACTCTATGCAGGTTGTACGCAGGCTACTGGCTAGTGCACTGGGTTCGGCAGACAGAGGGTGCCACACTTAGCCTTAGGTTGTAGCAGGCAGCGCAGGATACAGGACACAGATAGGCAAGGAATCCAGCAGAATATCCACAGGAGATAGCCTGGACAAAATATCAGAGCTAGTGGTTTACACAGCCAGGCATAAACTATAACCAGCACAGGAGTGGCAAGGAAAGAATATATATAGGATAGCTGCACCAACCAGCTAGCTGACAGCCAGGAGGAACAATGATTACTAGAAGATGTGCAGCTGCGATGCTGCATGTCCTCACTGCTAGTGCTGGCTTCCTGATTGCCTAGCAACCGGGAACACCGTCTGCGTCCAGTGTCCCAATTGCTAGGCGCCCGGCAGCTCCCAGAAGGCAGTGTGGCCGTTGCGTCAGGACCCGGGCAGTGACCAAGGACTCGGGCTGATGGAAGAGACGCAGCATCCCAGTCCCCTGCGTCCAACAAGGCCCACCCGGCGGGCCGTAACAAGTGTGAGGAGCTGGTACTGCAATGACACACATTACAAGACAATAAGATACAGTATCAATAGTGTAATACTGTATATTGCAAACAATAGATGAGATCATATAAAGCCTGGACTGCAACTGCGTACCAGATAATATATGAATATCAGATTTTCTGTGTGTCTTTTTCCCAATGTTTAGTCCCATTGTGTGATATAATAACATACACTTTTTAATCAAAAGAAAATGCAGAACAAAACACACACATACAAAGAAAAATATATATAAAAAGGGCTTATCAGGGCAGTAGGTCTTCAGGTTGGGTATATATAGCTGTTCTCAACAACCAACATCACCAAATAAAAGACCAAATGAGTAAAACCCCCTGAATTGAATCCAATAGGTACAGTCCAAGGACAATGGGGGTTATTCCGACCAGTTCGCACGCAGCGGTTTGTCGCTGCGGTGCGAATGGGTCTGGAATGCGCATGCGCGGCGGCCGCACTGTGCACACACGTCATTGCCCGGTGACAGGGGTCGCTGGGTTACGTCGTGCTCTACGAAGAAAGCAGTCGCAGAGCCGACCGCAACAAGATTGACAGAAAGAAAGCGTTCCTGGGTGGATCCGGACCGTTGGCTTCCGTTTTCGGGGAGTGGTGAAGAAAACGCAGGCGTGTCCAGGAGAACGGAGGGCGGATGTCTGACGTCAAAGCCGGCTCCAGCATCGCAGAGGTCGTCGCACAGGGTAAGTATGTCCAGGGCTAGTCATGTTTTGTTTGAAATTTTTTTAGCTTAGCAGGGCTGCACAAGCGATCGCAGCCCTGCTAAGCTAAAATACACTCCCCCATAGGCGGGGGCTAGTTGACCGCAGCAGCAGCAAAAAGTTGCTGGCTGCGATCAACTCAGAATGACCCCCAATGTACAAATACACACAGAGCAGAATGACGCAGCTCCAACACGTTTTGTCTTGTTCACAGATGTCCTCTGGGGTCCCACAGTTTATTTATTTGTTTGTTTTTCAGCTTCACAACTTATGCTTTGCAAATGCTTATAAATAAGGTTCGCTATATAATTTGTGGTGGTTTTATCTTTGCTAGTGAGCATCATACTGTATATGTGTTACTTAAGTACTGCTTCCTAATTAAATGTATGATAACTAATACAATGATGTTTGGAAAAAAAATATCACCCCAACATATGGGGAAGTTGAGAAAAATTAGATTAGTGCAGAATGACAGCCTCTGGCAGAAAATTAAAGGACAAGATTAATAACATCTGTGATTGTAGCAGATTTTATAACAATATAATATTATTTTTTGCTTTCAACAGGAAAAGTGGACATTGATACCCTGTATATTTCAGAAGTTTGATAGATACAATTTATTTCAACAATAAAAAATATATACCGGTGTATAAGGCATTAAATACAATCAAGGGGCATATTTACTAAGGGCGAGATTCAATTATTTTCTTGCCGGCAGCCACTAGATGGCCCAAATGGCGCAAATTCAATTGTAGCTCCGTACGTGCGCAATGGCTGCCGGCGTCTGCATTTCAGCTCGCACCCCCTGGGTGTTAACAGATGACTTTTGACAGCCTTTTAAAAAAAAAATTGTCAAAAGTCCTCTGTTAGTAAATGTGGGTTTTGGGGGTATATTTACTACAAATCGATTTTGGTCGATTTTGTATTTCATGGTCTAAATTTCAAATTTACAAACAATTGGTTATTTTAATTGTTTTAGAAAATGATGTAATAAATCATCTGCTAGTAAATGTGTAATTTAGACCCTTAAACACAAAATCGACCAAACATCGATCAAAATCTAAAAGTAATTTGGGGTCTTTTTTTTTATTGATTTTGTGTTTCAGGGTGTAAATCACACATTGTAAGCTTGCAAGCAGGGCCTTCCCACCTCTATGTCTGTTTGTTATTACACAGTTTTGATTTATCACTGTTGTTACCAATTGTAAAGTGCAATGGAATTTGGTGCGCTATATAAGAAACTGTTAATAAATAATAATTTACTTACAGATGCTTGTTGACATCGTTTAAAAAAAATGTCTTAAATCATCTGTCAGTAAATAGTCAATGTGGGATTTAGACCCTGAAATACAAAATCGATCATAAGTCAGGCCAACATCAACCAAAAATCGATCAACATCATCCCAAACGTTTTAGTAAATATACCCCACTTCCAGTGTGAAAAAAGGCAAACCTTGGTGCCCCTTAAAAGGGGATTAAGCCTGCTGTGTATGTCTTTCCAAGGGTATATATCCACAGACTAGCTGCAGCTTGATACGGGTAGAGATTGTAGTCATGTGATACAGAGGAAGGGCGGCCGCTAGTGTATCACACAGTGGAGTGAACGGATAGGAGTGAACGGATAGCCATGCTGGCAGGTCTCGTGGTGCCCGAAAGGAGATACCTAACATGTTTCCCGTCCCCTTACGTCAGTTAGTTTTGAGTGTTGTGTATGCTCAAATTGAAGCATAAAATGCCACTATATAGGGTGAGAACATATCTTCCACACCAAAGTATAGAAGAAGTTCCATCACCATAGACGGGCCACAGAGATGGTATTAGATAAAGCATACAACCTCTGATGGTGACGTTCCATCAACATAGACGGGCCATAGAGATGGTGTTAGATAAAGCATACAACCTCTGATGGTGACCTTCCATCACCATAGATGGGCCACAGAGATGGTCTTAGATAAAGCATACAACCTCTGATGGTGACGTTTCATCAACATAGACGGGCCATAGAGATTGTGTTAGATAAAGCATACAACCTCTGATGGTGACATTCTATCACCATAGATGGGCCACAGAGATGGTATTAGATAAAGCATACAACCTCTGATGGTGACATTCTATCAACATAGATGGGCCACAGAGATTGTGTTAGATAAAGCATACAACCTCTGATGGTGACATTCTATCACCATAGATGGGCCACAGAGATTGTGTTAGATAAAGCATACAACCTCTGATGGTGACGTTCCATCACTATAGATGGGCCACAGAGATGGTCTTAGATAAAGCATACAACCTCTGATGGTGACATTCCATCAACATAGATGGGCCATAGAGATGGTATTAGATAAAGCATACAACCTCTGATGGCGACGTTCCAGCACCATAGATGGGCCACAGAGGATGGTGTAAGCTAAAGCATACAACCTCTGATGGTGACATTACATCACCATATATGGGCCACAGAGATGGTGTTAGATAAAGCGTACAACCTCTGATGGTGACATTCCATCACCATATATGGGCCACAGAGGATGGTGTAAGCTAAAGCATACAACCTCTGATGGTGACATTACATCACCATAGATGGTTCACAGAGATGGTATTAGATAAAGCATTCAACCTCTGATCGTGCCATTCCATCACCATAGACGGTGTTATGCACACCAGTGCCTGCAGGAATGTACTGGTGTCTGAACTGTTATGCACACCAGTGCCTGCAGGAATGTACTGGTGTTTGAACTGTTATGCACACCAGTGCCTGCAGGAATGTACTGGTGTCTGAACGGATAGGGATGCAAAACAAATGAACTTACAGACAGACTGGGGAATATGACATTACGTACACAGAAGGTGATAGGGTAACAAAATAAACACAAAGTGAACAGAGAAGCCCAGAGGCTAAGAAACTGGGTGTCTCCCTAGTATTAGTAATGATCAGAAGGAAAAAGCAAGATGTTGTGTTTTAATACGTAGAGAACCCGAAATGCTGTTGCTAAGGGCAACAGCAAAACCCTAAAGGGTTACCAACGGGTGTGGCAGTAAACTCCTTGGTCAGAGATGGAATGATAGACACAAGGAGAGTCTCCACAATCCTAATCCTCACTTGCAGTGCACAGGTTCAGCTTACTGCCACTAAACTGACACCTGAACTCCTTGCACAGTGAGACAGGATTTAGGCAGGCAAATCTGAGAATACAGCCGCAAACTTGCTAAGTTCACAGAGTAGCAAAAGAACCCCAGCAAGTTAAACGACTGACTCCAGTCTTACTGCTAGGTCTGGATTGGCAGAGTGTAGTACCAAATCCCCAGGCCTATTTGCAGTAAGCAACAACAAATACAAAGCTACACAGTACTGGCTAACTTTCAGGAACCGACTAACCAACAAAGATTCAGCAGCATCTGCTTAACCTGAGAAGAGGCCTTATATAGCAGGTGCTGTCCACGCCCCACTCAGACCTCACAGACTGTGAGCACAAAAACCAGCACCGGATCCCCTGCCGTGCACAGAGCCTGTAACCACTGCACAGCAAAAGACCCGAACCGGAGTATCAGCTGCGCTCAGGTTACTCCGCTAGCACTTGTCTCCCGGTTGCCATGACGACGTGGCAGCACAGGGCAGGAGACCCTAACAGACGGGCCACAGAGATGGTCTTAGATAAAGCATACAACCTCTGATGGTGACGTTCCATCACCATAGATGGGCCACAGAGATGGTATTAGATAAAGCATACAACCTCTGATGGTGACATTCCATCAACATAGACGGGCCATAGAGATGGTATTAGATAAAGCATACAACCTCTGATGGTGACGTTCCATCACCATAGATGGGCCACAGAGATTGTGTTAGATAAAGCATACAACCTCTGATGGTGACGTTCCATCACTATAGATGGGCCACAGAGATGGTGTTAGATAAAGCATACAACCTCTGATGGTGACATTACATCACCATATATGGGCCACAGAGGATGGTGTAAGCTAAAGCATACAACCTCTGATGGTGACATTACATCACCATATATGGGCCACAGAGATGGTGTTAGATAAAGCGTACAACCTCTGATGGTGACATTCCATCACCATAGATGGTTCACAGAGATGGTATTAGATAAAGCATTCAACCTCTGATCGTGCCATTCCATCACCATAGACGGTGTTATGCACACCAGTGCCTGCAGGAATGTACTGGTGTCTGAACTGTTATGCACACCAGTGCCTGCAGGAATGTACTGGTGTTTGAACTGTTATGCACACCAGTGCCTGCAGGAATGTACTGGTGTCTGAACGGATAGGGATGCAAAACAAATGAACTTACAGACAGACTGGGGAATATGACATTACGTACACAGAAGGTGATAGGGTAACAAAATAAACACAAAGTGAACAGAGAAGCCCAGAGGCTAAGAAACTGGGTGTCTCCCTAGTATTAGTAATGATCAGATGGAAAAAGCAAGATGTTGTGTTTTAATACGTAGAGAACCGGAAATGCTGTTGCTAAGGGCAACAGCAAAACCCTAAAGGGTTACCAACGGGTGTGGCAGTAAACTCCTTGGTCAGAGATGGAATGATAGACACAAGGAGAGTCTCCACAATCCTAATCCTCACTTGCAGTGCACAGGTTCAGCTTACTGCCACTAAACTGACACCTGAACTCCTTGCACAGTGAGACAGGATTTAGGCAGGCAAATCTGAGAATACAGCCGCAAACTTGCTAAGTTCACAGAGTAGCAAAAGAACCCCAGCAAGTTAAACGACTGACTCCAGTCTTACTGCTAGGTCTGGATTGGCAGAGTGTAGTACCAAATCCCCAGGCCTATTTGCAGTAAGCAACAACAAATACAAAGCTACACAGTACTGGCTAACTTTCAGGAACTGACTAACCAACAAAGATTCAGCAGCATCTGCTTAACCTGAGAAGAGGCCTTATATAGCAGGTGCTGTCCATGCCCCACTCAGACCTCACAGACTGTGAGCACAAAAACCAGCACCGGATCCTCTGCCGTGCACAGAGCCTGTAACCACTGCACAGCAAAAGACCCGAACCGGAGTATCAGCTGCGCTCAGGTTACTCCGCTAGCACTTGTCTCCCGGTTGCCATGACGACGTGGCAGCACAGGGCAGGAGACCCTAACAGACGGGCCACAGAGATGGTCTGAGATAAAGCATACAACCTCTGATGGTGACGTTCCATCACCATAGATGGGCCACAGAGATGGTATTAGATAAAGCATACAACCTCTGATGGTGACATTCCATCAACATAGACGGGCCATAGAGATGGTATTAGATAAAGCATACAACCTCTGATGGTGACGTTCCATCACCATAGATGGGCCACAGAGATTGTGTTAGATAAAGCATACAACCTCTGATGGTGACATTACATCACCATATATGGGCCACAGAGGATGGTGTAAGCTAAAGCATACAACCTCTGATGGTGACATTACATCACCATATATGGGCCACAGAGATGGTGTTAGATAAAGCGTACAACCTCTGATGGTGACATTCCATCACCATAGATGGTTCACAGAGATGGTATTAGATAAAGCATTCAACCTCTGATCGTGCCATTCCATCACCATAGACGGTGTTATGCACACCAGTGCCTGCAGGAATGTACTGGTGTCAGAACTGTTATGCACACCAGTGCCTGCAGGAATGTACTGGTGTTTGAACTGTTATGCACACCAGTGCCTGCAGGAATGTACTGGTGTCTGAACGGATAGGGATGCAAAACAAATGAACTTACAGACAGACTGGGGAATATGACATTACGTACACAGAAGGTGATAGGGTAACAAAATAAACACAAAGTGAACAGAGAAGCCCAGAGGCTAAGAAACTGGGTGTCTCCCTAGTATTAGTAATGCTCAGATGGAAAAAGCAAGATGTTGTGTTTTAATACGTAGAGAACCCGAAATGCTGTTGCTAAGGGCAACAGCAAAACCCTAAAGGGTTACCAACGGGTGTGGCAGTAAGCTCCTTGGTCAGAGATGGAATGATAGACACAAGGAGAGTCTCCACAATCTTAATCCTCACTTGCAGTGCACAGGTTCAGCTTACTGCCACTAAACTGACACCTGAACTCCTTGCACAGTGAGACAGGATTTAGGCAGGCAAATCTGAGAATACAGCCGCAAACTTGCTAAATTCACAGAGTAGCAAAAGAACCCCAGCAAGTTAAACGACTGACTCCAGTCTTACTGCTAGGTCTGGATTGGCAGAGTGTAGTACCAAATCCCCAGGCCTATTTGCAGTAAGCAACAACAAATACAAAGCTACACAGTACTGGCTAACTTTCAGGAACTGACTAACCAACAAAGATTCAGCAGCATCTGCTTAACCTGAGAAGAGGCCTTATATAGCAGGTGCTGTCCACGCCCCACTCAGACCTCACAGACTGTGAGCACAAAAACCAGCACCGGATCCCCTGCCGTGCACAGAGCCTGTAACCACTGCACAGCAAAAGACCCGAACCGGAGTATCAGCTGCGCTCAGGTTACTCCGCTAGCACTTGTCTCCCGGTTGCCATGACGACGTGGCAGCACAGGACAGGAGACCCTAACAGATGGGCCACAGAGATGGTCTTAGATAAAGCATACAACCTCTGATGGTGACGTTCCATCACCATAGATGGGCCATAGAGATGGTCTTAGATAAAGCATACAACCTCTGATGGTGACGTTCCATCACCGTAGATGGGCCACAGAGATGGTCTTAGATAAAGCATACAACCTCTGATGGTGATGTTCCATCACCATAGATGGGCCACAGAGATGGTCTTAGATAAAACATACAACCTCTGAAAACTTTTAGATTTCAAAATTTTAAAAATAGCATAATCACAATGTCCTCATAAAGAATCGCTGATCAGTAATCAGCAGATGCAGAGGGGTGGCTAGATATCCATGATGTGTTTCTTAGTCATGAAAGACTTTCTTTAGCGACAGGTACACACAAAAGACTTCCAGCAAGGATTTAAAGGGGATCTCCAATAAAAACATGTAACCAACAAACCTTCAATCCCAAACTCATGTAACAATAAGACCGAGGGTTGTATCCTTGTGGCATGGAACTTGTCCCTGGTCCCAGCAGTAAGTGTTGCTTCTAGAGAAAGAAAAGGCTCTGCGGAGATATCGCTGTGTTCTGGCTACAGAGCACTATCTTCATTAGTCTGAGAGGCTGATACAGCTGTGAATCTGCCTCTTTGTGTTACATAAATCGAATAACCGTGCATTGGGGGTGTGAAGGGGCATTCTGTCATAGGAAACGTTCAGTAAGGGCGTGTTCACAACGATGTCACAGCGATATCCCTGTATAGACACGAGGCTGGCGCTATGTACATGAGAGCATACAGCCTGTGCACAATCATATATTACCAAAGTGTTTAGGAAATGTCTCGCTATAATGAGAGGAAACCTCATAGTTAGAACGTGCATGTCCCACATATGGAAAATATATTATGCTGGAAATCTAAGCCCAGTGGGTTGTAACAGCTATAAAATGGAAATTAAAAACATTATTGAATTGTAAATGCCTTTTCTCTGGGATTTAACCTGTCCCTGCCCTGTGATGGATTCCAAAAGGAAACACTGACAGTGACATAATCCTAACACGGTATCTGCGTATATAGTATGGCAGAGCTGCTGCAATAACCCAGGGATAGTCTTCTTCTTACGCACTGCAGTCTGCAGCATGTGTGACCAACTGTGGCATTGAGGTAACCATAAACATGCCAGGAAGCTGGAATTAAGGAAACATGGACTTAAACTGTATAATATGTACATGTGTATATATATATATATATATATATATATACCTGTATATATATATATATATATATATATATATATATATATATATATATATTAGAGATGAGCGGGTTCGGTTCCTCGGAATCCGAACCCGCCCGAACTTCATGTTTTTTTTCACGGGTCCGAGCGACTCGGATCTTCCCGCCTTGCTCGGTTAACCCGAGCGCGCCCGAACGTCATCATGACGCTGTCGGATTCTCGCGAGGCTCGGATTCTATCGCGAGACTCGGATTCTATATAAGGAGCCGCGCGTCGCCGCCATTTTCACTCGTGCATTGAGATTGATAGGGAGAGGACGTGTCTGGCGTCCTCTCCATTAGAATAGAGATAGATTAGATAGAGAGAGAGAGATTGTGCAGAGTCGCAGACAGAGTTAGTTTACCACAGTCAGTGACCAGTGCAGTTGCTAGTTAACTTTTATTTAATATAATATATCCGTTCACTTCTCTCTGCTATATCCGTTCTCTGCCTGAAAAAAAAAACGATACACAGCACAGTCAGTCACACAGTGTGACTCAGTCTGTGTGCACTCAGCTCAGCCCAGTGTGCTGCACAGTCATCAATGTATAAATTAAAAGCTTATAATTAATTGTGGGGGAGACTGGGGAGCACTGCAGGTTGTTAGCAGGAGCCAGGAGTACAATTATATTAATTAACAGTGCACACTTTTGCTGCAGGAGTGGTGACCAGTGCCTGACCACCAGTATAGTATTGTTGTATACTACTAATATCTCTTTAAATATCAACCAGTCTATATTAGCAGCAGACACAGTACAGTGCGGTAGTTCACGGCTGTGGCTACCTCTGTGTCGGCACACGGCAGGCAGTCCGTCCGACCAGAATTGTATTATTTATTATTATATACCTACCACCTAACCGTGGTTTTTTTTTCATTCTTTATACCGTCATAGTGTCATCCTAATTGTTACGAGTATACTACTATCTCTTTATCAACCAGTGTACAGTGCGGTAGTTCACGGCTGTGGCTACCTCTGTGTCGGCACACGGCAGGCAGTCCGTCCGACCAGAATTGTATTATTTATTATTATATACCTACCACCTAACCGTGGTTTTTTTTTTCATTCTTTATACCGTCATAGTGTCATCCTAATTGTTACGAGTATACTACTATCTCTTTATCAACCAGTGTACAGTGCGGTAGTTCACGGCTGTGGCTACCTCTGTGTCGGCACACGGCAGGCAGTCCGTCCGACCAGAATTGTATTATTTATTATTATATACCTACCACCTAACCGTGGTTTTTTTTTCATTCTTTATACCGTCATAGTGTCATCCTAATTGTTACGAGTATACTACTATCTCTTTATCAACCAGTGTACAGTGCGGTAGTTCACGGCTGTGGCTACCTCTGTGTCGGCACACGGCAGGCAGTCCGTCCGACCAGAATTGTATTATTTATTATTATATACCTACCACCTAACCGTGGTTTTTTTTTTCATTCTTTATACCGTCATAGTGTCATCCTAATTGTTACGAGTATACTACTATCTCTTTATCAACCAGTGTACAGTGCGGTAGTTCACGGCTGTGGCTACCTCTGTGTCGGCACACGGCAGGCAGTCCGTCCGACCAGAATTGTATTATTTATTATTATATACCTACCACCTAACCGTGGTTTTTTTTTTCATTCTTTATACCGTCATAGTGTCATCCTAATTGTTACGAGTATACTACTATCTCTTTATCAACCAGTGTACAGTGCGGTAGTTCACGGCTGTGGCTACCTCTGTGTCGGCACACGGCAGGCAGTCCGTCCGACCAGAATTGTATTATTTATTATTATATACCTACCACCTAACCGTGGTTTTTTTTTCATTCTTTATACCGTCATAGTGTCATCCTAATTGTTACGAGTATACTACTATCTCTTTATCAACCAGTGTACAGTGCGGTAGTTCACGGCTGTGGCTACCTCTGTGTCGGCACACGGCAGGCAGTCCGTCCGACCAGAATTGTATTATTTATTATTATATACCTACCACCTAACCGTGGTTTTTTTTTTCATTCTTTATACCGTCATAGTGTCATCCTAATTGTTACGAGTATACTACTATCTCTTTATCAACCAGTGTACAGTGCGGTAGTTCACGGCTGTGGCTACCTCTGTGTCGGCACACGGCAGGCAGTCCGTCCGACCAGAATTGTATTATTTATTATTATATACCTACCACCTAACCGTGGTTTTTTTTTTCATTCTTTATACCGTCATAGTGTCATCCTAATTGTTACGAGTATACTACTATCTCTTTATCAACCAGTGTACAGTGCGGTAGTTCACGGCTGTGGCTACCTCTGTGTCGGCACACGGCAGGCAGTCCGTCCGACCAGAATTGTATTATTTATTATTATATACCTACCACCTAACCGTGGTTTTTTTTTCATTCTTTATACCGTCATAGTGTCATCCTAATTGTTACGAGTATACTACTATCTCTTTATCAACCAGTGTACAGTGCGGTAGTTCACGGCTGTGGCTACCTCTGTGTCGGCAGTCGGCAGGCAGTCCGTACATCCATAATTGTATTATTATTATAATATATACCACCTAACCGTGGTTTTTTTTTCATTCTTTATACCGTCGTCATAGTGTCATACTAGTTGTTACGAGTATACTACTATCTCTTTATCAACCAGTGTACAGTGCGGTAGTTCACGGCACAAACAGAATGTGCACAAACTGGCTTTATTCTACCTAAGTTGCCCTCCCACAAGTGTGTACTCCGAAAGAGTGTTTAGTGCCGCCGCTCACCTTGTCAGCAATCGGCGTACGAGGTTACATCCAGAAAATGTGGAGAAGATGATGTTCATTAAAATGAATTATAATCAATTCCTCCGCGGAGACATTGACCAGCAGCAATTGCCTCCACAAAGTACACAGGGAGCTGAGATGGTGGATTCCAGTGGGGACGAATTGATAATCTGTGAGGAGGGGGATGTACACGGTGATATATCGGAGGGTGAAGATGAGGTGGACATCTTGCCTCTGTAGAGCCAGTTTGTGCAAGGAGAGATTAATTGCTTCTTTTTTGGGGGGGGTCCAAACCAACCCGTCATATCAGTCACAGTCGTGTGGCAGACCCTGTCACTGAAATGATGGGTTGGTTAAAGTGTGCATGTCCTGTTTTGTTTATACAACATAAGGGTGGGTGGGAGGGCCCAAGGATAATTCCATCTTGCACCTCTTTTTTCTTTTCTTTTTCTTTGCATCATGTGCTGATTGGGGAGGGTTTTTTGGAAGGGACATCCTGCGTGACACTGCAGTGCCACTCCTAGATGTGCCCGGTGTTTGTGTCGGCCACTAGGGTCGCTAATCTTACTCACACAGTCAGCTACCTCATTGCGCCTCTTTTTTTCTTTGCGTCATGTGCTGTTTGGGGAGGGTTTTTTGGAAGGGCCATCCTGCGTGACACTGCAGTGCCACTCCTAGATGGGCCCGGTGTTTGTGTCGGCCACTAGGGTCGCTTATCTTACTCACACAGCGACCTCGGTGCAAATTTTAGGACTAAAAATAATATTGTGAGGTGTGATGTGTTCAGAATAGGCTGAAAATGAGTGTAAATTATGTTTTTTGAGGTTAATAATACTTTGGGATCAAAATGACCCCCAAATTCTATGATTTAAGCTGTTTTTTAGGGTTTTTTGAAAAAAACACCCGAATCCAAAACACACCCGAATCCGACAAAAAAAATTCGGTGAGGTTTTGCCAAAACGCGGTCGAACCCAAAACACGGCCGCGGAACCGAACCCAAAACCAAAACACAAAACCCGAAAAATTTCCGGCGCTCATCTCTAATATATATACACACACATGTCCACTCGAGTCAGAATCCTTGGTTCTAAACAAGGCATGGCACTCCAGGATTTGTATAAATTCATTTATAGAGAAGAAGATTAATTACATCTCACACTAATGTGAAAGAAGCGGTACATTTAAAGTAAGCAAACGATGCAGCATTTCGGAGCCACAAAGGGCTCCTTCCTCAGGGCTGTAATAACATGTACAGAAGTATGACACATGTACATGTTGTTACAGCAGTGAGGTAAATGGCTGAGGAGGCACTGGCTAGTATCAGACCCAGATTTACATGCAATATATGAGCCAAAGGGTACATATGGGCATTATACACAGGTGCAGCTGTATATACATGTGGGCATTATACACAGGTGCAGCAGTATATACATGTGGGCATTATACACTGGTGCAGCAGTATATACATGTGGGCATTATACACAGGTGCAGCAGTATATACATGTGGGCATTATACACAGGTGCAGCGGTATATACATGTGGGCATTATACACAGGTGCAGCGGTATATACATGTGGGCATTATACACAGGTGCAGCGGTATATACATGTGAGCATTATACACAGGTGCAGCAGTATTTACATGTGGGCATTATACACAGGTGCAGCAGTATATACATGTGGGCATTATACACAGGTGCAGCGGTATTTACATGTGGGCATTATACACAGGTGCAGCGGTATTTACATGTGGGCATTATACACAGGTGCAGCGGTATATACATGTTGGCATTATGCACAGGTGTAGCTGTATATAGATGTAAGCATTATACACAGGTGCAGCGGTATTTACATGTGGGCATTATACACAGGTGCAGCAGTATATACATGTGGGCATTATACACAGGTGCAGCGGTATATACATGTGGGACTTATACACAGGTGCAGTGGTATATACATGTGGGCATTATACACAGGTGCAGCAGTATATACATGTGGGCATTATACACAGGTGCAGCAGTATATACATGTGAGCATTATACACAGGTGCAGCAGTATATACATGTGGGCATTATACACAGGTGCAGCGGTATATACATGTGGGCATTATACACAGGTGCACAGTGTATAGCTCCTAGGCCCTGGTTCTTCTTGAAAGCCTGCATTGTTTCCCCTGGGAGCCTCCCAGGGGAGGATGGATCCTCCTGGGGAGGAGGATGATGGAGAGTCCCAGGCTGCGAGGCCTGAGAGAGGCCTTGGGAATTCTGACCTACCAATTGCAGTGGAAGCCTCGGTGCTGGAGGATTTGGACAGTACATAATTTCCAGTGCTTGTGGGCCCGGTGATGAAACAGGATCCCCAACTGGAGACCCCCAAACCGCAGGATGCCGGCTCTCTGGGTGAGGTAACCCCGGGAGGTGATAAGGTGAATGAGCTTGCCTGTGGTTAGGCGGGGGTTAGTGCTGGAGGTGGAGATGCTGAGGTTTCTGACAGCAGCCAGGAGGATTCATCATCCTCTAGTGATAAATACATGAATATGAGTCTAGAGCACAGGTTCTCAAACTCGGTCCTCAGGACCCCACACAGTGCATGTTTTGCAGGTCTCCTCAAAGAATCACAAGGGAAATAATTAGCTCCACCTGTGGACCTTTTAAAATGTGTCAGTGAATAATGAATACACCTGTGCACCTGCTGGGTTACCTGCAAAACATGCACTGTGTGGGGTCCTGAGGACCGAGTTTGAGAACCACTGGTCTAGAGGAATTAAGAATGGAGCAGAACCGTATATACTCCCGTATTTCTTATAAAAAAAGAAGGCGTAACTGTAACAGCAGATGGGAGAGAGTTGCCCTGAAAGATGAACTTTGGGAGCTGAATGACACTTTGGCTGCAGTTAAAAAGAGGATTAAAATGTTGCAGGATCAGGCTCTATTGCAAAAGAAAAAGGCACTGCTAGAGTCCATACTAGGACAAGATGGCGGATGTAATGGCGGCCCGGTCCCAGTGGGTTCTGTGGCGGCATCTGGGCTCATAGTTCCAGTGGAAGACATGGAGGTGGGCAGCCGGATTGCGGAAGAAGTGGTGGATATCGTGGGCCATGATGGAGGTGAAACCGCTGGAATTGCATCTGGTGCTGTGGATACCGAGGGGAACCCTGCAATGAAGTCATCCTGTGCTTTCCATGAGGGGGAGGCGTCTCTCCTAGAGAGAGTGCTGGGTGGTGGCAGTGCAGGGGGCATGGTGGCTGCCAGGGTGACAGCGGGTGCTGGAGCTCTGGTGGCTGCTACTGCTTCCTGTGGACTTGCTCCCGATGCACTTGTCTCTGAAGCTGCGGATATGGGGACGGCGCGGGCCGTGGTAGATGCTGAGGCTGGCTCTCCCTGTAAGCCAGCAGCGACTGGCTCCGGCTTAGTCTGCGGTGGCTGAGGGGGGCGGGGCCAAAGACGCATCATGTGTGATATCGCGAGTGACATCATTAACTGCATCAATGGGAATTCCGGAGTATGACGCCATAGTAAAAACTGGGCAAGGATTGGCCCAAGGACTGCCGGCAGTTGATAAGAGCAGCTTAACCCCTGAGGAGACTACACTAGTAGAAACAGTTTACGGAGGTATGGATTTGCCTGTGAGGGCTTTAGCGGCCGTAAGCTTGATCCAGGCAAACCAAATTAGGATGGCTTGTGGGGCTGGTAGTGCGGGTATAGAGGTCAGTAAGAAGGTAAATGTTCAGGCACCCAAGGGTCTCCCTGTAATCTCTCCTGTGGTTAGACCAGGATCTGGTTCATATGCCAAAACTTTGGAGGGTTCTGGCTGGGCTAGTACTGGTCCTCAGCTTGGGGTAAGTGGGGGTCAGCCTATAAAAAGGCGTAATGTGGTTCAGTTTAGATGGGTAGGGGTGGGGGAGGCTCCTTCAAAGTCGGAGTTTTGGGATATAATATTCTCGCTGGGTTTTAGGGCCGCAGACCTTTTTGCGTGCATCCATCCAGTGAGAACTCCCGACTTTGATCTGAGCTTCCTCTCCCTGAATGGCTTGCAAGCTTTTGGCTCCCAATGGAGAAGAATAAGACCAAGGAGCCGTACTGCCATTTTAAAACCAACACCATCACCAGGCAGGATAGGGTAAAGATTACTGTTCTGGTACACAATGAGTCACTACCGTCCGCGGATATCGTATATTGGTTGTCCAGGTCCTGCACAGTGTTGTCCCCACTGAGAAATTTGATTACACTAAGGGGGTCTGGGGTGGAGCCTATTCGGCCTTTGTGAGGTTGCACCAGGTAGGGGCTGAGACTAAGCACATACCATCTGCTGCTTATATTGGCCGTGACCGGCTACAATGTTTTTACCCTGGGCAGCCCAGAACTTGTCACAAGTGTGGTGACTTTCGCCACCTTAGTAATGATTGTACAGTTGTTAAATGTGCTCTGTGTGGCCAGATGGGGCACGGGTCCCGTGAGTGTAATAAGGTGAGGTGCAATCTCTGCGGAGCGGACGGCCATCCCTATAGTCGGTGCCCTAAAGCATTGCATAATCATGATGCAGGGGTGGTTGAGGAGGCACTAGAAATCAGGCCCAGTCATGAGGATAACATGGTGGTTGCTTTACAGCATCAGGATATGTTGAGGAAACTAGAAGCTGGTGGGGTTGGGAAAGTCCAGGTCGAAAGGGGGGAAGCATCTTTTCAGGCAGTTAGTAAAGGCAGGAGGAAGAAGCTGAAAAAGAGGGGGGTGGACGTTGTATGCTCTAATAGGTTTGACGTTTTGTCCTCCGCTGATGATGAGGATGAGGGGGAGGTTGTCATGGTTGGGGGAAAAGAGCTAGTGTTTGTTCCGAATACTTCTAAAATTAAAAATCCAAAACAGGCCTATAATCTGTCTGTTGATGGGGTGGCAGTTACGGTCAAAGCTAAACAGGAAAAGGGGGATGTGGTAAAGTTCAGAGCAAAACCAAGCACTTAGATAGTTCTCAGGGGGATCTAGAGTGGGATCCTATAGGGACGGAATTAAGTCAGACCTTGGAACCGCTATTAAATAAGGTTGAGGTAGTGCAGAGTTCAGAGGGGAAGGCCCCTCAATCTCCGGGAGAGGTGATGGTGGTGGAGGAGACTCCTGGCCTTGAGACGGGGAGCCTTACCTATTCTACTTTAGAGTCCCCTGGTGGGGATGATCCTGGGGGCGGTTCTTGTATTATTGCCCCAAAAGCCCCTGATCCGGATCCTCCCCCAGACAGGGTTGCAAATGGGGATGGGTGTGATATTAGGGAGGGTGTTGTTGTAGAGGGATCTAAGGGTCTGTTCTGTGAGACTGCAGTCTCAGTTGTTGGTGGGGTGTGTGGGGTGGAGGAGAGGGAGGTGGAAGAAATCTCTTTGTCCGATGAGGATGTTCTTCCCTTTGGGGTTACGTGTAAAAGAGTAGGGTCCTCGGACGAGGATTCTAAAAGACAAGCAAAGAAAAAGTGAATGGGATCCTACCTCTATAATCCAAGAAACATGGATCCCCAACCTATACGATGTGCCACCATTAATGTGGCTTCCGTGTTTTCTGAATGTGCTCGTTTCTTGGCCTTCGATTTTTTCAACACGGTTGATGTTGACTTTTTATTTTTGCAGGAGACCAGGGTAGGTGACTTGGCCACACTCCATCGGGCCAAGTGTCAGTGGAAGCGGGGGCCTTCCTTCTGGTCTCTTGCGGCCGAGGCGTCCAGTGGGTTGGCAGTGCTTTTTACTGATATGGTAAACGTGCACAGGTTTATAGATTTACAGGTAGGTAGGTGCATGGTTTTGGATGTCAACCTGAGAGGACATGACCTGAGGCTAATAAACATCTATGGGCCCCATTCAAAGTGGGACAGGAAATGTCTTTTCAGGGAGATAAAACCGTTTCATTTTACGGCCCGGCAGATTGTCTTTGGAGGTGATTTTAACACCGTCATTAGGCCAAAAGACAGAGGGGACACAAAGGCGACCCTGGGCTATGATTCCAATTTTCTAGTTAGCATGGTTAGAGAGGCTGGTCTGGTGGATGTGCACATTCGCCATTTCCCGGACCTCACAGGTTTCACCTATCATTGTTGTAGTCGTAGGTCTAGGATAGATAGGTTTTTTGTTAAGGAGTCTTCGAAAACTTTGCCTCCCGACACAAAGCCAGTAGAGTTCTCTGATCATGTTTTTCTGTGTGTTAATTTGGCGTTTGAATTCCGTGCTCCTGAAGGAGGAGGGAGTTAGACAGTCCTTTAGAGACTTTCTTCAACTACAGGAAACACTTCTGGAGGCTGGTTGGAGTAGGTCTGAGTGGTGGGAGGAGTGTAAAAAGAGGACTCGAAGGCTTTTTCAAAGGCTGGTAGCCAGGAAAAACTTGACAAAAAGATGTATCTACCAGAGCCTGAGAAAGAAACTGGATTTCTTGATCTCTGAGCGTGGAGATAGTGGGGAAATCTCCCGGGTGAAGGCTCAGATGAAGGAATAGCAGTACGATCGCCTGGCTTCTTTGATTCTGGAGAGGGAATATGGGAAGTACCACTCGCCTGATCCCTACCAGAGTTGCAGAAAATCAGTTGATTTGAGGGAGGTCCGGGGCCTGTTTGATGACCAGGGTATTCTTCATGAAGACAGGGAGGGTATTTTGGGAGTTAGCAGGTCTTATTACTCCATCAGAGAGAGGATAGATCAGTTTCTGAGGGAGACACTTGGGCTTGAGCAACTTGATCCTTCTTTTGACTCTTTGGGGAGTGATGTGACAGTGGAGGATGTCAAGAAAGCCATAGACGGTTTGTCTATAAAAAAAATCTCCAGGCCCAGATGGGTTAACATCTGAATTTTTAAAAGCTTTTTCAGACATCTTGGCTCCTCATCTCATGGAGGTATTTAATGAAAGCCTGGGTAAGAGATCGCTCCCTCCCTCTATGAGATCCTCTGCTCTCATATTATTGTCTAAAGGTAGGGGCCCGTTGCGTGTTGAGAACTGTCGCCCCATCGCTCTTCCCAATACGGACAGAAAGATTCTGGCAAAGGTACTCTTTAATCGGCTGATGGAAGTTTCCGGGCTGTTACTTTCTCCGTCTCAGCATTGCACTGTAAAAGGCCGAAGCACCTTTAGTGCTGTCCTTGGCATCCGGGAGGCTGTGGAGCAATGTCGTGCTGAAAAGTGGGTAAGTATTTGCTGGCATTGGATCAGTCCAAGGCTTTTGACTGAGTTAATCATCAGTACCTGTGGGCTGTGCTGGAGAGGTATGGTCTTCCAGCGAGGGTGGTAGATTGGCTACGTGTCATTTACAGTCAGGCTGAGAGCTTCCCACTTGTCAATGGCTGGGTAGGCCCTGCTTTTGCGGTCGACTCAGGTGTCCGTCAGGGGTGTCCCCTGAGCCCCCTTCTATATGTTTTTGCAATTGATCCTTTTGTGTGGAGGATTGAGAGCGGTGCTGTGGCAGGGGTTCAGCTGGGCCCTGGGTTGTCGCTGAGGGTGGTGGCCTACGCAGACGATGAAACTGTGGTCCTGTCATCTGTGGCAGAGGCACGTGGTATGGAACATCTTATCTGTGAGTATTCTGAGGCTTCGTGCTCCAGAATCAATCAGGATAAGTGTGAAGCTTTCTGGATGGGGGAGGAAGGTGATGAGTTTACCCTTCCGGATAGCCTCCCCCGCGCCAGTCCAGAGATAAAAATTCTAGGTATTAAATTTGGCCGTGGTGATTATGCCACTCAGAATTGGGAGAAGAGGCTGGAAGATGCTACCAGGAAGGTGCAGTCCTGGAGAAGGTGGCAACTTTCTCTCAGGGAGAGGGTTGACTTATGCAAAACCTATCTGATTCCGCTTTTTCTGTATGTCAGTTATGTGTGCTTCTTGCCACAGTCTTTGTGGACCAAGATGAATTCTTTATTCTTCCTGATGTTATGGGGGAATAAAATGAATCTGGTCAAGAGAGGGATCACCTACAGATTGAGGGAACAGGGGGGGCTGAGTATGGTCAACCCTGTGGTGCTTTTTGCTACAACGTTTTTAAAACTGAACCTAGGGAGTTTGTTTCTAAAAACTCCCTCTCGATGGGTAGAGAGTTTTAGGGCCTGGGTGTTTCCCTTCCTCAGGTTATGGATGGATGGTGGCCAAGTAAAAACCTTTCAAGTCCGGCATGGCTACCTCCCGATCTACGTTATACTGTGCTTGAAGATGACGAGGCTTTGGGGGCTGGAGGTGGGTGAAGTCAAAAACTTCTCTAGAAGGGAGTTGGAGAGAAGAGTTTTGCGGACTCACTTTTATGCTCCGCTGTCGTTAAGGGACTGCCCAGGCAGTGTCTGCTCAGATGGGTTGTCTTTGATTAATTCTCAAAGAATCCCACTGAAGTTCAGAGATATTGCCTGGCTTTCCTTCCAAGGGAGGCTTTATGTGCGTGGTAACCTCAAGTGTCGAAGTGCCAATGATCGTGGTTGCCCACGTGAGGAATGTCTAGGGGAGGTGGAGACAATGGACCATTTCCTCCTTGAGTGTCCCTTCAATATAAAGGTTTACAGAGCGGTATCAAGGGCCTTATGCATACCGTGCCTTTCGGGGCTTAGTTACCCTGAGTGGGTTTATGGGGCGTTCAAAGGGTATAGAAGGTTTGATTTAACCACAATTTTTATAGTTAGTTTAGCAGTTAAGTTTCACACATGGGGTGCACGGTGTCAGGTTTCCCTCAGAGCAAAGGTCCTCCCCTGTGAGGAGGTGGTGGGAAATATTCTGCACAAGGTTAAGTGGATGATGGATATGGACAGGAAGAGGTTGGATGCTGTCGGGTGGTCCAGGCTCTGGCGCCACCTGAAACCGCCACCTGTGCCTTTCGGGGCTTAGTTACCCTGAGTGGGTTTATGGGGCGTTCAAAGGGTATAGAAGGTTTGATTTAACCACAATTTTTATAGTTAGTTTAGCAGTTAAGTTGCACACATGGGGTGCACGTTGTCAGGTTTCCCTCAGAGCAAAGGTCCTCCCCTGTGAGGAGGTAGTGGGAAATATTCTGCACGAGGTTAAGTGGATGATGGATATGGACAGGAAGAGGTTGGATGCTGTCGGGTGGTCCAGGCTCTGGCGCCACCTGAAACCCCCTCGAGTGGGTAGCAGAAGTCCTTTTCTTGTTCATATTATGGCTTCCTATCTTTCACCTTCCCGTAGATTTTCTTTTTTGTTTTTTTCATTAAAGCGGTTTGCATGTGACTAAAAGACTTCATTCATCTTTTCATTGCTTATGGTTATGATATGTGTTGTTTGTATATAGTAGTGATGAGCGGGTTCGGTTTCCGAGAAACCGAACCCCCCCGAGCTTTACCTTTTTTACACGGGTCCGAGCCATACTCGGATTCTCCCGTATGGATCGGTTAACCCGAGCGCGCCCGAACGTCATCATCCCGCTGTCGGATTCTCGCGAGATTCGGATTCTATAAGCAGCCGCGTGTCGACGCCATTTTCACACGTGCATTGGAGATGATAGGGAGAGGACGTGGCTGGCGTCCTCTCCGTTTAGTAGAAGACAGTTGAACTTGATTTGATTGCTTGTTTATTACTATAATTGTGGGGAAGATTGGGGAGCAGCTGTTAGGAGGAGTACAGTGCAGAGTTTAGTTTTTATCCGTTCTCTGCCTGAAAAAAACGCTCCATACCATATCTGTGCTCAGTGTGCTGCATGATATATCTGTGTTGAGTGCTCACACTGCTTAATTGTGCGGACTGGGGAGCAGCTGTAGCAAGAGTACAGTGCAGAGTTTTGCTGACAGTGACCACCAGTATACGTTTGTCTGCCTGAAAAACACTCCATATCTGTGCTCACAGTGTGCTGCTTTATTGTGGGGACTGGGGACCACCAGTATAATTAATATTATATAGGAGGAGTACAGTGCAGAGTGCACTGCTGTACCTACCTCTGTGTCGTCATCCATTAAGTATACTATCCATCTACATTCCTATACCTGTGGTGATTTCTGTTTAGCAGTTTGCTGACAGTGTCCACCAGGTCCAGTATACTGTATATAGCAGTACGGTAGGCCACTGCTGTACTTACCTCTGTGTCGTCACTCGTCATCCACTAAGTATACTATCCATCCATCTACATTGTATACCTGTGGTGCCTTTTTTTTAGACAAGTTTAGCAGTTTGCTGACAGTGTCCACCAGGTCCAGTATACTGTATATAGCAGTACGGTAGGCCACTGCTGTGTACCTACCTCTGTGTCGTCACTCGTCATCCATTAAGTATACTATCCATCCATCCATCTACATTGTATACCTGTGGTGCCTTTTTTTTAGACTAGTTTAGCAGTTTGCTGACAGTGTCCACCAGGTCCAGTATACTGTATATAGCAGTACGGTAGGCCACTGCTGTGTACCTATACCTCTGTGTCGTCACTCGTCATCCATTAAGTATACTATCCATCCATCTACATTGTATACCTGTGGTGCCTTTTTTTTAGACTAGTTTAGCAGTTTGCTGACAGTGTCCACCAGGTCCAGTATACTGTATATAGCAGTACGGTAGGCCACTGCTGTGTACCTACCTCTGTGTCGTCACTCGTCATCCATTAAGTATACTATCCATCTACATTCTATACCTGTGGTGCATTTTAGTTGTGCGCAGTAAATATAGTAGTAGGCCATTGCTATTGATACTGGCATATAATTCCACACATTAAAAAATGGAGAACAAAAATGTGGAGGTTAAAGAGAAAGATCAAGATCCACTTCCACTTCGTGCTGAAGCTGCTGCCACTAGTCATGGCCGAGACGATGAAATGCCATCAACGTCGTCTGCCAAGGCCGAAACCCAATGTCATAGTAGAGAGCATGTAAAATCCAAAACACAAAAGTTCAGTAAAATGACCCAAAAATCAAAATTAAAAGCGTCTGAGGAGAAGCGTAAACTTGCCAATATGCCATTTACGACACGGAGTGGCAAGGAACGGCTGAGGCCCTGGCCTATGTTCATGGCTAGTGGTTCAGCTTCAAATGAGGATGGAAGCACTCATCCTCTCGCTAGAAAAAAGAAAAGACTTAAGCTGGCAAAAGCACAGCAAAGAACTGTGCGTTCTTCAAAATCACAAATCCCCAAGGAGAGTCCAATTGTGTCGGTTGCGATGCCTGACCTTCCCAACACTGGACGGGAAGAGCTTGCGCCTTCCACCATTTGCATGCCCCCTTCAAGTGCTGGAAGGAGCACCCGCAGTCCAGTTCCTGATAGTCAAATTGAAGATGTCACTGTTGATGTACACCAGGATGAGGATATGGGTGTTGCTGGCGCTGGGGAGGAAATTGACAAGGAGGATTCTGATGGTGAGGTGGTTTGTTTAAGTCAGGCACCCGGGGAGACACCTGTTGTCCGTGGGAGGAATATGGCCATTGACATGCCTGGTCAAAATACTAAATAAATCAGCTCTTCGGTGTGGAATTATTTCAACACAAATGCGGACAACAGGTGTCAAGCCGTGTGTTGCCTTTGTCAAGCTGTAATAAGTAGGGGTAAGGACGTTAACCACCTCGGAACATCCTCCCTTATACGTCACCTGCAGTGCATTCATCATAAGTCAGTGACAAGTTCAAAAACTTTGGGTGACAGCGGAAGCAGTCCACTGACCACTAAATCCCTTCCTCTTGTAACCAAGCTCCTGCAAACCACACCACCAACTCCCTCAGTGTCAATTTCCTCCTTACCCAGGAAAGCCAATAGTCCTGCAGGCCATGTCACTGGCAAGTCTGACGAGTCCTCTCCTGCCTGGGATTCCTCCGATGCATCCTTAAGTGTAACGCCTACTGCTGCTGGTGCTGCTGTTGTTGCTGCTGGGAGTCGATCGTCATCCCAGAGGGGAAGTCGGAAGACCACTTGTACTACTTCCAGTAAGCAATTGACTGTCCAACAGTCCTTTGCGAGGAAGATGAAATATCACAGCAGTCATCCTGCTGCAAAGTGGATAACTGAGGCCTTGGCAGCCTGGGCGGTGAGAAACGTGGTTCCGGTATCCATCGTTAATTCAGAGCCAACAAGAGACGTGATTGAGGTACTGTGTCCCCGGTACCAAATACCATCTAGGTTCCATTTCTCTAGGCAGGCGATACCGAAAATGTACACAGACCTCAGAAAAAGACTCACCAGTGTCCTAAAAAATGCAGTTGTACCCAATGTCTACTTAACCACGGACATGTGGACAAGTGGAGCAGGGCAGACTCAGGACTATATGACTGTGACAGCCCACTGGGTAGATGTATTGCCTCCCGCAGCAAGAACAGCAGCGGCGGCACCAGTAGCAGCATCTCGCAAACGCCAACTCGTTCCTAGGCAGGCTATGCTTTGTATCACCGCTTTCCAGAATAGCCACACAGCTGAAAACCTCTTACGGCAACTGAGGAAGATCATCGCAGAATGGCTTACCCCAATTGGACTCTCCTGGGGATTTGTGACATCGGACAATGCCAGCAATATTGTGCGTGCATTACATCTGGGCAAATTCCATCACGTCCCATGTTTTGCACATACCTTGAATTTGGTGGTGCAGAATAATTTAAAAAACGATAGGGGCGTGCAAGAGATGCTGTCGGTGGACCGAAGAATTGCGGGCCACTTTCGGCGTTCAGGCACCGCGTACCGAAGACTGGAGCACCACCAAACATTCCTGAACCTGCCCTGCCATCATCTGAAGCAAGAGGTGGTAACGAGGTGGAATTCAACCCTCTATATGCTTCAGAGGATGGAGGAGCAGCAAAAGGCCATTCAAGCCTATACATCTGGCCACGATATAGGCAAAGGAGGTGGAATGCACCTGACTCAAGCGCAGTGGAGAATGATTTCAACGTTGTGCAAGGTTCTGCAACCCTTTGAACTTGCCACACGTGAAGTCAGTTCAGACACTGCCAGCCTGAGTCAGGTCATTGCCCTCATCAGGCTTTTGCAGAAGAAGCTGGAGACATTGAAGGAGGAGCTAAAACAGAGCGATTCCGCTAGGCATGTGGGACTTGTGGATGGAGCCCTTAATTCGCTTAACCAGGATTCACGGGTGGTCAATCTGTTGAAATCAGAGCACTACATTTTGGCCACCGTGCTCGATCCTAGATTTAAAACCTACGTTGTATCTCTCTTTCTGGCAGACACAAGTCTGCAGAGGTTCAAAGACCTGCTGGTGAAAAAATTGTCAAGTCAAGCGGAACGTGACCCGTCACCATCTCCTCCTTCACATTCTCCCGCAACTGGGGGTGCGAGGAAAAGGCTAAGAATTCCGAGCCCTTTCGCTGGCGGTGATGCAGGGCAGTCTGGAGCGAGTGCTGACATCTGGTCCGGACTGAAGGACCTGGCAACGATTACTGACATGTCGTCTACTGTCACTGCATATGATTCTCTCACCATTGAAAGAATGGTGGAGGATTATATGAGTGACCGCATCCAAGTAGGCACTTCAGACAGTCCGTACGTATACTGGCAGGAAAAAGAGGCAATTTGGAGGCCCTTGCAGAAACTGGCTTTATTCTACCTAAGTTGCCCTCCCTCCAGTGTGTACTCCGAAAGAGTGTTTAGTGCAGCCGCTCACCTTGTCAGCAATCGGCGTACAAGGTTACTTCCAGAAAATGTGGAGAAGATGATGTTCATTAAAATGAATTATAATCAATTCCTCCGTGGAGACATTCACCAGCAGCAATTGCCTCCAGAAAGTACACTGGAACCTGAGATGGTGGATTCCAGTGGGGACGAATTAATAATCTGTGAGGAGGGGGATGTACACAGTGAAAGGGGTGAGGAATCGGAGGATGATGATGAGGTGGACATCTTGCCTCTGTAGAGCCAGTTTGTGCAAGGAGAGATTGATTGCTTCTTTTTTGGTGGGGGCCCAAACCAACCAGTCATTTCAGTCACAGTCGTGTGGCAGACCCTGTCGCTGAAATGATGGGTTCGTTAAAGTGTGCATGTCCTGTTTATACAACATAAGGGTGGGTGGGAGGGCCCAAGGACAATTCCATCTTGCACCTCTTTTTTCTTTCATTTTTCTTTGCATCATGTGCTGTTTGGGGACAATTTTTTTGAAGGGCCATCCTGCCTGACACTGCAGTGCCACTCCTAGATGGGCCAGGTGTTTGTGTCGGCCACTTGTGTCGCTTAGCTTAGTCACACAGCGACCTTGGTGCGCCTCTTTTTTTCTTTGCATCATGTGCTGTTTGGGGACAATTTTTTGGAAGGGCCATCCTGTCTTGATTGACACTGCAGTGCCACTCCTAGATGGGCCAGGTGTTTGTGTCGGCCACTTGTGTCGCTTAGCTTAGTCACACAGAGACCTTGGTGCACCTTTTTTTTTCTTTGCATCATGTGCTGTTTGGGGAGTATTTTTTGGAAGGGCCATCCTGTCTTCATTGACACTGCAGTGCCACTCCTAGATGGGCCAGGTGTTTGTGTCGGCCACTTGTGTCGCTTAGCTTAGTCACACAGCGACCTTGGTGCGCCTCTTTTTTTCTTTGCATCATGTGCTGTTTGGGGAGTATTTTTTGGAAGGGCCATCCTGTCTTGATTGACACTGCAGTGCCACTCCTAGATGGGCCAGGTGTTTGTGTCGGCCACTTGTGTCGCTTAGCTTAGTCACACAGCGACCTTGGTGCGCCTCTTTTTTTCTTTGCATCATGTGCTGTTTGGGGACAATTTTTTGGAAGGGCCATCCTGTCTTGATTGACACTGCAGTGCCACTCCTAGATGGGCCAGGTGTTTGTGTCGGCCACTTGTGTCGCTTAGCTTAGTCACACAGCGACCTTGGTGCGCCTATTTTTTTCTTTGCATCATGTGCTGTTTGGGGAGTATTTTTTGGAAGGGCCATCCTGTCTTCATTGACACTGCAGTGCCACTCCTAGATGGGCCAGGTGTTTGTGTCGGCCACTTGTGTCGCTTAGCTTAGTCACACAGTGACCTTGGTGTGCCTCTTTTTTTTCTTTGCATCATGTGCTGTTTGGGGAGTATTTTTTGGAAGGGTCATCCTGTCTTGATTGACACTGCAGTGCCACTCCTAGATGGGCCAGGTGTTTGTGTCATCCGCTTGGGTCGCTTAGCTTTTTCACACAGCGACCTTGGTGCGCCTCATTTTTTCTTTGCATCATGTGCTGTTTGGGGACAATTTTTTGGAAGGGCCATCCTGTCTTGATTGACACTGCAGTGCCACTCCTAGATGGGCCAGGTGTTTGTATCGGCCACTTGTGTCGCTTAGCTTATTGGTGCGCCTCTTTTTTTCTTTGCATCATGTGCTGTTTGGGGACTATTTTTTTGAAGTGCCATCCTGTCTGACACTGCAGTGCCACTCCTAGATGGGCCAGGTGTTTGTGTCGGCCACTTGGGTCGCTTAGCTTAGTCACACAGCGACCTTGGTGCGCCTCTTTTTTTCTTTGCATCATGTGCTGTTTGGGGAGTATTTTTTGGAAGGGCCATCCTGTCTTGATTGACACTGCAGTGCCACTCCTAGATGGGCCAGGTGTTTGTGTCGGCCACTTTGGTCGCTTAGCTTAGTCACACAGCGACCTTGGTGCACCTCTTTTTTTTCTTTGCATCATGTGCTGTTTGGGGACAATTTTTTGGAAGTGCCATCCTGCCTGACACTGCAGTGCCACTCCTAGATGGGCCAGGTGTTTGTGTCGGCCACTTGGGTCGCTTAGCTTAGCCAATCCAGCGACCTCAGTGCAAATTTTAGGACTAAAAATAATATTGTGAGGTGTGAGGTGTTCAGAATAGACTGAAAATGAGTGGAAATTATGGTTATTGAGGTTAATAATACTATGGGATCAAAATGACCCCCAAATTCTATGATTTAAGCTGTTTTTGATGGTTTTTTTAAAAAAACACCCGTATCCAAAACACACCCGAATCCGAGAAAAAAATTTCGGTAAGGTTTTGCCAAAACGCGTCCGTATCCAAAACACTGCCGCGGAACCGAACCCAAAACCAAAACACAAAACCCGAAAAATTTCCGGTGCACATCACTAGTATATAGTAGAGATGAGCGCCGGAAATTTTTCGGGTTTTGTGTTTTGGTTTTGGGTTCGGTTCTGCGGCCGTGTTTTGGGTTCGACCGCGTTTTGGCAAAACCTAACCGAATTTTTTTTGTCGGATTCGGGTGTGTTTTGGATTCGGGTGTTTTTTTCCAAAAAACCTAAAAAACAGCTTAAATCATAGAATTTGGGGGTCATTTTGATCCCAAAGTATTATCAACCTCAAAAACCATCATTTCCACTCATTTTCAGTCTATTCTGAATACCTCACACCTCACAATATTATTTTTAGTCCTAAAATTTGCACCGAGGTCGCTGGATGACTAAGCTAAGCGACCCTAGTGGCCGACACAAACACCTGGCCCATCTAGGAGTGGCACTGCAGTGTCACGCAGGATGTCCCTTCCAAAAAACCCTCCCCAAACAGCACATGACGCAAAGAAAAAAAGAGGCGCAATGAGGTAGCTGTGTGAGTAAGATAAGCGACCCTAGTGGCCGACACAAACACCGGGCCCATCTAGGAGTGGCACTGCAGTGTCACGCAGGATGTCCCTTCCAAGAAACCCTCCCCAAACAGCACATGACGCAAAGAAAAAAAGAGGCGCAATGAGGTAGCTGTGTGAGTAAGATAAGCGACCCTAGTGGCCGACACAAACACCGGGCCCATCTAGGAGTGGCACTGCAGTGTCACGCAGGATGTCCCTTCCAAAAAACCCTCCCCAAACAGCACATGACGCAAAGAAAAAAAGAGGCGCAATGAGGTAGCTGTGTGAGTAAGATAAGCGACCCTAGTGGCCGACACAAACACCGGGCCCATCTAGGAGTGGCACTGCAGTGTCACGCAGGATGTCCCTTCCAAAAAAACCTCCCCAAACAGCACATGACGCAAAGAAAAAAAGAGGCGCAATGAGGTAGCTGTGTGAGTAAGATAAGCGACCCTAGTGGCCGACACAAACACCGGGCCCATCTAGGAGTGGCACTGCAGTGTCACGCAGGATGTCCCTTCCAAAAAACCCTCCCCAAACAGCACATGATGCAAAGAAAAAAAGAGGCGCAATGAGGTAGCTGTGTGAGTAAGATAAGCGACCCTAGTGGCCGACACAAACACCGGGCCCATCTAGGAGTGGCACTGCAGTGTCACGCAGGATGTCCCTTCCAAAAAACCCTCCCCAAACAGCACATGACGCAAAGAAAAAAAGAGGCGCAATGAGGTAGCTATGTGAGTAAGATAAGCGACCCTAGTGGCCGACACAAACACCGGGCCCATCTAGGAGTGGCACTGCAGTGTCACGCAGGATGTCCCTTCCAAAAAACCCTCCCCAAATAGCACATGACGCAAAGAAAAAAAGAGACGCAATGAGGTAGCTGTGTGAGTAAGATAAGCGACCCTAGTGGCCGACACAAACACCGGGCCCATCTAGGAGTGGCACTGCAGTGTCACGCAGGATGTCCCTTCCAAAAAACCCTCCCCAAACAGCACATGACGCAAAGAAAAAAAGAGGCGCAATGAGGTAGCTGTGTGAGTAAGATAAGCGACCCTAGTGGCCGACACAAACACCGGGCCCATCTAGGAGTGGCACTGCAGTGTCACGCAGGATGTCCCTTCCAAAAAACCCTCCCCAAACAGCACATGACGCAAAGAAAAAAAGAGGCGCAATGAGGTAGCTGTGTGAGTAAGATAAGCGACCCTAGTGGCCGACACAAACACCTGGCCCATCTAGGAGTGGCACTGCAGTGTCACGCAGGATGTCCCTTCCAAAAAACCCTCCCCAAACAGCACATGACGCAAAGAAAAAAAGAGGCGCAATGAGGTAGCTGTGTGAGTAAGATAAGCGACCCTAGTGGCCGACACAAACACCGGGCCCATCTAGGAGTGGCACTGCAGTGTCACGCAGGATGGCCCTTCCAAAAAACCCTCCCCAAACAGCACATGACGCAAAGAAAAAAAGAGGCGCAATGAGGTAGCTGTGTGAGTAAGATAAGCGACCCTAGTGGCCGACACAAACACCGGGCCCATCTAGGAGTGGCACTGCAGTGTCACGCAGGATGGCCCTTCCAAAAAACACTCCCCAAACAGCACATGACGCAAAGAAAAATAAAAAAAAAAGAGGTGCAAGATGGAATTGTCCTTGGGCCCTCCCACCCACCCTTATGTTGTATAAACAGGACATGCACACTTTAACCAACCCATCATTTCAGTGACAGGGTCTGCCACACGACTGTGACTGATATGACGGGTTGGTTTGGACCCCCACCAAAAAAGAAGCAATTAATCTCTCCTTGCACAAACTGGCTCTACAGAGGCAAGATGTCCACCTCATCATCATCCTCCGATATATCACCGTGTACATCCCCCTCCTCACAGATTATCAATTCGTCCCCACTGGAATCCACCATCTCAGCTCCCTGTGTACTTTGTGGAGGCAATTGCTGCTGGTCAATGTCTCCGCGGAGGAATTGATTATAATTCATTTTAATGAACATAATCTTCTCCACATTTTCTGGATGTAACCTCGTACGCCGATTGCTGACAAGGTGAGCGGCGGCACTAAACACTCTTTCGGAGTACACACTTGTGGGAGGGCAACTTAGGTAGAATAAAGCCAGTTTGTGCAAGGGCCTCCAAATTGACTCTTTTTCCTGCCAGTATAAGTACGGACTGTGTGACATGCCTACTTGGATGCGGTCACTCATATAATCCTCCACCATTCTTTCAATGTTGAGAGAATCATATGCAGTGACAGTAGACGACATGTCCGTAATCGTTGTCAGGTCCTTCAGTCCGGACCAGATGTCAGCATCAGCAGTCGCTCCAGACTGCCCTGCATCACCGCCAGCGGGTGGGCTCTGAATTCTGAGCCTTTTCCTCGCACCCCCAGTTGCGGGAGAATGTGAAGGAGGAGATGTTGACAGGTCGCGTTCCGCTTGACTTGACAATTTTCTCACCAGCAGGTCTTTCAACCCCAGCAGACTTGTGTCTGCTGGAAAGAGAGATCCAAGGTAGGCTTTAAATCTAGGATCGAGCACGGTGGCCAAAATGTAGTGCTCTGATTTCAACAGATTGACCACCCGTGAATCCTTGTTAAGCGAATTAAGGGCTCCATCCACAAGTCCCACATGCCTAGCGGAATCGCTCCGTGTTAGCTCCTCCTTCAATGTCTCCAGCTTCTTCTGCGAAAGCCTGATGAGGGGAATGACCTGACTCAGGCTGGCAGTGTCTGAACTGACTTCACGTGTGGCAAGTTCAAAGGGCATCAGAACCTTGCACAACGTTGAAATCATTCTCCACTGCGCTTGAGACAGGTGCATTCCACCTCCTATATCGTGCTCAATTGTATAGGCTTGAATGGCCTTTTGCTGCTCCTCCAACCTCTGAAGCATATAGAGGGTTGAATTCCACCTCGTTACCACTTCTTGCTTCAGATGATGGCAGGGCAGGTTCAGTAGTTTTTGGTGGTGCTCCAGTCTTCTGTACGTGGTGCCTGTACGCCGAAAGTGTCCCGCAATTCTTCTGGCCACCGACAGCATCTCTTGCACGCCCCTGTCGTTTTTTAAAAAATTCTGCACCACCAAATTCAAGGTATGTGCAAAACATGGGACGTGCTGGAATTTGCCCATATTTAATGCACACACAATATTGCTGGCGTTGTCCGATGCCACAAATCCACAGGAGAGTCCAATTGGGGTAAGCCATTCCGCGATGATCTTCCTCAGTTGCCGTAAGAGGTTTTCAGCTGTGTGCGTATTCTGGAAACCGGTGATACAAAGCGTAGCCTGCCTAGGAAAGAGTTGGCGTTTGCGAGATGCTGCTACTGGTGCCGCCGCTGCTGTTCTTGCGGCGGGAGTCCATACATCTACCCAGTGGGCTGTCACAGTCATATAGTCCTGACCCTGCCCTGCTCCACTTGTCCACATGTCCGTGGTTAAGTGGACATTGGGTACAACTGCATTTTTTAGGACACTGGTGAGTCTTTTTCTGACGTCCGTGTACATTCTCGGTATCGCCTGCCTAGAGAAGTGGAACCTAGATGGTATTTGGTAACGGGGGCACACTGCCTCAATAAATTGTCTAGTTCCCTGTGAACTAACGGCGGATACCGGACGCACGTCTAACACCAACATAGTTGTCAAGGCCTCAGTTATCCGCTTTGCAGCAGGATGACTGCTGTGATATTTCATCTTCCTCGCAAAGGACTGTTGAACAGTCAATTGCTTACTGGAAGTAGTACAAGTGGGCTTACGACTTCCCCTCTGGGATGACCATCGACTCCCAGCAGCAACAACAGCAGCGCCAGCAGCAGTAGGCGTTACACGCAAGGATGCATCGGAGGAATCCCAGGCAGGAGAGGAATCATCAGAATTGCCAGTGACATGGCCTGCAGGACTATTGGCATTCCTGGGGAAGGAGGAAATTGACACTGAGGGAGTTGGTGGGGTGGTTTGCGTGAGCTTGGTTACAAGAGGAAGGGATTTACTGGTCAGTGGACTGCTTCCGCTGTCGCCCAAAGTTTTTGAACTTGTCACTGACTTATTATGAATGCGCTGCAGGTGACGTATAAGGGAGGATGTTCCGAGGTGGTTAACGTCCTTACCCCTACTTATTACAGCTTGACAAAGGCAACACACGGCTTGACACCTGTTGTCCGCATTTCTGTTGAAATACTTCCACACCGAAGAGCTGATTTTTTTGGTATTTTCACCAGGCATGTCAGTGGCCATATTCCTCCCACGCACAACAGGTGTCTCCCCGGGTGCCTGACTTAAACAAACCACCTCACCATCAGAATCCTCCTGGTCAATTTCCTCCCCAGCGCCAGCAACACCCATATCCTCCTCATCCTGGTGTACTTCAACACTGACATCTTCAATCTGACTATCAGGAACTGGACTGCAGGTGCTCCTTCCAGCACTTGCAGGGGGCGTGCAAATGGTGGAAGGCGCATGCTCTTCACGTCTAGTGTTGGGAAGGTCAGGCATCGCAACCGACACAATTGGACTCTCCTTGTGGATTTGGGATTTCGAAGAACGCACAGTTCTTTGCGGTGCTTTTGCCAGCTTGAGTCTTTTCAGTTTTCTAGCGAGAGGCTGAGTGCTTCCATCCTCATGTGAAGCTGAACCACTAGCCATGAACATAGGCCAGGGCCTCAGCCGTTCCTTGCCACTCCGTGTGGTAAATGGCATATTGGCAAGTTTACGCTTCTCCTCCGACAATTTTATTTTAGGTTTTGGAGTCCTTTTTTTACTGATATTTGGTGTTTTGGATTTGACATGCTCTGTACTATGACATTGGGCATCGGCCTTGGCAGACGACGTTGCTGGCATTTCATCGTCTCGGCCATGACTAGTGGCAGCAGCTTCAGCACGAGGTGGAAGTGGATCTTGATCTTTCCCTAATTTTGGAACCTCAACATTTTTGTTCTCCATATTTTAATAGGCACAACTAAAAGGCACCTCAGGTAAACAATGGAGATGGATGGATACTAGTATACAATTATGGATGGACTGCCGAGTGCCGACACAGAGGTAGCTACAGCCGTGGACTACCGTACTGTGTCTGCTGCTAGAATAGACTGGTTGATAATGAGATGTAGTATGTATAAAGAAGAAAGAAAAAAAAAACCACGGGTAGGTGGTATACAATTATGGATGGACTGCCGAGTGCAGACACAGAGGTAGCTACAGCCGTGGACTACCGTACTGTACTGTGTCTGCTGCTAATATAGACTGGTTGATAATGAGATGTAGTATGTATAAAGAAGAAAGAAAAAAAAAACCACGGGTAGGTGGTATACAATTATGGATGGACTGCCGAGTGCCGACACAGAGGTAGCTACAGCCGTGAACTACCGTAGTGTGTCTGCTGCTAATATAGACTGGTTGATAATGAGATGTAGTATGTATAAAGAAGAAATAAAAAAAAAAACACGGGTAGGTGGTATACAATTATGGATGGACTGCCGAGTGCCGACACAGAGGTAGCTACAGCCGTGGACTACCGTAGTGTACTGTGTCTGCTGCTAATATAGACTGGTTGATAATGAGATGTAGTATGTATAAAGAAGAAAGAAAAAAAAAACACGGGTAGGTGGTATACAATTATGGATGGACTGCCAAGTGCCGACACAGAGATAGCTACAGCCATGGACTACCGTACTGTACTGTGTCTGCTGCTAATATAGACTGGTTGATAATGAGATGTAGTATGTATAAAGAAGAAAGAAAAAAAAACCACGGGTAGGTGGTATACAATTATGGATGGACTGCCGAGTGCCGACACAGAGGTAGCTACAGCCGTGAACTACCGTACTGTGTCTGCTGCTAATATAGACTGGTTGATAATGAGATGTAGTATGTATAAAGAAGAAAGAAAAAAAAAACCACGGGTAGGTGGTATACAATTATGGATGGACTGCCGAGTGCCGACACAGAGGTAGCTACAGCCGTGGACTACCGTACTGTACTGTGTCTGCTGCTAATATAGACAGGTTAATAATGAGATGTAGTATGTATATAGAAGAAAGAAAAAAAAAACCACGGGTAGGTGGTATACAATTATGGATGGACTGCCGAGTGCCGACACAGAGATAGCTACAGCCGTGGACTACCATACTGTACTGTGTCTGCTGCTAATATAGACTGGATGATAATGAGATGTAGTATGTATAAAGAAGAAAGAAAGAAAAACCACGGGTAGGTGGTATACAATTATGGATGGACTGCCGAGTGCCGACACAGAGGTAGCTACAGCCGTGGACTACCGTACTGTACTGTGTCTGCTGCTAATATAGACTGGTTGATAATGAGATGTAGTATGTATAAAGAAGAAAGAAAGAAAAAACCACGGGTAGGTGGTATACAATTATGGATGGACTGCCGAGTGCCGACACAGAGGTAGCTACAGCCGTGGACTACCGTACTGTACTGTGTCTGCTGCTAATATAGACTGGTTGATAATGAGATGTAGTATGTATAAAGAAGAAAGAAAAAAAAAACACGGGTAGGTGGTATACAATTATGGATGGACTGCCGAGTGCCGACACAGAGGTAGCTACAGCCGTGAACTACCGTACTGTGTCTGCTGCTAATATAGACTGGTTGATAATGAGATGTAGTATGTATAAAGAAGAAAGAAAAAAAAAACCACGGGTAGGTGGTATACAATTATGGATGGACTGCCGAGTGCCGACACAGAGGTAGCTACAGCCGTGGACTACCGTACTGTACTGTGTCTGCTGCTAATATAGACTGGTTGATAATGAGATGCAGTATGTATAAAGAAGAAAGAAAAAAAAAACCACGGGTAGGTGGTATACAATTATGGATGGACTGCCGAGTGCCGACACAGAGGTAGCTACAGCCGTGAACTACCGTACTGTGTCTGCTGCTAGTATAGGCTGGATGATAAATAATGATATCAAAAATATATATATATCACTACTGCAGCCGGACAGGTATATATTATATAATGACGGACCTGCTGGACACTGTCTGTCAGCAGAATGAGTTTTTTTAGAATAAAAAAACACCACACAAGTCACACGACGAGTGTTTAACTTTTTCAGGCAGACAATCACAATATACTGGTGGTCAGTGTGGTCAGGTCACTGGTCAGTCACACTGGCAGTGGCACTCTGGCAGCAAAAGTGTGCACTGTTTAATATGTACTCCTGGCTCCTGCTATAACCTATAACTGCTCCCCAGTCTCCCCCACAATTAAGCTGTGTGAGCACAGTCAGATATTATACATAGATGATGCAGCACACTGGGCTGAGCACAGATATGGTATGTGACTGAGTCACTGTGTATCGTTTTTTTCAGGCAGAGAACGGATTATATTAAATAATAATAAAACTGCACTGGTGGTCTCACTGGTCAGTCACTAGTATAACTAACTAACTACTATCAGCAAAATTCTGCACTCTCTGAGTACTCCTCCTAAGCTCCAGTAAATGAAGTGTCTCACTCTCACTCTCCTATCTATTTCTAAACGGAGAGGACGCCAGCCACGTCCTCTCCCTATCAATCTCAATGCACGTGTGAAAATGGCGGCGACGCGCGGCTCCTTATATAGAATCCGAGTCTCGCGATAGAATCCGAGCCTCGCGAGAATCCGACAGCGTGATGATGACGTTCGGGCGCGCTCGGGTTAACCGAGCAAGGCGGGAAGATCCGAGTCGCTCGGACCCGTGTAAAAAAACATGAAGTTCGGGCGGGTTCGGATTCAGAGGAACCGAACCCGCTCATCTCTAGTATATAGTAGGTTGTTTTTTGCTTAGATGTTAAGCAATGTTGACGTTGTGTACAGTTATATAAGCTTTGTTGCTTTTTGGTTTAGATTATTGGGCAACAATTTAATGTATATAGTATGTCCTATTTTTACGAGTTTTACCTTATTTATGTAATGTATGTTGCAATTTTTCTTAATAAAAGATAGCAGTATATACATGTGGGCATTATACACAGGTGCAGCAGTATATACATGTAGGCATTATACCAGAAATCTTTTATATATCAGAGATGTGCAGAAAAGGTAGACGGGGGTAGGCAATGCCGCACCTGTCATAGACTTTTTACTCCAGTGATTTGACTATAAAAATGATTAGAATAATACAAAGAAGATATTTCAAACATATTCTTTGTATTTTCCATATACTTTATATACTTCTGGCACAATTGTTAGTATGACAGGAAAGGCCCTGCCTCACCCCACTGCACGTCACTGGCGCTTTGTGGCTCCGAAGTACTGCATTGGTTGCTTACTTTTCAGGTAATGCTTCTTTCACATTACTCTACTCTCGTCCACGTGCTTCCCCCCACCTCCCTCCTCCCCGGGCCTGCAGATGGAAGGATTGCTGGGCACCATAACAGTAAGCCCCAAGTTAAAACATGTTTATTGCGCTGCTTTTTCTCTGTACATGGTCAGGCTGCCATCCTGAGAAAAGACATACCTCCCAACTGTCCCGATTTTGGCGGGACAGTCCCGTTTTTAGCGGCAGTTGGGAGATCCCTCCCTGTCACTCGCTGCTCTGAGGAGAGCAGCGGTGAATAGAAGCTGTGCGCATGCGCACAGCGTCTATTCACGGCAGAGAGGGACAGGGGGCATGACCAGCAGCTCTCACAGCGCTGTTCATGCCCCCATAATGACGAAAACAAGGCGTGGCTTGTGATCACGGCACCTGCCGCGAGGCCACGCCCTTTTTTGGTAGGCCACGCTCCCTAAAATTGGGCACGCGCCTTCGGCTCGCGATGGTGTCCCTCCTCTGCTGCTGTCAAAGTTGGGAGGTATGGAAAAGGGCAGGTCCGGCCCTGAAACGTCGGTGGGCACAGCACTGTACTATCATGTAATGTATACTTTCTCAATAACGAGTTTTATGGTAAGAACTTACCTTTGTTAAAACTCTTTCTGCGAGGTACACTGGGCTCCACAAGTCTGGACAATGGGGTGTAGAGTAGGATCTTGATCCGAGGCACCAACAGACTCAAAGCTTTGACTGTTCCCAGAATGCACAGCGCCGCCTCCTATATCACCCCGCCTCCCAGCACAGGAGCTCAGTTTTAGTTAACTAGCCCAATGCAGTAGCAGGAAAAGAGACGACAACGGTTAGTAGCCACATACACCACACTCTCACGACAAGAGAAGTGTCAGCGACTAATGCCAAATGAACCCAAAGAAGCTAAGTGTGTCAGGGTGGGCGCCTTGTGGAGCCCAGTGTACCTCGCAGAAAGAGTTTTAACAAAGGTAAGTTCTTACCATAAAACTCGTTTTCTGCTGCGGGGTATACTGGGCTCAACAAGTCTTGACAATGGGGATGTCCTAAAGCAGTTCTTTATGGGAGGGGATGCACTGTAGCAGGCACAAGAACCCGGCGTCCAAAGGAAGCATCCTGGGAAGCGGCAGTATCGAAGGCATAGAACCTAATGAACGTGTTCCCGGAGGACCACGTAGCCGCCTTGCACAATTGTTCAAGGGTCGCACCACGTTGGGCCGCCCAAGAAGGTCCAACAGACCGAGTAGAATGGGCCGTAATGTGAGCAGGAGCTGACAGACCAGCCTGCACATAAGCATGTGCAATCACCATTCTAATCCATCTGGCCAGGGTCTGCTTGTGAGCAGGCCAGCCACGTTTGTGAAATCCAAACAAAACAAAGAGAGAATCAGATTTTCGAATAGAAGCAGCTCTCTTCACATAGATATGGAGAGCCCTTACCACATCCAAAGACCACTCTTTGGGAGACAAATCAGGAGAGACAAAGGCTGGAACCACAATCTCCTGATTAAGGTGGAACGAAGAAACCACCTTAGGTAAATATCCGGGACGAGTCCTAAGAACAGCCCGGTCACGGTGAAAAATCAGATATGGGGAACTACAAGACAAGGCACCCAGATCCGACACCCTTCTAGCAGAGGCAATGGCCAGCAAGAACACCACCTTAAGGGAAAGCCACTTAAGGTCAGTTGAATCAAGAGGCTCGAATGGAGGCTCCTGCAACGCCTCCAAAACCACCGACAAGTCCCAAGGAGCCACAGGCGGGACATAGGGAGGTTGGATACGCAACACACCCTGAGTGAAAGTATGAACATCACGTAAAGTCGCAATTTTTCTCTGAAACCACACAGACAAGGCAGAAATATGAACCTTGAGGGAGGCCAGACGCAGGCCTAAATCTAGGCCCTGCTGCAGAAAAGCCAACAGTTTGGCTGTACTAAACTTGGAAGCATCATAATTGTTAGATGCGCACCAAACAAAGTATGAATGCCAGACCCTATGGTAAATCCAAGCAGAAGCCGGTTTCCGGGCCCACAACATAGTTTTAATGACCTCTTCAGAAAAACCCTTAGCCCTCAAGACGGAAGCTTCTAGAGCCACGCCGTCAAAGATAGCCGGGCTAGGTTCTGGTAGACACAAGGGCCCTGAACGAGGAGGTCTGGGCGTTGTGGAAGTAGAATTGGATGCTCCGATGACAGTCCTTGCAGGTCTGAGAACCAGTGCAGTCTGGGCCACGCTGGAGCTATGAGAAGCAGATTTCATTTTTCTTGCTTGAACTTCCGAATTACCCTGGGCAGAAGTGACACCGGAGGGAACACGTACAGCAGCCGAAACCTCCACGGCACCGCCAGCACATCCTTGAATGCTGCTTGAGGATCCCTTGTCCTTGCTCCGAAGACCGGAACCTTGTGATTGTGTCGAGACGCCATCAGATCCACATCTGGAAGACCCCACCTTTCCAGGAGGAGTTAAACACTTCTGGATGGAGGCCCCACTCGCCGGCATGTACGTCCTGTCGACTGAGAAAGTCCGCTTCCCAATTCAGGACTCCCGGAATGAATATTGCCGATACTGCCGGTAGATGGCGTTCTGCCCAACGTAGAATCCGAGAGACTTCCTTCATTGCCAGACGGCTTCGAATGCCGCCTTGATGATTTATGTAAGCCACTGTGGTGGCGTTGTCCGACTGTACTTGAACAGGACGGTTCTGAATCAAATGCTGTGCTAGAATTAACGCATTGAAGACCGCCCGCAATTCCAGAATGTTGATCGAGAGGAGAGATTCCTCCTTGGTCCACCGATCCTGCAAGGAGTGCTGCTCCAGCACCGCACCCCAACCTGGCATCTGTAGTCAACAGGACCCAGTTGGATATCCAGAAGGGACGGCCCCTGCACAATTGTTGGTCCTGGAGCCACCAGAGCAGCGACAGATGGACCTCCGGAGTCAAAGAGATCATATGAGACCTGATCCGGTGAGGCAGACCGTCCCACTTGGCTAAGATCAGCCTCTGGAGTGGGCAAGAATGGAATTGAGCATACTCCACCATGTCGAATGCCGAGACCATGAGGCCCAGCACCTGCATTGCCGAATGTATCGACACTTGCGGACGAGAAAGGAAGCAACGAATCCTGTCCTGAAGCTTCAGGACTTTCTCCTGAGACAAGAACAACCTCTGGTTGTGAGTGTCCAACAGCGCTCCCAGGTGCACCATGCTCTGAGCAGGGACCAGGGAGAATTTCTTCCAGTTGATGAGCCAAACATGGGCTTGTAGAAACTGGACCGTCATGTCCAGATGACGCAGTAGAAGATCTGGGGAATTTGCAAGGATTAACAAGTAGTCCAGATACGGCAGTATCCTGACCCCTTGACGGCGGAGTACCGTTGTTAAACCAAAAGGTAATGCCCGAAACTGGTAATGTAGGTTGCCAATAGCAAACCGCAGGTATTGTTGATGTGAAACTGCTATAGGAATATGCAGGTAAGCATCCTGTATGTCCAGGGAGACCATGTAGTCCCCAGGTTCCAAGGCCAGAACTATAGAGCGAAGGGTTTCCATACGGAACTTGGATACCTTCACAAACCTGTTCAGTGCCTTGAGGTTGAGAATGGGCCGGGAGGACACATTCGGTTTCGGGACTAGAAACAGCGGAGATTAGTACCCCCGGCCCCTCTGAGCAAGAGGCACCTGTACTACGACTCCTGTATCCAGGAGGGTCTGTACCACCGAATGTAGAGTGTTTGCCTTTGTCTGGTCCGACGGGACGTCTGTTTGGCAAAATCGATGAGGGGGTCGGTTTTTGAAAGCTATGGCGTAACCTCGAGTGACGACTTCCCGTACCCAGGCATCTGAAGTGGTCTTCAACCATTCCTGGGTATACCCTAGAAGCCGGCCCCCCACCCTGGGATCCCCCAGGGGGAGGCCCACCCCGTCATGCGGCAGGCTTATCAGTCTTGGCAGCTGGCTGACGGGCAGCCCAGGCTCTTTTGGGCTTCGGCTTACCAGGTTTGGAAGGGCGGGCCTGCTTATGGTACGCCTGACCTTTTGCTTTACCTGAAGGACGAAAGGGGCGAAAGGACGTGCCTTTGGCCTTCGACACAGAAGGAGCTGTATTAGGCAGACAGACAGTTTTGGCAGTAGCCAAGTCAGCCACTATCTTATTTTAAGTCACTGTGGCTGCAGGGGGGAGGAGGAGGCGCGGGGGACAGCCTGCTGCTGCTTCCCGGTGAGTAGGCAGTGTGGAGACCACAGTAGATATAACAGTACACAGTAAGAACTGGATGTATATCACAGGGTAATTGTACTATATATAAACCCCTGACTAAATGCACTCTTTCTTAACTATCACTGACTAAAAAGGCAGGTAGAATACTTAAGTGTCATGTAAAGGCACAGCGCTGACAATCAGGCGGCTTTACATAGGAACAGTGAGCTGAGGGATAATGGCGCCGCAGACACTTACAGGGAGTGAGGAAAAGACAGAGATGCAGCTCCAGGGTGGGAACCCTTGCTGGAAATGGCGCCCTGGGGCTGGGGGAGGGGCTTCAGGTCTAAGCCTTATCCCCCTTGCTGGCAAAACCACCGGGTACTGTGGGCGATATTAAAATCGGTTTTGAGAGAAAACCTGACTTGCGCACATGCCCTGGTGATCTAGTGGGATTGCCTGTATCCACAGTGTCCACCGCCAGCGCGCGCGACCCGCCTCCCACTGACCGCGCCGGATCGCGATAAAGACCGGGTTCCGCGAGCGGGACCCACTTACCACCTCCCGAAGCGCGGCCACGCGATCCTGGAGAGCCCCAGCCGTGTGTGCCTAACGTGAAGTAAACCGGAGCCTCCGCTGTAGGTACCCGGGAACCAGGGCTCGGGAGTGTACAGCGCCGCTGGGGGAGAGATGGAGCTGCAGAAGAGAATGTCACAAGACATTTACCACCACTGCTGCCCTTGAAGTCTTCACTTTTTACCTCATAAAAAGCTTTTCTTAGGGTTGCATGGAGCAGCCCCTCTGTTAAGTGCCTGCTTACTGCAGCACCAACTGACAAACTGAGCTCCTGTGCTGGGAGGCGGGGTGATATAGGAGGCGGCGCTGTGCATTCTGGGAACAGTCAAAGCTTTGAGTCTGCTGGTGCCTCGGATCAAGATCCTACTCTACACCCCATTGTCCAGACTTGTGGAGCCCAGTGTACCCCGCAGCAGAAATAAACTTATTGATTCAAAGTCTCTGACAAACTTGGATAAGTGGGAAACCTCTATGACTAGGTCCTTTTGTGAGGTCCTGGTATTTTTGCCCCAAAAAACGTCTTTTTAACTGAGACTGATTTTTAGGAATAATCACCGCTATAACTGACACGATAGCTGTTAGGGCCTCTTTAAGTGAGATTAGTGAAACAAGTATTGTTTGAACCTGCATATTGGCCCTCATTCCGAGTTGTTCGCTCGTTAGCTGCTTTTAGCAGCATTGCACACGCTAAGCCGCCGCCTACTGGGAGTGAATCTTAGCTTAGCAGAATTGCGAACGCAAGATTAGCAGAATTGCGAATAGACACTTCTTAGCAGTTTCTGAGTAGCTCCACACTTACTCTGCCACTGCGATCAGTTCAGTCAGTTTCGTTCCTGGTTTGACGTTAAAAAACACACCCAGCGTTCACCCAGACACTCCCCTGTTTCTTCAGACACTCCCGCGTTTTTCCCAGAAACGGTAGCGTTTTTTCGCACACACCCATAAAACGTTCAGTTTCCGCCCAGAAACACCCACTTCCTGTCAATCACACTCCGATCACCAGAATAAAGAAATTTCTTCGTTAAGCCGTGAGTAAAATACCAAACTTTTCAGCAAATTTACTTGGCGCAGGCGCACTGCGAACGCTGAGCATACGCAGTTTGCGACTAATCGCACCGATGCGAAGAAAAATAACGAGCGAACAACTCGGAATGAGGGCCATTGGCGGGTTATTTTGGGTTAAGGCTCGGTGTGAAAGGACCCGTATCGCGGTGTAGGGTAAACGGTAAGCAACCCGGCACCCGTTCACTGAATAGGAAGAGGCGGCGCTTGGAGATCATTTCATCTCCAAGCACCACCTCCGCACGCATCGGCGGATACGTCACCAATCCAGCATATCGCCGGGTCAGGCCGTCTGTCTGAAAGGACAGACCCAGGAAGGAGCTGTGTACAAATCCCGGGTGTGACTCGGCATTTAGGTATAAAAGCGGAATAAGTGAGACTAACACTTCTTGAACCTGGATAAGTGAGAAACCGGATAAGTGAAATACCTCTTTAATAGGTAAATGTGTTATGCCACTTCCTGCTTCACCTCAAACCGAGGTGAAGCAGGAAGGGACATCGGCAAGATATATGAACATCTTGTCTGCCGAAGCGGGGGAGCAACAGCTCCCCCCACCAGCAATGTCCTCCTGAGCTCACAGTGCGTCAGCATAGAGCTGATACGCTGTGTCTCCTTCCCGGCCGGCTTCTCTGAGCATGATAATGTGCGCTGATACCGCTTCTCCCCCTTCATACGTTTACCCCTAAATGAGACTAAGGCCCCCATTTATCAAGCCTTGGAGAGTGATAAACAGCACGGTGATAAAATACCAACCAATCAGATCCTAACTGTCAAGTTACAGGCTGTTTACAAAACTACAGTTAGGAGCTGATTGGTTGGCACTTTATCACCTTGGCATCTTGATCCTACACACACATATATATATGTATATATATCAGACTTACCTACATTTTGGCTGCTCTCTGCGGGAGAGAGCAGCCAGGTCAGCTCAGAGGGCGGGCAGGGGAGGCTGTGACGTCGTGGAGGGGGTGGGCCGGAGGCGGGACGGGGCGGAGAAAGGGCGGGGTGGGGCGGAGCAAGGGCTGGGTCATGACGATGCCTCTTTTAAGCCACCCCCCCCCGCTCTGTAATGCCGCAATCACCGGCATTACACTGCAGGGGGCGTGGCTATGATGACGCGATTCAGCAAGAATCACGTCATTAACTGGCTGGACCGCCCAGTTTACACACTAAGTGGGCGGACGGGCAGGGGGGTCCCCAGGAATCGGGAGACTTGCCTGCTCTTCCGGGGGGCCGGGAGGGTCACCCGATTTTCGGGAGCCTCCTGGCCATTCCGGGAGAGTAGGCAAGTATGATATATATATATATATATATATATATATATATAGGTATACCCAAAGACGGCACTCACTGGTCTCACAAAGAAATACTGGACAACGTCCTCTTATCAACGTTTCGGGTTTATTTCAACCCGTCATCAGGATACACATAACAATTAACAAGTGACAAAGACATACCTTATATACCCCTCCATGCTGCCAAACGAGCGCGCCAAACTAAGATACCAGCCGTCTAATCAGTGTAAACACACTCCTCCCGGAAGTCCATGTACGTGAGCACATCGCGTCCGGTTGCCTTAGCAACCTGTAACAACACCCAGGCCGTCAGCTATGACTCGCACCAATGATGGTGCATGCCATCACACGCTTATGTATTGGTGAAACTGTGGTCTTTATGTTTCGACCTAGGCATGATATTTTGATATATGGTATATCTGGCACAGATGTGAGTATAGACATACATGTACATAGTTTTAGTGACGTCATAAAATGTCTTTTTATAAATTGTACTTGCAGGTTATGTATTATGGTCTTCTATGCACTGAGCACTTTGTTCTGTGTTGGTATTAATTATGAGTTTAGACATTATTGTGTTTTTTTGTAATTTCTGTAGGTATGTGGTGGTATTGTCAATCTGTGTTGCCAAACGGGTTGCCATGGATATACCGGACGCTACGTTTTGCTTGTGTTATCAACTATATTAGGTTGCTATGGGAATGACTACGGCGGCCGGTGAGCTCCGTGAAAGGGATGCGGCACGCCTGCTGATTGGTCTTTTAGTGAAGCGTGTGATGGCATGCACCGTCATTGGTGCGAGTCATAGCTGATGGCCTGGGTGTTGTTACAGGTTGCTAAGGCAACCGGACGCGATGTGCTCACGTACATGGACTTCCGGGAGGAGTGTGTTTACACTGATTAGACGGCTGGTATCTTAGTTTGGCGCGCTCGTTTGGCAGCATGGAGGGGTATATAAGGTATGTCTTTGTCACTTGTTAATTGTTATGTGTATCCTGATGACGGGTTGAAATAAACCCGAAACGTTGATAAGAGGACGTTGTCCAGTATTTCTTTGTGAGACCAGTGAGTGCCGTCTTTGGGTATACCTGCATGCTTTCTGCCGACGCAGCACCTTAGCAAGTTATATACACGGGACAGAAGTGAGTGCCGACCATTTGGAAATTATATATATATATATATAATGTATGTGTGTGTGGGCGGGATGTATTAAGATACATCGCCGCCCCTCGCCGCTTGTCGCAGCGATGTTGATCGCATATGTACTAACATATGCGATCATTATCGCAATGCGGTGATGGAGACCCCCCGCGATACCTGTGAGGTGGTCTGCGGGGGGTCTCCGTCACCTTCCAGTGGTCTCCACACTGCCTACTCACCGGGAAGCAGCAGCAGGCTGTCCCCCGCGCCTCCTCCTCCCCCCTGCATCCAGAAGAACGTCCGGCTGCGTTGCTAGGGAAGGAGGAGACTACCTATTACCTTCCGGTACCAGGACTGCCTGGAGGAAGGTATGCCAGGGGGGGAGGGGGGGTGGCGTCTGCAGCGGGGGTGGCGGTCTGCGATAAGAAGCCCATAGGCTTCTATAGGGTATCGCCATCCAGAGTTGGCGATACCCAGGACGACGAAAAACCGGTGGTAGGGTCTTAGTGCATTTGAAAATGCGGTAAAATCCCCGTTTTTGGGGGGATTACAGCATTTTTCCTTTAGTACATCCCGCCCTGTGTGTTTGTTTATGTACGGAGCACTGTTTACATCAATCATCACTTTTTCACACCAGGGACATACACAGATCATGTAGGATGAAGTTGCCATTAGTGATGAGCGGGTTCGGATCCTGAGAATCCGAACCCCCCCCCGAACTTCACCCATTTTACACGGTTCCGAGGCAGATTTGAATCTTCCCGCCTTGCTCGGTTAACCCGAGCGCGCCCGAACGTCATCATCCCGCTGTCGGATTCTCGCGAGATTCGGATTCTATATAAGGAGCCGCGCGTCGCCGCCATTTTTCACTCGTGCATTGGAAATGATAGTGAGAGGACGTGGCTGGCTCACTGCTTTATTGTGGGGACTGGGGACCAGCAGTATTATATAGGAGGAGTACAGTGCAGAGTTTTGCTGACCAGTGACCACCAGTATTATACGTTCTCTGCCTGAAAAATGCTCCATATCTGTGCTGCATTGTAGTATATAGTAGGAGTACAGTGCATAATTTTGCTGACCACCAGTATATAATATATAGCAGTACGGTACAGTAGGCCACTGCTCTACCTACCTCTGTGTCGTCAAGTATACTATCCATCCAGTGGCGTAACTACTGACCCCGCAGTCCTCGCGGTGGCTTGGGGGCGAGGGGCTGCGGGGGCGCCACTGACTTTGCACAGATTGACATGCGGACGAGCGTCCGCATGTCAATCTGCGGTCTCCTTCCCTCCGCTGCTGTAAGGAGGGACACGGAGCGCACATCGCGCGCCTCTCCTGTGTCCCTCCCTGGCTCTCCCCCGGCCTGTCTAATAAAGGTAGTGCCGTTCGTGAGCTCTGATTGGCTCACGAACCGGCACTTCCTTTATTAGACCGGCAGGAGAGCCAGGAGGGACACAGGAGAGGCGCGCTATGCGCTCCGTGTCCCTCCATCACAAAGGAGCGGGGGGTGGGAGCAGGCACTGTGGGGGAAGATCTGGCACTGGGGGCATATACCTGGCACTGTGGGGGAAGATCTGGCACTGGGGGCATATACCTGGCACTGTGGGGGAAGATCTGGCACTGGGGGCATATACCTGGCACTGTGGGGGAAGATCTGGCACTGGGGGCATATACCTGGCACTGTGGGGGAAGATCTGGCACTGGGGGCATATACCTGGCACTGTGGGGGGCATATACCTGGCACTGTGGGGGAAGATCTGGCACTGGGGGCATATACCTGGCACTGTGGGGGAAGATCTGGCACTGGGGGCATATACCTGGCACTGTGGGGGAAGATCTGGCACTGGGGGCATATACCTGGCACTGTGGGGGGCATATACCTGGCACTGTGGGGGGCATATACCTGGCACTGTGGGGGAAGAACTGGCACTGGGGGCATATACCTGGCACTGTGGGGGAAGATCTGGCACTGGGGGCATATACCTGGCACTGTGGGGGGCATATACCTGGCACTGTGGGGGAAGATCTGGCACTGGGGGCATATACCTGGCACTGTGGGGGAAGATCTGGCACTGGGGGCATATACCTGGCACTGTGGGGGAAGATCTGGCACTGGGGGCATATACCTGGCACTGTGGGGGGCATATACCTGGCACTGTGGGGGGCATATACCTGGCACTGTGGGGGAAGAACTGGCACTGGGGGCATATACCTGGCACTGTGGGGGAAGATCTGGCACTGGGGGCATATACCTGGCACTGTGGGGGGCATATACCTGGCACTGTGGGGGAAGATCTGGCACTGGGGGCATATACCTGGCACTGTGGGGGAAGATCTGGCACTGGGGGCATATACCTGGCACTGTGGGGGAAGATCTGGCACTGGGGGCATATACCTGGCACTGTGGGGGGCATATACCTGGCACTGTGGGGGGCATATACCTGGCACTGCGGGGGAAGAACTGGCACTGGGGGCATATACCTGGCACTGTGGGGGAAGATCTGGCACTGGGGGCATATACCTGGCACTGTGGGGGAAGATCTGGCACTGGGGGCATATACCTGGCACTGTGGGGGAAGATCTGGCACTGGGGGCATATACCTGGCACTGTGGGGGAATATTTGGCACTGGGGGGAGCAGGCACTGAGGGGGCATATGTGGCACTGTGGGGGAATATCTGGCACTTGGGGCATATACCTGGCACTGTGGGGGAATATCTGGCACTGGGGGGAGCAGGCACTGAGGGGGCATATGTGGCACTGTGGGGGAATATTTGGCACTGGGGGGAGCAGGCACTGAGGGGGTATATGTGGCACTGTGGGGGGGGGGGTATATGTGGCACTGGGGGCATGTACCTGGCACTGTGGGGGAATATCTGGCACTGGGGGGAGCAGGCACTGAGGGGGCATATGTGGCACTGTGGGGGAATATTTGGCACTGGGGGGAGCAGGCACTGAGGGGGCATATGTGGCACTGTGGGGGAATATCTGGCACTGGGGGCATATACCTGGCACTGTGGGGGAATATCTGGCACTGGGGGGAGCAGGCACTGAGGGGGCATATGTGGCACTGTGGGGGAATATTTGGCACTGGGGGGAGCAGGCACTGAGGGGGCATATGTGGCACTGGGGGGGGGGTATATGTGGCACTGGGGGCATGTACCTGGCACTGTGGGGGAATATCTGGCACTGGGGGCATATACCTGGCACTGTGGGGGAATATCTGGCACTGGGGGCATATGTGGCACTGGGAGCATGGCCCTAGCAACAAGCACTACCCCCTAGCAACGAGCATGACACCCAGTGCACGAAACCCCTGGCAACAAGCATGACACCCAGTGCATGAAACCCCTGGCAACGAGCATGACACCCAGTGCATGAAACCCCTGGCAACGAGCATGACACCCTGAGCATGAAACCCCTGGCAACGAGCATGACACCCTGAGCATGAAAACCCCTGGCACCGTGCATGGAACCAAGAGTATGAAACAGCTGGCAACGAGCATGACACCCAGTGCATGAAACCTCTGGCAACGAGCATGACACCCTGAGCATGAAAACCCCTGGCACCGTGCATGGAACCAAGAGCATGAAACCCCTGGCAACGAGCAGGTAATTTAAAAGTAATTAGAAGCCTTACTGTAGAACTTAATGTGTAATGGGCATTACGGTGTGTGGCATAATGTATCACGGACATTGCGGTGTGTGTCATAATGTGTCAGGCATTACGGTGTGTTGTATACTATATCACGGGCATTGTGGTATGTGGTATAATGTCTCAGGATCATTGTGGTGTGTGTCATACTGTGTCACAGACATTGTATGTGCTATAATGTATCAGGGGCATTGCAGTGTGTAACATAATGTATAACGGGCATTGCGATTCCTGTCATAATGTGTCACAGGCATTACGGTGTGTGGCATAATGTGTCGGGGGCATTACAGTGTGTGCATATTGTGTCATGTGCATTATTGTGTGTGGCATAATGGCTAAGGCCATTGCAGTATGTGGAATAATATATACTGGGCATTACTATAAGGAGGAAAAATGACAAATAATGTAAGGGGCATGAATCAGGATTATTTTTCTTTCCTGTGGTGGCTAACGTCTGGGCCTGCAGGTTGCAAAACTGGGGTATAAGGTAGTCTTTTCCTGCAATGCCACGCCCCTTTACCCGAAGCCACGCCCATTTCAACGAAGCCACACACCCTTTTTGGCGGCGCGCAGTATATTTCTCCCTTTACTAGTGCCAATTATGGGGGGGTATGGGGGGGGGGGCGAAGGATTTTTTGGCTTGGGGGAGAAAAATTTCTAGTTACGCCACTGTATCCATCCATACCTGTGGTGCATTTCAGTTGTGCGCAGTATATATAATAGTAGGCCATTTCTATTGATACTGGCATATAATTCCACACATTAAAAAATGGAGAACAAAAATGTGGAGGGTAAAATAGGGAAAGATCAAGATCCACTTCCACCTCGTGCTGAAGCTGCTGCCACTAGTCATGGCCGAGACGATGAAATGCCATCAACGTCATCTGCCAAGGCCGATGCCCAATGTCATAGTAGAGAGCATGTAAAATCCCCCCAAAAAAGTTCAGTAAAATGACCCAAAAATCAAAATTAAAAGCGTAAACTTGCCAATATGCCATTTACGACACGGAGTGGCAAGGAACGGCTGAGGCCCTGGCCTATGTTCATGGCTAGTGGTTCAGCTTCACATGAGGATGGATGCACTCATCCTCTCGCTAGAAAACTGCAGTGCCACTCCTAGATGGGCCAGGTGTTTGTGTCGGCCACTTGGGTCGCTTAGCTTAGTCACACAGCTACCTCATTGCGCCTCTTTTTTTCTTTGCATCATGTGCTGTTTGGGGACTATTTTTTTGAAGTGCCATCCTGTCTGACACTGCAGTGCCACTCCTAGATGGGCCAGGTGTTTGTGTCGGCCACTTGGGTCGCTTAGCTTAGCCACACAGCTACCTCATTGCGCCTCTTTTTTTCTTTGCATCATGTGCTGTTTGGGGACTATTTTTTTGAAGTGCCATCCTGTCTGACACTGCAGTGCCACTCCTAGATGGGCCAGGTGTTTGTGTCGGCCACTTGGGTCGCTTAGCTTAGTCACACAGCTACCTCATTGCGCCTCTTTTTTTCTTTGCATCATGTGCTGTTTGGGGACTATTTTTTTGAAGTGCCATCCTGTCTGACACTGCAGTGCCACTCCTAGATGGGCCAGGTGTTTGTGTCGGCCACTTGGGTCGCTTAGCTTAGTCATCCAGCGACCTTGGTGCAAATTTTAGGACTAAAAATAATATTGTGAGGTGTGAGGTGTTCAGAATAGACTGAAAATGAGTGGAAATTATGGTTATTGAGGTTAATAATACTATAGGATCAAAATGACCCCCAAATTCTATGATTTAAGCTGTTTTTCAGGGGTTTTTGTAAAAAAAACACCCGAATCCAAAACACACCCGAATCCGACAAAAAATTTTCAGGGAGGTTTTGCCAAAACACGTCCGAATCCAAAACACGTCCGCGGAACCGAATCCAAAATCAAAACACATAACCCGAAAAATGTCCGGTGCACATCACTAGTTGCCATATGTAGGACTCATTCACACACAGGGCCTAATTCAGCAAGGATCGCAAAGCAGCCAAATTTACAGAAAATGCGGAAAATGGCAAAATCTGCACCATATACCACAAAAACTGAGAAAAAAAAGCAACTTCTGAGACAAAGCAAAAACTGCGTATGCACTACGAAAAGTAGGCATATAGGGGGCGTACTAAAGGGCTGGACTCGCAAAAACTATGAGCAGGGGCGTGTTGTGGGCCTATGCTGATTTTCAGTGGGCGGTGCATTAGCAAATTTTTACAACTGATCGCACATTTATGATGTGCAGTTTCTGAGTAACTACAGGTCTACCTTATAAACTGCACAAGCTGACCTCAGTTGTAGAATGTTCGATGTATACTGCAATCATTGCTTCATTACACCCAGCTGAAGAAGTGCACACCTCAGACCACAAATCACTTCATTCAGCTGTATTGAAACTTCTAAACATGTAAGGGAGATTTAAACTATGTAACACATGTTTCTTTATAAAATATAGGTTAGGAACCTAATTGTTTTTAAACTAATACCCCTTTTCCACTAGCTCTAAAAACACGGATAAATGCACGGGGGCGATGCGACACGGCTCCCGTTCACAGTGTATGGAAGGACGGCACTGGGAGATCATGTGATCTCCCAGCGCCGCCCCTGCCGCGTCACCAGCAGCGTCACCAACCCAGCAATATGCCGGGTTGGTGAGCGCAGTGTAGAAGGGGGCTCTAGCACGGGTCGCAGCTGTGTCAGGTTCCCGGCTGCGACCCGTGCTAGATAGTGGAAAAGGGGTATTACTAACAATTGAGGATTTGACAACCACACTATTTTTTAAAAGCAAATGTTAATTAACATTTCCAAGCTTTCGTTTTGTAGGATCTGCTTAATGTCTTTTAGCTTCCTAACAGTTTTTTTTTAATGCTTTTTAAGCAACCAACACGTTTTTTGTTAACAAAACATACCCACATACATGTGATTTTTTTTATTTTATTTTTTATATCGCTACACACACAAACATATGTTCAAGAACAGCAACACCATTTTTTATTTTTTTTTGGCCCGGAAAGTAGGTAGTGCAATATTTGAGGTTAAAACACAATTGTTTGCTAAAATTGCAACATACGAAACATGTAAGCAAAAAATGCGTAAAATTGTAAATTTATACGCAAATAATGCATACTTTTTTAGGTCTTCGCAATATTTGCACATTTCACAAGCCCACCTTCTTTTTGTAACATTACATTAGTTTTGCAGTTTTTCCGTTTGGGCGTGCTTTCGCAATTTTGCGATTGCTCGCAATTTTTGCAAATTTGTAATTTTTACAATCCTTACTGAATTGGCCCCATAATGTACACAATTTGCTATATTATTGTGGATTTTTGGCACGCTCAGTTTCTTCTCTGCTGTCAGATATGATTGGACGATGAGGTTTCCTAAAGCTTATCTCCTGCGTTTTTCATTTTAGGCCAGGTCACCAGAGTGTGCACATATTTTTGTTCCTTTTTTGTCTTAGACATTTTTATGTCAGTGATTTTATAGGATACCAGAGGCATAGTCAGCTTTTGGCATGAGAGAGAGCGAAGATGGAAAAATAGTCTTCTCAGGACAGGTGTTTAAAAATGTTAATGTCAACATCTAAATACACTATTTGCCTCTAAATGACATCAACCATTACCCCAAACATTACATTTATACCCCTTAACACACACACATACAGACACAGTATAAAGCTACACAGCTAGAACTCAGTGATCACATAAAGTAAACTGACTCCTTTGACCACCTTACAGTACACACGGGTTCACTACGGCTGGCCGGCGGTCGGGCTCCCGGCGACCAGCATCCCGGCGCCGGGAGCCCGACCGCCGGCTTACCGACAGCTTGGCGAGCGCAAATGAGCCCCTTGCGGGCTCGCTGCGCTCGCCACGCTACGGGCACGGTGGCGCGCTACGCGCGCCACACTATTTTATTCTCCCTCTATGGGGGTCGTGGACCCCCACGAGGGAAAATAATTGTCGGTATTCCGGCTGTCGGGCTCCCGGCGCCGGTATACTGAGCGCCGGGAGCCCGACCGCCGGCAAACAGAAGACCACCCGTACACACAGCATCACAGTGACTGCCATACAGTACACACAGCACCACAGTGACTGCCATACAGTACACACAGCACCACAGTGACTGCCATACAGTACACACAGCACCACAGTGAAAGTCATACCGCACACACATCACAGTGACCACCATACAGTAGACACAGCATCACAGTGAAAACAATACAGTACACACAGCACCACAGTGACCAAAATACAGTACACACAGCACCACAGTGACAGTCATACCATACAAACATCACAGGGACCACCATACAGTGCACACAGCATCATAGTGACCACCATAGAGTGCATACAACATCACAGTCAATGCCATACAGTGTACACAACACTGCAGTGAACACACCACAATACAGAGAGAATTTTGAGACCTCCATATGGAGAGCATCTTTGTGACCGACATACAAAAGAGAGTCCATTTTTGTAATTCCACCACAAATCACCCACTCATCACTAATAAACCCCCCCTCAAAAATCATCAACTATTTAAGCATCATCGTACCAACCCTATCTCCAATATAATAGCCCAGATCTGTGACTCTGTGCCTGTGTGTATAACGCTGGGCGTGGCTAGGAGCTCTCATTGGGTTAGCAGCAGGTCTATCACACCCAGTCCACAGCTGATTGGGCGAGAAACACCCTCCCACACAGGATATATCCAATGGGAGGCTAACAATGGGGCTGATGGAGCTGCAGCTCCAGGCCCACACCCCAAATAGGCCCACTGCATCTGCAGCAACATACCCTCCAACAATTTACACATAAACATTGCTACAAATACGAAAAGGGGGCGTGCCACGCCCGTTTTCCTATACTTTCAATGGAAGTTTTGAGAGTCAAAAATTGGTGCAGACCATATAAAAAAGGTACTGTACCTGCCAAAAAGGTGCAGCTGGTGGGTATTAGAGATGAGCGCCTGAAATTTTTCGGGTTTTGTGTTTTGGTTTTGGGTTCGGTTCCGCGGCCGTGTTTTGGGTTCGAACGCGTTTTGGCAAAACCTCACCGAATTTTTTTTGTCGGATTCGGGTGTGTTTTGGATTCGGGTGTTTTTTTCAAAAAACACTAAAAAACAGCTTAAATCATAGAATTTGGGGGTCATTTTGATCCCAAAGTATTATTAACCTCAAAAACCATAATTTACACTCATTTTCAGTCTATTCTGAATACCTCACACCTCACAATATTATTTTTAGTCCTAAAATTTGCACCGAGGTCGCTGTGTGAGTAAGATAAGCGACCCTAGTGGCCGACACAAACACCGGGCCCATCTAGGAGTGGCACTGCAGTGTCACGCAGGATGTCCCTTCCAAAAAACCCTCCCCAAACAGCACATGACGCAAAGAAAAAAAGAGGCGCAATGAGGTAGCTGTGTGAGTAAGATTAGCGACCCTAGTGGCCGACACAAACACCGGGCCCATCTAGGAGTGGCACTGCAGTGTCACGCAGGATGGCCCTTCCAAAAAACCCTCCCCAAACAGCACATGACGCAAAGAAAAAAAGAGGCGCAATGAGGTAGCTGTGTGAGTAAGATTAGCGACCCTAGTGGCCGACACAAACACCGGGCCCATCTAGGAGTGGCACTGCAGTGTCACGCAGGATGGCCCTTCCAAAAAACCCTCCCCAAACAGCACATGACGCAAAGAAAAAAAGAGGCGCAATGAGGTAGCTGTGTGAGTAAGATTAGCGACCCTAGTGGCCGACACAAACACCGGGCCCATCTAGGAGTGGCACTGCAGTGTCACGCAGGATGTCCCTTCCAAAAAACCCTCCCCAAACAGCACATGACGCAAAGAAAAAAAGAGGCGCAATGAGGTAGCTGTGTGAGTAAGATTAGCGACCCTAGTGGCCGACACAAACACCGGGCCCATCTAGGAGTGGCACTGCAGTGTCACGCAGGATGTCCCTTCCAAAAAACCCTCCCCAAACAGCACATGACGCAAAGAAAAAAAGAGGCGCAATGAGGTAGCTGTGTGAGTAAGATTAGCGACCCTAGTGGCCGACACAAACACCGGGCCCATCTAGGAGTGGCACTGCAGTGTCACGCAGGATGTCCCTTCCAAAAAACCCTCCCCAAACAGCACATGACGCAAAGAAAAAAAGAGGCGCAATGAGGTAGCTGACTGTGTGAGTAAGATTAGCGACCCTAGTGGCCGACACAAACACCGGGCCCATCTAGGAGTGGCACTGCAGTGTCACGCAGGATGTCCCTTCCAAAAAACCCTCCCCAATCAGCACATGATGCAAAGAAAAAGAAAAGAAAAAAGAGGTGCAAGATGGAATTGTCCTTGGGCCCTCCCACCCACCCTTATGTTGTATAAACAAAACAGGACATGCACACTTTAACCAACCCATCATTTCAGTGACAGGGTCTGCCACACGACTGTGACTGATATGACGGGTTGGTTTGGACCCCCCCCAAAAAAGAAGCAATTAATCTCTCCTTGCACAAACTGGCTCTACAGAGGCAAGATGTCCACCTCATCTTCACCCTCCGATATATCACCGTGTACATCCCCCTCCTCACAGATTATCAATTCGTCCCCACTGGTATCCACCATCTCAGCTCCCTGTGTACTTTGTGGAGGCAATTGCTGCTGGTCAATGTCTCCGCGGAGGAATTGATTATAATTCATTTTAATGAACATCATCTTCTCCACATTTTCTGGATGTAACCTCGTACGCCGATTGCTGACAAGGTGAGCGGCGGCACTAAACACTCTTTCGGAGTACACACTTGTGGGAGGGCAACTTAGGTAGAATAAAGCCAGTTTGTGCAAGGGCCTCCAAATTGCCTCTTTTTCCTGCCAGTATAAGTACGGACTGTGTGACGTGCCTACTTGGATGCGGTCACTCATATAATCCTCCACCATTCTATCAATGTTGAGAGAATCATATGCAGTGACAGTAGACGACATGTCCGTAATCGTTGTCAGGTCCTTCAGTCCGGACCAGATGTCAGCATCAGCAGTCGCTCCAGACTGCCCTGCATCACCGCCAGCGGGTGGGCTCGGAATTCTGAGCCTTTTCCTCGCACCCCCAGTTGCGGGAGAATGTGAAGGAGGAGATGTTGACAGGTCGCGTTCCGCTTGACTTGACAATTTTGTCACCAGCAGGTCTTTCAACCCCAGCAGACCTGTGTCTGCCGGAAAGAGAGATCCAAGGTAGGCTTTAAATCTAGGATCGAGCACGGTGGCCAAAATGTAGTGCTCTGATTTCAACAGATTGACCACCCGTGAATCCTTGTTAAGCGAATTAAGGGCTGCATCCACAAGTCCCACATGCCTAGCGGAATCGCTCCCTTTTAGCTCCTTCTTCAATGCCTCCAGCTTCTTCTGCAAAAGCCTGATGAGGGGAATGACCTAACTCAGGCTGGCAGTGTCTGAACTGACTTCACGTGTGGCAAGTTCAAAGGGCATCAGAACCTTGCACAACGTTGAAATCATTCTCCACTGCACTTGAGACAGGTGCATTCCACCTACTATATCGTGCTCAATTGTATAGGCTTGAATGGCCTTTTGCTGCTCCTCCAACCTCTGAAGCATATAGAGGGTTGAATTCCACCTCGTTACCACTTCTTGCTTCAGATGATGGCAGGGCAGGTTCAGTAGTTTTTGGTGGTGCTCCAGTTTTCTGTACGTGGTGCCTGTACGCCGAAAGTGTCCCGCAATTCTTCTGGCCACCGACAGCATCTCTTGCACGCCCCTGTCGTTTTTTAAAAAATTCTGCACCACCAAATTCAAGGTATGTGCAAAACATGGGACGTGCTGGAATTGGCCCAGATTTAATGCACACACAATATTGCTGGCGTTGTCCGATGCCACAAATCCACAGGAGAGTCCAATTGGGGTAAGCCATTCCGCGATGATCTTCCTCAGTTGCCGTAAGAGGTTTTCAGCTGTGTGCGTATTCTGGAAAGCGGTGATACAAAGCGTAGCCTGCCTAGGAAAGAGTTGGCGTTTGCGAGATGCTGCTACTGGTGCCGCCGCTGCTGTTCTTGCGGCGGGAGTCCATACATCTACCCAGTGGGCTGTCACAGTCATATAGTCCTGACCCTGCCCTGCTCCACTTGTCCACATGTCCGTGGTTAAGTGGACATTGGGTACAGCTGCATTTTTTAGGACACTGGTGACTCTTTTTCTGAGGTCTGTGTACATTTTCGGTATCGCCTGCCTAGAGAAATGGAACCTAGATGGTATTTGGTACCGGGGACACAGTACCTCCAACAAGTCTCTAGTTGGCTCTGCAGTAATGATGGATACCGGAACCACGTTTCTCACCACCCAGGATGCCAAGGCCTCAGTTATCCGCTTTGCAGTAGGATGACTGCTGTGATATTTCATCTTCCTCGCAAAGGACTGTTGAACAGTCAATTGCTTACTGGAAGTAGTACAAGTGGGCTTACGACTTCCCCTCTGGGATGACCATCGACTCCCAGCGGCAACAACAGCAGCGCCAGCAGCAGTAGGCGTTACACGCAAGGATGCATCGGAGGAATCCCAGGCAGGAGAGGACTCGTCAGAATTGCCAGTGACATGGCCTGCAGGACTATTGGCATTCCTGGGGAAGGAGGAAATTGACACTGAGGGAGTTGGTGGGGTGGTTTGCGTGAGCTTGGTTACAAGAGGAAGGGATTTACTGGTCAGTGGACTGCTTCCGCTGTCACCCAAAGTTTTTGAACTTGTCACTGACTTATTATGAATGCGCTGCAGGTGACGTATAAGGGAGGATGTTCCGAGGTGGTTAACGTCCTTACCCCTACTTATTACAGCTTGACAAAGGGAACACACGGCTTGACACCTGTTGTCCGCATTTCTGGTGAAATACCTCCACACCGAAGAGCTGATTTTTTTGGTATTTTCACCTGGCATGTCAACGGCCATATTCCTCCCACGGACAACAGGTGTCTCCCCGGGTGCCTGACTTAAACAAACCACCTCACCATCAGAATCCTCCTGGTCAATTTCCTCCCCAGCGCCAGCAACACCCATATCCTCCTCATCCTGGTGTACTTCAACACTGACATCTTCAATCTGACTATCAGGAACTGGACTGCGGGTGCTCCTTCCAGCACTTGCAGGGGGCGTGCAAATGGTGGAAGGCGCATGCTCTTCACGTCCAGTGTTGGGAAGGTCAGGCATCGCAACCGACACAATTGGACTCTCCTTGTGGATTTGGGATTTCAAAGAACGCACAGTTCTTTGCGGTGCTTTTGCCAGCTTGAGTCTTTTCAGTTTTCTAGCGAGAGGCTGAGTGCTTCCATCCTCATGTGAAGCTGAACCACTAGCCATGAACATAGGCCAGGGCCTCAGCCGTTCCTTGCCACTCCGTGTGGTAAATGGCATATTGGCAAGTTTACGCTTCTCCTCCGACAATTTTATTTTAGGTTTTGGAGTCCTTTTATTACTGATATTTGGTGTTTTGGTTTTGACATGCTCTGTACTATGCCATTGGGCATCGGCCTTGGCAGACGACGTTGCTGGCATTTCATCGTCTCGGCCATGACTAGTGGCAGCAGCTTCAGCACGAGGTGGAAGTGGATCTTGATCTTTCCCTAATTTTGGAACCTCAACATTTTTGTTCTCCATATTTTAATAGGCACAACTAAAAGGCACCTCAGGTAAACAATGGAGATGGATGGATACTAGTATACAATTATGGACGGGCTGCCGAGTGCCGACACAGAGGTAGCCACAGCCGTGAACTACCGCACTGTACTGTGTCTGCTGCTAATATAGACTGGTTGATAAAGAGATAGTATACTCGTAACTAGTATGTATGTATAAAGAAAGAAAAAAAAACCACGGTTAGGTGGTATATACAATTATGGACGGGCTGCCGAGTGCCGACACAGAGGTAGCCACAGCCGTGAACTACCGCACTGTACTGTGTCTGCTGCTAATATATAGACTGGTTGATAAAGAGATAGTATACTCGTAACTAGTATGTATGTATAAAGAAAGAAAAAAAAACCACGGTTAGGTGGTATATACAATTATGGACGGGCTACCGAGTGCCGACACAGAGGTAGCCACAGCCGTGAACTACCGCACTGTACTGTGTCTGCTGCTAATATATAGACTGGTTGATAAAGAGATAATATACTCGTAACTAGTATGTATGTATAAAGAAAGAAAAAAAAACCACGGTTAGGTGGTATATACAATTATGGACGGGCTGCCGAGTGCCGACACAGAGGTAGCCACAGCCGTGAACTACCGCACTGTACTGTGTCTGCTGCTAATATATAGACTGGTTGATAAAGAGATAGTATACTCGTAACTAGTATGTATGTATAAAGAAAGAAAAAAAAACCACGGTTAGGTGGTATATACAATTATGGACGGGCTGCCGAGTGCCGACACAGAGGTAGCCACAGCCGTGAACTACCGCACTGTACTGTGTCTGCTGCTAATATATAGACTGGTTGATAAAGAGATAGTATACTCGTAACTAGTATGTATGTATAAAGAAAGAAAAAAAAACCACGGTTAGGTGGTATATACAATTATGGACGGGCTGCCGAGTGCCGACACAGAGGTAGCCACAGCCGTGAACTACCGCACTGTACTGTGTCTGCTGCTAATATAGACTGGTTGATAAAGAGATAGTATACTCGTAACTAGTATGTATGTATAAAGAAAGAAAAAAAAACCACGGTTAGGTGGTATATACAATTATGGACGGGCTGCCGAGTGCCGACACAGAGGTAGCCACAGCCGTGAACTACCGCACTGTACTGTGTCTGCTGCTAATATATAGACTGGTTGATAAAGAGATAGTATACTCGTAACTAGTATGTATGTATAAAGAAAGAAAAAAAAACCACGGTTAGGTGGTATATACAATTATGGACGGGCTGCCGAGTGCCGACACAGAGGTAGCCACAGCCGTGAACTACCGCACTGTACTGTGTCTGCTGCTAATATATAGACTGGTTGATAAAGAGATAGTATACTCGTAACTAGTATGTATGTATAAAGAAAGAAAGAAAAAACCACGGTTAGGTGGTATATACAATTATGGACGGGCTGCCGAGTGCCGACACAGAGGTAGCCACAGCCGTGAACTACCGCACTGTACTGTGTCTGCTGCTAATATATAGACTGGTTGATAAAGAGATAGTATACTCGTAACTAGTATGTATGTATAAAGAAAGAAAAAAAAACCACGGTTAGGTGGTATATACAATTATGGACGGGCTGCCGAGTGCCGACACAGAGGTAGCCACAGCCGTGAACAACCGCACTGTACTGTGTCTGCTGCTAATATATAGACTGGTTGATAAAGAGATAGTATACTCGTAACTAGTATGTATGTATAAAGAAAGAAAAAAAAACCACGGTTAGGTGGTATATACAATTATGGACGGGCTGCCGAGTGCCGACACAGAGGTAGCCACAGCCGTGAACTACCGCACTGTACTGTGTCTGCTGCTAATATATAGACTGGTTGATAAAGAGATAGTATACTCGTAACTAGTATGTATGTATAAAGAAAGAAAAAAAAACCACGGTTAGGTGGTATATACAATTATGGACGGGCTGCCGAGTGCCGACACAGAGGTAGCCACAGCCGTGAACTACCGCACTGTACTGTGTCTGCTGCTAATATATAGACTGGTTGATAAAGAGATAGTATACTCGTAACTAGTATGTATGTATAAAGAAAGAAAAAAAAACCACGGTTAGGTGGTATATACAATTATGGACGGGCTGCCGAGTGCCGACACAGAGGTAGCCACAGCCGTGAACTACCGCACTGTACTGTGTCTGCTGCTAATATATAGACTGGTTGATAAAGAGATAGTATACTCGTAACTAGTATGTATGTATAAAGAAAGAAAAAAAAACCACGGTTAGGTGGTATATACAATTATGGACGGGCTGCCGAGTGCCGACACAGAGGTAGCCACAGCCGTGAACTACCGCACTGTACTGTGTCTGCTGCTAATATATAGACTGGTTGATAAAGAGATAGTATACTCGTAACTAGTATGTATGTATAAAGAAAGAAAAAAAAACCACGGTTAGGTGGTATATACAATTATGGACGGGCTGCCGAGTGCCGACACAGAGGTAGCCACAGCCGTGAACTACCGCACTGTACTGTGTCTGCTGCTAATATAGACTGGTTGATAAAGAGATAGTATACTCGTAACTAGTATGTATGTATAAAGAAAGAAAAAAAAACCACGGTTAGGTGGTATATACAATTATGGACGGGCTGCCGAGTGCCGACACAGAGGTAGCCACAGCCGTGAACTACCGCACTGTACTGTGTCTGCTGCTAATATATAGACTGGTTGATAAAGAGATAGTATACTCGTAACTAGTATGTATGTATAAAGAAAGAAAAAAAAACCACGGTTAGGTGGTATATACAATTATGGACGGGCTGCCGAGTGCCGACACAGAGGTAGCCACAGCCGTGAACTACCGCACTGTACTGTGTCTGCTGCTAATATATAGACTGGTTGATAAAGAGATAGTATACTCGTAACTAGTATGTATGTATAAAGAAAGAAAAAAAAACCACGGTTAGGTGGTATATACAATTATGGACGGGCTGCCGAGTGCCGACACAGAGGTAGCCACAGCCGTGAACTACCGCACTGTACTGTGTCTGCTGCTAATATATAGACTGGTTGATAAAGAGATAGTATACTCGTAACTAGTATGTATGTATAAAGAAAGAAAAAAAAACCACGGTTAGGTGGTATATACAATTATGGACGGGCTGCCGAGTGCCGACACAGAGGTAGCCACAGCCGTGAACTACCGCACTGTACTGTGTCTGCTGCTAATATATAGACTGGTTGATAAAGAGATAGTATACTCGTAACTAGTATGTATGTATAAAGAAAGAAAAAAAAACCACGGTTAGGTGGAATATACAATTATGGACGGGCTGCCGAGTGCCGACACAGAGGTAGCCACAGCCGTGAACTACCGCACTGTACTGTGTCTGCTGCTAATATATAGACTGGTTGATAAAGAGATAGTATACTCGTAACTAGTATGTATGTATAAAGAAAGAAAAAAAAACCACGGTTAGGTGGTATATACAATTATGGACGGGCTGCCGAGTGCCGACACAGAGGTAGCCACAGCCGTGAACTACCGCACTGTACTGTGTCTGCTGCTAATATATAGACTGGTTGATAAAGAGATAGTATACTCGTAACTAGTATGTATGTATAAAGAAAGAAAAAAAAACCACGGTTAGGTGGTATATACAATTATGGACGGGCTGCCGAGTGCCGACACAGAGGTAGCCACAGCCGTGAACTACCGCACTGTACTGTGTCTGCTGCTAATATATAGACTGGTTGATAAAGAGATAGTATACTCGTAACTAGTATGTATGTATAAAGAAAGAAAAAAAAACCACGGTTAGGTGGTATATACAATTATGGACGGGCTGCCGAGTGCCGACACAGAGGTAGCCACAGCCGTGAACTACCGCACTGTACTGTGTCTGCTGCTAATATATAGACTGGTTGATAAAGAGATAGTATACTCGTAACTAGTATGTATGTATAAAGAAAGAAAAAAAAACCACGGTTAGGTGGTATATACAATTATGGACGGGCTGCCGAGTGCCGACACAGAGGTAGCCACAGCCGTGAACTACCGCACTGTACTGTGTCTGCTGCTAATATATAGACTGGTTGATAAAGAGATAGTATACTCGTAACTAGTATGTATGTATAAAGAAAGAAAAAAAAACCACGGTTAGGTGGTATATACAATTATGGACGGGCTGCCGAGTGCCGACACAGAGGTAGCCACAGCCGTGAACTACCGCACTGTACTGTGTCTGCTGCTAATATATAGACTGGTTGATAAAGAGATAGTATACTCGTAACTAGTATGTATGTATAAAGAAAGAAAAAAAAACCACGGTTAGGTGGTATATACAATTATGGACGGGCTGCCGAGTGCCGACACAGAGGTAGCCACAGCCGTGAACTACCGCACTGTACTGTGTCTGCTGCTAATATATAGACTGGTTGATAAAGAGATAGTATACTCGTAACTAGTATGTATGTATAAAGAAAGAAAAAAAAACCACGGTTAGGTGGTATATACAATTATGGACGGGCTGCCGAGTGCCGACACAGAGGTAGCCACAGCCGTGAACTACCGCACTGTACTGTGTCTGCTGCTAATATATAGACTGGTTGATAAAGAGATAGTATACTCGTAACTAGTATGTATGTATAAAGAAAGAAAAAAAAACCACGGTTAGGTGGTATATACAATTATGGACGGGCTGCCGAGTGCCGACACAGAGGTAGCCACAGCCGTGAACTACCGCACTGTACTGTGTCTGCTGCTAATATATAGACTGGTTGATAAAGAGATAGTATACTCGTAACTAGTATGTATGTATAAAGAAAGAAAAAAAAACCACGGTTAGGTGGTATATACAATTATGGACGGGCTGCCGAGTGCCGACACAGAGGTAGCCACAGCCGTGAACTACCGCACTGTACTGTGTCTGCTGCTAATATATAGACTGGTTGATAAAGAGATAGTATACTCGTAACTAGTATGTATGTATAAAGAAAGAAAAAAAAACCACGGTTAGGTGGTATATACAATTATGGACGGGCTGCCGAGTGCCGACACAGAGGTAGCCACAGCCGTGAACTACCGCACTGTACTGTGTCTGCTGCTAATATATAGACTGGTTGATAAAGAGATAGTATACTCGTAACTAGTATGTATGTATAAAGAAAGAAAAAAAAACCACGGTTAGGTGGTATATACAATTATGGACGGGCTGCCGAGTGCCGACACAGAGGTAGCCACAGCCGTGAACTACCGCACTGTACTGTGTCTGCTGCTAATATATAGACTGGTTGATAAAGAGATAGTATACTCGTAACTAGTATGTATGTATAAAGAAAGAAAAAAAAACCACGGTTAGGTGGTATATACAATTATGGACGGGCTGCCGAGTGCCGACACAGAGGTAGCCACAGCCGTGAACTACCGCACTGTACTGTGTCTGCTGCTAATATATAGACTGGTTGATAAAGAGATAGTATACTCGTAACTAGTATGTATGTATAAAGAAAGAAAAAAAAACCACGGTTAGGTGGTATATACAATTATGGACGGGCTGCCGAGTGCCGACACAGAGGTAGCCACAGCCGTGAACTACCGCACTGTACTGTGTCTGCTGCTAATATATAGACTGGTTGATAAAGAGATAGTATACTCGTAACTAGTATGTATGTATAAAGAAAGAAAAAAAAACCACGGTTAGGTGGTATATACAATTATGGACGGGCTGCCGAGTGCCGACACAGAGGTAGCCACAGCCGTGAACTACCGCACTGTACTGTGTCTGCTGCTAATATATAGACTGGTTGATAAAGAGATAGTATACTCGTAACTAGTATGTATGTATAAAGAAAGAAAAAAAAACCACGGTTAGGTGGTATATACAATTATGGACGGGCTGCCGAGTGCCGACACAGAGGTAGCCACAGCCGTGAACTACCGCACTGTACTGTGTCTGCTGCTAATATATAGACTGGTTGATAAAGAGATAGTATACTCGTAACTAGTATGTATGTATAAAGAAAGAAAAAAAAACCACGGTTAGGTGGTATATACAATTATGGACGGGCTGCCGAGTGCCGACACAGAGGTAGCCACAGCCGTGAACTACCGCACTGTACTGTGTCTGCTGCTAATATATAGACTGGTTGATAAAGAGATAGTATACTCGTAACTAGTATGTATGTATAAAGAAAGAAAAAAAAACCACGGTTAGGTGGTATATACAATTATGGACGGGCTGCCGAGTGCCGACACAGAGGTAGCCACAGCCGTGAACTACCGCACTGTACTGTGTCTGCTGCTAATATATAGACTGGTTGATAAAGAGATAGTATACTCGTAACTAGTATGTATGTATAAAGAAAGAAAAAAAAACCACGGTTAGGTGGTATATACAATTATGGACGGGCTGCCGAGTGCCGACACAGAGGTAGCCACAGCCGTGAACTACCGCACTGTACTGTGTCTGCTGCTAATATATAGACTGGTTGATAAAGAGATAGTATACTCGTAACTAGTATGTATGTATAAAGAAAGAAAAAAAAACCACGGTTAGGTGGTATATACAATTATGGACGGGCTGCCGAGTGCCGACACAGAGGTAGCCACAGCCGTGAACTACCGCACTGTACTGTGTCTGCTGCTAATATATAGACTGGTTGATAAAGAGATAGTATACTCGTAACTAGTATGTATGTATAAAGAAAGAAAAAAAAACCACGGTTAGGTGGTATATACAATTATGGACGGGCTGCCGAGTGCCGACACAGAGGTAGCCACAGCCGTGAACTACCGCACTGTACTGTGTCTGCTGCTAATATATAGACTGGTTGATAAAGAGATAGTATACTCGTAACTAGTATGTATGTATAAAGAAAGAAAAAAAAACCACGGTTAGGTGGTATATACAATTATGGACGGGCTGCCGAGTGCCGACACAGAGGTAGCCACAGCCGTGAACTACCGCACTGTACTGTGTCTGCTGCTAATATATAGACTGGTTGATAAAGAGATAGTATACTCGTAACTAGTATGTATGTATAAAGAAAGAAAAAAAAACACGGTTAGGTGGTATATACAATTATGGACGGGCTGCCGAGTGCCGACACAGAGGTAGCCACAGCCGTGAACTACCGCACTGTACTGTGTCTGCTGCTAATATATAGACTGGTTGATAAAGAGATAGTATACTCGTAACTAGTATGTATGTATAAAGAAAGAAAAAAAAACCACGGTTAGGTGGTATATACAATTATGGACGGGCTGCCGAGTGCCGACACAGAGGTAGCCACAGCCGTGAACTACCGCACTGTACTGTGTCTGCTGCTAATATATAGACTGGTTGATAAAGAGATAGTATACTCGTAACTAGTATGTATGTATAAAGAAAGAAAAAAAAACCACGGTTAGGTGGTATATACAATTATGGACGGGCTGCCGAGTGCCGACACAGAGGTAGCCACAGCCGTGAACTACCGCACTGTACTGTGTCTGCTGCTAATATATAGACTGGTTGATAAAGAGATAGTATACTCGTAACTAGTATGTATGTATAAAGAAAGAAAAAAAAACCACGGTTAGGTGGTATATACAATTATGGACGGGCTGCCGAGTGCCGACACAGAGGTAGCCACAGCCGTGAACTACCGCACTGTACTGTGTCTGCTGCTAATATATAGACTGGTTGATAAAGAGATAGTATACTCGTAACTAGTATGTATGTATAAAGAAAGAAAAAAAACCACGGTTAGGTGGTATATACAATTATGGACGGGCTGCCGAGTGCCGACACAGAGGTAGCCACAGCCGTGAACTACCGCACTGTACTGTGTCTGCTGCTAATATATAGACTGGTTGATAAAGAGATAGTATACTCGTAACTAGTATGTATGTATAAAGAAAGAAAAAAAAACCACGGTTAGGTGGTATATACAATTATGGACGGGCTGCCGAGTGCCGACACAGAGGTAGCCACAGCCGTGAACTACCGCACTGTACTGTGTCTGCTGCTAATATAGACTGGTTGATAAAGAGATAGTATACACGTAACTAGTATGTATGTATAAAGAAAGGAAAAAAAACCACGGTTAGGTGGTATATACAATTATGGACGGGCTGCCGAGTGCCGACACAGAGGTAGCCACAGCCGTGAACTACCGCACTGTACTGTGTCTGCTGCTAATATATAGACTGGTTGATAAAGAGATAGTATACTCGTAACTAGTATGTATGTATAAAGAAAGAAAAAAAAACCACGGTTAGGTGGTATATACAATTATGGACGGGCTGCCGAGTGCCGACACAGAGGTAGCCACAGCCGTGAACTACCGCACTGTACTGTGTCTGCTGCTAATATATAGACTGGTTGATAAAGAGATAGTATACTCGTAACTAGTATGTATGTATAAAGAAAGAAAAAAAAACCACGGTTAGGTGGTATATACAATTATGGACGGGCTGCCGAGTGCCGACACAGAGGTAGCCACAGCCGTGAACTACCGCACTGTACTGTGTCTGCTGCTAATATATAGACTGGTTGATAAAGAGATAGTATACTCGTAACTAGTATGTATGTATAAAGAAAGAAAAAAAACCACGGTTAGGTGGTATATACAATTATGGACGGGCTGCCGAGTGCCGACACAGAGGTAGCCACAGCCGTGAACTACCGCACTGTACTGTGTCTGCTGCTAATATATAGACTGGTTGATAAAGAGATAGTATACTCGTAACTAGTATGTATGTAAAAAGAAAGAAAAAAAAACCACGGTTAGGTGGTATATACAATTATGGACGGGCTGCCGAGTGCCGACACAGAGGTAGCCACAGCCGTGAACTACCACACTGTACTGTGTCTGCTGCTAATATATAGACTGGTTGATAAAGAGATAGTATACTCGTAACTAGTATGTATGTATAAAGAAAGAAAAAAAAACCACGGTTAGGTGGTATATACAATTATGGACGGGCTGCCGAGTGCCGACACAGAGGTAGCCACAGCCGTGAACTACCGCACTGTACTGTGTCTGCTGCTAATATATAGACTGGTTGATAAAGAGATAGTATACTCGTAACTAGTATGTATGTATAAAGAAAGAAAAAAAACCACGGTTAGGTGGTATATACAATTATGGACGGGCTGCCGAGTGCCGACACAGAGGTTGCCACAGCCGTGAACTACCGCACTGTACTGTGTCTGCTGCTAATATATAGACTGGTTGATAAAGAGATAGTATACTCGTAACTAGTATGTATGTATAAAGAAAGAAAAAAAAACCACGGTTAGGTGGTATATACAATTATGGACGGGCTGCCGAGTGCCGACACAGAGGTAGCCACAGCCGTGAACTACCGCACTGTACTGTGTCTGCTGCTAATATATAGACTGGTTGATAAAGAGATAGTATACTCGTAACTAGTATGTATGTATAAAGAAAGAAAAAAAAACCACGGTTAGGTGGTATATACAATTATGGACGGGCTGCCGAGTGCCGACACAGAGGTAGCCACAGCCGTGAACTACCGCACTGTACTGTGTCTGCTGCTAATATATAGACTGGTTGATAAAGAGATAGTATACTCGTAACTAGTATGTATGTATAAAGAAAGAAAAAAAAACCACGGTTAGGTGGTATATACAATTATGGACGGGCTGCCGAGTGCCGACACAGAGGTAGCCACAGCCGTGAACTACCGCACTGTACTGTGTCTGCTGCTAATATATAGACTGGTTGATAAAGAGATAGTATACTCGTAACTAGTATGTATGTATAAAGAAAGAAAAAAAAACCACGGTTAGGTGGTATATACAATTATGGACGGGCTGCCGAGTGCCGACACAGAGGTAGCCACAGCCGTGAACTACCGCACTGTACTGTGTCTGCTGCTAATATATAGACTGGTTGATAAAGAGATAGTATACTCGTAACTAGTATGTATGTATAAAGAAAGAAAAAAAAAACCACGGTTAGGTGGTATATACAATTATGGACGGGCTGCCGAGTGCCGACACAGAGGTAGCCACAGCCGTGAACTACCGCACTGTACTGTGTCTGCTGCTAATATATAGACTGGTTGATAAAGAGATAGTATACTCGTAACTAGTATGTATGTATAAAGAAAGAAAAAAAAACCACGGTTAGGTGGTATATACAATTATGGACGGGCTGCCGAGTGCCGACACAGAGGTAGCCACAGCCGTGAACTACCGCACTGTACTGTGTCTGCTGCTAATATATAGACTGGTTGATAAAGAGATAGTATACTCGTAACTAGTATGTATGTATAAAGAAAGAAAAAAAAACCACGGTTAGGTGGTATATACAATTATGGACGGGCTGCCGAGTGCCGACACAGAGGTAGCCACAGCCGTGAACTACCGCACTGTACTGTGTCTGCTGCTAATATATAGACTGGTTGATAAAGAGATAGTATACTCGTAACTAGTATGTATGTATAAAGAAAGAAAAAAAAACACGGTTAGGTGGTATATACAATTATGGACGGGCTGCCGAGTGCCGACACAGAGGTAGCCACAGCCGTGAACTACCGCACTGTACTGTGTCTGCTGCTAATATATAGACTGGTTGATAAAGAGATAGTATACTCGTAACTAGTATGTATGTATAAAGAAAGAAAAAAAAACCACGGTTAGGTGGTATATACAATTATGGACGGGCTGCCGAGTGCCGACACAGAGGTAGCCACAGCCGTGAACTACCGCACTGTACTGTGTCTGCTGCTAATATATAGACTGGTTGATAAAGAGATAGTATACTCGTAACTAGTATGTATGTATAAAGAAAGAAAAAAAAACCACGGTTAGGTGGTATATACAATTATGGACGGGCTGCCGAGTGCCGACACAGAGGTAGCCACAGCCGTGAACTACCGCACTGTACTGTGTCTGCTGCTAATATATAGACTGGTTGATAAAGAGATAGTATACTCGTAACTAGTATGTATGTATAAAGAAAGTAAAAAAAACCACGGTTAGGTGGTATATACAATTATGGACGGGCTGCCGAGTGCCGACACAGAGGTAGCCACAGCCGTGAACTACCGCACTGTACTGTGTCTGCTGCTAATATATAGACTGGTTGATAAAGAGATAGTATACTCGTAACTAGTATGTATGTAAAAAGAAAGAAAAAAAAACCACGGTTAGGTGGTATATACAATTATGGACGGGCTGCCGAGTGCCGACACAGAGGTAGCCACAGCCGTGAACTACCACACTGT